>NC_053428.1:97373373-98032984 GCF_007990345.1 Gossypium hirsutum | reverse complement strand
AGGAGCTCATCAAAGAAGTTGTCAAAGATCAAGTTGATTATGTAACTCAACCTTCATATACTTATACCAAGTCGTACTCTTACAAGATTGATCACCTCAAAATGCCAGCAAATTCCAACAGTATGATGGCAAAAGGAACCCACACCAACATGTTTCTCATTTTGTGGAGACTTATAATAACTCCAAAACTTATGGTGATCTAATGGTGAAGCAATTTGTCCAGTCACTTAAAGGAAATACCTTTGAGTGGTACACTAACCTGGAGCTTGAAACAATCAGTAGCTAGGAATAACTCAAACATGAATTTCTCAACATATTCTATTGCACTCGTGGCATTTTTAGCGTGATCAAGTTTACTGGTGCATTATGGTGGAAATATGAACCAATCATTGACTATACTACTACTGGAGGTGTTTAAGTCTGAATTGCAAAAAAAAAAAAATTGTCAAAATCTTTAACCCTTCATATGCACATCCAAGGAATAAACTATGGATTGCGCTATATTTTTCAAGATATTAAGCCAAAGAGCTTTAAAGAGTTAGCCACTTGAACTCATGATATAGAGCTGAATATGACAACTATTGGAAATCTAAAATCCCCATTCCAAGGGCCAAAAAGGGGAAAAGTGAACAAGAAACTAGAAAAGGGGGCAAGACTATTCCTACCAAGGGAGAAAGTGAGCAATCTATGGCTGTAAACTATAATCCTCTCAAAATTCCATTGAAATCCAAACAATCTTCTTCATATCAAGATAAAAACAAAAGGAAAATTACTCTAAGAGAGGGGTAAGAAAAGAAGTATCCCTCTCTTTATTTTGACATCACAAGTATGTAGGAAGAACTTTTTAAAAGAAGGCTATTCAGTTACCAAAAATTAATCTACCAAAAGAAGCAGATAAAGTTGATGATTTAAATTACTACAAGTGCCATCGCTTGATTAGTCACCCTCTTAAGGAGTGTTTTATGTTGAAAGACAAAATTTTGTAGCTTTACGAAGAAGAAAAAGATAAAAGTTTGAGGAAGAAACAGTGTCATCACACTTGACGTCAGTCAAAATGGTTCCTCAAATAAATTTGGTGATAAAGTTTGGCTCTTTTGATCCCATCATTTTGACCCTAGATATGTGTTTGACGGATAATCCATAATAGAATGAGGGCAAGCATCTTCCTCAAAATGATAATCAATTTGTTAGTTGGACATTTTTCACAAATTAAAAAAGTCGAAAGAAATGCTCTCCAAAACCTTTGGAATTTTTTAATCAACTAAGGCATTCTTCTAATCAACCAAGTCAACAAATCATAGAGTGCCCCAAAGAAAGAAATTCCCGTTAAGAATGCGAACTCAAGAAAGCTAATAACACTGAATTAATTTCCACCTTCATTCAAAGATGGAGATTTCACTCAAGTGACTTGCAATTATATTGGTGATGGTAGAGATTTTTAAAATGAAGACAACTATGACACCATAGGATTAGAAATGGGTGATCACACTGGTGCATTAAATATTAGCTTTACTGACAAAGACTTGTTGTTAGGACCCACTTCTCACAATAGTTGATGATGGCTCTACTATCAACATAATCCCTTTGAAGATAATGAAAGTTTTGGGAGTCCCTTTCAATGAGTTGATGCAAAGTAAGTTGATGATTGAAGGATTCAACACCAAAGGGGTAAAGGGATCTTGGTAAACTCAGACTCCAACTATTCATTAGAGGCATGAAATCAAGCCTACAGTTCCATGTGATCGAAGCTAATAAGACATACAACATATTGTTAGGACTACTGTGAATTCATCAAAATGGTGTTGTTTCCTCAACTCTTCATTAGTGCTTCAAGTATAGTAGTAATGATCAAGTCAAAATATTTGTTCCAGATATAAAGTCAATTTCTACAGTTGAAGCTCATTTCGCCGATGCTAAGTTTTAGTTAGAGAGTTCATTTACAAAAGAAACAATAGGCATCCTAATCAAAGACTCCAAACAAAAGGTGAAGGTCGTTGCTCTTACGCTCAGTGCAAATGATGAAATAAATTCAAGGTTTAAAGACTTCGATCAATAACTTGAAAGAATTAAAAGTCATTGAACCTCCACCTGAACGATGTGAAAGGTTTGTTACATATACTCGTGAGCATGAAAGTCTCCTCTCCTACCGAGACAAAAGTTTTGATTCGAATGCATATAAAATTCACCCCAATGATGGTTACAAGCAACAAGAGGTGGTGAAATTGGCACGCAAGATGGTTGAGCCAAAAAAAGAGACTCAATTGAGTTTTGTCAAAATTCTTTAAGTATGGAAAAAAAATCATATCGTGTTGGAAATTCTAAAACAGGGCTTGGATATATTTCATTAAAATTGAATATTCATAGAGAAAATTCAAGGCACATAATTGTAGAAGAAGTTCCAAAAGAGCAAAAAGATTCTACAATGCCTCCAAGATCTTTAGTATTTGACCATTTAAGAGAATACACAATAAGGCATTTAGTGTTAAACTGCCTAAGTCTCCAATCTCCGTAAAGTCAAATTTTGAGTGAATTGAAAGAGAAAGCATTGAAACACATGTTACTAAGACAAGTTTTGTCCATTTAAGGTTTAGGAGTTCAAGTTCTGGAAAGGTTGGTCGTATTAGGGAAAAAAAAGCTCCCGCTCGAAAAATATTAACACATTTTCATAGCGAAATTACCTCGTGGATGAAAAGGCAGTCCTAATTGAAGATAACTACTGGTGAAGTCTTAAAAGCCAAATAATACATGGTAGTCATAACTAATACATCCATGAAGGAAGAGTGTTAAAATATGAAGCCCTTACATCTTATTGTCTATCTGTTAAAGAGATCAATGAAGAGTCTCGAGAAGAGAAAGCCCAATAAGCTTCTTCGTCATTTGAAGAAGGAAATCAAGCCACTATTAATGAGTTGAAACAAGTTAGCATTGGTATTGCTGAGGATCCACACCCAACCTTTATCAGTGCAGGCTTGTCCCTTTGTCTGTTATAGTCGCATTAGGGAAAAAAAGCTCCTGCTCGAAAAATATTAACGCATTTTCACAGTGAAATTAGCTCGTGGATGAAAAGGCAGTCCTAATTGAAGATAACTACTGGTGAAGTCTTAAAATCCAAATAATACATGGTAGTCATAACTAATACATCCATGAAGGAAGAGTGTTAAAATATGAAGCCCTTACATCTTATTGTCTATTTGTTAAAGAGATCAATGAAGAGTCTCGAGAAGAGAAAGCCTAATAAGCTTCTTCATCATTTGAAGAAGGAAATCCAGCCACTATTAATGAGTTAAAACAAGTTAGCATTGGTATTGCTGAGGGTCCACACCCAACCTTTATCAGTGCAGGCTTGTCCCTTGATCTGTTGTAATTTGGCATGCCAAATTAGGCTTTTCGTTAAACTCAATAAGCTTGTTCTCGAGTAATGTTAACGTTTTTTTTGATAGTTTAGTTTAATTTTAAATTTCTCGTTTTAATAAATGTCAATACATATTTGCACTTATTTTGATACCCAAATTGGCCAAATATGCCATTGGGGGCCCTAACGACTAATTAAGTGTTGTAGGAACGCAATGGTGGCCTGATATCAAGCGAAAACATCCCCAAAGGGCTCATCAATAGTGGTATCGTGACATTCCCTTTCGGTATCATGATATCCAGCCACAAGGAAATTCCCCATTTAGAGATTGTCAATGTTATCCAGACATGGGTATCATGATATCACTGTCGAGAGTGGACAAAAAAATGATGCCAAAGGTAGTCCTTGTCCAGCCGAAGTGCCAATCAGAAATACACATTCAATGGCATTTTATGCAATACTTTTGGGTCAAATAGTTGCCAAAAGAAGCCAATTTTCGCTGAGGAAAGATAAGATAAGCATTAGGCAAACTTTAGTGTAGCTTTCTCTTAGTTTTTTCTTTTAGGTTTTTCTGCGAATTTTAGGGTTTTACATTTTCCTTCTTCTTCTATAGCTATAGTGTTAATTTTTCTGTATTTTCTTCTTATTCTTCTCATTTTTTAAGTTAATTTAGTTACTACTGTAGCTAGGGTCTATTTGCACTTTCAGTACTTCTCTTTCACTTGTAATGACATTTCACTCTTTTGGTTAATGTTATTTCAATTTCTTTTAGTTTAATCTATTAAAAAATTAAACTTTAATGTTTCTTGTTCATCATTTTGCTACTGAATGCTCAACTTTACTTTTCCTTTAAGTTTTCTAAGTTAAAAATCCCAAATTTTATTTTCTTGTTAAGTTTGATGTTAAAGGTTACCATGTTTTCTTCTTTTATGTTTGTTAGCTTAATTTTTATCATGAGTAACTAAACCTTAAGGGGGTTGGTTGATGGAGATTTGGGTAAACTAATTTTTGGGATGAGGGACTAAATTGTAATAAATTGGACTAAATTGAATAAACCTAAAAACTTAGGATTAACACCTCTAAAGGGAAATCTAGGTAAGTGGGACTGAGAGGTAATCTTGTTGATCATCTATTCATTAGTCCCGGATTAGCAGGTGAGACCAAGAGATAAATAGAACTAATTTGTCTAACTTGAAAAAATTGAAACCGAGAGGTAAAGTAGAGGCATTTTAGGAACCATATCAAAGTCAACCAACCACCGTTTGCCTTGATTGGATAATTTTCTAGTTTTACATTTGTTATGATTTGGTCCTTTTGGTAATTATATAGGAGTTCAAAACTCTCAATTGATGAATTGTCGTACGATGTTATCTAGTGATTAGTTGTTTAGACTCTTTGTTTTGCAAACTTGCAGGTAGAATTGACTTAATCGTCGACTCCTATGAGTTCGATCCTCGGAGTATTCTATATCCGTTGTACAATTATATTACAACTAACCTATCAAACTTGCAGACATCGCACTTAGTATTTGATTATTTGATTGTTGTTTTTAGTGTTGATTTTCCTCGTGGTTTGCGAGGATGGTGAAGGGCAGTCAAGTTGTTGGCATCGTTGTCAGGGAGTCAGTTCTAAATTAAGTGGTTTTAGTGTTGTTGCATGCCTTTAGTGAGATAAGTGACCAAAGTTAGATTTATAGATACAAAATTTTGTTGCTTCAATTTGGAATGTGTATTGCTTTAATGAGATTGATTTTGTGATTTGTTTATTTGATTTATTCTTTTATTATTTATAGAGTGTTAGGTTTTCTTGTGTAAGAAAATATCTCTAATTTTTCCCGAATGACGTCATTGTTAGATATTATGTTGTATGACCAGAGTTGATTAAGGCTGGGGATAATGACACCCCATCCGGGTATTTTGCATTTCGAGATCAACTCGTCTCTTATCTCGTGAGTTATATCTAATCTCTAATTTTGTGGAAATGAGGGTGAAGATCCAATAGGTTTCCTTCACAAGTTTGATCACATATGCTAGACCATGGATTATGAGGGGATTCTTAACAACACTATTTGATTATTATTGATACCATTTTCTCTTGGAGGAAAAGTAAGAGAGTGGTTGGATATGTTGCGTCCCGACACTATCACCACATGGGATGAATTTTTACAACTATTCTTGAAGCAGAATATTCCTATGAACACGGTGCTGGCCACTTATGAGGAACTATTCAATTTCACACAAAACAAGCACAAAGATACTAGGAAAATCCTGAGAAAGATTCAAGATAACATTACGAGGCTTAATTGGTAAGGGAATCGAGAGTGCAACTCAACTGCAATATTTCTATGCTAGACTAGATGAGGATAGTAGGGCATAGTTTGACATTATCTCTATAGGGAATATATGGACTAGAACAGGACAAGAGATCATTGTCTTACTTGGAAATGTCAGTAGTAATGATTTTGCTTGGGGGTGCATCCATTCTCCTAATTTTGTCTTAAGATTTCGGGGGGATTTGGAAGCCAAAAGATAGAATCTATTCGAGAGTTATCTACATCTTTGATGCTTGTTTCCAACAAACAAGGAATACCTGCTGAGTAGGAAGAGTGTGAAGTGGAGCAAGTTTTAGATGTAGAGAGCATTGAGACTGTTGAAACAGAACCATCTAGTGAGTATAGGGAATTCTTGACTAAAAAATAAGATAAGTCATGCCATGAGGAAGATGATTGGGACTATCGTGATGATATGGTGGTTCAGCTTGAGTAGAAAATGGTTCATCAAGTAGACTAGTAGAGGCATTACAAGGAACCATTGGGATCTCTTAAGGATGCTTTCGAGAAAATGATACTGTCCATAGTTAAACCACCTTAGCTCAAATTGAAGCCCTTTCTAGAAGATTTGAAGTATGGGTATTTGGGAAAAATAATACCTTGTTGGTTATTATCTCTGTACGACTCAGTGAGGAAAGAGAAACAACCCTACTCTATGTACTGAAAGCACATGAAAAGGCCATTGGGTAGACTATTACTGACATTAAAAGTATAAGCCCATTTCTTTTTCAACACAAGATCCTCTTAGAAGAAGGACAGAAATTGATGGTTGATGCTCAACGACGATTTAATCCTGCCATGAAGGAGGTGGTGAAAATAGAATTAGCAAAGTGGTTAGATGTCAGTATTCTGTATGCCATCTTGGATATTGAGTTGGTAAGTCTGACCCATTATGTCCAGAAGAAAGGAGGAATGACAGTGGTTTCAAATAAGAAGGATGAATTCATCCCCACTTAGATAGTGACAGGGTGGCCTATTTATATTGATTATCGTAAGCTCAATGAAGCCACTCGAAAAGATCACTTTCCACTTCCATTTTGATTCACCTTGATGATCAAGAGAAGACCACTTTCACAGTCCCCTTCGGTACGTACTCCTTTTGGAGGATGAAGTTTGGACTATGTAGCGCCCCTACCACTTTCATGCGTTGTATGACTTCAATCTTTGTTGATATGATTGAAGAGGGATTGGATGTTTTCACAGATTATTTCTCATTTGTGGAGACTCTTTCACTGAATGTTTAGACAATCTTGAACGTGTATTGGAGATGAAACATCCCGAATTAGGATCTAGTTAGAACAGTGATTTCAAGACCACAAATGTAAAGTTGAAATAATTAATTTATGATTATTATCAGGTCTATGATATAATTGCATGCTTATGTGAAAATTTCATTAAGAAATTTTATGGAAAAAGTGTCAAATTTGACATTTAGGACTAAATTGCAAAAGTTGCAAATTGTGAGTTGTAGAAGCTTTAAGCATGAAATTTCCATGGATTGTTAATTAGAGGTCCTTAAATAGTAATTTTCCCAATTTCTATTTTTATGGACAAAAATGGGCATGAATAGGAAAAATTTGAAAGAGAGGCCTTAAGGGCATTTTTATTATTTGGTTAATAAAAGAATAAAAAGGGAAAAATAAGTCAAAAATTATGTTCATCTTCCTCCTCCTTAGCCAAAATTCTCAAAGAACCATAGCTAGGGTTTTGTTCATCCTTTCAAGCTCGATTGTAAGTACACCTTAGCCCCTTTTTTAATGTTTTCTTTAATGTTTTTGAGATCTTTGAAGCATGATCTAGCTATTTCTACCATTATTTTGAGCTAGGGTTCATGTTAAAAAACTTACCCATATGTGACATGTATGTATTTTGGTGTAATGGAGGAATATGAAAGTTTGATGCATGATAAACATCTTTTACTAAGTGGTTTTTCATGAAAGCACCTAAAAAGACCTTTTTGTAAAAGTTGTAAAATAGGTGGTTAAAAATCTGATTTGAAAGAAAATGTGGGCCGATATGAGTATGATATAAGTTAGGCTAGGCTTGGGTATCAAATAAAATGAACACATTTCATTTTATGAGCCTAGGGGCTAAGTTGTAATTATGTAAAAGTTTAGGGGCAAAATTATAATTTTACCAAAGTATGATTTATGGAATATTTTGAATAATATGATAATTAAATAAGCAAAATTTGCTATTATAGATTAAGAAAAACAGAGTCTGGATCTAAACCGAGGAAAGAACAAGGTTGTGGACTAAATTGAATAGTAGCCCTATGAAGGACACGACCTCAGGACATGGGTGTGTGCCCAGGCCGTGTGGAGTCTGCACTTAATTTTTTGGAATTTAATTCACCACACGAATTAAGCACATTGGCGTGTGACTTGGCCATGTGACCTAAATTGTGTTGATGACATCATAAAGAGAGAGTTACACAGGCTGAGAACACCGGCGTGTCCCAAGCCACACGGGTGTGTGTGACCACACGGCTTACCCACACGGGCGTGTGACCTTGTTTCATGAAAGTTTTGTAAGTTTTTCTAAAATATTCTAAAGTTCCCGGTTTAGTCTTGAACTACACCCAATGTATGTTTTGGGCCTCGTAGGCCCATATAAGTGACAATTAGCATATGTATGAATGGATTTAATTTGAACAAAATTTTATGACCTGGTTTTGTATGAATATTTATGGTTGAGTCCGGTAACGCCTTGGACCTTGTCTCGGTGATAGATTATGAGTAAGGGGTGTTACATTTAGTGGTATTAGAGCTACGATTTAGGTGATTCTCGGACTAACATAGCATGTGTATGAGTCTAAATATACATGCCATAAATGAATTATGATAGTGTGACTTCTCCTGACCTTTTAAATTGTGGTTTCGTATAGTAATAGATCTTAATCGAGCTGAAGCTGATGACGTAGAAAGTAATGCGCCGACTTCCATTCAAGGGCAGCACCAGTTGAGAGTAGACCCATGACTGCGAGTCAGGGAGGAGGAGAAGAGGCTAAGGAAGTCTTTCTCCACATGATGAATACCTGGTATATGGAGTTCGTTCGAATGAACCCGAATGCTCAACCCCCTCCACCCCCACCTATTCCTCAGCCTGTTCTTATAACACCTCAAGGTATGGATTTTATGAGGCTGAATAGACCTCCAGTGGATAAAATTTGAAAGCAAAGAGCCGAAGAGTTTTGAGCTATTATAGATGATGATCCCGAAAGGGTGAAGTTCTGGCTCGAAAATACCATCAGAATATTTGATGAGTTATCATGCACACTTGAGGAATGCATGAAGTGTGTAGTATCACTCTTGAGAGACTCAACTTATTAGTGGTGGAACACACTTGTGTCGGTTGCACCAAGGGAGAGAGTTAATTGGGAATTTTTCCTTGAGGAGTTTCATAAGAAGTACATAAGCCAGAGGTTCATCGATCAGAAGTGAAAGGAATTTCTTGAGTTAAAACAAGGCCGAATGACTGTAATAGAGTATGAGCGTGAGTTCGTAAGACTTAATAAGTATGCTCGGAAGTGTGTATCGACCGATGCCAACATGTATAAGAGGTTTGAGGATTGGTTAAATGAGGACATCCACTTGCTGGTTGGCATCCTAGAATTAAAAAAGTTTATTGTACTGGTTGAGAGAGCTTGCAAGGCCGATGAATTGGCTAAAGAGAAAAGAAAAGCTGAATTTGTAACACCCCGAACCCGAGACCGACACCGGAGTCGAACACGAGGTGTTAACAGACTTTAAGCCCCTTATAAAAAAATTTCCCAGACACTGCCAATCTGCATACTAGTCGCTTTAAAAATCATATCTTGAGTTTCACATCTCGGAATCCAGTTACGTAAATTTTCCATGAAACTAGACTCATATGCCCATCTTCATATTTTTTTCTAGAATTTTTGGTCGGGCCAATTAGTACAGTTTATTAGTCAAAGTCTCCCATGTTACAGGGATCGACTACCCTGACCTTTGCGCATTACGACTTGGATATCTCCCTGTACAGGGCTTCAATACTGATGCCGTTTGTTTCTATAGAAACTAGACTCAGAGAGGAATCTATCCATATATGGTATGACTCCTAATTATCTCTGGTTAATTTATAATGAATTTCCAAATTCGGAACAGGAAATCCAGAAACCGTTCTGGCCCTGTCTCACGAGAACCTGAATATCTCTTAACATACTGTCCGTATGATTGTTTCGTTACTTTCCTATGAAAGTAGATTCATCAATGTTTTTTTACATAATTTATTCACTATTTAATTCCCTTCCTACTATTTTTAGTGATTTTCCAAATCTACATCACTGCTGCTGTCAGCATCTGCCTTTAAGGTAGACTTTACCTATTTCATGGTTTCCATGATTCAACTAGCCCTTTTTGCATAAATAGCACAATTTATGAAAGTGATTAACCATCCCCATGGCCAATCCTTGTCAAGCATATCCACACCAAATGATTATAACAATATACTCAAACACATATAAGCCATTTTCGCATGGCTATCCAAAATTTATACAAGTCCAAAGGGTCCACGACCCACAACAAACGGGTAGTCCTATACATGCCATTTCGAAGTTCAACCAAAATTGTACCAAAAGGGGGCTTTGATAGTGTGGGCGACTTTGACCTCAAGATCCCGAGTCCGATAGCTGGAGAACCAAATCTATAAAACAGAGGAGCAATGAAACGGAGTAAGCAATTTATGCTTAGTAAGTTTTGAGCAAGGAATTCCATCACAACAAAAGTATAGCATTCATATAGCTAAACGGATAATTTCATATGCACAAATTTACGATATCGTACTTGCTTCACATTATCAACCCTTATGTACATACACAAAAGATCAACTCAGCCAAAGGCCGGTAGCTCGTTTATCAACTGAGCAAATACTTATTTGTAAGGGCTCAACTAAATTCAAGCACATACGAAACATACCTCAATGTTGGGATGTTTCGAGAGTATTAACTGAAATTTTACAGCAAGTTCATTCATTCCCAAATCACGTACCTTCGGAATTTAACCGGATATAGCTCCTCGTTCAAATGCCTTCGGGACATAGCCCGGTTATAGTAATTCGCACAAATGCCTTCGGGACTTAACCCGGATTTAGTAACTCGCACAAATGCCTTCGGGCTTAGCCCGGAATTAGTATCTCGCACGAATGCCTTCGGATCTTAGTCCGGATATTGTCACTTAGCACAAGCCTTCGGGACTTAGCCCGGACATCATCCAAATAACCATGCACATTTAACAATAAATCATGGCCCATTCGTATTTCATTTTCGTTAGCAAAACTCAAACACAAGACATTTATCATTCTTGCAAATTCGGCTCAATAGCCACACAAAGAGCATGATTTTAATTTGCTTAAAACATGATCTAATCACATCATAATTTAAGCTCTTTTACTCAAGAACTTACCTCGGGTGTTGTCGAACGATTCCGATAGCTATTCGACCACTTTTTCCTTCCCTTTATCGGATTTAGTTCCCCTTTGCTCTTGAGCTTAATTAAACAAATAAATTGATTTAATCATTTGAGCATCGAAAAGAGGAACACAAGGCACTTAGCCCATATTTATACATTAGACATTAAAGTCACATATGTACGGAATCATGAATCAAACTCAACATTTTAGCTAATTTTTCCCCCTTGGCCGAATATGCATGTCTATTTTGGGGCCGATTTCAACACTTAATACATTCTACAAGTATGGTCACTTGTATTGACTAAACACCCTTTTGTTTCAAGTTCAAAACTTGGCTAATACACACATATACACACTAGTAAAGCATCCTCTCCCTTTCCATCAATTTAACACATGCATTGCTCATTAACATGCAAAAGTTATATTCGGCCTTAGCACACAACTTGCTAGCCGATTCTTCTCCATTTAGCAACCAATGCACATATGTGCTCACTCAAAAATGCTAAAAAGAAGGTTCAAGAATCATCAAGCCACCATCACATGCATAATTAACAAGCTTCTTATTTAGCATGCAATGGCATTAACACAAACTCCACCTAGGCCGAATCTTAA
This sequence comes from Gossypium hirsutum, assembly GCF_007990345.1. Taxonomy (NCBI): domain Eukaryota; kingdom Viridiplantae; phylum Streptophyta; class Magnoliopsida; order Malvales; family Malvaceae; genus Gossypium; species Gossypium hirsutum. The sequence goes on along the minus strand of NC_053428.1, from coordinate 98,021,258 downwards.
CTCATCCTCATGCCTCATCACCACAACATCAAACATCAACCAAGAATGATGCATCCATGGCCGAGTGTCATTTCCATCACATAGCAAGATTTAGACCATGGGCTAGGTAGAACTCAAGCTAACAACTAAAACATGCATGCATCTCATGGAACATCATCAAACATACCTTAGCCTAGCTACATGCATGGCCGAACCTCTTCAACCTTTCTTCTTCCTTCCTCCTTAAAATTTTTGGCCAAGGATGAACCAAAGGATGAGCATTTTTTTTCTTTGTTTTTTTCTTTCTAGTTTCGGCTAAATGAAGATGAGAAAGGATGAACAAAAATTTTCTCCTTTCTTTTCTTTAGCTCACGGCAATGGGGGGGGGAAACAACTACACACATTTTTTTTTTGTATTCATCATACTCCTTTTCATTATTTTATGCCCATGCCCCTTATTTTATTTTTTTCCTACATACCTCACTAGGCCAACATGTTCCCAACATGTTTCCACCCATAGCATGGCCAACCACTAGCTCAAATTTTGGGTAATTTGACATGCAAACCCATCATTTTCACAACATGCATTAATAGACCATTTTAAATTAGCCTATCATATTTTCACCATGTCTCATATCAATCCCTATTTAATAATTTCTCATGCAACTGGCAAAATTGGAGAATGAAACTTCCACATACTCATGTACACACATAATAAGCATAGAATATGGAAATCAATTATTTTTATGACTCGGTTTTGTGGTCCCGAAACCACTTCCCGACTAGGGTCAATTTTGGGCTGTCACAGAATTTGAGTCTCAGGATTCGACGAAGAGACATATGAGTAAGTCACTGCAGTCCTCATCTAAGAAACTGAAGGAGTTAAATACTCGATTGAGTGCTTCAGTTGGGTTCTCAAATAGATATAAGGGTAAGCAATACTTGGTTTCAAAAGCTCAAACTACTTCAATTGCTAGTGTTGGTAATGCTCGACCGAGTAGACTGGAGTGTTCATATTGTGGTTGACGTCACCTCGGTGAGTGCCGAGTTAGTGATAGAGCTTGTTTTAAGTGTGGTTCCCAAGATCACTTCATTAGAGATTGCCTCGAGAGGGTTGAAAAAGAAAAATTTCTGAGTGCAAAATCGGGTAATACTGCTTCTTGAGGGAGGCCACTAAGAAATTCGAGAAATAGAGCTAGTAACAAGGGTGCATCTAGAGATCTAGCTGTGAGGCCCGAAGGTAGAGCACCTACGAGAACTTATGCTATTTGGCCTCGCGAATAGGCTTCATCTCCGGATGTGATTATGGGTACTTTTTCTCTCTATGATACTCATGTTGTTGCTTTAATTGATTCGAGATCTACCCATTTGTCTGTTTGTGTGAATTAGTGTCTAGCATGAATATACCTTTTGAGTCTATAGAATTTGTGATAAAAGTGTCAAATCCTCTAGGCAAGCACATGTTAGTTGACAAAGTATGTAAGAATTGCCCTTTGATGATTAGAGGTAAATTTTTTTGGCTAATCTTATGCTTTTTTCGTTTGATGAATTTGATGTAACACTTGGTATGGATTGGTTGACCATGCATGATGTGGTAGTAAACTGTGAAAGGAAAATGATTGTACTGAAATGTGAAAGTGGTGATATTCTTTTAGTTAAACCTGATGAATCAGATAGCTTGCCTTTAGTGTTTTCTTCTATGACTACTCAGAAATGTATGAGAAAGGGTTGCAAAGCTTATCTTGCCTTTGTACTGAATACGAAAGAGTTTGAGTTGAAAATTGAATCAGTACCGGTAGTATGTGAGTATCCGGATGTGTTTCCAGAAGAGTTGCCAGGATTGCCTCCAAGGGAAGTTGAGTTTGGTATTAAGTTAATTCCTGGCACTGCACCTATTTCAATTGCTTCGTATAGGATAGCTCTAACGGAGTTAAAGGAGTAAAAAATTCAGTTACAAGAGTTAACAGATAAAGGTTTTGTGAGACCTAGTTATTTTCTGTGGGGAGCACCGGTACTATTTGTGAAGAAGAAGGATGGTTCAATGAGATTGTGTATAGACTACCGACAGCTCAATCAGGTAACCATAAAGAACAAGTATCCCTTGCCAAGAATCGATGACTTGGTTGACTAATTGAAGGGAGCTACAGTATTTTCAAAGATAGACTTGAGGTCTGGTTACTACCAGTTGAGAGTTAAAAACTCGGATGTGCCAAAAACTGCTTTTTGGACGAGGTATGGTCACTATGAATTTCTGGTTATGCCTTTTGGTTTAACTAATGTGCCTACTGTATTTATAGATTTAATGAACCGTATTTTCTGACCATACTTGGATAAATTTGTGTTTGTTTTTATTGATGAAATCCTGATTTATTCTCGCGATGAGATCGAGCATGCCGAGCACTTGAGAATGGTTTTGCAAACTTTGAGAGACAAGCAGTTGTATGCTAAGTTCAGTAAAAGTTAATTTTGGCTTCGAGAAGTCTGGTTTTTAGGCTATATTGTTTCAGGTGATGGTATTAGAGTTGACCTGAGTAAGTTTTCGACTATTATTAAACGGAAACTACCGAGGAATGTAACTAAGGTTAGAAGCTTTCTGGGCTTGGCCGGTTATTACAGACGATTTATGAAAGGATTCTCCATGATTGCTACTCTGATGAAGAGGTTGTTACAAAAAGATGTCAAGTTCGAATGGATAGAAAAATGCCAACAGAGTTTTGAGAAACTAAAGTCATTGTTGACCGAGGTATCGATTTTAGTACAACCTGAACTGTGAAAAGAATTTTTAGTTTATAGTGATGCATCCTTGAATGGATTGGGTTGTGTACTTATTTAAGAAGGCAAGGTGATAGCTTATGCCTCGAGGCAGCTGAAACCATAAGAGAGAAATTATCTGACCCATGATTTGGAGCTAGCTGCCATTGTGTTCGTAGTGAAGATTTGGAGACTCCATTTGTATGGTGAGAAATGTAGAGTATTCACTGATTGTAAAAGTCTAAAGTACTTGATAACTCAAAATAATTTGAACCCACGACAACAGAGGTGACTAGAGTTGATAAAAGATTATGAGCTAGTGATTGATTATCACCTGGGAGAGGTGAATGTGGTCGCTGATGCTTTTAGTAGAAAGTTGTTATTTGCTTTGAGGGTTATGAACACTCAGTTGGCTTTATCAGATGATGGTTCAATTCTAGCTGAGTTAAGAGTTAGACCGATGTTTCTCCAAGAGATTTATGAAGCTAAGAAAGGTGATAGTGAGATGCAAGATAAGAGAGCTCAGTGTGAGTCAGGTTTTGAATCAGATTTTTGGATTAGTTTCGATGGTTGCTTAATGTTCTGAGATAGAAATTGTATTCCTAAAAATACCGAGTTGATCCAGAAGAATTTCCATGAGGCACATAGTGGTTGTTTGTCTACACATCCGGGTAGTATGAAAATGTACAATGACTTGGAGAAATTGTATTTGTGGTCGAATATGAAAAGAGATATTTCAGAGTTTGTTTTGAAATACCTAATTTTTCAGCAAGTAAAGGCCGAACACCAAGTACCTTCAGGCTTACTTCAGCCTGTGATGGTTCCCGAGTGGAAATGTAACCGTATTACTATGGATTTCGTGACGGGTTTGCCTTTGACAACGAAAAAGAAAAACGCTGTATGGGTTGTTGTAGATTAATTGACAAAGTCGGATCATTTTATACCGGTATGTATTGACTACTCATTTGATAAGTTAGTCGATTTGTATATTTTCAAAATAGTGAGATTGCACGGAGTACCTTTATCGATTATTTTAGATAGAGATTCGAGATTTACTTCGCGGCTCTGGAAAATGTTGCAAGAGGCTTTGGGTACAAAGTTGAACTTTAGTACCGCTTTCCATCTGTAAACTGAATGTCAGTTTGAGTGAGTAATTCAAATTCTTGAAGATATGCTGCGGTGTTGTGTTATTGAGTTCTAAGGTAGTTGGGAAAAGTATTTACCTTTGGTAGAATTTGCCTACAACAACAGTTTTCAATCGAGTTTGAAAATGATGGCGTATGAGGCATTGTATGGGTGTAAGTGTCGAATGCCTTTGTATTGGCAAAGAGCCGATTAAGATTTCGGCTCGGGAGGTCAAATAATTGAGGAACAAAAGTATTGCTCTGGTGAAAGTATTATGGCAAAGACATGGGTTTGAAGAGGCTACATGGGAGACCTAGGAAAACATGAGAAACCAATACCCAAACCTTTTCACCGGTAAGATTTTCAGGGACAAAAGTTCCTAAAGGGGGAGAGTTGTAACATCTCGAATTAGGGTCTAGTAGGAACAGTGGTTTTGAGACCATAAATCTGAAGTAGAAATAATTAATTTATGATTATTATGAGTTTTATGATATAATTGCATGCTTATGTGAAAATTTCATGAAGAAATTTTATGGAAAAAATGTCCAATTTGACATTTAGGACTAAATTGCAAAAGTTACAAAATGTGAGTGCTAGAAGCTTTAAGTATAAAATTTCCATGGATTGTTAATTAGAGGTCCTTACATAGAAATTTTCCCAATTTCTATTTTTATGGACAAAAATGGGCATGAATAGGAAAAATTTGAAAGAAAGGCCTTAAGGGCATTTTTATTATTTGGTTAATAAAAGAATAAAAAGGGAAAAATAAGTCAAAAATTATGTTCATTTTCCTTCTCTTTAGCCAAAATTCTCAAAGAACCATAGCTAGGGTTTTGTTCATCCTTTCAAGCTCGATTGTAAGTACACCTTAGCCCCTTTTTTAATGTTTTTGAGATCTTTGAAGCATGATTTAGCTATTTCTACCATTATTTTGAGCTAGGGTTCATGTTAAAAAAATTACCCATGTGACATGCATGAGTTTTGGTGTTTAATGGAGGAATATGAAAGTTTGATGCATGATAAACATCTTTTACTAAGTGATTTTTCATGAAAACACATAAAAAGGACCTTTTTGTAAAATTTGTAAAATAGGTGGTTAAAAATTTGATTTGAAAGAAAATGTGGGCTGATATGAGTATAATATAAGTTAGGCTAAGCTTGGGTATCAAAGAAATGAATACATTTCATTTTACGGGCCTAAGGGCAAAGCTGTAACTATTTAAAAGTTTAAGGGTAAAATTGTAATTTTTCTAAAGTATGATTTATGGACTATTTTGAACAATGTGATAATTAAATAAGTGAAAATTGCTATTATAGATCAAGAAAAATAGAGTCCGGACCCCGAGGAAAGAACAAGGTTGTGAACTAAATCGAATAGTAGCCATATTTTGAATTACGAGGAAAGTTTGTGTGTAAATAATGCAACGTTATATTATTATGTATTTAATTCTTTATTATTGCATGAATTGTATAATTCTTTTTTTGGAATTAATTAATGATGACTCGATGACGAATCGACGAAGTTTGATATCTCAAAACCCCAGATGAACCTTAAGAATAGTTAGGATACAAATGTCATGACATTAGGATTATGTGCAATCCCATGTAAGACTATGTCTGGGACATGGCTTTGGCATCGATATGTAATTTCGTGTAAGACCATAGCTAGGCTATCGGCATCGATATGTCATCCCATGTAAGAAACTGTGACATGGCATTGGCATCGATCTACGATCCCATGTAAGACCAGGCCTGGGACTGTAACGCCCCCACGCCCGAAACCGTCACCGGAGTCAAGCTTGAGGTGTTACTAAACTTATCTTACTTTTTAAACAACTCTAAACCACTTATTTTAATTTTCGGAATAAACTATTTTTCTGCATCATGGTTGCTTAAAAATTTATTTCTCGAGTTTAAAAACTCAAAATTAAGATCCGTAAATTTTTCCTGAAACTAGACTCATATATCTATCTACTAATTTTTTTCTAGAATTTTTGATTCAGCCAATTAGTACAGTTTATTAGTTAAAGTTACCCCTGTTTCAGAATTCAACTGCACTGGCCTCTACTTACTACGAACCACTTTTCTCTCTGTAAAAAAATCATATGACTATAACGTTTGTTTCTATTAAAACTATATTCAATAATGATTCTAACCATATAAATTACAACACTTAATTATTTTTTTAAAATTTATGGTTAATTTCTAAAGTTTGAACAGGGGATCCAGAAATCGCTCTGGCCCTATTTCACCAAAACTCAGATATCTTATGAAGTACAAAACCTTTACCTGTTTTGCTTATTCCATATGAAAATAGACACAATGAGCTTTAATTTCATATATTATTCACCATCAACCCATGTCTCTACAATTTCTTGTGATTTTTCAAAATCACGTTATTTCTGATACTTGAATTTGTTTTTAAGTTACTTTCACATTTCTCTTAGTTTTCATGTGATAGTTACTACTTAATCATACATACTATTAAACATGTATATCATCAGCCATTCTATTAGTTAATCACTAGCAATTATTTACACATCATTCATTGATCATATCATATCAAAAGAAACCAAGTTCCTATACATGCCATACATAAAACGAAACGTCTAACTATACCAATGTGATTTCTTTGATAGTGTGATCGGTTTCCGACGTTTCCTTCGATCCCCGAGTGGCTTGATAAAAACTATAAGAAAATGAAAATAAAGAGAGTAAGCACTAGACTTAGTAAGCTTACAAGCAAATAAATTACAACATTCAACATAATGAATAAATATACATAATGTCACCTAGCCTCATAAACTTTCTTTACATTATCATCTTCTACCTTCTTCTTTACTCACTTACCTTCTTTCTTACCTGACCTTTCACTATTCATAAATATAATCTACCTTCCCTTTTGCTGATAATTCACTGTAATTTAAAATGTACAATGACCCGTTGAACCACTCGGAATACTAAGGATACTAGGGTCGTTCCGGTCTATCAATATCCTGCCAATGCCATGTCTTCGACATGGACTTACTTGAATTATTCCTGTCTCCAATGCCATATATATATAATATGGGCTTACATGGCTCATTCCTGTCTCCAAAGCCATATATCTGATATGGACTTACATGGCTCATTTCTGTCCTGTCCTGTCCTGTCAACCCCAATATCCTAACATTCCTAAGGTTCAAACGGGGCTTCCTAATGCTTTTTCTCTGTCATTTCGCCTTTAATTCGACTTTAAATATTCTCAAAAAATAAGTATATAAATGCTGGAAATTGACAATAATAATGTAAAATAAAAGAATATTGCATTTATTTACTGTAAACTTACCTCGATACAAAATGTGACTAAACTTTACAATTTAGTCCTTCTCTTTTCCCCGATCTACTCCCGAATTTCGTTCTTCTTGATCTATAATAGCAAATTTAACTTATTTAATATTCACATTTATCCAAACAGTCCTTTACTCAAACTTTGCAAAAATTACATTTTTGCCCCTAAACTTTTACATATTTACACTTTTGCCCCTAGGCTCGGGAATTAAAATTTATCGCTTATTCTTAGGTTTTATGACATGTTCATCATTTTTCCCTTCTATGGCAGCATCAAATTCACACTCTAACATGCACTTATGACTATTAGGTATTTTTACCGATTAAGCCCTTTTACTCGTTTTTACCTAAAACCGAGTAGCACAAGTTGTCTAACATAATCTAAGACCTCATATTCTATCATAAAACATCAAAATAAACACTTTTCACCTATGGGTATTTTTCCAAATATGAACCCTAACTTAAATTATTGCTAGCATAAGCTTTATCGAACTACCGGGACTCCGAAAATGTAAAGAACATTAAAAACGGGGCTTGGAATCACTTACTATGGAGCTTGAAAATTGAAGAAACCCTAGCTATGGAGAGAGCAAAAATTCGGCAGCAACTAAAGAAGATGATAACAAATTTTATGTTATTTTTCCCTTTTTAATTCATTTAATATCCAAATGACCAAATTGCCCCTCCTTACTAAACTTTAAAAAAATTCCTTCCATGTCCTAATTTTTGTCCATGAACTTAAAATTGGTCAAATTGTTATTTAAACCCTCCTAATTAATATTCCAAAGCAATTTCATACTAAAAACTTCTAGAATGCAAGTTTTGCAAATTATTTGATTTAGTCCCTAACCTCAACTTAAGCACTTTATGCATAGAATTTCATCACGAAATTTTCACACAATCATGCAATCATATCATGAACTTCAAAATAATAATAAAATAAATTTTTACACCTCGAATTTGTGGTTTCGCAACCACTGTTCCGTTTAGGCCCTATTTCGGGATGTTACATTTCTCCCCCCCTTTAGGGATATTCGTCCCCGAAAATTTTACCTGTGAAGACATTTGGGTACTGTTTTCGCATAGCCTCTTCTAATTCCCATGTAGCCTCGTCTACCCCATGTTTATTCCATAGTACTTTCACAAGTGCAATACTTTTGTTCCTTAATTGCTTTACCTCTCGAGCTAGAATCTTTACCGGTTCTTCACCGTAAGTCATGTCTGGTTGAATCTCAACCTCTGTCTGAGAAATCACATGTGACGGATCTGAACGATAACGACGTAGCATAGACACATGAAATACATTATGAATTTTCTCTAACTCAATCGGCAAAGCTAATCGATATGCTAATGGCCCGACTCTCTCAATCACTTCAAACAGTCCAATAAAATGTGGACTTAGTTTGCCTTTCTTGCCAAATCTGAGAACTTTCTTCCACGGGGATACTTTCAAAAAAACTTTGTTACCAACTTGATACTCAATCTCTTTTCTCTTCAAATCTGCATACGACTTTTGTCTATCTGAGGCTGCTTTGAAGCAATCTCTGATGATTTTTACTTTCTCCTGTTTCCTTAACTAGATCAACCCCGTAAATCTGATTTTCCTTAAGCTCTATCCAATACAAAGGTGTGCGACATTTACGTCCATACAAAGCTTCATAAGGTGCAATCTTCAAACTCGACTAATAACTATTATTGTAGGCAAACTCTACTAATGGTAAATATTTTTCCCAACTGCCTTGAAATTCCAGTACACAGCATCTAAGCATATCTTCAAGTACCTGAATAACTCTCTCTGACTGACCGTCGGTTTGAGGATGGAAAGCTGTACTAAAACTCAACTTTGTGCCTAAAGCCTTCTGCAATTTCTTCCAAAGCCGTGAAGTAAATCTTGGATCTCTGTCTGAAATGATCGATAACGGTACCCCTATAGTCTGACTATCTCTGAAATATACAACTCGGCCAACTTGTCAAGTGAATAATCCATACGAACTGGGATAAAATGAGCAGACTTCGTTAACTTATCAATCACAACCCAGACTGCATCTTTCTTTTTCGGTGTAAGCGGCAATCCTGTCACAAAATCCATAGTAACTCGATCCCATTTCCACTCAGGGATTAGCACAGGCTGCAATAAACCTGAAGGTACCTGATGTTCGGCCTTTACCTGCTGACAGATTAAGCATCAAGAAACAAACTCTGAAATGTCCCTTTTCATTCCTACCCACCAGTACATTTTCTTCAAATCATTATACATCTTTGTACTACCTGGATGGATAGACAAAGAACTACTATGTGCTTCTTGTAAGATCTTTCGAATAAGCTCATCAGTCTTCGGTACGCATACCCTGTCTCGGAACATCAAACAACCGTCAGAACTAATCTGAAAATCTGACTCTATATCCGACTCACACTGATCTCTTTTGGCTAACAACTCAATGTCATTTTTTTGAGCTTCACAAATTTCTTCAAGAAACATCGGTTTAGCTCTCAACTCAGCTAAGATAAAACCATCATCTGATAAGGCTAGACTAGTATTCAAAGCTCTTAATGCAAATAAAGATTTCCTACTCAAAGCATCAGCAACAACGTTTGCCTTACCTGGGTGATAATCGATCACTAGCTCATAATCTTTAATCAACTCTAACCATCTTCTTTGCCTCAACTTCAAATCTTTTTGAGTCATCAAATATTTCAAACTTTTGTTATCAGTGAATATGTGGCACTTCTCACCGTACAAATGATGTCTCCAAATCCTCAACGCAAAAATAATGGCAGCTAGCTCTAAATCATGTGTTGGATAGTTCTTCTCATGTGGCTTTAGCTGTTTAGAGGCATAAGCAATTACCTTCCCTTCCTGCATAAGTACACAACCAAGTCCATTCATGGACGCATCACTGTAAATCACAAACTCCTTACCTGGTTCTGGTTGTACTAAAACAGGAGCTGTAGTCAACCATGCTTTTAACTTGTCAAAACTCTGTTGACACTTCTCGGTCCATTCAAACTTGACGTCCTTTCGCAGCAATCTTGTCAGCGAGGTAGTTATCATGGAAAATCCCTCTACAAATCGCCTATAATATCTGACAAGACCAAGAAAACTTCTAACTTCTGATACATTTCTAGGAGGCTTCCAATCAACAATGGCTGAAATCTTGCTCGGATCAACCTTAATACCTTCACCTGAGACAATATGTCCAAGAAAACCAACTTCTCGTAACCAGAACTCACTTTTGCTGAACTTGGCATATAACTGATTATCTTTCAGAATCTGTAAAACTGTTCTCAAATGCTCTGTATGCTCAGTCTCATCATGAGAATAAATCAAGATACCATCAATGAACACAACTACAAACTTATCCAAGTACGGTCTGAAAATTCGGTTCATTAAGTCCATGAAAATGGCAGGAGCATTAGTCAAGCCAAATGGCATCACAAGGAACTCATAATGACCATACCTAGTCCGGAAAGCAGTCTTCAAGACATCTGACTCTTTAACTCGCAACTAATAGTATTCGGATCTCAAATCTATCTTGGAAAACACAGTAGCTCCCTTCAATTGATCAAACAGATCACCAATTCTAGGCAATGGATACTTGTTTTTACTGTTACTTTAAGTTGTCGATAATCTATGCACAATCTCATCGATTCGTCTTTCTTTTTCACAAATAGCACTGGTGCACCCCATGGTGAACTACTGGGTCTTACAAAGCCTTTATCTGTTAATTCCTGTAACTGAGCTTTCAATTCTTTCAATTCCATTGGAACCATTCTATAAGGAGCAATTGAAATAGGCGTGGTACCTGGAATCAACTCAATACCAAACTCAACTTCTCTAACAGGAGGCAAACCTGGTAGTTCTTCCGGAAAAATATCGGGAAACTCACATACCACAGGCACTGATTCAACTTTCAATTCTGGATCTTTAGTGTTCAACACAAAAGCAAGATAAGCTTCATACCCTTTTCTCAAACATTTCTGAGCAGACATAATAGAAATTATGGGAAATAAACTATCTGACTCTTCTGAATTAACCCGAAGAATTTCACCATTTTCACACTTCAACTCAATGAATTTCTTTCCACAATTCACTATCACATCATGTGTAGTCAACCAATCCATACCAAGAATCACATCAAACTCATCAAATGGCAATAGCATGAGATCGGCTGGAAAACAGTAGCCTCTAATCATTAAAGGACAATTTCTACATACTTTATCTACTAATACATGCTTGCCTAATGGATTCGATACTTTAATCACAAATTCTGTAGATTCTATAGGCATACTTGTACTAGACATCAATTTCTTGCAAACATATGAATGAGTTGAACCCGAATCAATCAAAGCAATGACATTAATATCATATAGAGAAAATATACCTGTAATCACATCGGGGAAGGATGCCTCTTCGCGTGCACGGATAGCATAAGTCCTTGCAGGGGCTCTAACATCTGGTCTCACATCCGAATCTCTTGAGGTACCTCTGTTACTTGCTAATACTCTGGGTTGCCTCAGTGATCTGCCTCTAGTAGGAGCATTTCTGGATCTAGCACTCTGTGTTATCTCTCGATTATCCACCTCTGGACATTCTCGTACAAAATGATCTGGAGCACCGCATTTATAACAAGCATTTTCGCCTACCCGACAAGGACCATAAAGAAGTCTACCACACTGTGGACACCCTGTCTACCCTGTCCAACATTACCTACACTCACAGTCGAGGTGTTCTGAGCCTTCGAATCCTTAAATCTGCTGCCTCTATTCTGACTAGAATACCCGGCTGAGAAACTAGATCTGGTAGAAAACTCCTTTGGCCTTTTGGATGCAGCCTGGAATGAGCTGCTCATCTATCTCTTCTTTGTATCTTGTGTCTCTATCTCAACTTTGCCTTTTGTTTTTAATAGCTCCTCTGCCTTACAGGCTCTCTCAACTAAAATAACAAACTCTTTTATTTCTAGGACACCCACTGATAGTCGGATATAATCATTTAACCCATCCTCAAACCTTTTACACATAATAGCCTCTGTGGACACACATTCTCGATCATATTTACTAAGCTTGACAAATTCGCGCTCATAATCGGTCACTGTCATATTACCTTGTTTCAATTCCAGGAATTCCTTTCTCTTCTGATCAATAAACCTCTGACTGATGTACTTTTTACGAAATTCCTCCTAAAAGAAATCCCAAGTGACCCTTTCTTTTGGTACAACTGATATAAGTGTCTTCCACCAGTATTAGGCTGAGTCTCTAAGAAGTGATACTACACATTTCATACATTCCTTGGGTGTACAAGATAATTCGTCAAAGACTCTGATAGTATTTTCTAACCAAAATTCTGCTCTTTCTGCATCATCATCTTTTGTTGCTCAGAACTTTTCTGCCCCTTGTTTCCTGATTCTATCAACTGGTGGCTTTTCTCTTATCATTGTACCTGTGACTAGGGGAGCTTGAGCTACATGGGTAGCCTGAGAAACATGAGGGGGTGGAGGTCTAACTGCCAGATTCATACGAATGAACTCGGCAAACAAATCATTCAAAGCTTGGAAGAGAGCTTCTCGAGTCACTCCTCTCTGATTAACTATTACTGGCCTATTCTCAGATGGCGCTGCCCCTTCCGCAGGAGCAAGTGCATTACTTTCTACATCATCATCACCAGCTTGCTCAAGATCCATTACTATAAAACAAAATATCTAAAAATCGTCAAGAGTCGTCACACTATCAAAATACAGGTATAGCATGTATAGCTAGACTTTTACTCACACTAACTGTTCCGAGAACCAACTAAACCTGCTCTGATACCAATAAATGTAATGCCCCCACGCCCGAAACCGTCACCAGAGTCAAGCTTGAGGTGTTACTAAACTTACCTTTTAAACAACTCTAAACCACTTATTTTAATTTTCGGAATAAACTATTTCTCTGCGTCATGGTTGCTTAAATATTCATTTCTCGAGTTTAAAAACTTGAAATTAAGATCCGTAAATTTTTCCTGAAACTAGACTCATATATATATCTACTAATTTTTTTCTAGAATTTTTATATAGCCAATTGGTACAGTTTATTAGTTAAAGTTACCCCTTTTTCAGAATTCGACTACACTGGCCTCTACTTACTTCGAACCACTTTTCTCTCTATAAAAAAATCATATGACTATACCGTTTGTTTCTATTAAAACTAGATTCAATAAGAATTATAACCATATAAAGTACACCACGTAATTATGTTTTTAAAATTTACGGTGAATTTCTAAAGTTGGAACAGGGGATCCAGAAATCACTCTGGCCCTATTTCACCAAAACTTAGATATCTTATAAAATACAAAACCTTTACCTGTTTTGCTTATTCCATATGAAAATAGACACAATGAGGTTTAATGTCATTTATTATTCACCATCAACCTATGTCTCTACAATTTCTTGTGATTTTTCAAAATCACGTTATTTCTAATACTTGAATCTGTTTTTAAGTTACTTTCACATTTTTCTTAGTTTTCATGTGATAGTTACTACTTAATCATACATACTATTAAACATGTATATCATCAGCCATCCTATTAGTTAATCACTAGCAAGTATTTACACATCATTCATTGATCATATCATATCAAAAGAAACCAAGTTCATATACATGCCATACACAAAATGAAACGTCTAACTATACCAATGTGATTTCTTCGATAGTGTGATCGGTTTCCGACGTTTCCTTCGATCCCCGAGTGGCTTGATAAAAACTATAAGAAAAAGAAAATAAAGAGAGAAAGCACTAGGCTTAGTAAGCTTACAAGCAAATAAATTACAACATTCAACATAATGAATAAATATACATAATGTCACCTAGCCTCATAAACTTTCTTTACATTCTCATTTTCTACCTTCTTCTTTACTCACTTACCTTCTTTCTTACCTGACCTTTCACTATTCATAAATATAATCTACCTTCCCTTTTTGCTGATAATTCATTGTAATTTAACATGTACAATGACCCGTTTAACCACTCGGAATACTAAGGATACTAGGGTCGTTCTTGTCTATCAATATCCTGCCAATGCCATGTCTTCGACATTGACTTACATGAATTATTCCTGTCTCCAATGTCATATATATATCTAATATGGGCTTACATGGCTCATTCCTGTCTCCAAAGCCATATATCTGATATGGAATTACATGGCTCATTTCTTTCCTATCCTGTCCTGTCGACCCCAATATCCTAATATTCCTAAGGTTCAAACGGGGCTTCCTAATGCTTTTTCTCTGTCACTTCGCCTTTAATTTGACTTTAAATATTCTAAAAAAATAAGTATATAAATGCTGGAAATTGACAATAATAATGTAAAATAAAAGAATATTGCATTTATTTACTGTAAACTTACCTCGATACAAAATGTGACTAAACTTTACAATTTAGTCCTTTTCTTTTCCCCGATCTACTCCCGAATTTCGTTCTTCTTGATCTATAATAGCAAATTTAACTTATTTAATATTCACATTTATCAAAACAGTCCTTTACTCAAACTTTTCAAAAATTACATTTTTGCCCCTAAACTTTTGCATATTTACACTTTTGCCCCTAGGCTCGGGAATTAAACTTTATCTCTTATTCTTATGTTTTATGACACGCTGATCATTTTTCCCTTCTATGGCAGCATCAAATTCACACTCTAACATGCACTTATGACTATTAGGTATTTTTACCGATTAAGCCCTTTTACTCGTTTTTACCTAAAACCGAGTAGCACAAGTTGTCTAACATAATCTAAGACCTCATATTCTATCATAAAACATCAAAATAAACACTTTTCACCTATGGGTATTTTTCCAAATATGAACCCTAACTTAAATTATTGCTAGCATAAGCTTTATCGAACTACCGGGACTCCGAAAATGTAAAGAACGTTAAAAACGGGGCTCGGAATCACTTACTATGGGGCTTGGAAATTGAAGAAACCCTAGCTATGGAGAGAGCAAAAATTTGGCAGCAACTAAAGAAGATGATAACAAATTTTGTGTTATTTTTCCCTTTTTAATTCATTTAATATCCAAATGACCAAATTGCCCCTCCTTACTAAACTTTAAAAAAATTCCTTCCATGTCCTAATTTTTGTCCATGAACTTAAAATTGATCAAATTTTTATTTAAACCCTCCTAATTAATATTCCAAAGCAATTTCATACTAAAAACTTCTGGAATACAAGTTTTACAAATTATCCAATTTAGTCCCTAACCTCAACTTAAGCACTTTATGCATAGAATTTCATCACGAAATTTTCAAACAATCATGCCATCATATCATGAACTTCAAAATAATAATAAAATAAATTTTTCTACCTCAGATTTGTGGTTTCGCAACCACTGTTCCGTTTAGGCCCTATTTCGGGATGTTACAGGACATGACATTGACATCTATATGTGATCCCATGTAAGACCATATCTGGGATATGGCATTCGCATCCTACCACGTGTATGAGAATTTTTGAGTATCCTTTAGTATTCCAAGTGGTTCAACGGGTAATCCAACGATTATGTCAAAGAGATGACAAGGTATGATCATGTTGAAAGAATACAAGAATATACACAAAGCTCATAAACATTGAGATTATGAATCGATGAGACCTCAGAAGAAGTGAATGAATGAATTATGGTCATGAGTTTTATTGTACATTATGTAATGGCATGAGTTAAAATGTACCCATGATACTTGATGACATTGTTACAAATATTATTGTGTTATGTGTATAATATTGCATGGTTAATGTTGTTAATTATTTACATGCAACTTACTAAGTTTTATACTTACTAGAAACACAAAAATTTATATACTTTTTCATACCCAATTTTTCTTAAATTCATGCAAATTCGGTTAAATTCTTGTCGAAAAATAATTAAATATTATAAAATAATTAAGTCATCTTAAAAATATGAACATGGTGAATTTATTTAATTTTATACTTAACTTTGACTAATTTTGACAGATTCGCGCAAAGGGTGAAAATTGGCTTGGCTGACACTGCTGAAAGCACAAAACCGAGAAGCAATTTGAAGTATCGAGGCACTTTAATTTCCAACTTAAGAACGGTCCAAAAATGTGTATTAATTCATAATTTAATTAATTTTAATTTATTCCCCATTTAATTTGGGTTAAATAAATTATTTTTAATTAATTATGGAGAAAGGGTCCAGTTGAACCGCACTGGTCGAGCCAGATTGAGTGAACCAAATCAGCCACTAAATGGGCAGCCCAGAACCGTCCATATGTTGACCCAAGTCAGCATTTTAGCTGATTAAATATGCTTGCAAAAATGCCCTCAAAAGACTTCTAAATTGCATTCAAACCCCACCTTAAATTATGGCTTTGTAGATTTGCCCCAAGCTTAAAATAGCAAAGTTGAAACTCTCAACTTTGCCATGTGTGTGGCAGGCCAAGTGAAGGCTCTTTGGCTGACGGAATTTGCTATTTTATCAGCCAAAATCAGCTATAAAAGCCACCCATTGAGGATCATTCAAAGCATCCCTCACTTCACATCATTCTCTCATTCCCTATCTCACTTTTCTCTCATTTTTTCCATTCCATTCCCTCTTATTCAAGTGCCGATTTCTTATCTTGGGAAAGAGGTTTCCATCATCCATTTTGGAGCAGAAATTAGGTGTTCATAAGCCACCTTGATAGCCAAGGCCAACGAAGAACGAAGAACAGAGCAACTAGTCAAGCCACGGAGAAACACTAGATTTGCCTCTTGTTCCCTAACTCTTTAATTTTTGTTGTTGTTTTAACGAACATGTTTATGAATATTTATGCTATTGAAATGGTTATTTTAATCAATTCAGCTTAAATTATATTTGTGTTGGGTTGATTAAATTCTGCCTGCTTGAATTGTTAAAATTGTGTTTATGCTGTTATAAGCCTCGGTAAGATGCTTGGTTAAGTAAAATCATGCCTAAGTTATTCTTGCGTTACGACTGTGAGGTAACTAATGAATTAATTATTTAAATGGATTGCAATTGTAATTAGTTGACACAATACTTAATCAGTACATGTTTATTCTTTTAAGGTAGCTGAAGGTTAGATTAGCAATATATCTGGCGATATCATTGCCTTGCATAACTTGCAAGATTATTGTGATTAAATTGTTTCAAGGTAAGGATATCTTGTTACTTCACAAGGTCTTTTATATGCTTATTAGATTTAATTAATCGTTTGAATTGACATAGGGATATGCAAGAGATTGGTTCAATTTAATTAGTATGTATGTGCAATAACATGTTTTGCTTGCTAGAATCTTTTTAGTCAGTTGAATTGACATAGAGATATGTCAAGAGATGAATGGATTTTTGTATGTAAATTTGTTCATAATTTAGCAAATTACTGGGTTGCTGTGAATTTATTCGTAACAGTATAAACATGAGTTTAGTAATTCTGAGTTTAAGAAATATAATTAATCCAACACAAGTATGTTACATTGATTAAATCTTATTCGAAATCTGCACTAGAACTCTTTTGTTTTATTTAAATCATTTACTTAGTTTTTAAATCGTTTTTGCCCATCTTCTAAAACCAAATTATTTTTACTTCACCAAAGTGTTTTGCAATTAATTTCATAAACAATTTTTTTTACAGTTCCTGTGGGTACGATAACTCGACATTTACTTGTCACTTTATTACTTGTTGCGATTGTGTACACTTGCACATTTTTCCGTCGTTCCAAGTTTTTGGCGCCGTTGCCGGGGACTGTTTTCAGAAGTCATTATTTGTGAATTTGTTAGTTTTACATTTTGGTTTATTTTTTTGTTTAATTTTTAACTTAATTAATTTTTCTTTGATAATTTCAGGTGTTTATGAGTATTGACCAGATTATTGACTTACTCCCTATAGACCCTGAGATTGAACGAACTTTCCGACAGCGAAGAAGACAAGCGAACCAGAGAAGGACTGAAGGAATGAATTTTAAGAATATGAATCAAGGAAATGGAGCAAACCTTGCTCAAAATCCTATCCTTATTGCTGACGATAAGGATAGAGCCTTAAGGCAATATGCTGTGCCAGTATTTAACGATCTTAATCCGGGTATTAAGACACCCGAAATTGAGGCACAACAATTTGAGCTAAAGCCAGTCATGTTCCAGATGCTTCAGACAGTGGGCCAATTCAGTGGAATGCCTACCGAAGATCCTCGTCTTCATTTAAAACTATTTTTGGAGGTGAACGACTCTTTCAAATTAGCTGGAGTTATCGAAGATACATTACGATTGAAGCTGTTCCCGTACTCACTAAGGGACAGTGCTCGAGCTTGGTTGAATTCATTGCCACCAAACTCAATTTCTACATGGCAAGAGTTAGCCGAAAGATTCTTCATGAAGTATTTCCCGCCAAGCAAGAATGCTAAATTGAGGAACGAGATCACTTCCTTCCAACAAATGGATGATGAATCCTTGTATGAGGTATGGGAACGATTCAAAGAACTACTAAGGAAATGCCCTCATCACGGAATCCCACACTGCATCCAACTTGAGACATTTTATAATGGTCTCAATGCTCACAACAGGATGGTAGTGGATGCTTCTGCTAACGGTGCTCTCCTTTCTAAGTCTTATAATGAGGCTTATGAAATCATCGAGAGGATCGCCAGTAACAATTATCAATGGCCGACCAATCGAGTCGCATCAGGAAAATGAGTCGCTGGAATACATGAAGTGGACGCTCTCACTTCACTTGCATCTCTGGTATCTTCAACATCCTCAATGTTTAAGAATCTTATCGCTAATGGGTCTAATAGTTTTGCAGCCCAACCACCTCACCAATTTGAGAGTATAGCCTGTGTTTATTGTGGGGAAGGACATTTGCTCAAAGAATGTCCATCAAACCCCGAATATGTATATTACATGAGTAACCAGAACCAAAATCGAGGAAGGCAAGGACTGCAATCCAACTTCTACAACCCATCGTGGCAAAACCATCCGAATTTTTCCTGGAGTAACCAAGGGGCTGGAACTAGTAACAACTATGCTCAATCTAGACCGACTCAGCCACCTAGTTTTTCCCAACAAGTTCAGAAACCAGCTCAGGCTAAATCATCCAATAACTGAGAGAATTTATTGAAGGCATACATGGCAAAAAATGATGCCACTCTAAGGAATTTGGAGAATCAAGTGGGCTAGCTTGCTACTGAACTTAGGAACCGACCACAAGGTGCTTTACCTAGTGATACGGAGAATCCAAGAAATTCAGGGAAGGAACATTGTAAAGCGTTGACATTGAGGAGCGGAAAGACAGTAGAGCCCAACACTATCGAAGCTGAAAAAGAGCCAGCTGATGCTCAAGACTCAAAAGAAGTTCAACCGAGTATTGAAATTCCAGTTGCACAAGAACCAGAATTTGCAAAACCAGACAAGGTAATTCCAGAACTAGCTAATTCTGATCAACTAACAACTCCGCTAGATGTAGAATTGCCACAGAAAACGAATCAACCAGTTCCAGTAAAAAAACCTCGACCACCCTACCCTCAAAGACTTCAGAAGTAGAAGCAGGAAATTTAATTCAAGAAAGTCCTAGACGTATTCAAGCAACTTCATATCAACATCTTGTTGGTTGAAGCACTTGAATAAATGCCGAACTACGTCAAGTTTATGAAGGATATCCTGTCCAAAAAACAAAGACTTTGAGAATTTGAGACGGTAGCTCTGACGAAGGAATGCAGTGCATATCTTCAAGAAAAACTACCCCTAAAGCTGAAGGATCCTGGATGTTTTACCATACCTTGCAACATTGGAGCAACATATTGTGGTAAGGCATTATGTGACATAGGTGCAAGTATTAACTTGATGCCTATGTCAATATTTAGAAAGTTGGGGATAAGTGAAGTTAGACCTACTATGATTACACTTCAACTAGCATATCGATCCTTAGCACATCCAAAAGGAAAAATCGAGGATGTATTGGTACGTGTAGATAAATTTATCTTTCCTACTGATTTTGTTATCCTAGACTTTGAAGCAGACAAAGAAGTGCCGATTATCCTAGGAAGACCGTTCTTAGCAACTGGAAGGACCCTTATAGATGTGTAGAAGGGCGAGCTTACGATGCGTGTTCAGGATGACCAGGTAACATTTAATGTTTTTAAGTTTATGCGATTTCCTGACACAATTGATGATTGTTCTGCAGTATCCAATTTAGAGGATTTAATAGTGGAAAAGGAGCTCAAGTATGCTGAGGATCAGTTGAAACAAATTTTAACATCAGATCCTCCAAATTATGAAGAGGAGGATGAATACTTAGCTTTGTTATAAGCTAATCAAAGGGGATTTAATCCGCAATCCTGCTTTGAATCTTTGGAGCTAGAAAAAAGGGATTATGCCCAACCAAAAGCGTTAATCGAGGAGCCACCTAAATTAGAACTAAAGGTGCTTCCCTCACATTTGAAATATGTTTATTTAGGTAACGCTTCTACTTTGCCTGTGATCGTTTCAGCAGAATTAACTACTGAGCAAGAAGATAAAATCATCTTGGTGTTGAAACAATTCAAGAAGGCTATCGGATAGACCATAGCCGATATCTGTAGTATTAGTCCATCTGTATGCATGAATAAGATTATCCTAGAAGATGGCGAAAAAGGGACGATTGATGGACAACGAAAACTGAACCCCATCATGAAAGACATGGTAAAAAAAGAGATTATCAAGTGGTTAGATGCGGGTATCATTTATCCCATCTCAGATAGTTCGTGGGTAAGTCCGGTCCAGTGCGTGCCAAAGAAGGGAGGTATCACAGTCATAGAAAACAAGAATAACGAGTTGATACCAACTAGAACAGTTACGGGATGGAGGATTTGCATCGATTACCGGAAGCTGAACAAGGCGACTAGGAAAGATCACTTTCGTTTGCCGTTCTTAGACCAGATGATGGATAGACTCGTTGGACGAGACTATGACTGTTTTCTCAATGGAAACTCGGGGTATAATCAGATTACAGTAGCACCAGAAGATCAGCACAAGACAATGTTCACCTGCCCGTATGGTACATTTGCATTTAGACGCATGCCATTTGGTTTATGTAATGCACCTGCTACATTTCAAAGATGTATGATGTATATTTTTATTAACATGGTTGAAAAGTACTTGGAAGTTTTTATGGATGACTTTTCAGTGTTTGGAGATACTTACGATCATTTCTTAGCCAATCTAGCTAAGGTACTAAGACGATACGAAGAAACAAATCTAGTACTTAACTGGGAAAAGTGCCATTTCATGGTACGAGAAGGAATTGTTCTAGGGTATCAGATAACGAGACATAGAATCGAGGTAGATAAAGCAAAGGTAGATGTTATCGAGAAACTCCCACCTTCAACATCTGTAAAGGGTGTTAGGAGCTTCTTGGGTCACGCCGGGTTTTATCGAAGATTTATCAAAGACTTATCCAAAATTGCTAAACCCTTATGCAAATTATTGGAGAAGGACACGACGTTCAAGTTCGATGATGAATGCTTAAAGGCTTTCAAGGATTTGAAGATTCGACTAGTTACGGCACCCATAATTGTCACACCAGACTGGGATCTACCATTTGAATTAATGTGTGACGCAAGCGATTTCGCGATAGGAGTTGTTATGGGCCAACGAAGGAACAAAGTTTTTCATCCCATCTATTATGCAAGCCAGACTCTTACAGGAGCTCAACTGAACTATGCGGTAACAGAAAAAGAATTACTTGCTATTGTATTTGCTTTTGAAAAGTTTCGATCTTACCTTGTAGGTACCAAAGTAACTATTTATACGGGCCACTCGGCAATCAAGTACTTACTTGCCAAGAAAGATGCTAAGCCGAGACTAATCCGGTGGGTGCTTCTACTTCAAGAGTTCGATCTAGAAATTCAAGATCGAAAGGGAGTAGAAAACCAAGTAGCAGATCACTTGTCCAGATTGGAGCCTCAAGAAGGGAATTCTCCTATTATACCAATTCAAGAAACGTTTCCAAATGAACACATACTGAAGGTAAGTCATGTCCATAGTACCCCTTGGTTTACTGATATTGCTAACTATTTAGCTTGTGGTTTGATGCCAATTGATAAGACTTATCAACAAAGGAGGAAGTTTCTTCACGATGTTAAGTACTATTTCTGGGAAGAGCCATATTTGTTTAAAAAGTGTGCAGATCAGATGATCAGGAGATGTGTGGCGGAAGATGAAGTACAAAAGATTTTATACCATTGTCACTTAGCTCCGAGTGGGGGACATTTCAGAGGTACTCGTACGACGGCCAAAGTATTGCAAGCCGAATTCTTTTGGCCAACACTATTCAAGGATGCATACGCGTACTTAAAGAGTTGTGACCGGTGTCAAAGGGTTGGAAATATCACCAACAGAAATGAGATGCCTCGAACAGACATCATTGAGGTAGAATTGTTTGATGTATGGGGTATTGACTTTCTTGGTCCTTTCCCTCTGTCTTTTGGTCACAAGTATATATTGGTAGCAGTAGACTATGTGTCCAAATGGGTCGAGGCTGAAGCTTATCCAAAAAACGATGCTAGGGTTGTAATTAAGTTCTTGCAGAAACACATGTTCACAAGGTTTGGAACCCCAAGAGCTATCATTAGTGATGAAGGGTCCCACTTCGTGAACAAGTGGTTAAGATGGTTATTAGACAAGCACGGAGTGAAACACAAGGTTGCAACAGCTTACCATTCGCAGACGAATGGGCAAGTTGAACTGGCAAATAAGGAAATCAAAGGCATACTTGAGAAGGTAGTCTGCCCAAACCGACGTGATTGGTCCAAAAGGTTGGATGATGCTTTATGGGCTTATAGAATAGCATACAAGACACCTCTAGGGATGTCACCTTATAGGTTGGTCTTTGGAAAAGCATGTCATCTACCTTTAGAGTTAGAGCACAAGGCTTACTGGGCTCTTCGACAACTCAACTTGGATCCTAAGCTTGCTAAAGAGAAATAGATGCTCCAACTCAATGAGCTAGAAGAATTCCGGCTATTCTCCTACGAAAATGCCAAATTACTCAATGAAAGACTTAAGAAATGGCATGACAAGCACATTCGAGTTCGAGAATCTAAAGCAGGTCAGCGAGTTTTGTTATTTAATTCCAGACTAAAATTCTTTCCAGGTAAGCTAAAATCACGTTGGTTCGGTCCATTTACGATCCATCATGTCTATCCATACGGAGTTGTCGAGCTCCAAGGTAAGGGAGGTAATTTTCGAGTTAACGCTCAGCGCCTGAAACACTATTGGGGAGATAAGATTGAACGAAATGAAATTTCGTTCATTTTATCGGATGTTTAAAATTTTCCTATGTTTTTTTAAATAAATGATTTAAGGTATATTTTCAGGACTAGTATGTTTAAATAAATTCTATTTAGGAGATTGGAACTTAAGCGAGACCGCTTGTGATCCCTCTAATCTTTCCTGGGAATTGATTTTAACATAATTTTCCTAAAAATTATTCTCTAAGTAGAGATTTTAATATTTTATTTTTCAAATAAAAAGGTCAATTTTGACCCGAGTTTTAAATTGCGACTCAATTTCAAATTTTCATTAAGTCTAGGGACTTAATTGAAGTATTTTTAAAATTTGGTTGCTCTTTTCGTAAATAATAAAAACTAGATGGCTCTTTTTTGTAAATATTTTCAAAAGGCTTCTAGAATAAATGTTTTTTAATTTTAAAAAATGATAATTATTAATATATAATTATACCCGTTATAGTAGATATTAATTATTATCAATTTTAGGATTTTATTCTATAAGGTTTTAATAAAGATAATAAGATGATAATCTTTAATATATAATTATATCTATTATAATTTATATATTAATCTTTATCATTCTAGCATAGAATTAGGATTAATTTTATTTTATCTTTGTTTAAAATAAATTAAATAGCAATTAATAATTTAATATGCATATATCTAATTATTAATTGTTGTTATCTTTATATAGGATTAGAACTTAGAATTTTTATTAATTAAATTGTTTTAAGAATTCTATTTTAATTCCTATTTCTTCCTCTATAAATACCACCCATCTTCCCATTCATCCAACATTTAAAACCCAAAGCACCAAAACACCAAAGTGCCGAAGCCCCTAGCAACAGCAGCACCAAGCAGTCGGCCAGCACACGCCCAGCTCCATCGCACACACGT
Organism: Gossypium hirsutum; assembly: GCF_007990345.1. Lineage (NCBI taxonomy): Eukaryota > Viridiplantae > Streptophyta > Magnoliopsida > Malvales > Malvaceae > Gossypium > Gossypium hirsutum. Next base: position 97,996,930 of record NC_053428.1, on the reverse strand, counting down.
CCCGCGCACACAACGTGCCTCAGCTCACACCAGGCCTTCACCCCGCGTGCGATACCTGCCCTTCGCACCATCCTGCGAGCGCCCAGGTCCTACTTGCTACCGAACGCTCATGTGTTGATTGCTTCCAGCCTTACTGCGCATCACTGCTCCCAAACGCACCACGCCCGCCCGTCTTAGCTGCTTGTGCAGCACATACCCACACCATTATCCCTAGCTAAAATCGTCCCAACCTCCTTAATTTGCTATCTTTTTATCCATTATTAATTTATTAGGAGTTTTTTTAATTCTTATAAAAATGTGGTTAAACATGCCTCGCAAAAGAACTCGTGCTACCACTCAAATTAATGAAACACAAAATAAGTTCCACTATGAAGAAGCCAAAGTGAGATATGACAGTATCTTAAAAAATCAACAGATGCATTCAGAAAAAGGCTTTACATTGAAGGAGAGCAACTACTGAGACTTTATGGCACATATTCGTCAAGTTGCTGAAACCCTCAATTGGAAGCTATTTTGTGAAAAGAGATCTAGCGTGGATGAGGAGCTAGTTCGTGAGTTTTATGCGAATTTAACTTCAAGCGAGATGACAGAAGTTCCAGTCCATGGAATCAAGGTACCAATAAATTCAAATGCTATTAATGAGTTCTTTGAATTACCAGATTTCGAAAATGATGAATATTTCATATTGATGAGCAATATCAAGCCTGAAAATTTTCAAGAAATTCTCGAGGAACTGACAGTTCAGGGTTCTACATGGACTGTGTCAAAACAAGGAATCCACAATTGTCGAAGAGAATATTTGACTCCACTCGCGAAGGTATGGTTTTACTTCATCCGATTCATCCTTATGCCTAGCTTACATAGGACTACAATCTCATTAGAGTGAATGGTCTTATTGTACTCGATCCTAACTGGTAAGACCATTGATGTGGGGAAGATCATCTTGAGGGAGATACAGAATTGTGCCATTAAACGCTCTAGCCCTGCTCATTTCCCTTTTATAATAACAATTCTATGCTTGAAAGCTAAAATTCTTGCAAATGTAAGGAAGACAGGGTATAGCCAAGGCACAATCACGGATTAGGACCTTTACCGAGTAGTTGGAGACTCAGTCCTACAGAAATGAATTGAAGTAAGTGAGGAACCGGAGGACCCTGATGAAGAAGAAGATCCCACGATGCAATCATTCGAAGTCCCTGAAAAGGTAGAATCAGTGGAGCCAGAAGCGGAACCTGATGCTGAAATTTTAATGTTTAGAGCTCAACTGCCTAGCCCAGACCTTCGAAATGAGCTATCAAAATTGATGGACTTAATGCAACATATGCAATGGCAGCAACAAGCCTACTGGAGATACTAAAAAATAAGGGATGACTCGATGAGAAGTGCTTTTAAGAAAATATACAGTGACCCGTTTATTTTTGTGCCTGAGTTTCCAGATTTTATATTTGAACCATGGAGTCCATTATAAAAAAAGGAATGAAGTGATTCATGAAAATGCGATAATGATGGAGGAAAAGATGAGTCAAATTCGGAAGAGTCTTCAAATAAATAAAGGGGGGATCTTGACTTTATTTTATTTCCGTTCTTAGGTCATTTTAGGATTAAGTTTAATTAGAAATCTTTTTTTTTTGCATAATAAAACAAGATAGGGAAATCACTAATAAAATATGAGCAAGTCACAAAGGTATAAAGTGTGGCAATAGATATATACATGTCTAGGATTGGATTTAGAAAGAGTTTAATACTTAACCAGTCAAATTGACTCACCTCCTCTTTTCTAAAATCCTACTTGGTGTATAATATTTTTTCACTTTAAACAATGAGGACATTGTTCATTTTAAGTTGGGGGGACCGAAAATTTGAATTATTTCCACTCAGAATAAAATTCTTCTTTTAAATTATGATTAGGATATTTTGTTCAAAAATTTGAATTTTGTTAAGTATGCTCAATTTGAGTATGAATAAAGTTATATTATTTCAATAAATTATTATGTTAGTTTAATAATGACATGAATTTATTTTTAATAAAGCATGCAAATTCGTACCATAAAATTTTTAGTCTTTAGGAGAGTTATGTATGCATGAAAGTTTAAGTCTTTAGAATTGACTTAGTAGTTTCTTGAGGAGAAATCCTAGGGAGCAAGGAACGTTGGAAATGATTTAGGCAACTATTGTTGGACCGTTTGAGCCTTTCAAGCCCACCGTGGTAAAATTTTATCCTTTGAAACCCAATTTTGAGACTATATGGCCTAATTTTATTTCGACCCTTACAATAATTAGCCATTACTTTTCGCTTAATGATCTTAAAATTGTCCCAAACACTAGACTCAGTAATATTCAAGATGTACTTCGAAAATAAGTTTGGGAGAGTTGAAAAGAAGTATCAATTGCTCGAGAATTGTAGTACACAAAGTAAGTGCTCGTGTAAAAAAAAAAGAGAGAGCAAATGTATTTGAAAAAGATGTACAAAAGAGCATATAAAAGTCAAGTTGGTGTATCGAAGGTAAAAACTCCGAAGGTTCGATTGAGGCTGAGTCTAAGGTTTTTAAACCAAATTTATCCATCCTTCACCTACCCCTAGCCTAGCCACGTTACAACCTTGATAAAGACCTATTAATTAAAAGTCCTCATGCTACCTACATTAGGGGAGAGAAATTGCTACGATCAACATATGAAGACATAAGTTAAGCTCAATGATTGCAACTTAGTCTTGAATAAAGGAATAAAAATCAAATTGGTAAGGGTTAACATGTCTTGTTACAAAAGCATTTAGTCTAAATTTTGCTATTATAATAAGTTGTTGAATTTAATTTGAACAATATGTATACTTAAGTTAGCATAATTATCAGATTTCTTATTTTCGAGCATAAGTATTGTCTATCCATAATTTTGAAAAAAATTTTGTTCTAAAGGAATTTTTCAAAGGTGTTTCCGAGAAATTCTTTTCAAAATTTGTGCATTACTCGGGATGAGTAATGAATTAAGTTTGGGGGTGTGGAAACACAAAAATTTATATACTTTTTCATACCCAATTTTTCTTAAATTCATGCAAATTCGGTTAAATTCTTGTCAAAAAATAATTAATTATTATAAAATAATTAAGTCATCTTAAAAATATGAACATGGTGAATTTATTTAATTTTATACTTAAATTTGACTAATTTTGAGTATTTTCGACAGATTTGCGCAAAGGGTGAAAATTGGCTCGGCTAACACTGCTGAAAACACAAAACCGAGAAGCAATTTGAAGTATCGAGGCACTTTAATTTCAAACCTAAGAATGGTCCAGAAATTTGTATTAATTCATAATTTAATTAATTTTAATTTATTCCCCATTTAATTTGGGTTAAATAAATTATTTTTAATTAATTATGGAGAAAGGGTCCAGTTGAACTGCACTGGTCGAGCCAGATTGAGTGAACCAAACCAGCCACTAAATGGGCAGCCTAGAACCGTCCATATGCTGACCCAAATCAGCATTTTAGCTGATTAAATATGCTTGCAAAAATGCCCTCAAAAGACTTCTAAATTGCATTCAAACCCCACCTTACATTATGGCTTTGTAGATTTGCCCCAAGCTTAAAATAGTAAAGTTGAAACTCTCAACTTTGCCATGTGTGTGGCCGGCCAAGGGAGGGCTCTTTGGCTGATGGAATTTTCTAATTTTAGTAGCCACAATCAGCTATAAAAGCCACCCCTTGCTGATCATTCAAAGCATCCCTCACTTCACATCATTCTCACATTCCCTCTGTCACTTTTCTCTCTTTTTTTCATTCCATTCCCTCTTGTTCAAGTGTCGATTTCTTCTCTTGGGAAAGAGGTTTCCATCAACCATTTTGAAGTAGCAATTAGGTGTTCATAAGCCACCTTGATAGCCAAGGCCAATGAAGAACGAAGAACGGAGCAACTAGTCAAGCCACGGAGAAACACCGGATTTGCCTCTTGTTCCCTAACTCTTTAATTTTTGTTGTTGTTTTGATGAACATGTTTATGAATATTTATGCTATTGAAATGGTTATTTTAATCAATTCATCTTAAATTATGTTTGTATTGGGTTGATTATATTCTGCCTGCTTGAATTGTTAAAATTGTGTTTATGTTGTTATAAGCCTCGGTAAGATGCTTGGTTCAGTAAAATCATGCCCAAGTTATTTTTGAGTTACGACTGTAAGGTAACTAATGAATTAATTATTTAAATGAATTGAAATTTTAATTACTTGACACAATACTTAATCAGTACATGTTTATTCTTCTAAGGTAGCTAAAGGTTAGATTAGCAATGTATCTGGCGATATCATTGCCTTGCATAACTTGCAAGATTATTGTGATTAAATTTTTTCAAGGTAGGGATATCTTGTTACTTCACAAGGTCTTTTATATGCTTATTAGATTTAATTAATCGTTTTAATTGACATAGGGATATGCAAGAGATTGGTTCAATTTAATGAGTATGTATGTGCAATAACATGTTTTGCTTGCTAGAATCTATTTAGTCTGTTGAATTGACATAGAGATATGTCAAGAGATGAATGACTTTTTGTATGTCATAAGTTAGCAAATTACCGGGTTGCTGTGAATTTATTCGTAACAGTATAAACATGAGTTTAGTAATTACGAGTTTAAGAAATATAATTAATCCAACACAAGTATGTTACATTGATTAAATCTTATTTGAAATCGTGCACTAGAACTCTTTTGTTTTATTTAAGTCATTTATTTAGTTTTTAAATAGTTTTTGCCCATATTCTAAAACCAAATTATTTTTACTTCACCAAAGTGTTTTACAATTAATTTTTCATAAACAATTCTTTTTACAGTCCCTGTGGGTACGATAACTTGACATTTACTTGTCACTTTATTACTTGTTCCGATTGTGTACACTTGCACATTTTTCCGTTGTTCCACTTACTCTCCTCTCTTTTCCATTTTTCTATAGTATCGCCAAGCTAGCTCAGAGATCGAAGGATGTCGGAGCTCAATTCACACTATCAAACTAATCTTTTGGGTATAGTGAATTTAAGTATTTTGAGTATGGCATGTATAGAAACTTGGTCTTTTTGTTATATGTCATATTTGTGTAGCCAGATGTGTTGACTTATAAAGATTTAATGATTTATTTTGTATATGGCCATGAGATATGATCCATATTAATTATGGGATGTGATCCTATTCATACATGCAAATGTTGTGGTTAAATTCAATTGGCATGGATGAATTATGGAAATGATTATGGATGTTTGATGATGGAAATGTGAGTAAATGACATAAAAACAACTAAGGCATGAATGTATGAAATGGAAGTAAATTGATGTTTCATATTTCATGTTGTTTGGTAAGCTTGGTCTAACTAAAATATGAAGTCCTAAACAGTTATAAATTGATAAGAAGTTGATATGCAATAGCCATGCTTGTGAATGTGTAGGTGCTCATTTATGCTATGTAGAATGTCATTGAGATGTGTAAGTGTACATGTGTTATTGAGGGTGACAAAGGCTTGGAAAATAGCCTCAGAATTATCCACAAGGGTAGACACACAGGCATGTGTCTAGACTGTGTGTGACACACGGTCTGCCCCATGGGCGTTTGATTCGACCGTGTGTCCCCTGTACCCTAATTAGGTAAAATAAAATGCCCAGTAGTAAACACATGGGCATAGACACAGTCGTCTGTTTCAGTCATGTGAAGGACAAGGCCTCAGGACATGAGCGTGTGCCCAGGCCGTGTGAAGTCTGCACTTAATTTTTGGAATTTAATTCGCCACACGGCCTAAGCACACGGGCGTGTGACTTAGACGTGTGATTTAAATTATGTTGACGTCATAAATAGAGAGTTACACGGGTTGAGGACACATGCGTGTCCTAAGCTACACGGGCGTGTGTGACCACACGGCCTACCCACACAGGCGTGTGACTTTGTTTCATGAAAATTTTTTAAGTTTTCCCAAAGTTTTCTAAAGTTCTCGGTTTAGTCCCGAACTATACCCTATATATGTTTTGGGCCTCGCAGGCCCATATAAGTGATAATTAGCATATGTAAGAATGAATTTAATTTGAACGGAATTTTATGGCCCGGTTTTTTATGAATGTTTATGGTTGAGTCTGGTAACGCCTCGGACCTTGTCTCAGTGACGGATTACGGGGAAGGGGTGTTACAGGAGAGGTGTATAGAAACTAACTTGGTATTGAATTGAGAAAAAATTCACCTTATGGTAACAAACAACATTATTCTTGGGCATCGAATTTCAAAGAAGGGATTAGAGATTGATCGAGCAAAAATCAAAGTCATTGAAAAGCTACTGCTTCCATCCTCCATTCGTGGGATCATAACTTTTCAGGGCATGTTGGAATTTACCGACTACTATATTTTATTTTTGTTTCACAATATAACAATTCTTAAGGAGTTATAAGGTAATTATGAGATTATATCATTTTGATTTTTGTTAATTATTTATATAAATTGTTTGTTGTTTTTTATTTAATAACAATCCATTACTCATATTATTTAATTATTATTTTTAAAATGTTGAATTTTATATAATTGTAATAACTAAATATAATGGATGATATTGTAATTTTTAAAAATAATTTGCAAATAATAATTAATTAATGCTTTAAAAATTATGCAAATTAAATTATTTGCAAAAAGAAAAAGTAATCCTAAAATATTTAGGGAATATTGAAATCACCTTTGAGTATGAAATACCATATTAAAAGAATGATAAAATTTTAAATAATATTTATTCAATATTAGATAAATCAATAATTAATTTTATAATTTAGATTTCATATCAAATTGTGATTGAGAATCTAATTTTAATAAGTAAACTTGATATTCAACATTATATATCATACATATTATATATATACACATGCATGATTTCTTTTGTTTTTGGGAATATTGAGTTTTGGGGCAAGATAATATATACTACTTTTACAATATTAAAATATGGTATCTAAATAGTATATTTCTATAATATTTTATACAGATATCATTATTTTATATTATTTGTGAAAAAACATCTTTTAAAAAAAATTATAGCGAAATTTAATATACAGGATAAGAAACTAGTTAAATCTAATATTACTTGGTGAGATATATTTCACTCTTGACAATAATTTTGTATCATTAATTGTTTATTTTGTTACTATTTTTATTCAGAACTTTCCAATGGTTACCCTCCTTATCCACCTTTTCTTGTCGTTTTATTCTCTTCACTGGTTCAGTTAGTCAGCCTGATCCAGCCTTGTGTGAATGCCACCTCATTTCTATCCAAATTCAACTGCTCAATAGAAATGGAAACGGGATTATTTGAAGTTGACAGAATGTCAGATTTAGAATTTTCGTGAATATTGCCTTGGTTTTCAATTGTGATAATATTTCCTTTTCTTTTTTATTCATCCTTCACGGTCTCTTCTACGTTCATCCGTTAGTACCTCCGTAATCTGATTTCTTGACATGAACACAATGAATGCAAATATATGTCGAGCCGAATGAGTTTAATTACGTATCTTTGAACGACAACTACCCACCGGGGGATCAGCATCTTTTCTCACGCTTACTTTTTTGTATATCCAGTTTCCATTGAAAGACCGTCGATACTTGACTGCTCATGTCAGATAGAAAAAAGTATCTTCTTGCTTTAGGCCAAATAGAGAAACAAAAAACAATCAAAACTATATTTTAAGCTGGAATTTGGTTACCTACTTGTATCTAAAACAAAACCATACCATTAGTTTGCAAGAGAATAAAAATTAATTAAAAGCTCTAAGCTGTAACTACTTTTGTAACAATTAATCAAAAAAATAAATATTTAAGATATCCAACATGAATTATTTTCCAGATATGCAAAGGTTCTTCACTTCAATCTAATCAACTAAGCTTTACCCATAGTAAATGAGAAATCCATTTGATCAAATTAATTGAACTCAAAAGAATAATAAACATACACACAGATTACAAGAACATTTCTCTGTTTAAACTTATTGGGTTTTTTCAAGACCTCTTGTTTTTGCATCCCAATAGCAAAGAGAAGTAAAACAAAATCCGAAACAGGAAACCCCATGCCACTGTAATCAACAAGCAATTCCATTTGCTTAAATCTGTAATCCCTTCTTGTTTGAGAATGTCCAAACCTGTTGTCATACATGTTGACCTTGAAATTCTCACCCCCAAACTCTTGCTTACTGATTGCAATAATCTCACTTTCATGGCGGAAGGGATTTCTCCAAGCGGTGAATTGTCAAATATTTGAATCCCTCTCACAAGGCACTTTGAAGGGTTTTCAAATTCGTTTCGTAAAACTGCTTCATATGGGTATTTCACAAGGGACAAGTAATGGAACCATATCCAGTAACCTGGGACTCTGTCGCGGTTGATGAAGAAGCCGCTGAAGAGTAAGAAATACGCTAAAATAGCGACCACGATCGTGTAGCCTAACATCACATGCGGGACGACACCCGAAAGAAATGTCACGAACGAACTTCCAGACCAAAAAGAAGCAAACATTATTAAGAAATAGAATAAGAATCCTATAGAATAAGAATCCTGATAATCCACCATCCAGTCCTACTGCCCAGAATGTTGCCATTGCGAAAGCAAAGGAAAGGAAAATCAAGCCCGGCAACGCCACCAATGCATTTGATATAACATATGATAATCTCCTGTAAGCGTTGTAAGCCGTTTCTCTCATGAAAATATACCTTTCTTGGAGAAAAACCGGGAGAGCATCGGCACAAGTGTAATATGTTGTCGACATTGCGAATGCAAAAAACCCTAATCTTTCTTGCACCCCTTTTGGTGAATTATCAAGTTACCAAAATACCGTTGCTAAAATGGATCCTGTCACTAAAACTGCTGCCAAACGAATTCCAAACAACTCCGGCATCCGTTTTGAATTTAGGATCGATCGCTTCGACAATACCACCATTTCTTTCCAAAATGGATTTGCAAACGTTGGAACCATGGAAGATGAATTAATATCATTTGTAGCACCTGGAACAAGTTTGCCTCGAGATATACTGGCACAAATTGCTTCTTTTAGTGACAAGCCGAGTTGATCCGGATCGGAGTCTCTAGTATGCTTCATGCTTTGCCATGACTTGTTGAATTCAACCAAACTTTTTGTTCCTCCAGGAGATCCTTCGAGTTCTCGGATTAAGTCCAGGGCAAACTCCGTTTTGTTCTCGTTCTCGGGTATCGGATGCCCAAACTCGGAGAAATACAGCGGGAGATTCGTCGGTGAACCACTGTAAACAGTTTGTCCACGGGATAAAAATATCAATCGATCGAGCAATCCAAGAATTCGATAACTCGGCTGATGAATTGACATTACAACAATGCTTCCACTCTGAGCTATCCTCTGTAAAACCTTCACCACCATGAAAGCACTGGTTGAATCCAACCCAGATGTAGGCTCATCTAAGAAAAGAATAATGGGGTCGTGAATTATATCGATTCCGATCGATACGCGACGACGCTCTCCACCGGAAACACCACGATGACCTTCATCGCCGATAATAGTTTTGGCTGCATTTCTTAAGCCTAATTGATCGATCAAGACTTGAACTCGCATTTTCTTCTTAGATTTCGACGAAGTCCGAGGAAGGCGAAACTCAGCTGCGAACGTTAAAGTTTCTTCGACAGTGAGCATTGGGAAAAGCAAATCATCTTGCATAACATAAGCTGAAATCACTTTCAACATTCGAGACTCCAAGGCTTCGCCATTTAAAGTGACGTTTCCTTTAAAACTCCCTTTAGCTATTCTGTTGGCTAAAGCATCAATTAGCGTCGATTTACCCGAACCACTCGCTCCGAGCACAGCCAGTATCTCACCGTCTCGAGCTTCACCGGAGATATCGTTAAGCAACATCTTGGTCCTCGTAAAATAACTATCTCCGGCGGCAAGTGGATTGCCAATGACAGCAGCATCTGCAGTGGCGCTTCCGCCACTCCATCTGAAGAAACTAGGCAGCGCCATTTTGCGAGGAACCTTTACACTATACGTAAGGTTGTTAAAGGAAAGTACAAATTGTATGGGGCGCGGGTCAGAGATGTCGACGAGAAGTTCATGGACGGAAGTTTGGTCGCCAGTGGCTTCTTTCCGTGTATCACCGACGTGTTGAAGTAGTTGGCCAAGCGTCGATGAAGGTGCTGTGGCTGTTGAGAATTCGCCGGCTATAAGCTCCAATGAGTGTTGAAAATACGGGGTAGGAGAATCATTATTGGAGGATACGTTTTGGGCTACAATAGGAGACATGGAGGGTTTAACGTTTAAGACAAGAAGAATAATGGAGAAATGGATGTTTGTTTTGGTTTTGAAGAATTCTCTATATATTGGAATTTTAATATTAATTGTTAGTTTATTAGTAAAATTTTCGATACCGTTTGATGGGACGGTAATAGAGCGGTCACCTAAATCTGAAATGAGGAGGTTCATGGAAGGAGAAGAATAGGACAGGAGGGCGGTTTTGATTGATGGTGATATGGGTTTCAGAATGATGATTGAATGACACGTGGTGTAATAGGGGGTTTTGAGTTAGATGGTGATGGAAATGGAATGCGGCGTAAAGGAGGAACTTTCCTAAAAATCTTTCAATTTTAAATAATAGAGGAATGAATCAATCAGTATGTCGCTTCAATGCTTTAGCTAACATACCGGAAAATATTTCGCAACTCAATAAGGAAGATTCTGGGATCCTTCAAAATTAAAAATAAAAGGACATTGGAAATTCTTTGGAAGATCAAACTTTGGAAAGTGGTTTTGGTGAATGATAAAGGCCAGCTGGTAATTTTAAATAGGATAAATTTTTCTATTTCTATTACTTTAATTAGAATAATTGTCCTTGAGGAATTGCACTCTGAAGAATCCACATTCACATTATGAGTTGACCAAAACTCGAAATCTCCTCTTTTTTTTTTTCTTTCCTTGAATGTAATTGTGGGTTACTTCAAATTTTCTTTCTTCTCCTTATGTTTCCTCCGCTATACTTCACTTGTCCTCCTTTTTACTAAACAAAAACCTAATTTATATAGAAATCCCAAACCTTTCATTACCATAGATGTGGATGGGTTTGGATTCGCTTTTTTTAATGTGAATTTTCTCAAGTTCGAATTTTTTGGGCTTAGAATATCTTAGTTTAAATTTTTTCAAGCTCAAGTCCTTTCGAAATCGAAATTTTTGAGCTCAGATTTTTAAAATTAAGATTAGTTCAAGCCATGTAAACTCTAACCGATTCAAATAATTTTAGATTTTCTAAATTATAAATTTTGAATATAATAATTCATTTTATTTTTATATTTGATAACATAATTCAAATTCCCCTTACAAAAACCATAAGTTGTACGTTTAATAGAGATCATGATAGATGGTACTATTTTGATCGGTATGTATTGATCTGCCCCTCATTCAATATCAAGTAATCTAAGTTCTATTATGGTCTAGATTTGGGTGTGTTTTCACCTCTTTGATGTGTTTTGATTCGTTTCGATCGGTTGATATCGACTTGTATCAATGTATGCTAGCTCAAACTGATTAGCACAAACTTTTGATATGTTAAACCTACCTCTCTTTTTTTTATTTTTATCTTAAACAATTTAAAATTTTGCTGAACCCGGAACAAGTATAACTTTCGGTAAAATGCTTCAGATTAAAATTTGATTTCACATTTACTCATTAGGAACTCTATACTTTTTATTCCTAGTATAATTTTATGACAGATTTTTATTTTATTCAATTTGGTCCCTAATGTAACAATGTAACAAAGTTAACAATCAAGCTTTTTAAGCTTTATAGTTTAGTCCTTTTCATAATCTAAGCTTAATTTCTATTAATTCCAACTCTCATTCTTCAATTTCTCAACAAATGGTAGCTTATCAAAATTTCACCAATTGTACAAATTGATACATGGGCTAGCTAAATCAAGATCTCATGATCATAAATCTATAAAAAAAATCAAAGAAAAATGGTTAGGGACTTACTTGAAATTATTAGCTGAATATTCAAGGGTTTTTAAGCCTTTCTTCACAACTTAGATATGGTGGACGGTGGACAAGAAGAAGATGAAGACATTTCTCATCCTTTTCCACTATCAATTTACTTTTATAGTAATATTATGGCTTAATTAATCTATTTTAGTTAGTTAAATCTTAGTTTATTATAATTTAATCATCAATTAATTAAGCCTAATGACATCCAAAATCATCATCCACTATCCACCATTTAAAAATGGTTTATTAACCTTTTTAGTCTTTTGGATAATTTCTATCTAAGTTCCCAAGCCTTTTTTAATTAAAATTTTCTAGCGATTTATTTTTTTTACACTTTAGTCCTTAGGCCTTAATTAACCACATCTTTGGCTAAATTACTTAACCAAATTACAATACATCTATATAGTAACTCCATCAATATCTCTATTTAAATTTACTAACTTGATGGTTCCGAAATCACATTTTCTAACACCACTGGAAATTGAATTGCTACATCATATCCTTCATTTCTTTTCATGTTGTCCAAAAGAAATAAAAACAACGAATAAAAAACTATGCCATTTCTATATTCGACCATTTAAAACCAAGATTTCAAGATATTTTCTTTAATTTTTTATATATTTATGATCATGGGAGTAGGATTTTGCTAACCCATGTATCAGTTTGTTCAATTTTGAGTTTTTAAAAAGTTTTCATTAAAGAGAATTTGATGTGTTAGACTTGATTGCCTAGATCATGAAGAGGACTATAATATAAAACTAATTTAGCTTGCTAGTTAACTTTGTAACATTAGGGACCAAATTAAACAAATTGAAAACCTGTCATGAGATTGTGTTATAAATAGAAAATATGAGGTCCCTAATGAAATAATGTTAAATTGGATTTTGATCAGAAGCTAGACACCAAAAGATATGTTTATCCCAAGTTTAGGGTCTAAATTGAATAAAATGCAAAATATGCTTGACCCTATAATTGAATGTGATTTGGATGAATTTTGATATTGTTCCTTTATTAATTATTGATCATAGCTAAAGATGATGTCGGGCCATCGAAAGGGAAAGGAGAAGCGGAGTCATCGACGAGTGACGCGGGATTTCAGTTTGTACTTTTATTATTCGAGATCAATCTATTTATTTGCATTTTCATGTCATATTGCATGATTAAGTATCGAGGTGAGTTAATAATGGTCTTATGGATTGATTTTCTATGATTGATATTGAATATCGAGATAGTTGACTGAATTGAATAAAATGGAAACTAGTATAATTTGCTGGAAAATATGGACATCACATATATAAAAAGGGTAATTACATGTTATTATTTACCATCATAATAGGTTAGCCAAAATTAAAAGTGATCTAATTTGGTTAAGGTTTATTGGGCTTTAATTATTAAATAAAGTATAGGTCAAATATGTGTAGATACTCTAGTAACTAGTTCTTAATTAATGATGAGCTGGTTAGAAATTAGGGCTAATGTGCCAAAGTTATATATATTAGGGTTATAGTCTCCAAATTACACATAAGGTAACTAGTCTAATATACCATCTTTAGAAAAGAGAGAGTCACATTCTCTAGATTACTTGTGTGCTAATTTGGAAGATCAAAACCCCAAGATCCGTAGATTTCAAGAAATCAATGAATTCAGGTATGCTTCCGCATCTAGTTTTGTTCTTGATTTATTTTTGATAATTTGATTTGACAGATCTTGGTACATAGTTCTAATTTTATATTAGATATTATTTATGGTTTTAACAACTGGTATCTGAGTCTCGTCATATTGAATGATTGAGAATGAATTGATATTTTATTATTTTAAATTAATTCGTACATGTGATTTTATAGATTTGATATTACTAAATCTTTTGGATTTATGAAGTTTTAGGGTTTTATTTTTTAATTTTTTCGATTTTATACTATTATGCTAATTTAATTGAAGCATTTATATTTAACCGATTGATAAAAATTGATTTGTGTGATTTTTCCTTTTCTAGTGAAATTCAAGTTTACCCATGAGTTTCGGTGATTTGGATACTGCAATTTGTTTTTTGTTTATGATAAAAACTTTGGATATTGCATCATTAATTCATATAGTTGTAGGGTTATTATTTTTATAAATTTAGGTTAAAGTCATTATTAGATTAAAGTTACAGACTTACAACTTTTTGCAATTGAAGACTTCCAATTGAGTTATATAATTGGTTTTGAAAGTTAATTCACTTGATAATCGAATAAATGAATGCTGTTAAGATGTTTTTTCTTTTCTTTTTGCACTATTTGTTTTAAATTTTTTGTTTGTGGTTGAATGTATATGGAATTATCATATTTTGTCTTTATTTATGATAAATTATATACACGATTGAATTCAATTAATATATCTGAATGATTACTTTTTGTTTCTGTTATAATTATTTTATATAAGTTTTAGTCCGTATGGAACTCAATTAAAATTAAAATATTTGGGATTTTTTAACATGGTGGCTATGAATTTTCATAAGTAGTTGCACATATGAAGGCTTCTACACAATTTGGGATTCTTTTTATATTTGGTGGTTATGGATTTTTTTTAAGTACTTGTGTGTATAAAAAAGTTTTATGGTAATGTCTTTAGCCATGAATATAATTTGAGTTTACATGAAATAGTAAGGTAAGCCAATATTATTTGTAAGGGCCCAATTTTGTCCAGGCCCTAAACAGAAACCAAGAATAAAAAATAAAAATAAAAATAACAGTCCAATTACAAGATTACAAGCCCAAAAAAAAAAACCTAATGGCCAGGCCAGATAGCCTAAACTAAGTTTTCAGTAAAATCAAAAACCCCTAAGCCCTTCTGCGCAGCTCCTCCTTTCGCCCGCGAGCCGCCCGGGGTGCCTCGTCCCAAGGCCTGACTGTAACAGCCCGTTTTGAGTCAAATAGGAATAGTGGTTTCGGGACCACAAATCCAAGGTAAAAATATTTATTTTATTATTATTTTAATTTTTACAGAATGATAATATGATGGTGTGAAAATTTCGTTAAGAAATTTTATTGTTTGAATGCTCAATTCGGTAAAAAGGACTAAATCGCGTAAAGTGCAAAAGTGTTGTTCTATTAGCTAATGGTGTCAAATAGCTACAAAACCTTAAAGTAACAGTCCTTAAGTAGTAATTAGACGATTATAATAGTAAGTGGACAATATTGGTCATTAAATGGATGATTTAAATGGTTTTATTGAAAGGTTAATTTAGTAGTTTAGTTATTAAAGGTTAATTAATAAAAACAAAAACCATTTTATTCATTATCTTCTTCATCTAGCCGATTATACAAGAGAAATAAAGTCATTTTATTAGCTTCAATATTCGACCATGTTATTCTTGCTCAATTAGGTATGGTTTTTGTCCCGTTTTTAATGATTTCTATGTTTTTGAGATCGTTGTAACTACGTTTAGCGAGCCTAGGGATTAATTTGCAGAAATTTTAAAAATTTAGAAAGTTTCCATTGATTAATAAGCATGTATTTTGATGTTTGATGATAGGTTTTGTAGGTTTGATGATAGTTATACAAGTTTTATTAAGTGATTTTTTAGTGAAAATATAAATTAGGGATTAAATTGTGAAAATGTGAAAATGTGTGGTTAAATGTGTGAAAAGTTAATAATGTGGGCTTCTAAGGGCATTATAGTAATTTGGCTAGCATGGGTTTATTTTGAATTTCATTAATTTGTGATTTTATGAAATAAGGACTAAATTGTAAAAGTGGTGAAATGTTAGAGGCAAATGTGTAAATATGCTTAAATATGTGTTTTGGATTAAATTGAATAGAGTGATTATTAAATAAGTTAATTTTGAATATATTTAGATCAAAAAAAGTGAAATTCGGATCTAGATCGAGGGAAAACTAAAGTTATCAACTAATCGACTTATTCCATCGTTTTCACATCTGAGGTAAGTTCGTATGTGATAAATTTCATTATAAATGTATTTTAAATGCTTTGTCATGGAATAAGTTGTAAATACGAGACTTCAGAAAAGTTCGAGAATGACTTGATGGTAATTTAGCATTCGAAATCCCGGTTGAACCTTAGGAATAGTTTAGGATACTAGTGACATGTCATTAGGGGATACATTGAGTTGGCTTCAGGCCATGATATTAGCATTTTGGGTGCGAGTTACACCGATTTGGCTTCGGGCCATGAATATCGGCTGATTTGGCTTTGGGCAATGATATTAGTAGTTTCAATATAAGTTACCTTGATTTGGCTTTGGGCCATGGTATAGGTACTTAGTGTGCGAGACTCCAGAGTATCTAACTTATATTCCAAATGGTTCAACGGGTTAAATAATGATGCGGTTGAGAATAAGATTGGTATGAGATGGTACAGGTATGTACATAAACCATAGTAACTTTGAATCGAAGAAATGGTGAATAAAGTAAATAGTTTTATGAATGAGTAGTCGAAAGGTTTGTTAGTTGATGTGAATTCATGTACTTATAATCAAATGCTGAACTATGTGTTTATGATATTATATCAAGTTTATTTCTTACGAGCTTACTAAGCTTTATAGCTTACTTTGTTTATTTTTCCTATGTTTTATAATGAATTCAAAGCTAGCTCAGATTCGGGGATCGTCGGAGATCGCTTCACACTATCCATTTATCACTTAGTATCTATGAACTTTGGTATTTTAAATATATGGCATGTATACGGCCTTTGTGTCATGTTGGTTAGGTTATGTTTTGGTAATGATTTTGGCCAATTGAATTGGCTTGTAAATGTATATGTTTTGGTTTGTATATATGGCCTTGAGTAATGGCTTATTTGGGGTTATTTTGGTATGGTTGAAACATGCATATATATGTATATGTTTATGTCTTGTGTAATGGATTGGTTGATGGTTGTGGATGATTTTTGGACATGGATTTGTTTGTGAAACTAGGCTAAAAGATGCGTTTTTGGAAATGTATTGTTAATTGAATTGTATATGTGAATTAGGTATAAAATTAGATGGCATATTGGGGTAGTTTGTGATTTGTATTGATAGGTAATGAAATGGTATGGAATATGCTTGTTATGAGATTCATTTTATGCCTATTATGCCTTGTGTTGGTGCCTTTGAATTGTGGTGTAGGTATATGTATTTAGGGTGGCAAATTGGCTTGGTAAATAGCCTATTTTGTCCACACAAGCAGAGGCACAGGCATGTGTTTCAGCCATGTACGACACACGGTTATGTTACACGGCCGTGTGTCCCCTGGTGTTGAATTTGAAACCAAGTTAGTATGCTCCACACAACCTCACACACAGGCATGTGACTTGGTCGTGTAGCATAAGTCAATATACCCTACAGGTTTGGCACAGCCTGACACACGGGCGTGTGTGCCCTTTTTTAGGGCACACGGGCTAACCACATGGGTGTGTATGTTGGCCGTGTGACCCAATTTAGAGAGTTACACAGGGTCGGACATGGGCTAGGGCATGACCATGTGCTCCCATTTCGAATGCTCATACGGCCTGTGACACAGGCGTGTCTGTGGCCGTGTGAGAGACATAGCCGGGCCACACAGGTGTGTGTCCCCTGTTTTGTGAAATATTTTCTAAGTTTCATAAAAATTTCTCGAGCTATCGGTTTAGTCTCGAATCACTCATAAAGTACGTTTTGGGCCTCGTAGGCTCGTTATAGGGACATTTTGCTTGAGTTTAATTAATGTTTGCATGAAATGTGAAGTTATATATGGATTGAATGTTTAAATGTTTTGTAAGTCCGATAATGCTCCGTAACCCTATTTCGGCGTTGAATACGGGTGAGGGGTGTTACACTGACACACCCTCTCTACCGTTGTTTCACCAAAGTAGCAAAGGGATCTGCCCCTCCGTCATCGTTGACCTCTACGCCATCTGCAAAAAAAAGAAAGGAAAACACAGAGACAACGTGCAAAAACAGATGCAAAATAATAATGAAATAGGAAAATAAATAATAGGACAATAGCGTAAAATCGACTATAAAAGCCATCAACCACATGTAAATTTTTTTACGAAGATACGTAGAAAGAAATTGAATACAGAAAAAGAAATAAAAATCATATATAAACTCAAAAAAGAAAGGCAATTCTTTTATATTTTCATTTTTTATCTTTTATTTT
Source organism: Gossypium hirsutum (assembly GCF_007990345.1). NCBI lineage: Eukaryota > Viridiplantae > Streptophyta > Magnoliopsida > Malvales > Malvaceae > Gossypium > Gossypium hirsutum. The sequence goes on along the minus strand of NC_053428.1, from coordinate 97,978,825 downwards.
TGAAAATATATATAAAAAATAAAAATAAAACCTTTTTATCTATACCGTCGTTGCTGTCTTCTCACTCCGTTTTGAAAGACCAACGGATCCTTGGGGACTCACATAACGATCGTGACGGAAGAAGACAGAACAGAAAGGTTCGTTTGATTTTGTTTTAGAATTTTGGTAGGCTTTTTGGGCATTTTGGTCTCAGATTGGGGTTGAAGGAAGTAAAACGATAAAAAAGGCCCTTTTTATTTTTCTGACCACCATGGATGGCAGAGTCGTCGCTGGCGACCAGCGACCGTCGTGGCGGAGCTTGGTGACTCCCTTGGCCGGAATTAAGGAAGTTGCGAGAAAAAAAAGGGGCTTTCAGAAAAAAAAATTTTAGGCAGAAATAATTTTTTTTTTGGAAGATTGTTGGCTTAAATAGGTGGCATAAAACGACGCCATTTTGGGTCGATTTTTAGACATCAAAACGACGTTGTTTTGACTCAAATCCGAGACCCAACTTCAAAGTGGGTAAAATCTGTGTGTTTTCAAGGCAAATGGGTTATTTGCAGTCCCGACCCTTTTGCCTTTTATTTATTTTTCATTTTGTTCTTATCTATATTTTATATTTTTAAAAATTTTACCATACAATTTTATTTTTGTTTTATTTTGGTCCTCTTGAGAAACGGTGCGTATAAGGCAAGGGATATTTTCCTATTCGGTCCCTGTTTTTTTTAGCATGTTACATTTTAATCCTTATTAGCCTATTTTATTATTTACAGTTTGTACCCCTAATTTCATTTAAATTTCAATTAAATCCTCTATTTATTTAATTTCAACCTTTCTATAAATTTTTTTATTTTATTTGTTTATTTATTACTTCTTTATTTTTTTAGATTGTTTATAGTCTTTGATTTGTGCATTTTTTTTATTATCGTCATTTCTTTTTTTACTTATTATTTTATTATTTCTTTTATTATTTTTAATATCTTCATGTTATGTTTATTTATTTTTTTAAATAATGCATTTGCTATTTTCATTTTTATTTTAAATTCACTACAGGAAAATAGACTTTTAGCGACGCTTTTTTTAGCCTTTAGCGGCGCTTTTAGGCTCCACTAAAACTTTTAGCGGCACTTTCTAAAACGCCGCAAAGAACGCCACTATAGGTAACGCCACAAAAATTTGTGGCGTTTATTGAAAAAAATGCCGCTAAAGGTCAAGGCTTTTAGCGGCGTTTGTTGGAAAAGCGCCGCAAAAGGTCAAGGCTTTTAGCGGCGTTTGTTGGAAAAGCGCCGCAAAAGGTCAAGGCTTTTAGCGGCGTTTGTAGGAAAAGCGCCGCTAAAGATCAAGGCTTTTAGCGGCGCTTTTCCCACAAACGCCGCTAATTTTGGCAGGTTTGTAATATTTTTTTTCACCAATATCCAGCCCTTCCTGCATTAAAATCCAACCAAATACAACAAATATAATATAAAATGCAGCCAAAAACAACAAATTTAACATAAAAAATACAACCAAAGTCATTAATTCTAAATGATACTTCAAATTTAACTAAAGATATATGATATAATTAATAAATAAAGTACAATTTAAAATATTTTTACAATAATGTCTTACAATAAGACAACTAATGTCTAAGACGGCGGCTTTTGCGATTGTTGAAACATATGCATCATCTGCTGAAGCTGTAGCTGGAGGTCATCGTACTTTTTTCTTTGTTCTGCTACCATCGCTCGTGCCTCTGCCTCTCTCGCTGCAGCCGCTGCCTCCCTCTTTGCTGCCTCCGCTCTAAGTTGTTGCTGGAGTTCTTCATATTTTCGTTGAACCTCGGCAATTTGCTCAACCGTGTTCGCTTGCATCTGAGCTATTTGGTCTCTTAACCTCTGAACTTCAGCTTGAGCTTGACTTCCGGAAGGCATGTATTGCTGGGAGCCGGATCCAAAATATTGGGTCGGGGTAACACCAGATCCTTGAAATCGAACCTGACCGTACCTTTCAGGACCCAAAACTTCAGTGATAATTCTGTTATCAATGTTCTCAAGATTAACAGAACTATCACTCGAAGCAATCGCTTCATATTCCGCCTTCTTCTCCTTTAGTTTCTCCTAAAAAATCAATTAAAGAGTTAGAAACGAAATATATAAATAAAAAGAAATGCAACATAACTTAACATTATTTAAAACTACTAATGATGAATTGAATTAAACAGTTATAATTAAAGATTATAAATATTTAGAATAAATCAAATATTATTAAGTGAATATACCATAATTTCTCCAGCTTCGAATGTCATAGGAGATCCATCTTTCTTCCTATGCGTAATCTCAAAAAGCTGAAGGCGTCCAACTTTTTGTCCAGATTTGACTTCCTACAACATAGTAGTAAGAATATTATTTAATAATAGAAATTTATTAATATTTGAAAGAATTAATAAATTCATAATACCTCGGCCTCAGCTACAGAAGCAAAACTTCTCGACCCTGCCGTGTGCGTGAATTTTTGTTTTTGTCTGCTGCTTGTTCCAACTCGCTCACGGTCCTACATAATAAAATTATTATTACGTATATAGTAAACACTATATATAAGAGTTTGGAAATACGCAATACCTCTCCTTTCTTTGAATTCCAAAATCCAACCGCATCTTCCCATTGATACCTCAGCATTCCTGGCGGAACATTTCTCAATTTTTCCTCGAGGCTTATGTCTCTTAAAATATTGTTTCTTTAAAGTGCTTTTATTGTCTCTCCATCTTTTACCTAATGCCTTCTTGATATAATCATCGGAGACTTCTAAAGCAAATCTCTCCTAAAAAACATAAGTTTAGAATGTAAATATAAATGAAACTTAAACCAAAGTATTATAAATTGCATTCACATTTTGTTACCTTAATATTAGCGAGAGCCTGGTTTTTGTTACTATCAGGCATATGATGCCATGATTCGTAGTTGATGGGCAACATATTTGCATTTCGTGCTAAAATGCCCAAATAGCCTGCTAAAAGTCGAGCTTCAGATCCAACAGGCTGACCATGAGTATTTCTACTTACTTTAACATGCTCGACAGGATCTAAGTCATATAAATCTCTAAGTAGCGTACGTCCTCGAACTCTGCGCGTCCCACCACTTTCAGCTGAAAAATGATATACTATTATTATATTAAAATTGACAAATAATTCAATAATAAAAGTCAACACATGTGAAATGAACATAATATTACTTTGAAATTCTTCAGGCTCATCAAGCGTCTCCGGCACATTTGAAGATCCAACAACTGTCTGCTGTTCACTATTTCTTTCTTCTGAATTTGGAGTATTCTGGACAATACTTAAACCTCGTACTCCTCTTCTACGCATTTTTCCTGCAAGCACATAAAATAATTAAAGTTTTAGTAACAAATTACAACAATAGTAGTACATATAAAATAGTTAAATTATATAACATGACAAAGATTAAAATTATAATATTACATATAATTAAAAAATTGTAAAATCTTACTACATCATTATTCGTAAATATCTTCATCCACATTATGTCGAACCCATTGATGTTGTGTATTAGTACTAGGGATATTTTCATCCAAGTTTTGTTCTGGAAAAAGGTAATGTTTCTGATCTTTCGACGATGTCATCTCTACTTCCATTACCCATTTCAAACAAGTCTCTAGGGGTGTTCCGGAGTACAACATACCAACCCTCATCAGTTGGATCTTTCGAATAAAAAACTTGTTTCACTTGAGAGGAAAATACATATGGCTCGTCCATCAATTGTTGTCCAGTGTGAATCAAGCGAGAGAAATTCAACATTGTAAAACCAAATTGATCTTCTTTAATTCCTCGAGCAGTATTAACATCAGCCCAATCACACCGAAATAAGACAACTTTCCATCTGCCATAGTAATCCAACTCAATAATGTCGGTAAGAAGTCCGTAATACTCCACATTACCCTCAACCGGATTACTGTCCCTAGCACTAGCATAACTTGTAATTGAAGAATTAACAACTCCACAATTTTGAGTTCTCCTCATTCTCTCACGATACTTTGTATGAAATCTGTATCCATTGATGATGAAGGCACTATATCTTTTTATTATTCTGTTTGGACCTTGCGAAAGCCATTTAACTTCGTCATTGACGTCCTTTCCACTCCAAACCTATTGAACCGAAAGTAAATTGAATAATTAACTAAGTTTCGGGATTATATGTAACTTATTAACTTTAGTTACATGCCGTTTGACTTAACCATTCATGAAAAGATTCTGTGAATAACTTATTAATCTCTCGATGTTGAAATCTTCGAGAGCGTGCACGAGATCTCAAAATTTGTTTGTACTCACTATGTTAAAAACAAGTGTATTTGGTTAGAAGATAAACAAATCAAAACGACAAATATGCGAGGAAATTTTAGAACTTACTTGCGTAACGGTTCAACTAAATCGTGGTGAAAAAGTACATATCGATGTGCTTGTATCGGCGATATATCATCTAATTCTGCAATTTCAACTTTGTCGATTGGTTCTCCATAACTTTGGAATAAATAAGTTTCGGCCAAGTTATGATCATTGAGCCCAGCATTTCTATTTGGTCTATTCAGTCGTGTTTCAACATCTTCTAAATATCTAGAACAGAATGTCATGCACTCCTCTGCCAAGTAGCCTTCAGCAATTGATCCTTCTGGATAACGCTTATTGCGACAATAAGATTTCAATTTGCTTAGGAACCTAAACACGATATACAATATTTATCAAAAGTTGTAACTAAATGTATAGACGCGAATAAATAAATACTTGACAAATAAATTAGCACCTTTCTATTGGATACATCCATCGATAAAAAACCGGTCCACCAAGTATTGCTTCGTGAGGGAGATGGATTACCAAGTGCACCATAATAGTGAAGAAGGAAGGTGGAAAGACCTTCTCCAAATTGCATAAATTCAAAGCAGCTCGATCCTGTACTTTCTTAAGTTCTTCAACATCCAAAACTTTGCCACAAATAGCTTTCATTATATTGGATAGTTCAATTATACAGGACGTCACATTTTTTGACATGCAGCACCGTAAAGCAACTGGGAGTAAATCTTGCATCAAGATGTGGTAATCATGTGATTTTAATGAATATAATATTCGATCTTTAAGACTCACACATCGAGATATATTTGACGCATACGCATCTGGGACCTTTATATCCTTCAACACCATACAAAACACCTCTTTCTCTTCCTTTGACATTGAAAAAATAGAAGGCGACAACCGATATTTCCCATTCAGAAGTACTTGAGGATGACGATCACGCCGAATTCTCATGTCAACTAAATCAAGTCGACTCTGAAGATTGTCTTTTGATTTTCCATCGACATTCAAAATTGTCCCAATTATGTTCTCACAGACATTCTTCTCAATATGCATGACATCAAGATTGTGGCGTAAAATATTATGCTCCCAATAAGGTAACGCAAAAAAAATACTTCTTTTTCTCCACAAGTCTGCCTCATTAGGATCATCCTCTTTGTCAGATTCATCATCAGATTCATCCCTTGATATTCTCTTTGATTTCGTGTTAGGTGGTTGATTCATCTTCCCATAACTAAAGTTGATATCTTTTAACATAAACAAGATTTCAGATCCAACGGTTTGCTGAGGAGCTCCTCTGTACTCTTCAGTACCGTCAAATAGAGTCCTCTGAAATCTAAATTTATGATTTCCATCTAACCACCGACGATGGCCCATGTAAGAGAACTTCTTCCCATTGTACAACCACTTCGAATAAGTTTGTGCAGCACAACAAGGACAAGCATAACGTCCTTTAGTACTCTAACCCGATAAATTAGCATAAGCCGGGAAATCATTAATTGTCCACAATAAAGCTGCACGTAAATAAAAGTTCTCTTTTCTTAATACATCATATGTCTCAACACCCGGCCATAATTGTTTTAACTCTTCAATAAGTGGCTGCAAATAGATGTCAATATCATTTCCGAGACCTTTCTCCCTAGGAATAATCATTGATAAAATATACGAAGATTGCTTCATGCAAATCCATGGAGGAAAATTGTAAGGAACAAGCACCACAGGCCAAGTACTGTATGAAGTACTCATGATTTTTAATGGATTAAAGCCGTCAGCTGCTAGCCCAAGCCTCACATTTCGAGGATCGCTTGCAAAGCTTGAAAATTTCAAGTCAAATGATTTCCAAGCTAAAGGATCCGCAGGATGTCTTAATAATCCATCATCGGTCCGTTGATCATTATGCCACCTCATAGATTCGGCCGTCTTTGACGACATGAAAAGCCTTTGAAGTCTTGGTTTAGGGGAAAGTATCGCAAAACCTTGACTGGCTTCTTTCTTAACTGTGCCCCACCTTCATCCGCATTCACATCTTCTGTATTCCCATTCATCCAACGAGACTTGCCGCAAACATTACAACACTGTTGGTTCTTCTGATCACCCCAGTACAACATGCAGTCATTTGGGCAACTATGAATTTTATCGTACCCAAGGCCCAAATCTTTTATTAGTCTCTTCATATCTTGACAAGATTGGGGGATTTTTGCAAAAGGAAACATCTCTCTCAGAAACTGTAGCAGCATTGTAAAAGAATTTCCAGTCCACCCTCCCAAACATTTTAAGTGAAATAAACGAATGCAGAAGGACAATTTCGAATATTTTGATCCCTCGTAAAGTGCTTCGTTCATTTCATTAAGTAAATTGTAGAACTTCGCCGCTTCTTCATTTGGCTCCTTATAAGGTGCACTTGTTCCTGTTTCGCCAAAAACATTTCCACCAATATTACAATCATCGGATGCAATAAAGTCAGGTGGAAATGATTGCTCACCATGACTGTGCATATTAAATGCATCCTGCAACATACCTTCCATGTCATCTTGTCTAACATACTGATGGTAATCAATATCAGGATAAGTCAGATTAATCGTTGAAGAAGTTCCACTAGATGTACACTCTCCATGAAAAATCCATTTTTTATACCCCCGAATAAAGCCATCAACAATTAGATGTTCGTAGACAACTTCACGAGTATGCCAATTGATGTTGCCACACTTCTTACACGGGCAAAGAATCATATTCTCTTGGCTTGCATTTTCAAATGCAAAATTCATAAAAGTTTGTACTCCATTTCGATAGGCGTTGCTTACCCTTGACAATTTCATCCAACTCCTATCCATTTCGTAGTTCTTGAATTCTAAAGTTGACAATAAATTACACAGGTAAGCTGTTTATTATGTAAGTCTTGATATGATATATTTTTATGTTTTATGTAAGTTATGTAGATTATGTAAGTTATGAAATTTGAACTTTAAACTATATGCTTTTAAGGAAATTATTAGATTACACTACATGTATTAGTTAAGTTATGTAAGTTGTTATGTACGTTATGTGAGTTATGTAAATTATGTAAGTTATGTGAGTTATGTAAGTTGTTATGTAAATTATGTAAGTTATATGAGTTATGTAAGTTATGTAATTTATTTAAGTAATGATCAATATTAATACTATTTTGATAAAAATTAGTTATAACTTTTAAAGATATTTAAAATTATTAAATATTAAAATCAAACATTATTAATATAAAAAATAGTAATTTGAATATAGTAATTTTTTAAGATTCATCATACGTGGCGTTGTTACACCTAGGGAGGATCCATTATATCTTACAGCTCGATATAAGGCAACCCGTCAGGTTTCCAGCCTATATACTTTGAATCTTTAAAATATTTAAAAAAAGGTTGGAGAGAAGGTCAGCTATTGTTGTAATTTTAATGGACAAGCAAGCTACATGGTAATGAATATTCAATAGTAAATGAGCTCGATAGAAATTTTTTCAAGTCTTTTGAATTTTTTAAGATTCATCATACGTGACGTTGTTACACCTAGGGAGGATCCATTATATCTTACAGCTCGATATAAGGCAACCCGTCAGGTTTCCAGCCTATATACTTTGAATCTTTAAAATATTTAAAAAAAGGTTGGACAGAAGGTCAGCTATTGTTGTAATTTTAATGCACAAGCAAGCTACATGGTAATAAATATTCAATAGTAAATGAACTCGATAGAACTTTTTTCAAGTCTTTTTAAATTTTTTAAGATTCATCATACGTGACGTTGTTACACCTAGGGAGGATCCATTATATCTTACAGCTCGATATAAGGCAACCCGTCAGGTTTCCAGCCTATATACTTTGAATCTTTAAAATATTTAAAAAAAGGTTGGAGAGAAGGTCAGCTATTGTTGTAATTTTAATGCACAAGCAAGCTACATGGTAATAAATATTCAATAGTAACTGAGCTCGATAGAACTTAAAAAGGTATGATTTATTTTGAATAAAAAGTTTAACTTAAATGATAAAATGGACGATAATATTTGTGATAAAACAGACAATAATATTCGTGATAAAACGGAAGAGAATATTTCAATAATAATTTAAATTGAAGTTAAGAACTATATAAAATATTTTATTAAATATTTGTATATTAGATGGGACAAATTATATTAATAAATAAATTTATCAAAAATCGTGATAGAAATATTTTTATATTAGATGAGACATATTATATCAATAAATAAATTTATTAAAAATCGTGATAGAAATATAGAAATATTAAATCACAAATTACGAAAATATGGTAGAAAAAATTAACGTGGCAAGCATACATGTCGAAAGGTATAATATTATTAAAAGGTTGGAAATTGAGCAGAAATGATCCATTTTACATTACCATTGTAAGTAAAAACATACGCATTGCAACCAGTAGCAAAGAGATCCCAAAGATAAGCAGAATAAGCAAATTAAAAAAATTAAAGACAGCATACCAAGTCTCTAAGGATAAACAACATAAGCAAATTAAAAAAAAAATCAAAGGACAGACTTGAAATAAGTTAAAAACATGATCCATTAATTATCCATTAAAAACTAATCTTACGATAAACAAGAATGGTAATTTAAAAAAACGAAAATAAAAGAAAATAAAAGAGTAGCTAACCTTCTGGTTATCTAGGCTTTGTATTTGAGTAGTATTTGTACTTTGTATTTGGTTTCTTAGATCTCGAGTGGTAACTGATAGAGCAGTTGAAAGCTTCGGCTCTTTTTGCTATTGTTGATCCGATCTTGCCCAATCCAACAATTCCAACTGATTACAATTATTACAAACATGATTAATTATTCAGCATATAGCTATCCAAATGAAGAAGAAGAACCTGACCTGAAGATAATCTTTTAGTACAGCGACCAAATTGATTCAGACTTCCTCTACTGAAGTGCTGTCATCTACATCTATATCATTCTCCACACCTTTCTCACCCAGTTTGAAGTAGTTGGCAAATCTGTTATTAAAAAAAACAAATTAAAAAAGCAAAAAGCAAAAAGCAACTGTTACTGATAAACGCAAAAAGCAAATTGCAAATCTATAAACCTTTTTTTATTATTAATTTTAAAACTTGCATGTTTTGATGGTTAATTAATTGAGTTACTCTAACATTTGGCATTTAAATTTATTGTTTGGATAAGATGTGGAGTGTCACAAAATGATTCCTTCCCACACCCAGACTTAACTTGTACTTAAAAACATGGATAATGAGAAAATAACAAGGTATTGCTATCAACCTTGAAAAGGAAATAAATAAGGTAAATTGCTCAAAATTTAAAAAGAAGTATGGATGACCAAAAAATAACCAGGCAACATATAAATGCATAGACATTTAAATGCAAAATTTAACAAGGTATTGCTATCAACCTTAAACTTTTATCATACCAAAAAATAAACATAACAACATCTAAATGCATAGACAATGAAGCTTATATTTCAAAGAACCCTTATCACCATGTTTGTTCCAAATTCCAACAGCTAGCTTGCCTAACTACCAATTACCAAGTACCCAGAAATCTTAGATGCAGAACAAATTCGTATTTACAAATTGTAAAAGTCAGAATCAATTTTTTATACCATCTTTATATTGCTGCTATTGCTACAAATTAGGTAGGCTCTTAAACTAAACTGATATTTCCACTCATCAGTTCCTCTTGAAATGGCCTGTAACGCAAAATGCATAGATCTCCACGCACCATTTGAAAGTGGTCATTCCTGCTAGATGAATGGTAATAGTTTTGTTAGCAAGTAAACTGGAAAGGAATGGCATTTACTAATTCTTAGAGCAGAAGCTAGAAACAAGTGAGAATAGCGAATTGCCTGCTATCAAAGCTTGCAGATTGCCTGCTGCCATCAAGGTACAAAGGCCTTGCTGCTCTCTCGCATTTGGCAACAACAAATGTGTCTAGTTGTGGCTCTGGAACTGAAAATCATAAACATAAATCAATAATCAATTGGCAAATTGTAAACAAAATTGCAGTCAATGAGTGGACTTTGTTTTCAAATCAACCACAAGTTCCAAGTACTTGAACAGAAATCACTCAAGAAAAACAAACTAAAGCCTGTTAAGGTGTAAACCTAAGAAAGAACTAGTTACAAATTGCAAGTACTTGATTGTTGTCAGAAAAGCACTACGAAGGTAGAGTGTTCGACTTAGTTCCAGTAGTCGGGGTTCAAAACTTCAAATCCTCATAACCTCAAATATATACAAGAAAAGAAGGACAAAAAAACCTTCTGAGCGCATAACAAGAACAATATACCTCTTCATCCTACTCTTTCCTTTAACTGAGAAAGTGGCCAACAATATTTAATCAGTTGAGATAACAACGAAAATAAATCTAAATTTACCGATTGCTTACAGCAGAGGAGGGCGACGACTATGGTGACATAACAGAGAGTAGAATGGATGGCGCTGAGCAGGTGGTCCGGCCGGCGTCTTCAGCAGGAGATGGTTATGGATTTTGGGGAAATTTTAGGGATTAGGAAATCTGTGGAATTGGGGGAAATCTGTTTTGGAAGGAGGGAATGGCCAAGTATCGGGCAAGCAATAGGATAAAATGAAAGAGAGGAAAACGACAGCGTTTTGCTAAAAAAATTGGACCTTTTGTGGCGTTTCCAAAAACCGCCGCTAAACCCACTTAACTGCACACTAAAACGGTGACGTTTTAACTATTCTAAATTATTTTTTGCGGTGTTTTCAAGAAAAACGCCGCTAATTCTAATCTGTTGTGGTGTTTCCATACTAGCGCCGCTAAATGCATCTAAAAAACGGCATCGTTTCAGTCAATGTACATTGTTTTTTGTGACGTTTTTGAAAAACGCCGCTAAAGTTTAACATTAATTCTTGTGGCGTTTCAGTAGAAATGCCGCCAATGCTAATCTATTCCGGCGTTTGGTACCCTTGCGCCACTAAAGATGCATTGTAAAACGGCGTCGTTTCGATTAATGAAAATATGATTTTTGTGGCATTTTCAAGTAAACGCCGTTAATGTTACTCTATTGCGGCGTTTTTCATATTAGCGTCGCTAATCCCTCTAAACAAACGGTGCCGCTTTTTTTAAGTAATATGATTGTTTGCGGCGTTTTTGTCTAAAACGCCGCTAATACCTTAAATAGTAATAAATATTTATAGTTTAATTATTTATTAAATTACTTTAAATTAATTTTTGTTTTGCTTCTAACAATATATTTAATTTGTAAACCCCCGAATACCTTATAAACTAAACATTAAACTCAAATACCTTAAACCTTAAATTTTAAACTCTAAACCCTAATTCCATATACCCTAAATTTGTAAACCATAAACGTCAATATTTTTATTACTTTTTTAAACCCTAAAATAATTTGATTTTTTCTCATTTTTATCAATACTCCTTACCCTAGAACCATATATAATACTATAAACATATATAATACTCTAAACATGTACTAATTAAGACCTTAAACCCTAAATGGTAAACCACACAAACAACAAAATTTAAATTATTAAACCCCAAATCTAAAATAACAAACCATCAACTTAACATGATGACCATTAAACCCTAAGTCATAAAAAACCTAAATCGTACGTAAACCTTAAACCTTACATATTCAACCCTAAACCCAAAAATAAATTTAATCAATACTAAGTACGTATTACTTCCACAATTTATTATAATACAATATAAGCGCTTTTACATTAATATCTATGTATATACACATCAACATCCATGTGTAAATATTTTTTTAGGATTTAGAGTTTGGGGTCTATAGATAATTAGTACTATTTAGGGTTTATATATATATGTTTTTACAATTTAGGGTTTAATTTGTTAAGGTTTAGGGGTTTAGATCTCACAGCGTCAATTTTAACAGCTTGATAACTTAAATGAAAATTTCTAAATAGTTTAGTAATCAATTTGTAACTTTTCATAGTTAAGTAACTAAAATGAAACTTTCTCATAGCTAAGTAAATGGTGTGTAGTTTATATTTTTTATAAAATCAGTTTCAAATATCAAAATAAAATCAAATTCAAAACAAAAATAAGAAAATAATATGAAAAGTAAATCGGATCAAATTGGAATGAGTGTCGGTTATCGTACTTGAAAATGGCTGCTCAACTTTTTATGGCGTTTGGATAAAAAATGGTGCTATATATCAACTATTTGCGGCGTTTTTTACTCAGTTTTAGCGGCGTTTGGACTAAAAACGCCGCTATTTCTAAGTTTTTAGCGGCGTTTGGACCAAAAACGCCGCTATTACTCAGTTTTAGCGGCGTTTTTATGCAAACGCCGCTAATGCATAATTTGTGCGGCGTTTTTTGGCCAAATGCCACTAAAAATGCCGCTATAGCCCTATTTTCTTGTAGTGATTACCTTATTTATTTTATTATTACGAAATGATTATTGATATTGTTATCATTATTATAATTACATTATTATTATAGTATCCTATTATTTATTATTTATCATTTTAATATTCTACCCATATAGCTATTTTACATTATTTCATTATCATTGTACTATGCATTACGTTTAAAAATATTTGTTCATTTTTCATACGATGCCTGAATAATTTAAATAATACCATTTTAAGTGTTACATTAATTTTTACTCGATGCATAAAAAGGAAAATTTTAAAATCAAGGCAACGTACCGCATTTGGAGATTCAAGAAGTCGTGCCCTAACTTACGGGATTTGACTTTCTTTTTGAACCTAGATAGGCGAACACCCCTTCAAAATTAAATCACATGAGATTTAAATAATAATTAAATAAAGAGCAAGCTTATTTTCGAGTATTCGAGATGGCGTGTTCTAACTTACGGGATATGACCTTTTTGTTACCTCAAGTTAAGAGGACTTTTTAGACACGTTTTGATTTATTTAAGGGATTTTACTTAAAAGATACATTAATACAGAGAGGATCATATTTTAAACTTTTTTTGAATTTTCAACTTTCGACATTATGACACCAATTAATCAACTAGGTACCAATTTTGGGCGTTATGAGGGTGCTAATCCTTCCTTGTGTGTAACCGACTCCCGAACCGATTTCCAACTTAACCAAACTTGATTTATCAAATTTTAGAATTGACTCAATTCGATCAATTGAGTTGTTTTAATCGTAACTCTAACAAATGATATACTACTTAATATAATGATATAGTATATAACTCTTATTAAAACTATTAATATATTATAGATTATAGTAAAAATTATAGTATTACATAATATTATAATATTTAATGCATAAATAAACTTTTAGCATATTATATATTATATGATACAACGTTTACATAATATAATAACGGGTAAAGTACTTAATTAGTTACTAAATTTTTAGTTTGTTTTTATTTTGGCCACTCAAATATGTAAAATTATGATTTAATCACAAGAGTATTTGAATTCAATTTTTCTAGCCATTGAGGTGTTAAGTGTGAAACGGGATGATGACATGGATTTAAAATTGCTGACGTTGAAGTAAAAAATCTTTTACTAATGCCACCAAATTTCCACCTAAAATTTTACTCCTTTTTTTTTGTGTGTGTTAATATAAGAGATATAAATATAAAACTTTTTTCTCCTCTCCTTTTTTCAAACCCTAGCCACCTTGCCATCATGGTCGCCTAACCTTCCTCTAACAACTCCAAAGAGCTCATTGGACCACCTTACCTAACCCTCTCTCTCACTCTTGAAGAACCACCATCAAGCACTATTGTCTACCTTCACCCTCACACCTATCACTAGCACAACACTCCCCTCTCGAGTGCCCCTTCTCTGAACAGAAGCATTATCATCACCACTCAAGACCTTCTATCAATCTTTCTCACACCACTCTTGGGAACCCAACACCATCACACTACCCCAAAAATCGAAACAAAAGTATACCCATTCAAAATCCAAACCAAAAAAAAAATCCATAAATAGTAAACAAAGTGAAAAAAAAAGATTCTTTTGAATAACCTGCAACAAAAAAGATATATAATAGTTAATATATTATGTATTACTAGTATAACACATGATATAGTATTACATAATATAATAATATATTTTATAACTATAAATACATACATATGATTATTATGTTGAAAAAAAGCTAGTTCGAAAACGGTTTTCATGTACAATGAAAAATTAAAAATTTTGAAAATTGACCTGGTTTGTGATATTTATAGTAATAAACCCCAAATAAAATTTGCACCTGTGTGTTCGGATAAATGGATCCTTGTCGTTCCCGACTTTCAACCAAATGAACTTATTCTCTATTCTCATACCACGAACTGCTTCGAGTGTGGGCACGAACGATTCGACTCAAACACAAACTAGAAATAGTTTTCTTTCTTTGGGGTGAAAAAGAAAATTCTTTTCTCAAATAGAAATCGGTAGCTAGAATTGTTATACCAGAAAATTTATTTATTTTTAGAGATTAAAAGTCTCTCTATTTTCGAGAGAATAATTATATCTAAAAGTTATTTAAATAGCCCTACTGGTGCCATCTATTTATAGGGAGAGCAATCTCATTTAAATTCATTTTTGACTCAAAAACATTGAATATCATATAACATATTTCAATCTATTCTCATAATACACATCATGACCCCACTAAATTATGTTAGAATCGTAAATAATATATAATATAAAATTAGAACTGTAAACTAGGGTCTATCATGTCAAATCATCAAAAATAAATCAAGAACAAAACTAGATGAGGAAGCGTACCTGAATTCATCAATTTCTTAAAATCTACGGATCTTGGAGTTTTGATCTTCCAAATTAGCACGCAAGTAATATAGAGAATGTGACTCTCTCTTTTCTAAAAATGGGATATTAGAAAAGTTATCTTGTGTGTAATTTGGGGACCATAATCCTAATATATATAACTTTGGCACATTATTCCTAATTTCTAATCAGCCCATCACCAATTAGAAATTAGTTACTAGAGTATATACACATATTTGACCCATACTTTATTTAATAATTAAAGCCCAATAAGCCTTAATCAAATTAGATCACTTTTAAATTGGGCTAACCTATTATGATAGTAAATAATAACATGTAATTACCCTTATTATATATGTGATGTCCATATTTTCCAACAATCTCCCACTTGGACCATATATATACACTAATTACTCTATAATTACATGTCATTATATAACCTTATGAGCTAAAAATCTTACTATCATATCCAAAAGGTACCCCGAACAATCTCGTCCATTAATTATGTTAACATAGAACCAATGCGACTTTCATTACATATATCGTAACTAAATCCATCCCTGATCACGTATATTAAGACAACCAAATGAAATAGATCAAGTATAGATGTGTAGCATGAAAATTACATGCAATATGATCTAAACATGTCTATTTCCAACTAGTCCTCCTTAAACCTTCGTGAGATCAAGTCTTACTAAAATCAGAGTCTGAATAAACCAAATAAACTTTATTTCTGCAGAAAATAAACTTAATATTTATAAATCAAAATAACTAAAAATGTGTCTATAACATAAAAGCATTTAAAAGTACAAACTCCTACTAAAACCAAATATCCTTAAATGACATTACACCTATATGAGCTATGTGCTCCTGAAAAACCTTGGGTGTAGTCCCTTAGTAAGCAAATCCAAAATTATGGAATTTGTCCTAATATTCTTTATAGGTACCTAACCACTCTGAAATTTTAGTTTAACAACCAAGAACTTAAAGCCTATGTGTTTTGACTTTGATGTGCTCCTGTTGTTATTGGAATAAATGACTACCAATTATTGTCACAATTTGCACCCTAGTGATAAAATTTTCCATCAATATTCCATCAAAATCGAAGTCTGTATACCTGATGATCTCTAACTAACCAGACCTCTGATATGTGAGCATGTAATCTTTTATTCTTTGAAAATATCTTATAACGCTCTTGGATGCTATCTAATGGTCCAAACCAGGGTTGCTTAAATATCTCCCTAACATCCTAATAGTATACACAATATTCCAATGTATACAAACCTGAACATACGTTAAACTTCCCACTGCTAAAATGTAAAAAAAATCTTATGCATTTCTGTAATCTCAAAATCATTCTTAGGGCATTGATTGAGACTATACTTATTATTGACAAGCAGTATGTAATTAACATATAAAACCAAATATAGAACCTTCCTCCCACTGAACTTGTGGTATATACAATTATCGACCAAATTCATCTCTAAACTAAATGAGATAATCATTTGGTAAAATTTGTAATACTATTGACAAGAAGTCTACTTAATCCCATAGATCAAGTTCTTTAATTTGAAAATCATTAACTTTGCATCATTAGACACAAAGTTTTCTAGTTGCACCATATATATGTATGATCAATGTTACCATTGAGAAACCATTAACTTAATATTCATATGATGCAGCTTAAGGTCAAAATATTCCACTAAAGCCATTATAATCCTTTCTCTAGTGGACCTTTTAATGACATTCATTCTTAAGGTTGTTGAGTTTGTTTTACTGGAACAATTACCTCATCTTGAATAGAAGTTGTTCAACATTGTCTTGTTAAGGTTCTAGATTCACTTCTTGATCAATGATAGGTATGAGAACCTAAACATCGTCAAAAGTGATACTAGGAACTAAGTTAGAATCTAATTCCTCCTCAAAAGCAATGATTCTAATCTTATTTCTCCCTCCAAACTCAATATCCTCAAAAAATGTTGCAGTTCTTGTCTCAAAAATATTCCTAATTGTGGGATCATAAAACTTATTTCCCTTAGATCGCTCAGAATGTACTTGACCCTTATACTTTATAAACATCAAAGAAGTCAAAAGTGATGTCATCTCAACCTTATCATTTTTAGCAAAATATTTCTCAATTTCGTCAAGGAAACCCTTGATCTAAGTAATCTCTTCAGATTCTGTGCCCCTAAAGGTTTCTGGAATGTTGTGTTTCATGATCATTAGACTCATGTGATTCGAACAATTCCATCTTTCAAAATACCTCTTAACATCAGGGGTACTTTTCACAGTGAAAGGTGCAGGTTGTTCTTCCTTTAGTGAAAGGTCTATATCCATACAGCCAAGCATTATAAATGTCTTTTCGATTCTTTAAAATTAGTTTCATTAAACATGGGTATAGAATTTATATTAGCTGATATTGTGGTAGCAAAAGATAAACTAGTTGAATCTAGAACAAAATAGATAAATAAAAAAAACTCACGTCAATATTCATAAGGAAACAATCAATTTGAAATAATGGCTAATCACATCTCAAGATACCAAACACAACATTAGTATCAAGTCTTTAGATAGTAATATTAACAGTAAGCGGTACTCTTGTTGTAGCAATCAAACATTAACAATAAATTATGTCAAACAATGAATTAATTTTTGAACTAACATGTTGCTCACATAAAGTATTTTATAATTGTCACACATTTATCACCACTGTTGTCATTGAAATTCTGCTGAATATTAACTTACCTTTGGGTCAATTAATAAATGCATGAATCATAAAAACATGTAATCATCTTAATATTTTAAATAAACTAATCTACACAAAGGAGGTCACTTTAGCGACATTTTGTTTCAACTAATCTATTTGAAATATCAAAACCAAATAGAAATAATGTAGTGGTTCAAAGCCAAATAATTAACAAGCACATGTATTCATAATTTTGGCATAGACAAAAACACCATAGTAATTCACGCATATATATGTATTCATAATCAAATATAAAAACTTACCCTGAATATACCATGTAAATTCAAAGTTGTATTTATGATTAAATAGAGATTTGCATGAATACTTGAAAGATAGTTTCAAACAAATAAATCTCAAAAGCAAAATCATAATAGTTGGCATATCAAATATTTGAAACCATAAGATGCCAAAACCTAATATTATAGAACCAAACTTAAAACCAAATTATTTAAACATGTATATAGTTGACATAAATTTGCACCAAAACACCCATAAAATTGAATATATAACCATAACAAAAAAATTTAACAACTTCAACGATATCCATCAAAACTTAATTTCACCAATTAAACTATAAAAGATATCTTATTGAATAATGGTTATAAACACCTATATACACAAACTATAATCATGCATTAATCCTCAAAATCATTGATATGCATATAATATATATACACAATTATAATAATAGAAAAATAATGTTGAAACCCTCTTTTTTAAATAGATTTTTTATTTGAAATAAAAAATAAAAATGATAGTCGCCACCAATATTTTTTATGAGGTGTGATTGGATCACCTCGTAATTTGATTGTTTTAATAAAAAGTTTGATTTAATAAAACAATGATTTTTGTCTAAATTTTGGGTTGATAAAACTATTTATACAAGAATCCAAATCCAAATTATTTTTAAGTCTAAATATGCTCTCTAAAGCCCAAAATAAAAATAACACATTATTTAAAACCTAAACCAAAAATACAATTTTACCCAACCTAAATCTATAAATATTAAATAAATAAATTTATAAAATTAACCTATATTCAAAGGAAGAAAGGAGGGCTACTAGTTTCGTACATACACAATATGAGGATGTTCTACTTAAAAATAGTTTTCTATACATTTTTTTTATAAAATCCATAAATATGGATGTTACTCTTACTTGCAACTTTGGGAATTAAGGATGGCTTAGTTCACTACAAGAAAACAGACTTTTAGCGGCGTTTTTTTAGCCTTTAGCAGTGTTTTCCCAAGCGCCGCAAAAAACGCCGCTAAAGGTAACGCTGCAAAATTTAGCGGCGTTTATCTGAAAAAAATGCCACAAAAGATCAAGATTTTTAGCAGCGTTTGTGAGAAAAGCGCCGCTAAAAGTCATGGCTTTTAGCGGCGTTTTTTTTTTACAAATGCCGCTAGTTTTGGCAGATTTGAAATGTACATTTTTTACCAATATCCAACCCTTCCTGCATTAAATCCAACCAAAAACAGCAAATATAACATGAAATCCAATAAAAAACAGCAAATGTAACATAAAAAATACAATAAAAAACATTAAATCTAAATGATACTTCAAATTCAACGAAAGATCTATGACGTAAATTAATAAATTAAGTATAACTCAAAACATTCTTACAATAATGTTAAATGTGACAATGTTAAAAACGTTCTTACAAGGAGAAAACTAATGTCTAAGATGGCGGCTTTTGCGACTATTGAAACATCTGCATCATTTGCTGAAGCTGTAGCTGGAGCTCATCGCACTTTTTGCTCTTCTCTACTGCCATCGCTGCTGCTTTTGCCTCCCTCGCTGCTGCCGTTGCCTCCCTCGCTACTGCCACTGCCTCCCTCACTGCTGCATCCGCTCTAAGTTCTTGCTGGAGTTCATATTTTCTTTGAACCTCGGCAATTTGCTCAACTTGCTCGCTTGCATTTGAGCTATCTGGTCTCTTAACCTCTGAACTTCAGCTTGAGCTTGACTCCCGGAAGGCATGTATTGCTGGGAGCCGGATCCAAAATATTGGGTCGGGGTAACACCAGATCCTTGAAATCGAACCTGACCGTACCTTTCAGGACCCAAAACTTCAGTGATAATTCTGTTATCAATGTTCTCAAGATTAACAGAACTATCAGTCAAAGCAATCGCTTCGTACTCCGCCTTCTTCTCCTTTAGTTTCTCCTAATAAATCAATTAAAGAGTTAGAAACAAAATATATAATAAAAATGAATACAACATAACTTAACATTATTTAAAACTACTAACGACGAATTAAACCATTATAATTAACTATTATAAATATTTATAATAAATCAAATTTTATTAAGTAAATATACCATAATTTTTCCAGCTTCGGATGTCATAGAAGATTTATCTTTCTTCTTATGCGTAATCTCAAAAAGCTGAAGACGACCAACTTTTTGACCTGACGAGACTTCCTACAATATAGTAGTAAAAATATTATTTAATAGTAGAAAGTCATTAATATTTGACAGAATTAATAAATTCATAATACCTCGGCCTCAGCTACAGAAGCAAAATTTCTCGACCCTGCCGTGTACGTGAATTTTTGTTTTTGCTTGCTACTTGTTCCAACTCGCTCACGGTCCTACATAATGAAATTATTATTACGTATATAGTAAACACTATATATAAGAGTTTGGAAATACGTAATACCTCTCCTTTCTTTTAATTCCAGAATCTAACCGCATCTTCCTATTGGTACCTCAGCATTCCCGGCGGGACATTTCTCAATTTTTCCTCGAGGCTTATGTCTTTCTTAAAATATAGTTTTCTCAAAGTGTTTTTATGGTCTCTCTATTTTTTACCCAATGCCTTCTTGATATAGTCATCGGAGACCTCTAAAGCAAATCTCTCCTAAAAAACACAAGCTAGAATGTAAATATAAATAAAAGTTAAATCGAAGTATTATAAATTACTTTAACGTTTTGTTACCTTAATATTATCGAGAGCCTGATTTTTGTTGCTATCAGGCATGTGATGCCATGATTCGTAGTTGATGGGCAACATATTAGCATTTCGTGCTATAATGCTCAAATAGCCTGCTAAAAGTTGAGCTTTAGATCCAACAGGCTGGCCGTGACTGTTTCTACTTACTTTGACACGCTCGACAGGATTTAATTCGTATAAATCTTTAAGTAGCATATGTCATCGACCTCTGCGCGTTCCACCACTTTCAGCTGAAAAACGATATATTATTATAGTAAAATTGAAAAAAAAAATCAATAATAAAAGTCAACACACATGTAAAATAAACTTAACATTAAATTTCTGCAGGCTCGTCAAGTGTCTCCGGCACATTCGAAGATCCAACAACTGTCTGCTGTTTACTATTTGCTTCTTCTGAATTTGGAGTATTCTGGATAATACTTAAATCTTGTAATCTTCTTCTACGCATTTTTTTTGTAATAAACATAAAATGATTGAAATTTTAGTAAAAAATTACAACAATAATAGTACATGTAAAATAATTAAATTATATAACATGACCAAGATTAAAATTATAATATTACATATAATTAAAAAATCGTAAAATCTTACTACATCATTATTCGTAAATATCTTCATCCACATCATGTCGAACCCATTGATGTTGTGTATTAGTACTAGGGATATTTTCATCTAAGTTTTGTTCTGGAAAAGGTAATATTTCTGATCTTTCGACGATGTCATCTCTACTTCCATTACCCATGTCAAACAAGTCTCTAGGGGTGTTTTAGAGTACAACATATCAACCCTCATCAGTTGGATCTTTCGAATAAAAAACTTGTTTCACTTGAGAGGAAAATACATATGGCTCGTCCGTCAATTGTTGTCCTGTGTGAATCAAGCGAAAGAAATTAACCATTGTAAAACCAAATTGATCTTTTTTAATTCTGCGAGCAGTATTAACATCAGCCCAATCACACTAAAATAAGACAACTTTCCATCTGCCATAGTAATCCAACTCAATAATGTCGGTCAGAAGTCTGTAATACTCCACATTACCCTCAACCAGATTACTGTCCCTAGCACTAGCATAACTTGTAATTCAAGAATTAACAACAATTCCACAATTTTGAGTTCTCATTCTCTTATGATATTTTGTATGAAATCTGTATCTATTGATGAGGAAAGCACTAAATCTTTTTATTACTCTGTTCGGACCTTAGGAAAGCCATTTAACTTCGTCATTGACGTCCTTCCCACTTCAAACCTATTGAATCGAAAGTAAATTGAGTAATTATAAATGTATTATGTAAAAACATTCTTATTTGATTAACTAAATTTCGCAATTATATGTAACTTATCAACTTCAGTTACATACCGTTTGACTTAACCATTCATGAAAAGATTCTATGAATAACTTATTAATCTCTCGATGTTGTAATCTTCGAGAACGTGCACGAGATCTCAAAATTTGTTTGTACTCACTATCTTAAAAACAAGTTTAATTGGTTAGAAGATAAACAAATCAAAACAACGAATATGTAAGGAAATTTTAGAACTTGCGTAATGGTTCAATTGAATCATGATGAAAAAGTACATATCGATGTGCTTGTATCCACGATATATCATCTAATTCTGCAATTTTAAATTTGCCGATTGGTTCTCCATAACTTTGGAATAAATAAGTTTCGGCCAAGTTATGATCATTGATCCTAGCATTTCTACTTGGTCTATTCAATCGTGTTTCAACATCTTCTAAATATCTAGAACAGAAGGTCATGTATTCATTTGCCAAGTAGCCTTCAGCAATTGATCCTTCTGGATAACGCTTATTACGACAATAAGACTTCAATTTGCTTAGGAACCTAAACACGATATACAATATTTATCAAAAGCTGTAACTAAATGAAAAGAGGTGAATGAATGAATACTTGACAAATAAATTAGCACCTTTTTATAGGATACATCCATCGATAAAAAATCGGTCTACCAAGTATTGCTTCGTGAGGGAGATGGATTACCAAGTGCACTATAATAGTGAAGAAGGAAGGTGGAAAGATCTTCTCCAAATTACATAAAGTCAAAGCAGTTCGATCCTGTACTTTCTCAAGTTCTTCAACATCCAAGACTTTGCCACAAATAGTTTTCATTATATTGGATAGTTCAATTATACAGGGCGTCACATTTTTGACATACAGCACCGTAAAGCAACTAGGAGTAAATCTTGCATCAAGATGTGGTAATCATGTGATTTTAATAAATATAATCTTCGATCTTTAAGACTCACACATCGATATATATTTAATGCATACGTATCTGGGACCTTTATATCCTTTAACACCATACAGAACACTTCTTTCTCTTCCTTTAACATTGAAAAAATAGAAGGTGGCAACCGATATTTTCCATTTGAAAGTACTTAAGGATGAAGATCACGCAAAATTCTTATGTCAACTAAATCAAGTCGACTCTGAAGATTGTCTTTTGATTTTTCATCGACATTCAAAATTTTCCCAATTATGTTCTCACAGACATTCTTCTCAATATGGATGACATCAAGATTGTGGCGTAAAATGTTGTGTTCCCAATAAGGCAACTAAAAAAAATAACTCATTTTTTTGACAATTCTGCCTCATTAGGATCATCCTCTTCATCAGATTCATCTCTCGATCTTCTCTTTGTTTGCGTGTTAGGTGGTTGATTCATCTTCCCATAACTAAAGTTGATATCTTTTAACATAAACAAGATTTCAGATCCAACGGTCTGCTCAGGAGCTCCTCTATACTCTTTAGTACCGTCAAATAGAGTCCTGTGAAATCTAAATTTATGATTTCCATCTAACCACCGACGATGGCCCACGTAAGAGAACTTCTTCCCATTATACAACCACTTCGAACAAGTTTGCGCAGCACAACAAGGACAGGCATAACGTCCTTTAGTACTCCAACCTGATAAATTAGCATAAGCCGAGAAATCATTAATTGTCCACAACACAGCTGCAGTAAATTAAAGTGTTCATTTCTCAATACATCATATGTCTCAACACCCGACCATAACTGTTTTAACTCTTCAATAAGTGGCTGCAAATAGATGTCAATATCATTTCTGGGACCTTTCTCTCCAGGGATAATCATTGATAAAATAAATGAAGATTACTTCATGCAAATCCATGAAGACAAATTGTAAGGAACAAGCACTACAAGCCAAGTACTGTACAAAGTACTCATGATTTTAAAAGGATTAAAGCTGTCAGCTGCTAGCCCAAGCCTCACATTCCGAGGATCGCTTTCAAAGCTCGAAAATTTACTGTCAAACAATTTCCAAGCTAAAGAATTAGCAGGATGCCTTAATAATCCATCGGTTCATTGATCATTATGCCACCTCATAGAATCGGCCATCTTTGACGACATGAAAAGCCTTTGAAGTCTTGGTATTAGGGGAAAATATTGCAAAACCTTGACTGGCTTCTTTCTTAACTGTGCCTCACCTTTATCCGCATTCACATCTTCTATATTCTCATTCATCCAATGAGACTTACCGCAAACATGACAAGACTATTGGTTCTTCTGACCACCCCAGAACAACATGCAGTCATTTGGGCAACTATGAATTTTATTGTACCCAAGGCTCAAATATTTTATTAGTCTCTTCATATCTTGACAAGACTGGAAGATTTTTGTAAATGGATACATCTCTCTCAGAAACTCTAACAGCATTGTAAAAGAGTTTCCGGTCCACCCTCCCAAACATTTTAAGTGAAATAGACGAATGTAGAAGGACAATTTCGAATATTTTGATCCCTCGTAAAGTTCTTTGTTCATTTCATTAAGTAAATTGTAGAATTTCATCGTTTCTTCATTTGGCTCCTCATCAGGTGCACTTGTTCCCGTTTCGCAAAAAACATTTCCACCAATATCACAATCATCAGATGTAATAGTCAGGTGGAAACGATTGCTCACCATGACTATGTATATTAAATGCATCCCGCAACATACCTTCCATGTCGTCTTGTCTTACTGGTGGTAATCAATATTAGGATAAGTCGGATTAATCGTTGAAGAAGTTCCACTAGATGTACACTCTCTATGGAAATTCCATTTTTTATACCCCGAATAAAGCCATCCACAATTAGATGTTCGTAGACAACTTCACGAAAATGCCAATTGATGTTGCCACACTTCTTACACGGGCAAAGAATCATATTCTCTTGGCTTGCATTTTGAAATGCAAAATTTAGAAAATTTTGTACTCCATTTCGATAGGCGTTGCTTACTCTTGACAATTTCATCCAACTCCTATCCATTTCGTAGTTCTTGAAGTCTAAACTTGACAATAAATTACACGAGTAAGTTGTTTATTTATAAGTATAATTAAGTTATGTAAGTTATGATATGATATCTACTTATGTATTATGTAAGTTATGTGAGTTATGTGAGTTATGTGAGTTATGTAAGTTATGTAAGTTATGTGAGTTATATAAGTTATGTAAGTTATGTGAGTTATATAAGTTATGTGTAAGTTATGTGAGTTATGTAAATTCCAGTATATATTTTACGTACTAGTGATGTATTCAAGTATATATATTTTTAAAATCTTATAAATTTTACACATAAATAATTTATATAGTATAAATTCTTATATATTTAAATAAATTAATACAAATTATATTAATTAAATAATATTTAAATAAATTAATCCAAATCATATTAATTAAAATAGCATGTCTTTTCCTTTAATATAGACATGTCTTTTTGCTTTTATTAATCCAAATTTATGTTTTACAAGTCATCTTTTCTTAAGTAAATGTTAAAGCATAGTGTGAACATCCGTATTTAGCTTGAAAGCTATGATTTATTTTGAATAAAAAGTTTAACTTAAATGATAAAACGGACGATAATATTTGTGATAAAACGTATGAGAATATTTAATTTATTAAAAATCGTGATAGAAATATAGAAATATTAAATCACAAATTACAAAAATAGGGTAGAAAAAATTCACGTGACAAGCATACATGTAGAGAGGTATAATATTATTAAAAGGTTTCAAATTGAGCAGAAATGATCCCTTTTATAGTATTAATGCAAGTAAGAGCATATGCATTGGAACTAGTAGCAAAGATCCCCAAGTGAAGCGAGGCAAATGAAGTGGAAGTTGGTTTACATGTGCAAACATGTGTGTGATATCTAGAAACTGTCAATTTTAATCTCAATGCCGAGAAAGGTATATACCTAATGGAATACATTGCAGATTTCAATATTGGAGAGACATCAAATAAAGATTTAGCCTATACTAAACATACATACCTCTTACAAATTGTAAATTGGATGGTAGGGTCGATTCCAGCAAATTAAATTACACCTGCAAACAATGAACAGCCATGGAATTAAAAAATAATCTAAGGATAAGGAAGAATTAAATAAGTTAAAAACATGATCCATTAATGCATTTTCTTCTTTCTTCCTCTCATCAGGACATCACTAGTACACATTATTAATTATAGTTCTAAAATACTAAGTCCATGCCATAACATAGGGGTGATACCATAATGCAACTAAAACAATTATCAAGTCCAATTAAATTCAATGCACTCAAGGTCAAATTTAGAACTGTTACCAGTGGTGATACATCGCTAATAACATTAAGAGAAATGCATAAACAAACATCCACAACAGGTGCACAATAAGCACTAAAGCATTAAAGGTAAAAAAGTTGTAAAAAAAATAAATTTTGAACGTATTTGAAAAGAAAAAAAGTTAAAGAAAAGAAAATGAGAAAGAGATGTAAACTAACTTAAAATTATGCAAATTTTTAAATATTATGTTTTTTTAATTTTTCAACTTTATCAAAAAAAAAGATAGAAATAAAAATTTATATTTTTTATTTATTTTATATTTCTATCCTTTTCAATTATTCATTTTTCTGATTTTTTTTCCAAGTGAAATTTAATACATGTATGCTTTGATTTAGTACGAATCATATTAAAATATATAGATAAAATTTTAAATATATATTATAAAATATAGAAATTATTTGTACCAATTATAAAACACTACATACCAATTGAAATCGGTTTGTCCAACACGACAACAACTACCATTAAATTAGATTAACATTGAATCGCTCGTAAGCATTAAAAAAACTGGAAATAAGTAGTTAAATCAATTAAAAATCACCTAAAAGGGTTTTATATAATGTTTTGGGTTATTATATTATTTTTTATTTGTTTGGCCCAATTTTATTTTTATTTGTAGCCCAAATACACTGATTTTTGCCAAATACAATGAACTTTCTTGAGCTTTTGTCAACTCAAGCTGTTGAGCAAAGATCTAACAACCCTGGCACAACAGGTACACAATAAGCACTAAAGCATTAAACTCCTATGGCACTAGGAGAACATCAAGATTAGGCAAGCACAAAAACAGCAAACATCATACTTAGAAATAAAAATAGAAAGATTAAATTCCAAGGAATTGCAGCATATTTTAACCTACTAACAAATATAGGTTCCCTTCCTTGCACACAAATTTTCATCATACTTTTACATCATCCAAGACTTTGAAAAACTTAGAAGGTCAGAATAAGTTCATATCACAGATTATACCATCAGAAGGTAAAAATTGGAAAGTGTGAACTCATTTATATCAGCAGCAAATACTAAACTCAGCTGGTTACAATTTGAGATTAAGGCTTTTTGAACATGCTTGCCATAATTGCAAATGATACTGCTTCAAAATCAAACAGAAAATTGCATAGAAATTTTCATGCTTTATGCTAATGCAAGCTTCAAAGACCATAAAAGTAAAAATATATCAATATATCACAGAGATTCATTTCAGAATAAAGTTGATGGGAATGTACAAGGCAGAAACCAAATTGACAAGATTAGTAAAAATCTTTATTCAATTTCTCTGTATTCTACTATGTCCATCTCGATACAGCAACAAATCATATATATATTAAGTCATTTAAGTAGCAAAACAAAAACGAGAACATATACGAAAGATGAACAAAAAAGCAAGTCTTTATGGTACACAAGAAGAAATAATCCAAAAAAGCGTACCCTTTATCTTTCCCTTCTTCCCCTTTCTTTTCTATTCAGTATCCGAAAGTAAATATGATGATGAAGTAGCAGGTGAAGCTGCTGCAGAAGATTGTGAATTCCTCCACCAGTAATTTCTCTAACTCAGGTTTCAATTCCCTGTTACAAAAATCGAAAAGCATCGAACCAATAAAATGAGAACTGAGAAGAAGATGGGTGAAATAGCTGAGTGAGGGTTTCGGCTTATCGATTAGTCGCAGCAGAGGAGTGCGACGGTGATGCAGCAGATGGTCAAGTCGACGGTGATGCAATAGATGGTTGGGTCCGGCGATGGAGAGATGGGTTGGGTTTGGATTTGCTGAAAATTTAGGGTTAGGGGGAAAATTTTAGGGGAAAACACTTAAACTTTTCGGGTATGTCTTTTGGGATAAAAGGGTGGAAAAAAAACGATGTCGTTTATGTGAATTTAGGGGAAAACTGATTTGGTGTTTTGGGGGAAAAGCCTAAGGCTGCTGGGCATGAAAGAAATGAAATTTAACAAATTAAAACGACGCCATTTCGGCAAAAAAATTTTGACCGTTTGCGGTGCTTTAGAAACACACAGCTAAAAGCTATCTGTTGCGGCGTTTCTAAGAAAGCGTCGCTAATATCCAACAAAAACGACGTCGTTTTCTTTAAGCACTAATGTTTTTTGAAAAAACGCCGCTAATTCCCTATATATTCAACTAAAACGACGTCGTTTCCATAAACTTTAATTCTTTTTGCGGCGTTTTTTATAAACGCCACTATTCCCTATCCAACTAAAACGACGCCGTTCTATTAAACTATAAACTTTTTTGCAGTGGCATTTTTAAAAATGCCGCTAATCCCCTAAATATCCAACTAAAACGACGTCGTTTTCTTTAAACTATACTGTTTTTTGCAGCGTTTTTTTGGAAAAACGCCACTAATCTCTTAATTTTTATATTTTATTTTTATTTGTTATAATTTGGTAGCCAAAACAATTAACTTATGATAGTCAATATTTAATAATATATCTATATTGCATGATAACTTTGAAATTTTAAGTTTAAATTTCACTTATATAAATTACGTGTAGAGGAATTAATTTGAATTGAATTCTTCATTCAATTAATTCTTTAGATTAATGATTTTAATTATTAATACTAATGATGATAAATGTTAATATGATGATAATTAGTTATAATTTAATCCTAATATTATGAATTAAAGTTGAAAAGATTTATCTCTTGTTGATATATGGTACATACTAATTTTTTTTTACATTTTACGGAAGTAGATAATCTTCAGTTTTTATCTTTTAAATATGCTTAATATTTAATCTTTATATTTTATTTTCTAATATAATTTGGGTTCTATGTGTTTATAATATTATTAAGTAGATATAGTTACCAATCCATATCAAATTTTGTTACTTTAATTAATTAATTAATTTATTTATCAATGTTTTTTTTAATTCTAATAATTATCAAAATTTCAAATGGTCTAGATTAAATATTTTTAAATATATAAAAGCATTAATTGATTGTATAAAATTTCATCATTTAACAAATTTCACGTAAACCTTAAATCCAAAACCATTTAATATATATAAAGTTTATCTATTATCTCTGAAATAATTTAAACTATAATCATATATAATTTTAATATATTAAGATTAATATTATCTCTTTTACAATTATATAAGAAATCGTTTAATATATAAATTAAAAAATGATAATTAATCAAAACCCTAAACCTCTAACCCCTAACTGGTCTTTAAACCTTAAACCTTAAACTCAAGACCCTAAATCACAATACATATAACTTAGACCCTAACCCCTAAACCATAAACTTTTAACCCTTAACCCTTAACCACTAACCCTTAATCATTATCCCCTAACCCTTAATTCTTAACCCATAACCGCTAAATCTTAAACTCCAACTATTAAACCCTAAAGTACCCTAAACTACATAATTCATAACCCTTAAAATAGTAACTCCTAAACCTTAAACACTGAACCATATACCCCAAATCATAAACACTAAACTATAATGATAATTAATTCAATATTTTAAAATTAATACTATCTCTTTTAAAATTATATAAGAAAATATTTAATATATAAATAAAAAAACAATTAGTCATATACCAATAAACTTTAAAATTATTTTAAATAATAGTATTTTAATAAATATTTTCCTATGTTTTTACTCTTAAAATTATTCTATGTGTCATTATTTTTTTTAAGAATTTAAATATTCAATTAAAAATAGATTATACTTTTAGCGGTGCTTCTTAAAAACGCCGCTAATGCTGACTTATAGTGGTGTTTTTCAAAAAAGAGCCGCAAAAGATCGATCATAGCGGCATTTTGCAAGAAGGCGCCACTAAAGCAACTGAAGCTAAAATAACGACGCCCTTGTGTTTAGTTTCTATAAGTCAGCATTAGCGGCGTTTTTAAGAAACGCCGCTAAAGCCACTAAATCTCACGTTGTGTTTATTGTTTTGCGGCGTTTTCTTTAAAGCGCCGCTAATAGTCAACCTATAGCGGCGTTTTTCTAAAAGCGCCACTAATTGTCAATCTATAGCGGCATTTTTTCAAAATCGCCGCTAATGATCGTTTTTAGTGGCGTTTTTATAGAAGCGCTGCTAATGCTGGTTTTTAGTGGCGTTTTTTATTATTGAATTGATATAGGAATTTAAGAATATTTTTTATTAATATATTTTATTGTTAAACAATTTTTAAAATTTTTAATTTATATTATTTTAAATAATTTTTATTAAAAAATATGATTTAAAATATGTTAAAAGTTGAGTGAATAATGATGATGCAACTGCTGTATTTCAAAGAAATTTATTGTTTGACGAACATTTGAGAGAGTAATCCCAAAGTATGAGTGAAGATTTAAAAACAAAAGAAGTGTGAAAACTCTAAGAAACAGGTAGCTTGTTTGCTTTTATGAATATTACTTTGTGTGTATAAACAAATGATAAAGTTAGGCGACCAAACTTAAATTAATGAATCATTCAAATATCTAAATTTAGAACCGCATGAAATGGTTCTTTTATCTAAGCCTCAAAATTTAAGTTTGAGAAAATGAACTTTAATAATATTGAATAACAATAATCAAATTTGGTTACATAAATGAACTTACAATTTAAAAAAAATAAATACAATTTCTTCTTGGTTAAGGTATAAATTACATTTAAAGTTACTTTTATATTTTAGTCATTCAATTTTAAAAAGTTGCAAAATAATTATTTAACTATTCAAAAAAAATTATTTAAATTATTAGCTGTTAAAATCATTGTTATATTGTCTTCTCTTTTGCACCGATTGCACCAATTGAAAGCTCTACTTTTTCTTCTCTTCTACAATTCAATTCTTTTTTCATGAAATAACTTTGAATATTATAAATCTACAAACTAAAATCTAAATAACTTTCTTCTCCGATCTTCAATACTGACCACCAGATCGACTTGGATCTAAGGTATATTCTTTTACTCGTTGATAGAAACTAATCCACCATATTGATTGTTTAATCATCACTTGGAGCTTGCCAATTAAACTTTTTAAAAAAAGAAACTTAACAACTTAAATAAATTTTTTTAAATAATTTAATAACTTAAATGAATGTTTCGAATAATTTAATGATCAATTTATAATTTTTTAAAATTAAGGAATCAAAATATAAATTTAATAAATTAATTGTAAGTTTGTTAATGTTGATTTACATCATAGGATTGTTATCATGTCCGTTTGTAGTTTTTCAAAAGCTATTCAACTGTTGAGTTAGAGCCTCTAGATCGACTCAATTCTTGTTCAAAATCGAATTTAAATTCATTATTCACCATATTAAAAAGGAAAAAAAAATCAAATATTACTTTTCATCAAATAGTTCTTTTTGAAAAAAAAAAGAAGCAAAACGTTCAACAATCAAAGTGAAAATATATTTTAAGCTGGAACTTGGTTACCTACTTATATCTAAAGCAAAAGCCACGCAAAAACCAACATATATTATATATATATATATATAAATAAAAAGAATAACAGTTAAAACAAAATCGTACTATTAGGTTGCAAGAGAATACAAATGAATTAAAAGTTGTAAGTTGTAACAATTAATCAAAAAAATAATGATTTAAGAAATGGAACATGAATTATTTTCCAGATACGAAAAGGTTTTGCACTTCAATCTAAGCTTTACCGACAGTAAAAATCAAATAAAATAAAGATGCACACAAATTACAGCAACATTTTTCTGCTAAATCCCAACCTTAAACTTGTTAAAAACAATCATCCGGGTTTTTCATGATCTTTTGTTTTTGCTTCCCAATAACAAAGAGAAGTAAAACAAAATCCGAAACAAGAAACCCCAAGCCACTGTAATCAACAAGCAATTCCACTTGCTTAAATCTGTAATCCCTTCTTGCTTCAGAATATCCAATCCCGTTGTCATACAGGTTGAGCTTGTAATTCTCATTCCCAAAGTATTGCTTAATGACTGCAGTAATCTCACTTTCATGGCGGGAGGGACTGCTCCAAGTGGTGAATTGTCAAATATTTGAATCCCTCTCACGAAGCACTTTGCTGGGTTTTCAAATTCATTTTGTAAGACTGCTTCATATGGGTATTTCACAAGGGATAAGTAATGGAACCATATCCAGTAACCCGGGATTCTGTCACGATTGATGAAGAAGCCGCTAAAGAGTAAGAAATATGCTAGAATAGCGACGACTATGGTGTAGCCTAGCATCACATGCGGGACGACACCCGAAAGGAATGTCACGAATGAACTTCCGGACCAAAACGAAGCAAACATAATTAGGAAATAGAATAAGAATCCTGATAATCCGCCGTCTAGCCCTACTGCCCAAAATGTTGTCATGGAGAAAGCAAACGAGAGCAAAATCAAGCCCGGTAGCGTCACTAAAGCATTTGATATGACGTATGATAATCTCCTGTAAGCGTTGTAAGCAGTTTCTCTCATGAAAATGTACCTTTCTTGGAGAAAAACTGGAAGAGCATCGGCACAAGTGTAATATGTTGTCGACATTGCGAATGCGAAAAACCCTAGTCTTTCTTGCACCCCTTTTGGTGAATTATCAAGTTGCCAAAATACTGTCGCTAAAATGAACCCTGTCACTAGAACTGCTGCCAAACGAATTCCGAACAACTCCGGCATTCGTCTTGAATTTAGGATGGATCGATTTGACAATACCACCATTTCCTTCCAAAATGGATTTGCAAATGTTGGAACCATGGAAGTTGAATTGACATCATTTGTAGCACCTGGGACGAGTTTACCTCGAGATATACTGGCGCTAATTGCTTCTTTTAGCGATAAACCGAGCCGATCTGGCTCGGAGTCTCTAGTATGCTTCATGCTTTGCCATGACTTGTTGAATTCGACCAAACTTTTTGTTCCTCCAGGAGATCCTTCGAGTTCTCGGATTAAGTCCAGGGCAAACTCCGTTTTGTTCTCGTTCTCGGGTATTGGATACCCGAACTCCGAGAAATACAGCGGGAGAGTCGTCGGTGAACCACTGTAAACTGTTTGTCCACGAGACAAAAATATCAATCGGTCAAGCAATCCGAGAATACGATAACTTGGCTGATGAACTGACATTACAACAATGCTTCCACTCTGAGCTATCCTCTGTAAAACCTTCACCACCATGAAAGCACTGGTTGAATCCAGCCCTGATGTAGGCTCATCCAAGAAAAGAATAATGGGGTCGTGAATTATATCGATTCCGATGGATACACGACGACGCTCTCCACCGGAAACACCACGATGACCTTCATCACCGATTACAGTTTTGGCTGCATTTCTTAAGCCTAATTGATCGATCAAGGCTTGAACTCTCATTTTCTTCTTAGATTTCGACAAAGTCCGAGGAAGGCGAAACTCAGCTGCGAACATTAAGGTTTCTTCGACAGTAAGCATTGGGAAAAGTAAATCATCTTGCATAACGTAAGCTGAAATGACTTTCAACATTCGAGACTCCAAAGCTTCGCCCTTTAAAGTAATGTTTCCTTTCAAACTCCCTTTAGCTATTCTGTTGGCTAAAGCATCGATCAGCGTCGACTTACCTGAACCACTCGCTCCAAGCACAGCGAGTATCTCACCGTCTCGAGCCTCACCGGAGATATCATTAAGCAGCGTCTTGGTCCTCGTAAAATAACTATCTCCGGCAAGTGGGTTGCCGACGATAGCGGCATCTGCAGCGGCGCTTCCACCCCTCCGTCTGAATAAACCAGGCAACGCCATTTTGCGAGGAACCTTTACACTATAAGTAAGGTTGTTAAAGGAAAGCACAAAGGGTATGGGGCGCGGTTCGGTGACGTCGACGAGGACTTCATGGACAGGAGTTTCGTCGCCGGTGGCTTCTTTCCTTGCATCACCAACGTGTTTAAGTAGTTGGCCGAGCGTTGGGAAAGCTCCTGTGGCTGTTGAGAGTTCGCCGGCAATAAGCTCCAATGAGTGTTGAAAATACTGAGAAGGACTATTACGATGATGATTATTATCCGACGACATGTTTTGGGGACAATAGGAGAGATGGGGCGGGTTATGTTAACCCCCTTTCGTCGGGAAATGTCAGAAAATGGGGTGTTTTCAAAGTGAAGGGGAAAAGGGTGTTGTGATTTTGAACATTTCAAGGTTTAGAGAAATCTATATATAGGATAGGAGTGAAAGTAATGGTTTAATTTTATGTAATTTAATATGTTCGATTTTTTGACAGTTATTATTGAGAGGTAAGGTTACCTAAATCATCTAATATGAAATCTATACGCCTCTGTGTTTCTTAGAAGGAAGAAAGGTGGGTACGTGTGCGGCCGTGATTTATTACGATAGATAGCTGATAGACACGTGACGTAGTGGTGGTTTTGTTTCAGTGGCAGGGGAATTAGGTTGGGTGTTGATCTACTGTGGCGTAAGCTCTGAATAGTCCATATGGATGGCTAAATATTAATGGGTTAAGGGTTGAAACTTGAATCCAATATTGCTTGCCACTGGGATTTGTTATCATGTGCTTCACACGTAAATCCTTATGTCTTTGGTCATTTGTGTTTTTATTCTCATCATTCCAAAATATTTGTTAATTTATTTACGCTGTAAAGCCTCCTAACATGGAAATTTCTTATTTTTGGTCCTTTAAAATTTACCAAAAATTGATAGAATTGCTCTTTTAACTCCTCGAAAATGATAAAATTTTAATTTAGTCCTTAAAAGTTAAAAAGATATGAGGTATTAAAATGGTAAAAAAAATACTTTTTAACTCATAAAAATATACAATTTAGTTTTGTTCAAAAAAAATATCTAACTTCACCCCTGACTCTTCAAAAAATTATAAATTTAATCATTGTTAAGTCTTTAATGAAATGTTTACATGACTTTTTTATTAGTTCAATAACTACTTTAGCTTTCAATGTTTACATATTATGTCAATTTGGTTTTGATTCTAAAAAAATTCAACAAATTAAACATTTAATATTTACAAATTCTACCAATTTGGTCTTGATTCTAAAAATTAACTCTTATTTTTTACTCATACGGCCAATTCTCTTTATAATAGTCCTACATGTCTACAAAATTTGGATGTTATAAAAAAGTAGATGTTATATATCTATAATGACATTTGAGATTCAAATCATACTTACATATTATTTAATTGTCATATTAAAAAATATAATATTATTTAATAATAACATTAATTGGTAAGATTGAGATAAAATCTTTAATGAAATTTACAATTTTCTTTCTATTTATTCAAGATTAGTTTATGATCAGTATATTTTTATGTAAAATCTAAACATTTATTAAAATAATATCTTAGCTAAAAGTTATGATTCTTATTTCATTTAGGAATAAAATTAATTTTTTTTTAAAATTTAAGATAAGAGTTTGTAATAGAGAATTAATTTTGTTATAAAAATAAAAAATAAAACATAAAAAACCTATTCTACAACAAACTTGACTCTTATAATGAAATGCTATTATAAAGGCTTACAATTACAGAGACAACTTACTATATGTTCTCTCTTTGTCGTTTCTTTTTCTAGTTTTATTTTTATTTTATTTGTTTCTCTTTATTTTCGAAAATAGTGATGGCATCATTGTCGTCACCTGTTGCTATTACTAAAGGCTTTCTCCGGTCAAAATCTACAGTGATTTTGAATTATAGGCAAAACTTGATTAATTTTATTAATTCGCTCAATCACCTATTTATACAAAGAGATGTGAAAGCAAATAACAAAGGTAATTCTATGATAAAGGAAATTTAAATAACAAGATTTCAAAATTTAAATATATGGATAAAATAAACTTAAAATAAAGGATATAATAAATTTAAATTTTAACTAAACTAAGGGTGAGTTTGGATGGGCGGTGCGTTTAGCTGCGATTAGTGTAAAAATAGTGGTGGCAGTGAGATTAGATACTGTAGCAGTACTGCAGCGTGAGACAAAAAGTAAGTTAAACGCACCACACCGCACCGCAGTCAATCGCCCATCCAAACGAAGCCTAAGACTTGATCTTCAGTATATCTTCAGTACACCCTCCTCAAGTTAAGAGATAAGCAACAACATTTTGGAAACAAGATAGTGAAAAGACTTGTGTGGAAGGGCATTGGTAAAAGCATCAACAAGTTGATATACAGTTCGAAAGTGGACAACTTCAAGAGTTTGACACTCAATATGATGACGAACAAAATGAAAATCAACTTCCAAATGTTTCATCTTGCTATGGAGAATTGGATGTTAGCACTAAAAAGTAGCATCTCAAGATTATCTCAGAAATTTTTTGGGAAGCTGAGCAAGAAGAACTTGCACCTACAAAGTCTCAGTTGCATCATTGATAATAACATGATATTTTGCTTTAGTTGTTGATCGAGCTATTGTTGATTGTTTATTAGAGGATCAAATTATAGGATTGAGACTAAAATAAAATATATAGCTAGTGGTAGACACCTATCACTATGATATGTTGTCCAATCTGCATCGGAATATACATAGAGGTTGGGATCAATATAACGCAAAATATGGAGGCCATGATTAGTAGTATACTTTAAGTAACAAAGCATTTATTTCACAACTTTCTAGTGAGTAATTGAAGGGCTATGCATGAATTGAAATAGTTTGTTAACAACAAAACTTATGTTTGGGAGAGTAAAAGAAAATTATTGAAGTTTACTAACACTCAGTGAAATTGAATGGCATCAACAAGATGACTGCCATAATTAAGAACAAGAGAAGCTATCGAACTTAGCAAAGTGGGCACACCTTAATTGTCATGCATTTTAGTTTCATGAAGAAGATCATGAATATACTTGGCTTGTGTGAGAAAAGCCCATATGTTGTTGGTATTATCTCAATACCTAGCAAAAACTTAAGAGTATCTAAAAGCAAACTTGAGAGAGTGTCTAATGATTATATTTTTTATGACTACACTTTAACTTCCAATAAGTATAAAGTCATCAACATAGAAAAGAAGATGAATTAGGACACAGATTCACTGTGAACAAATAAGCTGTAACACCCCCAACTCGTTTGGATCGTCGGGATTGAGCCACAGAATGCTACAGTACAAAACAAAACACTTATAGACTTTTAACGAATAATTCGAATTGAAAATAATTAACCATCATAATATGAATCACACATAACAAATTTAAACCTTTATCGAGCTTAATACGAGCTTACGTGAGCTCTAAAGCTAACCTAAAATCGAACAAGGACCAATCTGAAAAGGTTTTAAAAGTTCAGAACGACATCGTGATGTTAGGGGTTCCTCGTCGTGATGTCACCAAAATAGTTTGTCACGTCACGATATCAATCCGCTTAACGTTGCAACATCAGTTACTGTTTGGCCTTGTTGAGACAATGAGGTTCCTTGTCTCAACGTGACATTATAGACTTTTTCTCTCTGGGACGACTACCATACGACGTCGCGGCGTGAATCCTTTTTTTTAGGTGTATTAAGGCTATTTGGTACTTGCTTGAATCCAATCATCCAAATAGGTCAAAATAGTTCTTATAGCATCATTCAAACCTGTTTAAAACATTTCTAAAACCATGCCAAAACATATCATTTATCATTTTCCTAACATCTAACTAATATGCCACTTTTGGCACCAAATCACAATAAGGGTGCATAAATCATTCCAAACCATTCCATCTATTTAAACCATTTCAAAACAATAAGTTGACTCAAACATACCAAACTCAATATTCCTCACTTAGATGCCTAAACATAACATTACAACTTATACATTCATTGACCATTTACATTTAAGCATTCAAACTAAATCAATTCAGATTCAAATTTCACCATTCATATATTTCAACCTTTGCTTAACATAATGGCATTATGCACAATTATGTTCACCACATATGACCATCAATTGACAAGCATTATCCAATGATCAAAGTCACAACCATTCAAATAAACACATGTACTTAAAAAAGCCTATATACATGTCATATAACTGACCAAATCGAAGACTTGATAGTGTAAGCTCTGAAGTGATACGATTGCCTTGTTCCGCAAAAGACAACTACAAGTAGAGAAAACACAACATAGTAAGCATTACGTATGCCTAGCAAGTTCATATGAGTTAAAATAGTAAACTTACCTCAAATCATAATTAACATAATGAATTAGCTAACTATACAACTTTCCTGTAATCACGTTCTACATCAGTAAGGTGAGTTCATCAGTTACAATCTTATAACATTACAATATGTACAATACATTTCCATTCAGTATCATTCTATTAGAATCATCGAATATATATACGCCATTTCATCATTCCAATCACTTATAGTCATTTCCAAATACAATACATATCATCAATAAAATATTTTCCATGTTACACTAACCATTTAGTCCATTAAACTATAATAAACAGATACTGATATGCGGGTAACCACCAAAACACACCAGATTGCTCGTTTAAGAGATAACTCCAAAACACACCTAAGCACATAAGTGATAATCCCACAAGCATAGTATGTATTAAGACATTACATCCCTCCAAAACACACCAGGTTCTCCATAGAGACAATCAGTAACAATGGTCTTTGTAGAGACAAATCTCGGTAATTCGCAACAAATGCTAGATTTCGGTTTAAACAGTGAATTCTTCGTACATTAGTATCATCTCATACCATATCCCTTACAACGTATAGATAACCATATTTTCATGTCGATTGTATCCCAGCTTTATTACATTCATCCGAGTACATTTAATACATTAGATCATTTCTTAACAATTTAGTCAATTTCTTATCTTGTTGTACTAATTTGCATACAATTTAAATCAAATTCATGGTATATAAATTAATAATTTAAACACGTACATTACATTTACACGTACAAATACACCATATGAACTTAGTAGACAAAAATAGCAACAAGTGAAATGTTGAGGACTAATATGTAGTTTTCTTTTTTTCTCTATTATTTACCAGTTGGTCCAAATCTTAATCTATATAGTAATTCATTTCAATTTTTTTAGTTTCAATTACCTTATAACATATTATTCTATGCATTAAATTTTAATTTCACTTTTAAAAAATTCTCTAAAATTTCACATTTTATTCAATTTAGTCTTTAAAACTGAAACAATCATATCTTTCACATTTAAGCCCCGTTTTTCAATCTGATTTCAATCACATCCTTCTACAGCCCTTTAATATCTATATTTATAGAAATTTAACATAAATTTTGATTTTTTTACATTTTAGTCTCTATGTACAAAACTAACAACTTTCACTTTACAAATTAGTCCTTTTACATAACTAAGCTTAAAAGCTAACCATTTAACATCAAAAGCTTCAAGATTCAACAATGGTGACATTTAAAATCTTTAATAATTTTACAAATCAATCCCTGGGTTAGCTAAATCGAGCTAAAACGATATCAAAAACTTAAAATTTACGAAAAGTGGACTTCAAAATCACTTACAAGAAAGGGCCGAATGCTAGGGGATTCTTGAAGCCATCTTTTCTTCCTTCAATGGTGGATTTTCGGTGGAGAAGATGAGAATGAAGCTCATTCTCTTTCTTTCCACTTTGTTTCTTTTAATTTCTTAATTTATTTTATAATTATAACATTTAAATCACCAAAATTTGAGCACTAACCATCCACTATAATAAAAAGATGGCTAATTGGCATTTTAAACCTTGAACAAATTTCTATTTAAGCCTTTCAACTAATAAAAATTAATAGTGATTAACTTTTACAATTTAGTCTTTATACCTTATTTGCTAATCGTTCAATAAAATTATTGAACCGTCAATTATTATAACACTGACATAATGTTATTTTTAGTAGTTATTTTAGGTCATTTTTGCACTTAACGAGTCTGTTTTCTAGCACTTTTATAATTAAATATTACATTTTCAATATTAGTAGCTTAGGATTAAAATATTAATAAAATAAGTATTTTTACACATTTTCTACTATGTCGATGACCCATAAGGCTGATTTGGGCCTCATGAGTGACTAATGAGCTAATTAAGTGTGTAGGGTACCATTTTAGGTCCAAGAATATAATGAATAATGATCGAGCCGTGAGGCAAGGAGTTTGATAAGCCAATGAAGCTGCCAAGGCCTAGGAAAACACTCGATGTTGTGACAAGGAATTCCCTCTTGTCACGACGACACAATGAAGAAATAGAAAGAATAGCACAATGTTGACGTCGGGACAAGAAGCATTCCCATGTCCCGACGACGTGACTTAGCGTGGAAGAAAATAGTTGATTTCTTTAGATGACGCATTTGGGAAATTTCCATATTTGGACTCTAGCTTTTAGCAGAATAATTTATTTATTAGTATCTAAGTGTATCTCGAGTTGAATGGTCACCAAGTAGGCCGTTGTCTATAAAGCAACCTTAGGATAATTGGAATTGGGAATAGACCTAGACAGACAATTTTTCTATTCAATTTTAGTTTTCTTTTCTTTTCATGTTCATGTAGTCGGAACTTTTCTATTTCGATTTGAAGAAAATTGTGAGCAGAGATTGCTTCGAATCCACGCTTTAGTATAAAATTAATGAGCATTCTTTTATCTCTTCTCTTCTCTTCTTTTATTTGTATTTCGTTAATTTGACCGATTAATCATTGTATAAATATTAGAATAAATTATTGTGTTTTATTTATATTTTGCATGATTTGATTAATAAGCTAAGTAATTATTTATGTGAAATTGATTATTTATTCAAGGGTACTTAGTATATTAGAGAGTGAGGCCTCTAATAGAATATTAAGACAGGTGAGACCGAGAAGGTATCTTGTCATGTATAACTTCTTCCAAGTAGTGAGACCGGAAGGGTGACTTAGGTGGTAATCCTTAGTGAAAATGAACCAAGAGGGTAGTCGTAGCTAAGGGCGAAAAATAACTAAATCTAGAATAATTAATTATTTAATTAGATAATTAGAGATTGAATCGATCATAGGCTAGAGGCTCACATTGTCGACACTAGGAATATGAAAGTCCATTAGGTTTAGTTAGGTCAGTTAATTTAATTAGTTTAATTAAAATATTAATTTGGATTCACACTACTAATTCGAGGCTCGATTAGATTAGTAATTATTTTCTGTAATTAATTTAAAATTAATTTCTTCAATTTGTAATCCCTTGGGTACGATCCTCGAAATACTTACCAGCATTTCGTAGTAAACTTTACTATACTACAATTTGATCCGTACGGTTGTGGACACCATCGATTTAATTTAAAATATATTTTTGGTGTGATATTTTACTAAAAATCATAACACGGTTATAGAAAGTCAAGTTGTTGGTGCTGTTGTCGGGGATTGTGATGGTGCATTTTTTATTATATTGGTTACTGTAAACTAATATTAATCGAAAGACGAACGAGCTAGATAGTGTTCTAACATTTATTTAATTAATTATATTTAAACAAAATTTATGATTATTTTTTTCCTTGTTGATTATTTTTATTTTTTTTTAGTTAAGTAAATGTTTTTATTTCAATAAATTTTTTATGTACCTTGTCGATGATTAGATTTAATCATGAACATTTATTTTTATAGGTTGGTGGGCGAGCAATTCAAATTGAGTGGGTTGTATAGAGATTTGACAAACCAATGGAGTTGTGATTACAAAGACAAGTAGCCTGAGTGTTCGAATAAACTCCCACCGAAGTCAAGTAAGTATACATACTAAAGGAATGGAGGTTTGACGAACCAATGGGACGAGGACGGAGTATTTAAGGAAGGAGTATACAAACAATGAGAAATTATGGAGAACCAAAAAGTGCTCATGCTAGAACTTTACCAACGAAGAAACGAAATAATAACTGCATTGGAAGAGATAGATGATCAACAATTGGAAACATCCGAACATCTAACTAAAACTCCTTGTGACTCGTATGACTATACATCCGAACATGAAAGCCACGAACAAGAATTCAAAGCTAAAGTAAAGCAAAACCCACAACAGTTGGATCAATTAGAGTAATTTTTCCAACGAACATTCCAAGTAAATACTCCATTGGAAGAGGTTGTACATGATGTCTCTAATTCTGATCTAAAGGACCAGTGTAATACAGACAATCACTCGAGATTAAATTTTGAAAATTGACTAGAGTTTGGATCTAGAGATGGGAACAAATTGAATACAACTGAAGATGTTTCTAATCCAATTAACATTGATGTAGATGTAGAAGTAGAAATAAAAATAGAATTAACAACTAACTTGGAACTACAACTGATTCTAAATGAAAGTGTAGACAAGCCAATACACTTTCTAGCCATAACTGAGGAGGTGCCAGTCGAAGAACCATTGAGTTTATCTCATTCTAGTTCAATGAGGAAGATAAAGCTCAAGTAACCAAAGCTTTTCACGAAATGGAGGGAAGGAAGCTTGAGCCAATAATACCATGAAAAATAATCTTGGGTTGGCTCAGATTTGGCACCTAGTGGCTTCTGATGTGGATGTTGCGTCGATCGAATATAAGGTGATATCTTTAGAATCGATCGAGAGTACTGGTTCAAATTTATCGTTGGTGGAACATACAATAGATCAAAGTGTCGAGAAATGATTGGAAGTTCTTTTTTGGGGGTGATACGGATCATCCCAACTCTAAAAAATGACTTCATTTTTAATTTTTTTTATTTCAAATTTCAGTTTTCATTGTTTTTAATGTTAGCTAAATTTTAGGATTTAAATTTTGAATTTGATGTTAGAATTGGAAGAAAACAAGTTTCCAGGAGCAACGAAAGAGCTAGGTGTTATTTGGAGGTAATTACAAACAATCGACAGATTTTGACAAGTCTAGAAGAGGTTTAGTTGGAGCTGCATCGCAACATAGCAAATTTATGGCTCAACACACACTTCGAAACAGGAACATGAAATATCAAAATTGTGTCACACCATACCTACTCTGTGTTGCACCACACAGGCCATTTTTAGAAAGTTTTCGTTCTTGGTCCGATGTGATCTTCAAAGATCTACTCCAAGTTTGCATGGCAAGTCATACCCTTGACGACCTCTATATAATATCCTTAGCAACCGCCACAACCTCCTAGCCAACATATAACCCCTTGACATCCCACTCATTAGAAATTTGCATTTCCTTCATCATTCACTTGTTTTGTAATGCCTAAAAGAAGACTAACTACCATTCTAGCACAAAATCTATCATTGATAATTTCAATTGTAGAGGAAGGGAGCTCAGAATTCATCCTCGAACCATTTGACAGGAATCTCCTCTTCAAGAGAGGTTTCGAGCACTTAGCATCTTTGATGAGTGAGAAGAAAGACATAATTGAATCAAATGGTTTTGAAAAGCTCTGTACGATCCCTAAGGGCCGACCAAGATAAAAAGTAAAGCTCAAACATCAAAGATGACGAGACTCACGAACATGCCAATCTCGAAGTGGCATACACGATGGATACAAGACATGAGTGATATTCGAATTTGCATTGCAGAACAGAATGGATGGCCAATGCCAACACCACTCCTAGATATGTTCGAGAGATTTCCATCGTCGAGCGAAGAGGACAATAAAGGAGAGGATGATGATAATGATGATGATGATGATGACGATGACAAGGAAGAGACCCCAATTGTGCCACTAGATTACGAGCGAATATTTCAACTAGACTATTCATTATGAAGGGCAGGGTGATCCGCAACCCAAGTTATCACAGCTTGACTTAGACTTCAGGAAGCCAGGCTACTAAAGTGTTAGCAGGGCGCATTAGGGGC
This sequence comes from Gossypium hirsutum, assembly GCF_007990345.1. Classification (NCBI taxonomy): domain Eukaryota; kingdom Viridiplantae; phylum Streptophyta; class Magnoliopsida; order Malvales; family Malvaceae; genus Gossypium; species Gossypium hirsutum. Next base: position 97,934,806 of record NC_053428.1, on the reverse strand, counting down.
AAAACACCAATGATGGAGGAGTTGGAACCTAATTCTAACTAATTCTAAACATTTTTTTATTTTAAATATATATTTTTAAGACTTATTTTATTTTTGGTTGATTTTTAATTTTTAATTTAATTAGAACTTATTTTACACAGATATTGTATGTTTATTTTTTCTTTGTAGGTACCCCATATTCTTTACGACACTACAATTTCTAGCTGAAATCGCAATAAGGAGTAGTCCCACCAATTGTGTTGAACGTACCACGCCAATCGTGTAGCCAGCTTGTAGAAATACGAATGATTGGTTAGAAGTATGTACCTAAGTTATTTGTTTAAATTATATCTAGCCTGAAATTAAATAATTTAGGTTTTTTATATTTAGATTAATTAGTTCAATTTATTAGACTATAAATAGTAAAAAGAGATTAAATATAACAAGTGATAAAGGTAGATACGAATAGGTAATTATATTTGTAGAAGTATAGGATGTCTGAATTAAAAAAAATACTCGGAAAAATCCATGATTATTAAAATGGTGCAGTATGACTAATATAACCCTTATAAAAAGTGCAGAAAAGAAATCTCAACTGTATTGGCACAAATAAATAAAAAAAATAATGGATTACCGGGGAAATATTACTGTATTAGAGTTCAAAGCATGGACAAAAATAAACCGAGTAGGAAAAAATTCCAAATTGATTATACCTTGCTAATATAACTACTATATTTGTATATACATTTTGATGGAGATATATATTTTATTTTCTTTTAACTTGTTTACTTAATAATTTATTGCATTAATCTATTTAGGTGTAAATAATTTTAAATTGTTTAAATTTCTAGTTAGAGTTATATATTTAGGCAAATCTTTCTAGTCTCGATGCTCCAATCTAAAGTGTATCAAGCCAACTCAAGTATATTGTTTAGTTATAGTTTTAATTTATTTCCTTTTGCCTTCTTGAGGACAAGCAAGGACTTAAGTGTTGGGGTAAGTGAATTGACATCACTTGTAGTAGTTATTTTAGGTCATTTCCCCACTTAAAAAGTATGTTTTCTAGCACTTTTATAATTAAATATTACATTTTCAGTATTAGTAGCTTAGGATTAAAATATTAATAAAATAAGTGTTTTTACATATTTTCTACTATATCAATGACCCATAAGGCCAATTCAGGCCCCGCGAGTGACTAATGAGCTAATTAAGTGTGTATGATACCATTTCAGGTCGAAAAATACAAGGAATAATGATCAGGTCGTGACATAAGGAGCCCAATAAGCCAACGAAGCTACGAAGGCCTAGGAAAACACTCGATGTTGTGATGAGGAATTCCCTCTTGTCATGACGAAGAAATGGGGAGAATGGCATGACATTGGCATCGGGACAAGAAGCACTCCCACATCCCGACGATGTGACTTGGGATGGAAGAAAAAAGTTGATTTCTTTGGATGACGCATTTGAGAAATTTCCATATTTGGACCCTAGCTTTAGTAGAATATTTTATTTATTAGTATCTAAGTGTATCTCGGGTTGAGTGGTCACCAAGTAGGCCGTTGCCTATAAAGCAACCTTAAGGTCACTAGAATTGGGAGCAGACCTAGAAAGAATTTTTCTATTCAGTTTTAGTTTTCTTTTCTTTTCATGTTCGTGTAGTTGGAACTTTCCTATTTTGATTTGAAGACAATCGTGAGCAGTGATTGCTTTGGATCCGTGCCTTAATATAATATCAATAAGTATTCTCTTATCTCTTCTATTCTATTATTTTATTTGTATTTCATTAATTCGGTCGATTAATCATTGTATAAATATTAGAATAGATTATTTTGTTTTATTTACATTTTGCATGATTGATTGATAAACTAATTTATTTTTTAAGTAATTATTTATGTGAAATTAATCAAGGCTAGAGGCTCGCATTGTCGACACTAGGAACAAAGTGAACAGGTATACATGCTATATTATATGAATTGTTTATGAGACGACTTTATAATGGTGTTATATCCGGGCTAAGTCCCGAAGGCATTCGTGCTGGTGTTATATCCGGGCTAAATCCTGAAGGCATTCATGCTGGTGTTATATCCGGGCTAAGTCCCGAAGGCATTCGTGCTGGTGTTATATCCGGGCTAAGTCCCGAAGGCATTTGTGCTCGTGTTATATTCGGGCTAAGCCCCGAAGGCATTCGTGCTGGTGTTATATCCGGGCTAAAGTCCCGCAGGCTTTGTGCTGGTATTATATCCGGGCTTAAAGTCCCGCATGCTTTGTAGTGGTGATTGGATTTGGGTTTTAAACCTAGCAGACTTAATGCTGATGATTGGAGTAAGATTATGATTTCGAATGTTCGTAGTAAACTACCATTGAATATGTTCAATGCATTAAGTTGGTCAGGTATGTATTATATACTTTTATATGTTAGATTGATCGGAATTGAATCATGAATGCGAAATGAGAAGTATATGTGAAAATCTCATATGTGTATGTGTGTATTCGGTTATGGTGAAAGGTTACATGAGATTGATTTGGTGATATATATGTTAAATAATATGAATGCAAAGAATGTGTAATAAATCTGCTTGGGACAGCAGCAGTAATGTGATTTCGGAAAATCACCATAAATTGTGGGAGTTGAGTTAGAGGCTGAATAAATTATGTCATGAAATTTTAATGAGTCTAGTTTCTTATAAAAGAAACCGTGTAAGCAAAAGAATTGCCAATAATGAGATATTTGAAGTGGCATGGAACAGAGTCAAAATGACTTCGAGGTCCCCTGTTCTGTTTTTAGAAAGAATTATAAATGGTACAAAAATGGTTATAAGATAAAATTTATATTATTAGACTCCTTAATGAGTCTAGTTTCAAATGAAATAAACTATAACATATTTTGAATTCTATATAATGAGAAATTTGATTCGTAGTGAAGAGTGGTCAGAATAGTCAAACAGTGAAATAGGGGAAAACTTCAAGAAAAATCTGGTATTGATTGGTCAAACCAAAAATTCTGAAAATTTTATGGATAGAAGATATATAAGTCTATTTTCAGAGAAAATTAACGGCACTTGATTTGGAGTTTCTTAGCTCCAGTTATAAATAATTTAGTGACTGTTGCTCAGGAAGACAACATGTAGTGAATTTGTGATTTTGTTGCAAACATGGTTAAAACTTGTTAATGAGATGCTTTTCGAGTTCTTATGATCTTATTTTTGATTTCAATATTTGGTTTTAATTCAGTTCAGATTCAAGTGAGGTGAATTTGCTACATATGCATTATGTTCATGGATACTTGGCCAAAATGGAAATTATCTAGGAATGATTTCTTGAAAATTTGAATAATGGATCTATAAGTAAATTAATTGTTTGCATTGCTTAAAAATTACTAAGCATTGAAGCTTACTCCGTGTTCTCTTTTTCATTTCTTATAGGTTTATACTTTAGCTTGAGTTGGAAGGGTCGGAGATATCATCACACTATCGAGTCATTATGTGAGTTGAGAAGATTGTATATCATCATGGTTTAAGGCATGTATAGGATAGACTATAGGTAGAATGATATTTTGACTTGTATACATTATAGCCATGCGAAGATGGCTTGCTCATTTTGTTTAGAAAAGCCTTATAATTGAACTAATGTGGTGAAATGTTTTAGTTATAACTTGATAGTATTTAAATTGTTATTAGATATTCGGTTATGTTTTGATAGTGAGTCATTTTGGAAATTTATAAGAGCTCCTATGGAAAATCAATGAGACATGTTTACATTGTTGATAATCTATGTCTGGTAAGTATCTTTGACCTTATAGAAGTTTTGTTCAGTCAAGTAATACCTCATAACCTTATTCCGATGACGGATACGGGTTAGGAGTGTTACAGAAGCCTTGATGTAAGAGATTTTCTAAGTTTTTCATGAGTTCTCGGTTGGGTCCCAAACCACTCTGGATGTATGTTTTGGGCCTCGTAAGCCCATATATGGGACAGATTGTATGTGAAAATAAAATTTTTTAATTATTTGAGATTTCATGGCCCTGTTTAGTATGGAAGTGTTAGTAAAAGTCAGGTAGCACCTCAAACCCCGTCCCGGCGTCGGATGCGGGCGAGGGGTGTTACATTTACTCAGCGTACGGTTTTGTTTTTCATGAACAAGTTAGGTATTCAGCATCCAACAACGGTCCCGAACTCAAACGTGGTGATGTTTTTCCTTTTGTGCCGGCATGTACCTAGGGTGTCTAAATGTTAGTTAGTTTGTAGATGAAATGTATATGAGGTTATAAGTATAATGTTGGCTTAGAATATATATAACACGTGCTTGTGAATTTAAGTTTATGTTTTAAGTATTTATATGAGATAGGCCAAATTCATGAATTTTGGCATGTCTATAAATTGGATTTGAATGATGCTTTAGGAATATGAAATGATGATATAATTGTGGTACCTATGAGGGTACATTGGTTAGGCACTTAGGATGTTTGTTTGATATGATTTGGATGTGTTTGATTGTGTTTTGAATTTGTTAAAGGAATGATTTTTGAATTGCTTATTGTCCAAGTTTGTAAGGAATGGTAAACTTGTTGTTTAAGGTACATTTTGAGTCCACACAGCCAGGTACATGGGCGTGTGACTGGACCATGTGAGACACACAGCTAGTACACGGGCGTGCGAGGCCATTTTGAAAGGCACATGGTCTGGCACACAAGCGTGTGGCTTGGCCATGTAACCCAAGCCAAAGAGTTACACGAGTATAGACACGGGCTGGGACAAATCCGTGTGTCCCTATTTCGAATACCTACACGGCTTGAGACACAGGCGTGTCTCCTAACCTTATGAGTCACACGGCCGTGTGAACCCTGCAGCTTTGAAAATTTTTATTATTTTTTGAAAAATTCTTTAAGTTTTCGAATTAGTCCTGATTTGTTTCTAACGCGTATTTTGGGCCTTGAGGGCTCTAATAAGGGACAATATGTATGAGTTTAATTGTTTTTGATCTGAATATAATATGATAAGAAATATTTGTAATTTATGTCAATTTGATCGGTAATGCTCCAAAACCCTATTTCGACGACGGATGTGGGTTAGAGGTGTTACAGATTCTTTTACGGTAAAGTCATCATGATTTTAATGTAATTAGAATTGGGTTGAGAAAATTATATAATTGAATATATATTGAAGTTTATTTTTTGGAAATAGAAAAACAAATATTGGGTTGGATCAGATTATAAAGTATTATGTTAAAATCCCGGGAAGTACTTGTAATTGGACTCAATATAGAAAAGGCTCAAAAGCCCATTATATTAAAAGGAGTGGATGAAAAACCCTAGTAAAAATAGCTAGGGTTGCTGCTACCTATTATCCTAGTTAGACTAGGAGTTCATTTTTCTAGTTGAAATAAACTTTTATAATTCAAAAGGGTTCTACCTTCTCTCCCTATATATAGATGGCACTGGTAGGGCTATTAATACAACTTTCAGATATCGTTATTCTACCTGAAAATAGAGAGACTTTTATTCTCTAAGAATGAAATATATTTTCCGGAATAACGATTCTACCGTTTCTATTTGGAGAATTTTTGTTTTCACCCCCGAAAGAAAGAAAACAATTTCTAATTTCTATGTTTGATTCATTTTGTTCGAGTCTACACTCGAAGCAATTCATGGTATGAGAATAGCGGAGAAGATTGATTGGATGAAAATTGAGAATGAAAAGGATCCGTCTATCCAAAAACACAAGTACAATTTTGGCCTAGAGTTTATTGCTATAAATATCACAAACCAGGTCAGTTTTCAAAAATTTTATTTTTTGCTATGAAAGAAAACTATTTTTGAACCAAATCTTTTTCCAACACAAGCAACTATGTTTTCAACAGAGATAAGCACGGTTTGCTAAATTACACAATCTTGAAGAAACCAAGAAGCATATGTTAGATTGGGTGTGGGGAGGGAAATGACAATAATGGTGGTTGTAAGTGATGGTGTGGTACCTGTGAGGTGACTAATCAATCCATGACCATCGAGGAGCAAGGTAAGTTGAGCTACCCAATTGCAAAAATAGAAGATTCCATTGAGTCTAAAAGGAAGCTGGGAGACGAGTTAAACTAAACCACAATATTTGATGGAGTTGGAGGAGCATTAGCATTAGTTACAACTTCAACTATGAAGGAATGAGTAGAAAGTGGATAAAGAACAAATAACAATACTGAAGATTTGACGAAAAGTAAAGTTCTCGGTTAAAGGAAAAAGGCTCGTGATACCATAAATAGGTTTTCAATGATAGGCAAAAACTTATTGATTTTATCAATGCACCTAATCACCTATTTATACAAAGAGATATGAAAGAAAATAACAAAGGTAATCCTAAGATAGGAAATTCAAATAACAAGATTTCAAATTTTAAATATAAGGATAATATAGTTTTAAACTAAAGGATAAAGTGAATTTACATTTAAAACTAAATATAGACTTTTAGTCTTCAATATGTCTTCAGTAAAATCAACCCTAAAGCTTTCCCCTTATCCTCTTCTATCTTAATCTCAAGTTAGATTTTTGAAATACCATAGCAAATAGCTCAAATATAAAGCCTTAACCTAAAACCGAACCTCTTCAATCAACTTTTCTAGTCGTCATATCAACTCCCAGATCAAACCATGTCTTCCTCTTACATCCAACCACAACATGATTGTTCGGATTTCCTAGATGACTCGACAAAACCTTGTAAATCCATCCTTACAAATTTGTGATTCTTTGTTGATTTCTTTTCATTTTTCACTTGGATTGTATAGTGTGGTTGTGTATTGTTACTTGGTTGTTGATGTTTGCCATAAACAGGTCTCCAAAATAAAGGATCCCTAAAATCGAGTGATGGTGCTTGTTTCATAGGTTCTTATAGAGTTAGGGTAATTGATGTAGATAAGGTGTAGGGTCAATGGCCAAGTGCTAGTGTGTACAAGTAGATAAAGGTTGTGATGATGGTTTGGTGTGTAGGCTATGGTTGGCATGAGCAGTGCAACAAGAGGCTGTAAAAGGCTATTGGCTGAGGTAGCTTTGTGCTTGGGCTTAGATCTAATGTTAATTTAATTTATTTTGAACCCTTTAAACTAATCCTAATCCTGGTTAAATAAAAGAGCATAAATTAAGAATTAAATTAAATTAAATTAACATAAAATTAAAGATAAATTAAAATCAAACAACAAGCCTTAAGAATAAATTCCATGATCATTTTTCAAAATTTCATAAAATCAAAATTCAAATCAAAATTATATCACATTTTAATAGTGAAAAATGTGATAATTACAATTTACTTTAGAATTATTAGTTAAAAAATTGATGTAAATTTTTTTTATTAATTTTAATTTTTTAAAAATTGTGTTAAAATAAAGTTATTACTTAAATAGAACACTAAGCATTTTAATTATCACTTAATTAATATTAGAGTTATATACCAACTAAAATTTAAGTTTAGCTTTATAAATAACATCTAATAGTTAGATATATTCAATCAAGTACATATAAGAAAAATTATCCGTTAAAAAATAGAGATTGTTAGCATTAATAAGTTAGAATTATAGATTTAAAAAAAAAGAGAGAGAGAGAGAGCAGTAAAGCAATGGTTCTTCGTAGAGGTAATATCGAATTATATTCAAACAACTATGGCACCAAAAAGTGATCGAAGATTATTGTAGTAATTGATAATGAGGTAATATAATATTATGATATTAACTTTTAAAAAAAACTATAATTTCTTTATATTATATGAAGAAAACACTCTTAAAATCATTTTTCCCTATCCATTATTTGTTTAGTGCTGATAAAAATGGTTTGTCGATTTATTTTGAGAAGAAAGTAAAATTTTAACAATTATTTTTAACTACTATTAGTAAGTGTTTTTATTTTATTAATTTAGTCTAAATATCTTTTATATTTATCATGAACTATTATTATAATTATTGCAAGTTGTTTTACCTAAGTTTTTTTTTATTATTATTTATGTTTTCCAACTTAATATTATAGTTCACTGCATTATATAATTTCAAATTTACATATTATTTAAAAATAAAGAGAATTTTTTTTTATCAATGATAGGTAGCAATAATTAAGATTACATTATTTAAAGCCTAATTGAAAATTAAACGCACAAAATCACAAGTGAAATTAAAAATTAAGTCTACTTTAAATAATTATTTGAGAAAACTTAACTCTAGGCCTTATAGTTTTAAATATGTCTAAGGGGAAAGGATTGTATGAAATAGTGGCGTCACGTCATCTGTATCCATTTCTAATAGTTTTATGCCACATCAGTATTCTTATCCTGAATTTCAGGATTTTATCCTAAATTTCAGTATTTTAATTTGGATTTGATTTTATCCTGAATTTCAGTATTTTAATTTAGATTGGATTTTTTTCAGGATAAAATCCTGAAATTCAGGATAAGAATACTGATATGGCATAAAACTATTGGAAAGGGATACAGATGACGTGGCGTCACTGTTTCATACAATCCTTCCTCTATGTCTAAGTAGATATAATTAACATGACATGCTTATTTACGATCACGTTCAACAACATCAAATATTTACAAACGATAAATTCGATAAATTTAATTTACCTATTAAATTCACTTTTAAAATTTTAACATTAATTTAATATAAAAGATGATGATTTGTCAAACAATGAAGCTATCTATAAATAACTATGCCCCATAAATAATTTTTTAATATTATTATGTATTTGTAATATATATACTAATTTTTTTACCCCTGATATATATTAATAAAAATAAATAAAGCTGATTAAATTGTTTGGCACACAATAATTAAATTGTTTAAAATGATTAGCATAATAAATTAAATGATTTTAAAACTTATATATATAATAATAATACTTTATTTAATTGGTATAAAGGAAAGTTTGAATAATAATATGATATATAATTACATTTATTAATTATTTAAAAATTATTTATTTTTAATGAAAAGTTTAAGTTTTTATAATTCATTTAAATTTAATGAATTTTTTTTTTAAAATAAGACAATGATCATTGTCATTTTAATTAATTTGTTTAAGAAAATTAATTTTGGGGTTTATAGAGTAATATTTGAGAAGGGATTATATAAAACTATGATTCCATGTTATCCGTATCCCTTTTCAATAGAAGAATGACAAATCAGATTTTTCTCCTGATTTTTAATTTTTTCCTCTTGAAAAAATTCAAATTCAACTTAAAAATGCTGAGAATCAGGAAGAAAAATATGATTTGTCATTCTCCTATTGAAAAGGGATAAGGATGAGATCGAATCACAGTTTCATACAATCCTTTCTCGTAATATTTTATGGAATTCATAGGGAAAGTTTGTAACAGTTGGTGTTCTATAATAAAACTCTAAAAGTATCAGTTTAATATATCTTTCTTTGTTGTCCATTTAGTTTTCAAAATGATGAACGAAAGCACTGAATATAGAAGAGGCTATGACTCATTCTAGTAATGCGGATGCTGGCAATGAACTCGGCGGGGGCGTTCTTTGTTCGGATTGTGTTTTTATTTGAAGAATATTGTTTCATATTAGAGGAAATGAAACCAGCAATTTGTGAGAGCATTTTTGTCCGTACATGATGCCGATGGTCAAATAATTCTGCATGATGAAGCATTCCATTACCTAAATATTTTTTGAATTATAAGATATTTTTGTGTTGCATGTGTTGATTATATGTACCTTATTATTGCGGTTAGAGGTTGAAAGTTGATGAAGCTGTAGGTTTTGTTTATTTTCTCCCATTTTCTCAAAAGAGGCTAAGCCTCAGCCTAGTAACACAATTTTAGCCAATGACCCCGACGGTTGGTTTCTAAGTTATCGGTGTAAATGAAGAATTTTATTATTATGTATTGACAAAAAAAAATGATGATTGTCTAAAGACATGCATCAGCTAATTTTGGTTTAAAAATGAAAAAGAGTAACAAATGAAACACAAAAGTAAAATTTGGTATAAAAAATAGATAATCAAAAGTAATCAAAGGAAAACTTAACTTCATGCTAACGCTTGGATTTGCAGAATAATCTCGAGAATCACAACACATGGGCTGCAATAAATTTAAACTTCCTTACATTCTTTGCGTTAAAGAGGATTCACTTATATCAATATAAAACATAAAATTAAAATAGTTTTATGCTTTTTTATAATTTTTTATACGATTAATATTTTAACATTTTAACCGTTGAATTTATCAAGATAACTGTACTTGTCATGCATGTAAATTTTTGAATTGATTCAATATCTCTATCATATTGATCTAAAATATTGACTATGTTAATATATATTAAACGGTTGATTTTTTTTACATAAATCAAATAATTAGAATATTTTAATTTACACCAAACTTGATATGATTTACATAAATAGAGCACGACGGTTGAATTTTTAAAATATTAATGGTATAAAAAATTACGAAAGAATATAAAACTCTTTCATATTTATTAACATTTACATAAATTAAATATTACAAAGTTTTATAGAAAAAAAAAACTCTTTCATATTTATTCTATTGGAACTAAAATATATCTAAACTAGTAATTTTTTTTCTATATTATACTTGTAATAATATTTTCTTTGGCGTATTTAAAAAAATACTAAAAATTTTTCATCTTTCAAAAAAAAATCTCTATATTGTATTTATAACAACATTTTCTTTGACATATTTTTGTCAAAATTACAATCTTAATTAATTAAAATTTTCAACGATTTTTTTAAAAAATATTTTTTTTGCTCAGAAACTAATATAAAATTATTTAGTTTATAATTATTGTGTTATGATATTTCATTATTTCTGATGAGAATAATAATATAAAATAAATTTTAAAAAGCATATTAAAATAAAATAATATTAACAATTAAGAGAAAAGAAATTATAATAGAGATTAAAACTTGATTATTAAACAGCCATAAAAATCACAACTTTTATGAAAAGGTGCAAAATTTTCTATTTTGGAATGAAGTATCTCAAAATTTAAGTGATTAAAAAGAAAAAAAATGTAATTAGAAAATAAAATCATGGATGGTATTTTTCTAGTATTTCAAATAATTTATGCTGAGCAGCTTTTATTTGATAGCAAAAAGTGCTAATGTATTTGCTTTTTATTTTAAAACTTAATTATTAATGACTAGATAAAAATTTAATCTTATAAACTATCATTCTAATATTTTAAAAAATTAATAGTAAAATTTAAAAGAATTATATAAATTGCAGGATAAAATAAATTTTAAATAATTAAATTTAGGTATTAAATTTATCTCATTTTAAAAGGTTTGTTTTAATATTTTTATATTTTAAAGCAGTATATTTATATCAAAATTTTAAAATATTTTCCTAATATTTCAAATAATTAATCTTTAGGGCTTTAATTGGATAGGAAAAAGTGATAATATAGTTAAATTTTAATTTTAATTATTTAAAGATTAGATAAAAAAAAAAAGAATCTTGATATTTTAAACAATTCATTCTAATATTTATTTTAAACAACTTATGTTAATAGTATAATGTATGAGAATTATAGAAATATTAGGTAGCACAAATTATAAATCATTAAATTTAGAATATTAAACTTATATCAATTTTTTTAAAAATTATTTTAATATTTTTAAATGGTATATTTTAACAACTAAATTCATCTCAAGTTTAAAAATATCTTAATAGTAAATCTTTTACATTCATACAAATAATAAGAAAACTTAATTTTAGGATAAAATATGTATCTAAATATTAATTTTTATTTATATTGAGATTATGTTATCCATAACTATTTAATGACGTATCAATAGATAGATTATAAGTGCTCCTTAATCTTAATCTTAATATCATACACATGATTTGGCATTCATCTTCTAGAAGTGAAGAAAAAGAGAATGGAACATTAATGAGGAAATTATTTGAGTGAATTTTTTGTTTAGCTGGTTAATATTTTTTGGGATTAATAAATTAATTAATTATTTTATGAGCTATTATTAATCAAAGGTGTATAACGGAGTGTTTCACTCTTATGTTTATGTATCTACTGTTTTGAAAGGTGAAGATTGAGTTTTATCTTTTAACTATTTATTTGTTTGCGTAAGAGTTGGATGTCTCATGTTGGGAGTGCTTCAGTTTGAATGGTTATTTTGGGAGTTTTTGTAGTCTGTTTATGAAAGAGGTTAACAATTACCAATGTCTTTCTCTTATTAATAAATTCAATGTGCCTTCATTAAGGGTAGGCAGATATTTGATGGGGTTTTAATTGCAAACAAATTAATCCATTCAGTTTTGAAGAAAGGTGGCTGTGGGGGTAAGCTGATTTTCAAATTAGATTTTTCTAAATCTTACGACTATGTTAGATGGGATTTTCTGGAGTTGGTGTTATCCAAAATGGGGTTTGCGGAAAAGTGGAGAGGTTGGATGTTGGAATGTTTATCTACGGCACAAGCTGCAGTTATCATTAATGGTTCTTCATCCATTGAATTTAGATTTCGTAGAGGACTTTGATAGGGAGACCCACTATCTCTATTTTTATTCATTTTAGTGATGGAGGTTCTCCATTTGGTGTTGGACAAAGCTGCAGAGTTGGGATTGATCGAAGGCTTTAATAATGTTATTCATGGTATGAGCTTTTCTCATCTTCAATTCGCGGATGATACTATTTTCCTAAAAGCTGACGATAAAGAGGTGACCAATGTGAAGTATATTCCAAGGGTTTTCGAGATTTTTTCGGGGCTGAGCATTAACTTTAAAAAAACTTGCTTAGTGGGGTTCGAAGTGGAAGAAAATTATTATTTAAATTGGCTGCCATTTGCAAATGTAAAATAGGATCTTTTCCTTTCAACTATTTTGGGATACCACTGGGAGCGAACCCGAAAAGAATATCCACATGGGAACCAATCATAGACAGAGTCAAGATGAAGTTATCAGGATGGAAATGTCGTTCACTTACATGGGCTGGTAAGGTCGTTCTTACAAATGCAGTGTTGTCTTCGTTGCCGATATACTTCATGTCTTTATTCCAAGCTCCGGTGACCGTTCTTAAAAAGATCGACAAGATCAGAAAGAATTTCCTATGGGGGAATTTGGAGGGGAAAAAGAATATGGCGAAAATTAGATGGAATATTGTCTGGAAGCCAAAGGTTAAGGGTAGGGCAGGTGTGGCAAATCTAGGTGCTAAAAATAAAGCTTTATTGGCTAAATGGAGTTGGAGATTCACGATAGAAAAAGAAGTGTTATGGCGAAAGGTTATTTTAACTAAATACGGCTCAAATGTTCAACATTGGTGGTTTAAGAAAACTTATAAAAAAGATATGTCAGCTGTTTGGAGAGGTATATTTGAAAATGCTAAAGATGCTGAAGTGTCTAAATGGGTAGGGGTCGGAATCTTTCTTTTGGAAGATAGGGAATGGTAAGTCGACTTTGTTTTGGTGGGACATTTGGTGTGGAATCGACCATTGAAATTGTTGTTTCCAAGGCTCTTTCGCCTTGCTAAAAATAAAGTAAGTATTGTAGCCAATTCTTTAAGTTATTCAGGGAATAGTAGTGTTAATTGGGATGGTCGGTTTTCGGGGATGTGCAAAGATAAGGTTGATAAAGTGAGTGGCACGGTGTTGTTATCGGAAGTAGAGGATAGGTTGTGTTAGGTTAATGATAAATTTGGGGTGTTCTCGGTTAAAAAATGTTCGGATTTATTAATGTTGGATGATGAGGCGGACGTTAATTTTGCTTTCGGTAGAGTTTGGAATATTAAGGTTCCCCCTAGAGTTCTTAGTTTTCTTTGGATGCTTGCGATTGACAGAATTCCATCTAAGGAATTTCTGACTAAAAGAGGAGTGAACATTCAAAATTTTTCGATAAGCTGCCCTTGGTGCGAAGGAGAGCCGGAAAGTGCATCACACCTATTCTTCAAATGCAAATTTATCAAAGGCTTTTGGGCTAAAATATTCAATTGGTGGGATGTTGTTGTAACACCCCTTACCCGTGTCTAACGCCGGAATAGGGTAAGAGGCATTACCAAACTTAATCATACACAATACATAAAAACTGGGTTACAAAATTTTGTTCATATCCAAATCATTCAAACACATGCATAATGTCCTTTACACGGGCCTTCGAGACCCCAAACATGCATTGAAAATAGTTAGGGACTAAACTGAGAACTTTAGAAGATTTTGGGCAACTTAACAATTTTTCTTGTTTTGGAGTCACATGCCCGTGGGGGTAGGCTTGGGACACGCCTGTGTCCTCAACCCGCGTAACTCTTTGACTATGACATCATCATCAAAATAAGGTCACATGGCCATATCACACGCCCGTGTGTCCAGACTGTGTGATACATTAAAAATAAATGAATTTTCCATAAAATGGTGTAGACTTCACACCGCCAGAGCACACGCCCATGTCTTAGCCTGTGTGTTTATTATTGGGCATACTGGCTTGTAAACTAGGGTACAGGGGACACACGGCTATGCAACACGCCCATGGGGGCAGACCGTTTGTCACACATGGCCTAGACACATGCCCGTGTGTCTACCCGTGTGGACAATTTAGAGGCTATCTTCCAAGCCAATTGTCACCCTCAATCATCCCTACACTCAAACTTATTTCATAACATGTAGTATTGCATATTTAAACACACAATATCCAATTCCATGGCATTTTCATGCCTTCAAAATATCATCCTAAATGCATATTCAATTAGTCACACCATTTAGAAACATTCCAAACCAATTTCATGCATAACCAATTTTGTTATCCAAGTTTCATAATACATATCCATGACCATGATCATCTTAAGTCATTAAGTCATTTATTGTCTCCTAGCATCTATTCCACACCTCATCATTCATTCACCAAGCAATAACATATCACATCATCAAGGCATTAGCACATGCATGCATGGGTAATTAGATTACAACCCAATAATCAAATATAAGCCATATCACATGGCCATTACAAAATGAATCATCAATATTAGAGGCCTTCACAACTTGGCCAACTTTGCATGACACATATCACAAAATAACCAAGTCCCCTATACATGCCATACTCAAGTTATCAAATCTGTACCCAATATTCTTTTGATAGTGTGATCGAATACTCCAGCTTCCGATCCCCGAGCTAGCTTGGTGGAACTACAAAGGATGAAAAGGAATGGGGGTAAGCATTAAAGCTTAGTAAGTCTACATGCAAATAATATGCAATGATAGTAAGCAATTATCATACAAAGACATAATAACTTAACCATAAAGATCACTCATCATTCAAACATTTTGACTTATTTATCAAGTGTTCGTAAGTATATACTTTCTCATCATAATTCATCCTTTAACAAGGCATTACTCGATAGTTTAGCGTACATACCTGTACTTATCCATAATATATCATATGATCACACCTTCTTTAACATGCTCTCATTGGGACTTTCATCACCTCATCCATTACATTACCTGTTAAACACTCGGAATACTATTGGATACATGGAAAACTTGCACATAAGTGCCACATATACATACGTAGCCAAAGCTACCTCATAACATGTAACGCTTATTAAGGAGCTACTCACGGGCCTACTTATATAAGCTATCGGTCAAGGTGTAACTACACAAGCTATTCACACAAGCTGTCAGGTATCCGAACCACTCAGGGCTACCTAGCCACTGATAGAACATACAAGACCAGTACCCGAAACCAAATTACATGTACCTCGTACATCATGAACTCAGACCACTCAATGAATCCAGAGGTCACATATATATATTACGAACCCAGACTACTCAATGAGTTCAAATTCCTTAATTCCTAGTGACATGTCACTTGTATTCTAGACTATTCTTAAGGTTCAAATGGGGTTTCCTTGCTTGTCGCATCACTGTCAAACTTGCTCGTAATGTCGTTTTTGACATCCATAATACCAACCATGTACTCATGGAATCTTAAGGCATATAATTCATGATAGCAAATAGGAATTTAAGTTCATATAACATTAAAGCATTAAAACATGTAACACATCACATTATTTACACATGAACTTACCCTGGTACAAAATGATGATAAAAGAGCCTATTCGTCGAAAACCTTATTCTTACCTCGATCAAGACCCATATCACATTTTTCTTGATCTATAATGCCAAATTTAACTTGTTTAATAATCACATTGTTAAAATCGATTCATTATTCATACATTAGCAAAATTATTCTTTTACCCTTAACTTTTCACTTATTTATAATTTAGTCCCTAGGCTCGTAAAATGAAATGCATGCATTTTCTTTGTTACCCAAGCCTAGGCGAATTTTCCTTGTACTCATAATAGCCCATATTTTCATCAAAATCATATTTTTACCACTTATTTTACACCTTTTTCAATTTAGTCCTTTTTAGTGGTTTTCATAAAAAATCTAGTGCAAGATGACTAAACTCTCATATTCCTCCATAAATCATGTTCATTTTTGTCCAAACTTTTGAAAATTGGTAAAATTGCTAATTAGGACCTTTTAATTTATAATATAAAGCAATTTCAGGCTAAAATCTTCTAGAACACAAGTTTTGCATCTTATTCAATTTGGTCCTTAAAGTTCAATTAGGCATTTTATGCATAGAATTTCTTCATGAAACTTTCACACAAGCATGAATACATATCATGGACCTCATAAAAATCATAAAATAATTATTTCTATCTCAGATTTTTTGTCTCGAAACCACTGTTTCAACTAGGCCTTAATTTGGGATGTTATAGTTGTTTGGAAGAAGGTCGATGGTGTTGTGGATTTCTTCACTTTATATAATAATGTGAAAATGGCTGAAAGTAAGAAAAACTTATGGCTGATTTCTATTGCAGCAGCATGTTGGACAATATGGTTAGCAAGAAATGGGCTAGTTTTTTATGGAAGGAAAGTGCATATGGAAAATTTGGTGTTTCAATCTAAGATGAGGGCTTTGTTGTGGATTAGATTAGTTCATAATGAAATCATGATGCAGGAGAATTTTTGGTGGATCTTTCCACAAAGGTCTCGAGTAGTGCCCAATAAATCCAAATATGTTGCTTCTTTTTGGAGGCCCCCTCCTCTTGGTTGGTTAAAATTCAATGTGTGTGGAATCTCAAAAGAGGACAAAGCAGGGTGTGGAGGAGTTTTGAGAGATATGGAGGGGATTGCAAGAGGGATATTCTCTGGTGCTATTGATACAAATGTTGCTGAGGAAGCTGAGATTGGTGCGGTGAAGATTGCCCTTGAAGTCTTTTTAACTATGAATTGGAAGACTAACAATTCTTTATTTATTAAATTAGGTTCTCTGGTGGTGTTTTCTTGGTGTGTTAACAAGTTTTTGAGACCTTAGTCACTTCATGCAATTTTTTCAAATATTGAAACTGCTAAGCTTAAGGACAGATCTGTCGTCTTCTCTTTGGCGGATTGGAATGGCAATGACATGGCTTTCTCATTGGCGTTGGCTAGTGTTAATCGATCACAAGTGTTTAAGGCTTGGTGGTGATATCTTGTTTTGTTAGTTGTTTTCTTGTTGTTGGGACTGTGCTCTTAACTTGACTGCTGTAATTTTCTATTTTGGTTGCTGTTCTGTTTGGTCTCTGACAACAGAGTAGTTCAAATGAATTGATTGAGTGAAAAAACGGAGTCTAACTCCAACTTCAAAAGAGAATTTTAGTGTATAGGAATTGGAATTTAATATTAGTTGTTATCGATAAATTTAGGGATAAATTTTAAAATTATATATGAACTTTGATTTAATAAACAATCTGATACATAAAACTAATTTGGTGCAATTATACACATAAAATTTCGATTGCGGTTCAAATGTATAAATGAAACTTTAATTTTGATTCAATCATATACATTTAAATAAATAAATAAATAAATATATCAATTTATTTTTATATTAGATAAATATAATTATTTCTGTATTCAAACATATAAACCTAAAAGGATAATATATCAATGACCATGTTATTGATTTGTGAGAAATGAATCAAATCAAAATTTCATGTATACAATTGCGCATCAAGCTAAAGCTCACATATAATTGTGAGATTTATCCCTTGAATTTATATTAAAGTCT
The DNA here is from genome assembly GCF_007990345.1 of Gossypium hirsutum. Classification (NCBI taxonomy): domain Eukaryota; kingdom Viridiplantae; phylum Streptophyta; class Magnoliopsida; order Malvales; family Malvaceae; genus Gossypium; species Gossypium hirsutum. Next base: position 97,916,767 of record NC_053428.1, on the reverse strand, counting down.
TATTTTTTTTATTATATAATATTAAGTAATGCATTATTTTAATATATTAAAATACATGAAATTATGTATTAACAGCTATATTGAATATAAGAAATTAATTTTAATAGGAAACCAATAAAAATGGTTAACAAAATACTTTATATATTTTTATTTTCTCAATTATGTTTTTATTATTTAGTTTGCAAAGTCTTCCAACCTTGATAAAATAACAAATTTATTAACCCTAACATATTTATCAAAGCTTTGGCATTTCTTATTTATCCAAAATTCGTATTATTAAAAGTAATTAATTTTGTTTAAAATAACAAAATTTTGAATTAGGTGGTTGATTTCTTGATTGTATTTTATTTTATCTTTTGGAAATGTGAATTGATGTATAGAATTAGCAAACCAACAACTTGAGCTTAATTAAACAAAAGTGTTGGTTAAGCTAAAATTAGCAAATTATTGTAGAATTAATTAAATAATGAAACACTATCCTAACTTAAATAATATATAAACTTTTAATTTTATTTTCGAATTTAAAGCCATTCATAGAAACAAAACTCAAACACGCATAGGACAAGTAACTCAAAACATAGTCGAAGTTATGCCTTTTGGTTTTGAATTTGGAAAACCATTAATCATCTAAATGCCAGCTAACATAGCAATGCAAATTCACAAAATTATGGGACTTCCAGAAGAAGAAACTAACAACTTTTAAGTAGTATTTATGACTTAAAGAGTTAAGAGACTCAAAGGTTTAAACAAAAAAAAAAGTTTAATTTTCAAGTACTCAATCTTTGCCTACTCAAAAGGGAAAAAGGGGAAGGACAAAATGGGAGTTAAAGTTAAAACCAACAAACTTAAGGAAAATAAATAATCTCTTTTCTTTTCTTTTCTTTTCTTTTTTTTCTGAATTATTTGTTGTAGCTTTGGAAGACTCTTTTGGTAGTTGAATGTAGATTACCAAAGACCAAGCTAACTCATACCTATAATATGCTGTGATTTTTTCTTTATTAAACTTACTTCATTTCCCTATATTAATGGTTGGTTTTATATAAATTTGACAAAATCTTTCTAACTTTTTGCATCTTTTGTATTTTTTATTTTTATTTTCTGTTTTGTATTCAATTTCAAAATTATTAAATCAAAAAATAATTGTGAACAAAAGCATGTTAAATTTATATATAATATATTAGATTTTGTTACATCCATAACATGGATAAAAGAAAATGTTTTGCCTTATAAATATTTTTTTTAAAAAAATACTTATTTAATTATGAATATTTGTGGAATGGTAAGGAACTTGTACTTTAATACTATAGAGCACATGTTTGATCTTTGAATTTATAATTTATATTTCTTTTATTTAAAGATGATATACAAGTATGAAAGGACAAAAAACTATCATAATAATATTAATTATAATTTAAAAGAATAAATATTTTTGTAATTTCATAACTAAATTTGTAATCCGATTAAGGGTGATATCAACTCAATAAAGTACTTAACTAATAATATAAATAGATTATGAATATAAGTAGAATAGTAAGGAATTACTTGTACTTTGATATTATAGAGCACATGTTCAATTATTGGATTTATAAACTTTATTTCTTTTATTTAAAAATAATATAAAAATATGAAAAGATAAAAGCGTTATCATAATAATAGTAATTATAATTCAAAATAAAAAATATTTTTATAATTCCATAACTAAGTTGATAACTTGACACCCATTTAATAAAGTGCTTAAATATAATAAATAAATAATAAATAAAATAAATTAATTAAGAAAACAGAGGGATTATGGGCTGAAATCCAACCCAACCTGCGAAAACCGGTGGGAAAGAAGGTATTTACTATTTTTAAGCGGAACTGTTTTGAAGTCAAAGTCAGCAAAATTTGGGTGAAATGAAAACATCTGTTTTCTGTTCTGTGCTGCCCATCTCCTCATTATCGTCATTTTGCTGTTGATGCTACTTCAAAGGCTTTACCATTGACTGAATCTTGTTGACTAACTGTTGGGTCAACTTTGATTTTTTTTTCCATTTATTTTAACTCAAAAGAATAAACTTAAATATAATTCAGATATTTTTACCTATTCTTGCAATTAAAATTAATCCGACAGGTGCGAATATAATAATAAAAAAATAGACATAAAGGTAATTCAGAATTTTTATGTATAGTTTGTGTGGATTTAGTTTTTTTTTATTCTTCATTTATTATATTTTGTATTTATTTGGTTTTATATTATAATTGGTTTAACATATATTATATTTACAACTGTAATATGAAAAGGGTAAACTGTCAAATTAGTCACTTTTATTTGTCTCATGTTACATTTTAGTCAATTATGCTTGATATGTTACGTTTTAGTCATTTACGTTATCGTGTTGTAACATTTTAGTCACTGAGCGTTAATTGTCGTTATCGTATTGTAAGCTGATTGTGACACCCCTAATGTGACCCTAGTCGGAAAGTGGTTTCGGGACCACAAAATCGAGTCATAAAAATAATTAACCGTCATACTTGATGCTTATTATATGTATATATATGCATGTGTGAAAATTTCATGTTTGAATTTTGTTAATTGAAAGTGAATTTTATTAATAGGACTTATGTGTGACACTTTGAAATGTGATGGGTTAATCTATAAGGATCTATTAGTGCATGTTATGAAAATAATGGGTTTGCATGTCAAATTTCCACCTATGACAAGTAGTGGCCGGCCATGCTATAGGATGAAATGTATTATAAACATTTTATGTTAGTGTTTTATGTTAGAAATAATAAAATAAAGAACATGGGTAATAAAATAATAGTGGTTAGTAGGGGAGAAACAAAAAAAAATTAGCTAGGTTGCTCCTCCATTGCCGTGACTTGAGGGAGGAAGAAGAAAGTTTGGTTGCTTTAATTTTTGGCTTAGAAGATCGCTAGAAGGAGGAAAAACTATGATTTTAGCTAGTTAGGTAGCTGAAATTTCAAGTAACTCGGTAATCCATCGAAGAAGAGGAAGAAGGCTGCACAAAAAGAAAAATGGAGACAGTTTGCATGTTGAAGGAAACTAAGGATTTAGCTTGTTTAAGAGTTGTATCCTAAGTTGGTAAGTTTTCTAAGCTCCCCTCTATCTTTAACTTTGTTGTAAAGAAAAATGATGATGGATTGTGCTTGGAAGGCATGGATGCGGGTTGTAGAAAAGAAAAGCTCTTTGATTAGTTGTAAAAATTACTACTGTCCAATTTTGTGCCTTCGTTATGCTGTCCAAAATCTGAACAAATTAATGGTTCTATTTTCATGCCGATTAGGGGTTGATAAATTGAGTCTAATAGCTAAAATATTATGTTATTCTTACTAAGTTTCAGTTGTTAGTAGTGACGTAACAATGTGACAATTAAATGCATAAATGACTGCTGGAAACTTCAGCTTGAAAACAAATTGTTCTAGCATGTAAATGCTGATTTGAATGTGCTGTAATATGTGGAGGAATTGGTCTGCTGCATGTTTGAAATAAAAGAAAACAATGGTTGTTAAATATTAGTTTTTGTTGCTAATCGAATGGGTTTAATTCATTGTTCAAGGGGCTATAGATTGGTGTTAATTAAGCTATTCGGATGGTCTAATAAAACAGCCTGAATGTTAAATAATGCTTGCTGTCCAGATTGAAATTATGCTAGAAGGTTGAACAATTGTTGTTCAAATGGAATTTTGGAGTGTTTAATGGACTCCATGTTGCTAAAATTTACATGAATAGAAATTTCTAAGCTTAAATTGTAAGAATTTGAGTTGTGTGGTTTAAATTGTCAAAGATGCATTTGGCAATTGATTATAATTTGTTAAAGGGTGTAAAGTATTGATAGTTCTAAATGGTACATAGTTAAATGAAGATGGAAGCTTGATAAACTTTTATTTAGAATGTGAATTAGATATAAATCAAATAAGCATGAAATCGAATCATGGCATGTTTTATTAAATATGATACATATTGAAATCTATTGTTTTAGATGTAGATTAAATGAAAAGTGATTGCCAAATGTGATTGTTAAGTGAATAATATTAGTTAAGTACTTAAGCAAATCTATTGTTTTACTTAAGCTTAAGAGCAAAGAGGATCAAAGTCGAATAGGGGAAAAGAGAAAGTAAACGAATAGCCGTGGATATCTAGTCGTCGACCACTTCCGAGGTAAGTTTTAAGTGATTAAACGTTGAGTAAATTCAATCATAATAGGACATAATGAGTTGATTTAATAAGATATGATGTGGCCATGATATGTCTTAAACTCAAATGGTAAGTTCATAAGTGTTTGGACTTGGAAATTTAAGAGCAAATTGTAATAATTTGCTTAGGACAGCAGCCGTAACGTGATTTTAGAAAATCACTATAAATTTTTGGTGTGGAATTATAGGCTAAATAAAATATGTAATCAAAGCTTAATTAGTCTAGTTTCTTATAAAAGAGACAGTGTAAGCAAAGAAATTTCCTATAAAGAGATATTTAAAGTTGTGTGAGACAGTGTCAGAATGACTCCGAAATCCGCTGTCCTGTATTTAGAAAATCACTATAATTTGTACAAAAATGGTTACAAGATAAAATTTATATTCTTAGACTCCTTAATGAGTCTAGTTTCAAATGAAATCAAATATAACATATTTTGAATTCTGTACAATGAGAAATTTGATTCGTAGTGAAGACTGGTCAGATTAGTCAAACAATGAAACAGGGGAAATTTTAAGAAAAATCTAGTATTGATTGGCCAAACCTAAAATTCTGAAAATTTTATGGATGGAAGATATATGAGTCTATATTCAGGGAAAATTAACGGAAATTTATTTTGAGTTTTGTAGCTCCAGTTATAAATAATTTAGTGACTATTGCTAAGGAAAAACAGCTTGTAGAGAATATGTGATTTTGTTGTAAACATTGATGAAACTATTTGAGTTGCTTATAAGCTATTGCTGGAATTGATGTACAAGACAAATATATATATATATGTGTGTGTTAAAGCCGAATGGCTAGTGTGAAATATGTATGAGATATATATATGTGGTAAAGCCCTATGGCTAAGGTGAAATATATATGAGATATGTATATGTGGTAAAGCCGAATGGCTAGTGTGAAATATGTATGAGATATGTATATGTGGTAAAGCCGAATGGCTAGTGTGAAATATATATGAGATATGTATATGTGGTAAAGCCGAATGGCTAGTGTGAAATATGTATGAGATATGTATATGTGGTAAAGCCGAATGGCTAGTGTGAAATATGTATGAGATATGTATATTTGGTAAAGCCGAATGGCTAATGTGAAATATGTAGGAGATGTGTGTATATTGTGGCCGAATGACCAAATGTGAAAGGTGTGTATTATTAGATATTTGATGAGGCAAGTGAATTACAAATATGACAGTCGATGTGAATGTTGTAACATGTGATTAAATGTACATGAAACTTGGAAATATATTCCGGGTAAGACCCGATGACTACGTGTGGAGATTATGTCCGGGTAAGACCCGATGACTACGTGTGGAGATTTTGTCCTGGTGAGACCCGCTAACTATGAGTGGGGACTATTCGAGCTAAAGGTTTCGCTGAAGATTCGAGTAAAGCATAAGATTATACGACTTCACAGTAACAATTGGTAATAAATACGTTCAATGCGTTAAGTTGGTCAGGTATGTATTTTGAGATTATATTTAAGCTTGATTTGGACTAAATCACAAGGTCGTTATGTGATGTACATGTGAGTAAAGCAATAAGACTGTTCTATGATTATTGTGCATTTGGTCAATGTGGAAAGTTAGGTGAGAATATGTAATGTACCTATGTTTATAAGAGATCACTATCAAGTGAGAATTTATCTGCCTATTATATAGGATGAGACGTGCATATTCGGTAAAGGGATGGTATGCCCGAAGGAAGAGTGAAATAAAAATACGAACAACTATGTTATAATTTGATTGTTATCTGTTGACACTGCTTAAAACTTACTAAGCATTGTAATGCTTACTCCGTTTACTTTGTTTCCTCTGTTTTATAGATCTCATTTAGAAGCTACAGGCTCGGGGATCGTCAGCAACTAGTCACACTATCACTATCCACTGTTTCGTACTGCTATGTTTTGGATTATCTTATGGCATGTATAGAATAGACTAGTAGGGAGGATTTTGGTTAATGTATATAAGCTATGCGAATATGACATCTTATGAATGTTTACTTTTATAAGTTTTTTTTAAAATTTTATCCCTGGTTGTGTCTAGCAATTATCCAATTGAATGATCTTTACTTCAAGAAAATGAAAAAAAATTTTACTGTTCTGATATGAGTTTCAAGTCCGGTAATGCCCCTTTACCTATTCCGGCGACGGATACGGGATAGGGGTGTTACACTGATGTAACATGTTAAATCATCATTTCAAACGAAAATTTTAGGTTAAATTATACAATTGATCCCTATATTTTTTTTTGTTTTGAGCAATTTAATATTTTTTCTTTTATATTCTTTGAACTTTTTTTTTTGTATTTTTCATTCTCTTCTTCTCCCTCTGTTTTCCTCCCTTCTTCATTTCTTTTAACGTAGCTTTTCTATATTTTCTATTTGTTAAAACTAGTCCCTAAACTTTTACTTTTTTGAACAATTTAATTCTCTATTTTCATTTTCTTCTGCCCCTTTATTTTTCTTTTTTTTTCCCATATTCTTCGATTCAAAAACATAATCTCTACCCACCAAATAAACTAAGTCATTGTTTCTTTCACATGATTCCTAAATTGAATTTCACTCAAAATCGAATATCAATTATTCTTAATCAAATATTGATTGAAACTAAAATTGGATCTAACTAATCAAAAACTATATCCTTAATCAAATCTAAATATAAATTGAATTCTTTATATTCAAAACAAAAATTTTCCATTTTCAAACTTTTACAAAATCGTGTAAATTATTCATTTTATTTTATTTTATTTTCTGACGAATAAAAGTAAGCAAACAATGAAATAGATCTAAACCTTCTTGGATATTCCCAAGCAAGCTTGATTGGAAGCCGAGCATGGATAAATCGAAGAGAGAAAGGGAGCATGGAACCAAATTGGTTTGGGTAAAGTTGATGGTAAGTTTCGTATGGAGGTTGTTTTAGTCATTGAAAGTGTAGAGCTCGTTTGAAGAATCCATAAAACAACATATTTTCGAGAGGGTGAGAATGTTGTAGGTAAGATAGATAAGGTGGTCGTAGGGGTTAGTTAGGATGTTAAGGGAACAGGTTCGAGAAACTTTGTTAAGGGTGAACTACCATAAGTCATGACTAGCGAGATTATTGAATAAGGCAAGCTTGCGGACAAGGTCATTGAGATATCAAAATTGGTTCATTAAAGCGACTATGGATGATGAGGGTTTGTAATTGTGAGGTGGGAATATGCGAAGCAAGTTTTATTTTGATTTCAACTTTTGCCTTTTCTTTTTTCATAAACATAAAAAAGTTTTAACAAATGGAAAACATAGGAAAAACTACAATAAAAGATATGCAGAATGGATGAAAACAAAAGGAGAAGCAGAAGAGAATGAAAAAAAAGTTAAAAGAATATAAAAGAAAAAAAATTAAATTACTCAAAACGAAAAAGTATGGGGATCAATTGTATGATTTAATCAAATTTTTTTTGTTTGAAATGATGATTTAATGTGCCACACCAGTTTACCGTTCCACCGTTAACAATAATTAATGGCTCAATGACTAAAATGTTATAACACATTAAAGTAAGTGACTAAAATGTAACTTGAGATAAAAAAAGTGATTATTTTGATAGTTTACCCATATAAAAAATGAATATAATATATATGAATTTATGAACAAAAATCGTCTACCCCAAGCTGTGCCTCTCTTGTTGCCTCACCTATAATTTTTTGTCACGTGTTTTATATTATCATTTATTAACTTGAACATAAAAACATTTACAGCTCAAGGTGTCAATAGATGTTGTCAAGAGGCTTGTATTTCAAGGTTGTACCTTTAAGGGATGCAATAAAGCACAAGATTCAAGAAATCAAGATAACTTTCTTGAACTAATAAAATTCCTGGCTTCTTATAATGAAGATGTGGGGGCAACTGTCTTAGAAAATGCCTCTCTACACAGTATGTTAGCCTGACTATTTAGAAGGATGTTCTTTTGATTTCGGTGAGTAAAATTCAGGGATTCATTCGGGAAGATATTGAAGATTCAAAGTTTTGCAATGTAGTGGATGAAGCTCGTGATGAATCAAAAAAAAATGGCAATTGCATTGTGGTTTGTTGAAAAGAAGGTTTTATATATGAACGATTCTTTGATTTTGTACATGTGAAGGACACCACATTGTTAGCTTTGGAGAAGGCAATCTGTGAAGTTCTTTTACATCATTCCCTTAATATAGATGATATTCATGTTCAAAGATATGATGGTGGAAGTAATATGCGTGGTGAATGAAACAACTTACAAGCATTATTTGCTAAAAAGTGTCAATTTGCATACTATGTTCACTGTGTTTCTCATCATCTCCAATTAACTCTAGTAGTCGCATCCAATTAGGTTATTCCTATTTGTCAATTATTTTCATACTTGACTGGTATAACCAATTTGGTTGCTTCTTCAAGCAAGCAGCATGATCAATTAAGAGACATTGAGGCATCTCATATCACGAAGTTGATTGACAGTGGTGATCTTGAAACTGGCAAAAGGAAAAATCAAGTTGGTACTCCCTAACGTCCAAGCGGTACCTGATGTGGATCTCATTTAGCTTCTCTCAATTGCTTGATGAGGATGTTCAATTCCGTCTGTGTCATATTACAAGATATCATTTAAATGAGTGAAGTTGATGGAATATATGATGCAATGACATCCGTTGAATTTGTTTTCATCTTGCATTTCATGATTGAGATGCTTGGAATCACTGATGATCTCTACCAAGCATTGTAGTATAAATAGAAGGATATACTAAACGTGATGCAGTTAGTGTCATCAACTAAAACACTTCTCCAGAAATTCAGAGAAAATGGGTGGGATCGTTTGTTTGAGAAAGTGAAGTTATTTTGTAAAGATCATGAGATAGAAGTCCCTAGTTTAAGTGCTCCGTACAAAGATGGTCAAGGTCGGTCTCTCATCCAGAGATATAACCTTACAATTAAGCATCACTATCAGTTTGATATATTTATTACTGGTATTGGTTCATTACTAACAGAAATAAATTCTTACTTTAATGATGAGGTAGTGGAGTTACTTATTCTTAGCTCTGTTTTGGATCCACACCATAATTAAAAATCTTTTTCGGGTGGAAGGTATCTGCAAGCTTATAAATGATTTTTATTCGATTGATTTTACAAAACAAGAAAAACTATACATATAACACCCCAAACCCGGCCCCAATGTTATGGCCGAATCTGGTGATGTTACATGATAGGGTGTTTAAAAACTAAGTTTCTACGATAAATCCATTTCCGTTGTCTCTTATTAATTCCAAAATCATTACTCGTTTAATCGATTATTTTAACCATAATTCGTTGCGGAAGCTTTTTAAAACCGTTTTGAGTAAATCGTGTGTTTAGAGAAAACTTTGCCTTTTTGAAAACTGATTTTTCCTATGTCTAGTAGTTATAAATCCATAAAAATAAATAAAAACCAAATTTAAGAAAAAGTCCCAAAAATTCCCCAAATTACATCCAAATAAACTACGGTAAATAAAACCATAAATCTCAAATTTTAAATCGTAAAAGTCCCAAAACTTGTGGTCACCATCGAGTCTTCCACTGCCTGCTCCGTATAGGTTTGGGAATTACCTGTGCACATTAAACAGAGAGGGATGAGTTTACGTAAACTCAGTGTGTAATCCCACAGAAAATAAACAACAATAAACACATTGCACAGTCAAAAACAGTCTTGGGCCTAAGCCCCTTTCAGTATCAGTATCAGTATACACAAGGGCCTTAGCCCATCACAGTATCAGTAATAGATATACAGTATTTAGTAACCAAGTCTTACCCAACCAACCTCTACACACCATCTCCGTCCAACCCTACACTCCATGTGGGGATTAAATCAACCCACCCGTCTCTACACTTCAGGTAGTACTGAATGCGGCACAAAACAGTAGTTTGCAACTGAGCTGCCAGTATATTTGGTTTAAGAGCCTTTCAGTACACTTCCTCCAAAAAAAATCTACCCAATCCCATGCAATGCAACATATAATACATGGCATGCTATCTCATGATATCAGTACATATAACCAGTAAATATATACATGCATACTATTATCATACTCAATATATATCCATCAATCAGTCCGTTCACACAATTAGGGGTTTAAGTAATGCTTATCGACCTTACAGTAGGTTCACAGTCGACTTGGGCGACCCATGCAACCTTAGCAATCAATTCAGTGAAAATAGGCTCACACGCCCATATGGCCTGCCCGTGTGGCCCATACGACCCAAATCATTCCAGCTCGTATGTTGCACACGGCCTGTCTGGCCATCACACGGCCTGCCACACGGGCGACCACATGCCCATGTGGCGTCCACAGTGGGGTTTTTTGGCTTTTCGCCGAACTCTATTTTCTGCATTTTGGGTACACACCTGGTATCGATTGATGCTAAAGCAATCCCTAAGCACTCTAGAGCCTAAAAATTGATATACCAAACCCAATCTCAATGACACTAACGAAACTTGATCGAAAATACAATGAGATGATCAACTATAAAAAACCTTACCTTTGATCGAGACCAGCGTTTCTACACCACTTCAGTACCGATCGAAAAACTCCAGCTCTTAACATTCTCCAAAAACAAAACAAAACCCATCAATCAATATCCCAAAATCAAAATAACTACACTTACTATTCTTACCAAAGCTTACCAAACCCGCGTGAGTACAATCAACATTGCAAATACAGAAGAAATGAATGGATTTAGAAAAATGAAGCAAAAAGGAGAGGGGAAGCCCAAGACAAATTCAGAAGAAAAAAGTAATGGAAGAGTACAGTAGGACGTCAAAAATTTTGAAGAAAGAGAGAACAGATTTTTGGATTAACCGAAAATAACCAAATTTTTTTTGATAGAATCCAAAATCCCTTAACTATCTTCCTACTTCTCACTAACTACACTATCACAACCACCCACTACTCAGATTTTAAATATAACTCAAACTCTCAACTACCAAACCGAGTAAAACAAATCTCCCTTACCCACGTAGGGATTCGAACACTGGACCTTCAGCAAACTAACATTCCACTTAATGACCAGACCAACAGGCCTATTCTGATATGTACATACAAATTTCTAATTAAAAGCCTACTGACCAGAGATAAGGCTTAATTCATAAAAATACCAAAAATTTCCCAAGTCATGGCTTAAACTTGGGACCTCACACACACACCTAGAACATTTAACCACTGAAGCAGATACACAATTGTGTCATGTATACCCAAAAATAAAAATTAAAATTTTGGGGAGTTACAATTCTACCCCCCTAAAAGAAAATTTTGGCCTCGAAATTTACCTGATCAGAAAAGATGAGGATACTGCTGACGCATCACATCCTCAGGCTTCTACGTGGCCTCCTCAATGTTATGATTCCGCCACAGCACCTTCACTAATGAAATAGATTTCCTGCTCAGAACCTTTATGTCATGATCTAAAATTTGAACCGACTCTTCCTCAAAGGTCAAGTCTGGTCTAACCTCAATCTCCTCAACAGGGACAATATGAGTAGGATCAGAATAGTAACGCCTCAGCATCGAGATGTGGAACACATCGTGAATACGATCAAACTCTGAAGGTAGCTCCAACTGATAAGCAAGCGGTCCTACTCATTTTAGAATTCGATACAGTCCAATAAACCTAGAGCTCAACTTACCCTTATGACTAAACCTAAGAATCTTTTTCCATAGCGAGACCTTAAGAAATACGAAGTCCCCCACAGAATACTCAATCTTGCATCTCTTTAGATCCGTGTAAGATTTTTGTCTGTTCTATACCGCTTTTAGTCGATCCCGAATTAATCTAACCTTATCTTCAGTCTCAAAAAGTAACTCAGGACCCAGAACACGTCGTTCACCTAACTCGGTCCAACACAAGGGAGTGCAACACTTACAACTATAGAGAGCCTTGTAAGGTGGCATCTGAATGCTAGACTGGAAACTATTATTATAGGCGAACTCCGCTAGTGGCAAATACTCCCAATTGCCTCGAAAATCAATGACACAACTTCTCAACATATCCTCCAGTATTTGAATCACCCTCTCAGATTGACCATTGGTCTAAGGATGGAACACAATACTGAAGTCCAACCTTGAACCCAGAGCCTCATATAGTTTTTTTAAAAATCGAGACGTAAAGATATGATCCCTATCAGAGATGATCGAAACCAATACCCCATGCAGTCTCACTATTTCAGAAATGTAGAGCTTCGCCAACTTCTGCAGTGAATAATCACTCCTAACCGGTATGAAGTGCGCAGACTTGGTCAATTGATCCACGATGACCTAGACAAAATCTTTCTTAGTGGGTGTCAAAGGCAACCCACTAACGAAATCCATCATTACTCGTTTCTATTTCTATAACAGAATCTTAACCAGCTGCAGCAAATTCGAAGGCAACTGATGTTCAGCCTTAACCTGCTGGCATGTCAGATATCTAACCACAAAATCAGTAACCTCTCATTTCAATCATGGCCACCAGTATAACTCACGGAGATCTTGGTACATCTTGTTCCTGCCAAGATGCATAGCATAAGGGCTACTATGCGCCTCTTTCAAAATAGACCGCTTTAGATCAGTGTCGTTTGGTACACATATCTGGCCTCGGAAACACAATAAACCATCAGAGTTCAACCTAAAGTCCGTAGTGCTACCACTCTCAATCTGTCGGAATCGAAGACCCAGAGACTCATCCTCCAGCTGTTTACCCGTGATATGGTCTATCCAAGTTGATTTGACTTGCAGCTCAGCCAACAAAATCCCATCGTCGAACAGGCTAAGTCAACTAAACATTCCTCTCAGATCTGTCATAGCCCTAGAGCTCAACGCATCGGCCACTATATTAGTATTGCCCGGATGGTACTCAATGGTATAGTCTTAATTCTTAAGCAACTCAACTCATTTACGTTGCTTAAGATTCAGCTCCTTCTGAGTAAGGAGGTACTTGATGCTCTTGTAATCAGTATAGATGACCCATTTCTCACTACACAAGTAGTGCCTCTAGATTTTCAATGCAAAGATTACGGTAGCCAACTCCAAATCGTGCATCAGATAGTTTGCCTCGTGTGTCTTAAGCTGACGAGACGCATATGCAATCACCTTACCATCCTACATCAACACACATCCCAAACTGACATGTGATACATCTCTATAAACCGTGAACTCCTTTCTAGGCTTCGACTGTATCAATATAGAAGCCTTAGTCAATACAGTCTTGAGCTTCTTAAAGCTCTCTTATTGCGTATCAGGCGAGACGAATGGTACACTCTTACGTAACAGCTTAGTTAAGGGTGTTGCAACTTTCACAAACCGTCGGTAATAACCTACTAGCCCCAGAAAGCTGTAGATCTCCTACACATTCATAGGTTGCTTCTAATCTAAGACTGCCTCAATCTTTTGAGGATCGACTCGATTCCCCTTCGCAGACACCAAATGATTGAGAACTGTTACTCTACGTAACCAGAACTCACACTTACTAAACTTAGTATGGAGTTGCTTTTCCCTCAAAGTCTGAAGAACCACTCTGAGGTGCCCGTCATGCTCATCCTTAGTCCTCGAATAAACCAATATGTCATCGATGAACACCACTACAAACCGATGTAAGTAGGGCTAAAAAAATCAATTTATTAGATCCATGAGAGTTTTCAGTGCATTAGTCAGTCCAAATTACATCACTAGGAACTCATAGTGACCATAACGAGTCCTAAATGTCGTCTTATACACATCAGCCTCCTTAACCCTTAACTGATGATACCCAAAAAGCAAGTCAATCTTAGAAAATACAGATGCCCATCGGAACTGGTCAAACAGATCCTCGATCCTTGGTAACGGATATTTTTTCTTGATGGTCAGCTTATTCAGTTATCGATAGTCAATACACATTCTCATGGATCCATCATTCTTCTTAACAAACAGTACCAGTACTCCCCATGGAGACACACTAGGGCGGATAAACCCATAATCCAACAACTCCGTAAACTCCTTCGATGTCATTCAGTAAGGAGCGATAGACACCGGAGCTGTACTAGGGAAAAGCTCAATCCCAAACTACACTTTCCGATTCGGAGGTAAACCCAGTAGCTCCTCAGGGAAGACGTCTGAAAAATCCCTTACAGTGCGGATATCCTCTACAGTAGAGTCCCTAGAAACGAAAAAACTAATATAGGCCAAGTACGCCTCACTTCCCTTGCGAACCAGTTTTTCAGCCATGAATACAGAAATTACATCAACCAAATAATTCTGACATTCTCAAATCACGACTACCTCATCATCCTCCTCAGTTCTCAAGACGACCCTATTAGTCACACAATCCAAGCTTACACGATGCTTGACCAACCAGTCCATCCCTAAAATCAGATCGAACTCCTTAAATAAAAGCTCCATCAAGTCAGCCAAAAATACCGTCCTTTGGACCTCTAAAGGAACATTCCTATACAGTTTGCTAACTCTAACAGATTGCCCTAGCGGGTTCAGTACAGTCACCTCACTTGTGGCACTCTCAACTGGAATCCTCAAGGTTTCAGACACAATGCTAGCTACATAGGAATATGTAGATCCTATAACTATTAATACAGTGTAAGGCACATCATAAATAAGAAACGTACCTGTGATGAAATCTGAAGCATCTCTGTCCTCTCAGCGACATGCATCGTATACAATAGCAAGCTGCCTCGTCTCAGTCTGTCCAACGCCTCTCCCCGGTGCTTTTTGACCACGGCCTATACTGTTACCACCCCTATCCTGACCGCGGCCTCTCCGTGGTTGTTGCGTTACCCTCCATGGCTGTACAGTACCAGTACTAGTACCATGAGCTTACATCTGATCAGCCCTCAATGGACATTCTCTAATGTAGTGATCCAATGATCTACACAACAGACACGCCCCAATCCTCTTCCAACATTCATTCATATGGCGTCTACCACAGTCGACACATGGTTGCATTCTAATAGAAGTAACAGGGGGCTCAGCTCTAACCGGCTCATCAATTCTGGCCTTTTTCTTATGCCTCTGTATAATAGTCGAGGGCTCCGAATCCTTCTTGTTCTTACCTCTTTCTCTGTCATGGTTTTGGCGCTTAGCACGCTTATCTTGCTCGGTGATCTTCGCCTTCTCAACTAGTAAAAAAAATCACACTCCCTCTGTGGAGCTATTAGGACCAACAAATTATTCCTAAGGCCATCCTCAAAACGGACACATTGCTCATACTCAGTCGCCACTATACCTCGCACATAGTGGCTCAGTCATAGGAATTCGGCCTCATACTCAGCCACAGATCAATCTCTCTAAATAAGGTTCAGAAACTCCCTCCTACGGGCATCTACATAGCTCGCCCTTACATGTTCCCTTGGAAGGCAGTCTTAAAGAACTTCCAAGTCAGACGTTCAGGCTGAGTGCCCTCCGTAATAATCAGCCACCACTGATAATCTTCATCCAGCAGCAGTGAGACTGCACCCTTTAATTTCTACTCGGGGGTGCAATCTAGACCATCCATGATCCTCTCCATGGCCTCAATCCAATATTTGGCCACATTAGGGCGACGCCAGTGACACCCCTAAAAGGCTCAACTCCATTGGATTGGAGTGGTTCCGTAATCGACCCACGGCCCTCAGATCTAGTATTAGGCTCAGTGACCCTCTCCAATATCCTTAGCATAGCCTGAGACAATGTGTCGTCCCCAGCCATACGATCTTAAGACCCAGTCTCCATAGCAGGCGACACTGCCATCTCACTCATGTCCAGATTTGGCGTATTGCCCAGTAAAGAGGATTCATCTCGAGCCCTTTTACAGCCTCTACCTCGGCCTCTAATACCTTGTCCGTGGATACCTCGTGTGCTCATGTCTAATCAGATTTATTTGTATTACGAATTTTATGAATCAGTTATAGTTTCAGTATTTATTAATAGATGTTTTATGCAAAGCAGTATCATAAGTTCAGATTTCATTTTTCGTTTGTCGCAGTCTCTAGTAGTTATTATAGTTTTAATTTAACTATAGTTTCCAATATGTACTAACTAGAGTTTCCTCACAGTTTACTACTTACAGTAGTTTCAGAATATCATAACATTTTTAACTTAAACAAAAATCAATTTCAGAATACTTACAGGATCAACGCCACAGATTCGATGTACTGCATACTCAACCAAATCATTTCAAATCATTTGAAAATCAGTTCTCAAAAAAGGGTTTACAACCCAAAATCCACAGTCAAGCTTTGTAACCTGGCCTAATCTAGTGATGTCACATGATAGGGTGTTTGAAAACTAAGTTTCTACAATAAATCCATTTCTATTATCTCTTATTAATTCCAAAATCATTACTCGTTTAATCGATTATTTTAAACATAATTCGTTGCTTAAGCTTTTAAAACTGTTTTAAGTAAATCGTGTGTTTAGAGAAAACTTTACCTTTTTGAAAACTGAGTTTTCCTATGTCTAGCAACTATAAATCCATAAAAATAAATAAAAACCAAATTTAAGAAAAAGTCCCAAAAATTCCCCAAATTACATCCAAATAAACCACGGCAAATAAAACCATAAATCACAAATTATAAATCGTAAAAGTCCCAAAAACTATGGTCACCATCGAGTCCTCCGCTGCCCGATCCGTCTAGGTCTGAGGATTACCCGTGCACATTAAATAGAGAGAGATGAGTTTACGTAAACTTAGTGTGTAACCCCACAAAAAACAAACAACAGTAAACACAGTGCACCGTCAAAAACAGTCTTAGGCCTAAGCCCCTTTCAATATCAGTATCAGTATGCACAAGGGTCTTAACCCCTCACAGTATCAGTAACATATATACAGTATTTAGTAACCAAGTCCTACCCAACCAGCCTCTACACACCATCTCCGTCTAACCCTACACTCTATGTGGGGATTAAATCAACCTACCTAGCCCTACACTCCAGGTAGTACCAAATGTGGCACAAATCAGTATTTTGCAGCTGAGCTACCAATATATTAGGCTTAAGAGCCTTTCAGTACACTTCCTCCAAATAAAATCAACCCAACCCCATGCAATGCAACATACAATACATGACATGCTATCTCATGATAGCAACACATATAACTAGTAAATGTATACATGCATACTATTATCATACTCAATATATATCCATTAATCAATCCTTTCACATAATTAGGGGTCTAAGTAATGCTTACCGACCCTACAGTAGGTTCACAGTCGACTTGGGCGACCCATGCAACCTTAACAATCAACTCAGTAAAAATAGGCTCACACGCCCATGTGGCCCACATGGCCTAAATTTACCTTAGCAGTGTGGATCACACGGCCTGGCCTAAAATCCCACACGCCGTGTGTCACACATGGCTTGCCTGGCCATCACATGGTCGTGTCTTGCACGCACGGCCTGGCCTTATTGATCACACGCCTTTGTTAGGGCACAAGGCCTGCCACACGGATGACTACACACCCGTGTGGCGTCGACAGTGGGGGTTTTTTGCTTTTCATCAAACCCCGTTTTCTGTATTTTGGGTACACACCTGGTATCGATTGATGCTAAAATGATATTTGAGCACTCCAAAGCCTAAAAATCGGTTTACCAAGCCCAATCTTAGTGACATTAACGAAACTTGATTGAAAGTACAACGAGAGGATCAATTATCAAAAACCTTACCTTTGATTGAGAACATTGGTTCTACACCACTTCATTACTGATCAAAAAACTCCAGCCCTTAACCTTCTCCAAAGCAAAATGAAACCTATCAATCAATACCCCAAAATCAAAATAATCAAAGCTTACCAAACCCACGTGAGTACAGTCAACATTACAAATACAGAAGAAATGAATGGATTCAGAAAAAACAAAGCAAAAAGGAGAGGGGAAGCGCAAGACAAATTCAGCAGAAAAAAACGAAAGAGTAGGGTAGGACGTAAAAAAAATTGAGGAAAGAGAGAACAGAATTTTGGATGAATTGAAAAATAACCAAAAATATTTTGATAGAATCCAAAATCCCTTAATTATCTCCCCACTTCTCATTTAGCAGACTAACACTCCACTTAACCACCAGACTAGTAGGCCCATTCTGATATGTACTTACAAATTTCTAATTAAAAGCCTACTGACCAGAGATAGGGCTTAATTCATAAAAATACCAAAATTTGCCCAAGTTATGGCTTGAACTTGGAACCTCACACACACACCCAGAACACTTAACCACTAAAGCAAATACACAATTGTGTCACGTATATCCAGAAACAAAAATTAAAATTTTGGGGCGTTACAATACATGAAGATTCAATTGGAGCATTTTCAACTTGATGCTCATCAAAGCACAGAGTTATAGAAAGTTTCTACAGTTGTTGAGTTGTGTCAAGTGCTAGCTAAGACAAATAAGTCAAGTATTTATACTCTTCTTGATAGAACTATTCGTCTTGTGCTAACTCTTCTCGTGTCTACTGCAACAACTGAACGAGCATTTTCAGCCATAAAAATTGTGAAGACAAGGCTTCACAATAAAATTGAGGATGATTTTCTTTCAACTTACTTGGTGGCATACATTGAAAAAGAGATAGTTGGAGAATTTTCAACAGATTCTATCATTGATGAGTTTAATCTTATGAAAAAACGGAAGGTGCAATTTAGGATACCTAGTATTGAGAAATAGGACTAAGGCCAAGTTTTTTAAATTTAATTTTTGGAATTATAATGATATTTATGAAATTTTTAGTATAATATTAGTTATTATTTTTTGCATGTTGGAAAGAAATATTTAAATTTATATAGTGTGATTTGTTTCTTTTAATTTTTCTACATTTAAATTGTTCATGCTTTTAAAAAAAAATTAAATCGATTTGTTTGATAAAAAAAGTATCTGAGAAGAATTGACACTTTTTTATGTTGAAAAAGGTTGTTCAAATTTATAAGTTTCACCCCTCTTGAAGTTAACTTTTGGATCCATCCTTGTGAACCAACCTCGGTAATACCACTACATATTCCCCCTTGCTTCCTCCCTTATTATGCATTATATCAACAAAATCTAAATACCATTTCCCTTCATCAATCATGTTGAAACCTAAAAAAACTTAGAAAGAAACATTTTCAAAAACCTTAACCTCAAAAAGGTAAACTATAAAAATAGTCACTTTTGTTTGCCTCAGACTACATTTTAGTTACTTATGTTTGAAATATTACGTTTTAGTTACTTACATTATTGTTTTGTTACGAAGTGGTTATTCTACCGTTAAACTCTGTTACCTCCATAACAACAACCCTACTTGGCAGTCCAAATGGGTTTTAGATGCCAACTTGGATGTCTAGTTGTTGGGATGAAAATAGGTTTTTAATTAAATAAGTTTAATTTGGACTGTCGCATAGGACATCCAAGTTGCATTTAAAACTCATTTGGCCTACCACGTAGGACCGTTGTTAGGGAGGTAACATAGTTTAACAATAGAGTGACCATTTCATAACAAAATGATAACATAATGACTAAAACGTAACATTTCAAACATATATGATTAAAATGTAATCAGAGAAAAACAAAATTGACTATTTTTATAGTTTACCCCTCACTTCTTGTCCAACAAAATACGATAATGGAATTACACACGATAATAAAAAAAAGGAAAGCAATAACGAAATAGATTGCTAGAAAA
Source organism: Gossypium hirsutum (assembly GCF_007990345.1). Lineage (NCBI taxonomy): Eukaryota > Viridiplantae > Streptophyta > Magnoliopsida > Malvales > Malvaceae > Gossypium > Gossypium hirsutum. The sequence continues at coordinate 97,896,950 of NC_053428.1, read as the reverse complement.
AAAAGGAAAGCTTTTTTATTTCCAAAGAAAACACAAAAGGAAGGGTACTAGGCGAATGACCGGGGTTCTCTTTTCCAAAAGTTAATCACCCTTAAAATGGTATTAGAGTTGTAGTGTAACAGTTTCTGGAGAAATAATATCATAGTATTCATTGTAAGTTTCATCATTTATTCTCACTTTTGTTTATTTCATGGTCATTTATCTTAAAACACATATTTCTGTTATTTTGTCTTATTGTTGCCTGTTTTTGTCCTGGTTGTGATGATTGGTGTTTTAAAGTAAGAAAAATTAATAGATAACAGACGATTTTAGGTACCTAAGATAAATTTCATGGAAGAAACTAATTGTCTATACGAGGATAAAATTTGCAATCATGCTATGCATTTGACTCTAAAAACAAAAATAACATTTCATCAATTAGTAAAGGTTCTAAAAGTTCAATAGATACTACTCTATATATTTTCGTAAGTTATATAATAAAGTTAATAAAATAGAACAACAAATAAATAATTAGGAGAAGTAACTGAATTAGATTTGAACAACGAATCTAAAGTTAACAATAAATTAGAACAAGTTCTTATTAATAAAAATATAGAACAAGAAATAGATTTAGGTCCTTTATATTACAGTAATAGTACTATAATATTAGCTTTGTCAGAAGAAGAAGACACTTCCCCTGAAGAATTATCTACTAAAAATAAAAGGCATAAAAAATCTAAAAAACATAAAAGAAATTTTACTTATCAACAAAAATATGACTTCCAGTCCTATAAACAACTTTAAAACATTGGAAGAATAAATATACAAAGACGTCTGATAAAAATGAAAAAATAGAATATCTAAAACTTATAGATTAAATTTATGAAAAACATAAAGATCTATTTGCATAATTTAATTATCATTATATGCTAAACTATAGAACAGTAGTAGTAGTTCTAATAATTCTAATAATTATATAAACTTAGAAGATATAAAAGTTACAATTTATAAATAAGAAAATTCTTCAACAGATGAAGATGAAAATATAAATATACCTGAACCAATGGAAACTGATCAAATAGATCAAGATCCTAACAGAAAAAGAAAATTAGATTCGGATCTTCTAAAAGATGGTTATTTAATATCATTTAATAAAAAATATGAACAAGTTGAAAATACAACTAGAATTTTTGGTAATCAAACCGAAAATATTGCTACTAATGAAATAAAATCTGAAAATTTAAGAAAGTTGTCTACCCAACCTGTCCCACATAGGATAGACTATCTAAATAAAAGAAATGTTGCTCAATGAGGAATATATTTAGATCTTACAAATATTCCTATAGCAAACTGTGAAAAAACCATAGATAATTGGGCACAGTCTATGATTATAGTTGTAAACAACAACAATTGGTCAAAAGAAAAATTTTAAAATTATTTTGTTAGAATATCTCAAGTAGACGTGTTACAATTCCTAATAAGATAGGAAGAATAATAAAAAGGAAAAGAACAAAAAGGGTAGTTAATCAACCAGACTTAAACTCCCAAAGATGTATTAAAAGGATTAACATACATATACTAAAAACAAAATTTTGTGGCTATATTGATAAAAAAGATCAAGATAGTCTATGTAGTTATGTGTTGTAAAAAATTAAGTTATGTGACATTAGATATTTAGAAGATTTTTCTAAAAAATTTCTTCATGAATATCAAAAACTAAAAAAAAATGAATATCAAAAACTAAAAAAAATGAAAATATAGAATTTTAGAAAAAAAACAATATTTCCATAAATTACCACCACCATGGGATGAGATTTGTATAAAAAATAAAATTCTTATTTAGAAAAATATAGCAAAATATCTTGTGTAAATTCAGAAACTATGGATTCTATAGGAAATAGAATTAATTTTGCAAAAGAAAGAATAACTAGTTATTGCTTATAAAGTAATGCTTCTAAACAAATTAAGTATAAATTAAGTAATAAACATTGTAAAAAATTAGAAAATGAATGAGAATTTGGATGTAAATTAGTACATCCTAATACTTATGAAAAAACATAAAAAGAAAAGTATGAGACATAAGCTAATTAGATAGAAACCTTGGAATAAGATAAAAAAAGTCAGGTGATAATAAGAAGAAAATATTTGTTAGAAGAAAAACTTCTAAAAAAATAAAAATGTAAATGTTTCATATGTGATGAAGAAGGTTATATGGCACCAAATTGTCCCAATAAAGAGAAAAGTGTAAGAAAAATGGTTTAAACACTTGAAGAATAAAATTTAGAAATATGTTCCGAAGAGGAAATAAATCCTGAGGAAATATTATATGAATTAATATCAGAAACAGATTCTAATACATATGGTGAAAAATATATATTTATGTTCAATATAGGAATTAGTTCTAATAGTTAGCCAGAAGAAATTCCTAAGAATGAACAACAAAATATAAATTAGGAAAATATAATCGGAGAAGAAAAAGACTTTTCTGATGAAATGATGGAAAAAATTAATAAAAATCATATTTCTAAAGAGGAAATATATAAAATATCTAAATATAAAATTTGGTGTCAAAGACATATAGAAAAAAAAATAAGTGGTAATATAGTTGCCAAAACCACTAGAGGAGGATTAACAAAAATCCCGCTATTTACTAAAAACAAAAGTAAGAGGATTAAAAAGAAATATCCCCAAGTTAGATATATATATTTAGGAATTATAATGATAACTTTAAGGGCATTATTTAGAAGATGACATGATATACCAATAATAGTGGTATTATTAGATAAAAGATTTGAAAATCCATTAAAAGCACTTATTGGAGAAATTCAATCAAATTTGCATTTAGGAGTAGTGGGATTTAAAGATAAACCAAATTACTTTATATCTATTACAAATCCTTTGATAGAAGAATGTCTTAGAATTCAAAAAAAAAATTCTGAAATTAATGATTTAGCTGAAGATCTAGCAACTAGTTAGACTTCTATTAATGAATATACTAAAAAAGTAGAAGTAGAAATAAAAAATTAATAATAAAATTATTGAACTTTTGAACCTAATAAGATCACTACTGAAATACAACCAAAATTGTTACATCTAAGATATCTATCAATTCTAAGAGATTGGATGATAGAAAGAATTAATAGTTCAAGTACATCTAAACCAATTAGTACCATAGAATATGTGTCGTCTGGTGATAAATTATATTTTAAAAATACATCAATAATAAATGTAAATGATAATCTGGTTTTACCCTCAAATACTCAAATAGATGAAGATGGGGGAATCCAAGTAGAAGTTCTATATCTTCAACATCAATAGGAATGAAAACAATTCATATTCCTATCTTTCCTACAAAACCGAATAGAAATTTTGTATCTTCTAGAAACACTAGAATAAAAGAAATACAAACTTCAATAATACTCCAACAAATAAAACTTGGAACAAATGATGTTATTACATTCTCATATTTCCAATAAATGAAATATTACACATATATTGAAATTACAATTCAATTTAGAGAATATAAAACATATTCTTTATATGTTTTACTAGATATTGGAGCTACAACTAGTAGTTGCAGAAAAAATGTCATTCCTTTAGAAAAATGAGAACCTATGACGCATCCAATAAGAGCCGTAGGAATAGATGTTAACGAAACCATAATTTAGTATAAAGCTAGAAACATACCAATCTATATAAATAATGTAAGATTTGTGATACCTAAATTATTGTGTTTTCCATAAATGAATAGAGATATATTATTAGGAAATAATTTATATATCAACATTTACCATTTTATATTGATAAAATTTAATTGTGTTATCTGTAGAAAAAATTTCTATAGAAATACTATTAGTAGAAAATCATAAATTTGTTTGTGACAAAATTTTCACCACCAAAAAAGAAACAAACTAAACAACTTGAAATCAAGTCATTGATTGTTTAAAATAATAATAATTTTAGTAAAGAACCATTAAAATTATAGTAAAATAGCCCTAGATATTGTAGTATTAAATTGGAAAATTCCAATAAAATTATTAGAGTAAAACCTATGATCGATACTAAACAAGATATAGAAGAATTTCCGCATTCTAGTTCAGCCTTAATGGTTAGAAATCATGTAAAAATAAAAAGAGGAAAAGCTAGGATGGTCATTAATTATAAAAGGTTAAATCAAAATATTATTTTTGATGGTTATTTTATTCCAAGAAAAGATATTTTAATTAATTAGACTAAACCAACAAAATATTTTAGTAAAGTTTACTATAAATCGGGATTTTGGCAAATCATGCTAACAGAGGAGTCTAAATCTTTAACAACTTTTAGTGCACCCAATGGACATTACCATTGGAAAGTGATGTCATTTGGATTATGTAATGCACCACAAATATTCCCAATATGGATGAATTATATTTTTAATAAATATAAGAAATTTTGCGTAGTTTATATAGATGACATTTTGATATTTTCAGATACTCTAGAATTATATAGAAATATTTAAATATTATTTCTCAAGAATTCATAAAACATGAAATCATATTAAGCCCTAACAAAATAAAGCTAGAAAAAACAGAAATAGAATTTTTAGGATTATAATTTTTTGCAAATGGTCTTAAACTACAAGATCATATTATAGTAAAAATAAAAGAATTTTCTGAAAAGATTGAAGATAAAAAGCAGCTTCAACAACTTTTAGAAATTATAAATTATGGAAGAAATTTCTTTCCAAACTTATTAGAAAAAATAGGTATGTTATATAAAAAAAGAGAGGATAAATCCTTTATATGGTCTAAAACAGACTAAGAAATTATAAAAAAAAAACAAAATTAAAATCTGAAATCAATCAGATTCCAAAAGTTTATTTATCTAAACAAGGAGATAAATTAATTTTAAAAACAGATGCCTCACCAAATTATTGGGATGTACCTTAAAAGCAAGAACAATAAATAACGAAGAATATAAATGTGGATATAGTTCAGGAAACTTTAAACCAAATGAAATTAATTATGTCATATTTGAAAAAAGAATTACTAGCTATAAAGAAAGGAATAAAATATTTTCTTATATATTTAGCACCTGAAAAAGTTATCATAAAAACTGATAATCTGACAGTTAAACATTTCCTTACTAATAAAAGTTTGGAAACTATACCAAGAAGAATTAGATGGTATAATGAATTACGTACTTTTAATTTTGAAGTTTTATATGTCAAAGGTACTAACAATATTATTACTGATTATCTTAGTAGGCCTTATAGATAGAGGTAAGTAACCTCTAGAAAAAGTTAGTGAATAGACTACTGTTCATAAAAATCCCAACAAAGAGAACACCTTCAAATAAAAAAAAATCCTAATCAAGGATTCGTGACAATCCATTCTCAAGTATCATTTTATCCTAATCAATGATATTATGTCTCATATCCAATGGTAAGACAATCAGTTGGAACTCAATTATCATTTACATCACAATCAGTAAGTCAACTACCTTGGTCACAAGATTCAAATTCAGCGTACCAAGCTAGTTATGCTGAAATTATTCGAGTAGTAGAAATTTTGTTCGACAAAAAATTTGTTGAAACCACAACAAATTTAGGAAATAAAATATTTTTATAATCCAAGCTTACCATTAGAATTATATAATTTTATTAATGAAATATGGAAAATCCAAGTTACTGAGCAAAGAGCAAACTTTAGAAGAAATCTTACTAAACTTCACAATTTTTAGTTGAAAAAACAACTAAAGAACAAAAAGTTCATGATTTATTATTAAAATTTATTTCAAATCATGATTGGGAAGAACTAGAAATTAGTTTTTTATATATTAAGGAGATAAACAATCTTCTTAATAAATCCCAATATTTTATTATCAGGGGAATAGATAATCCTGCTATAAATAAAATATTTAGATTATGTTTATATAATAAGGCTAGAATTATATTACCTATAGAAATATTTACTAAAATTGATGGAGCTATTTGCAACCAGCAAGCTCAATTTCAAAAAGCATTTTCTGAATATTTTTTATAGACTTATGTTTTTTACAAATCATTTAGATGAAAAATTTCCTACTATAAAATTTAAACTTGATCATTAACCATTTGATACAAGCTATATTGAATGGGGTTTTGTTAAAGAAATAATAGTTTAATTTTTTTTCATTTATTAAAATATTTTTCAGCATTTATTAAATCTATGTTATTACGAATGGTAAGATGATTTCTTTTACTACTTTCATCTTGAAATCAATAGCGTTACTGGTATAGCTGAAAGAGAAAAATTTTATCAGCCATATCAAATTTGGACTATCTTAAAAATGCTCGAACCTATCTGCAGCTACAGAAGAGAAAGAACACTTAACAGAATATGTTGACAAGTGTTATAAAAATCTTGGTTATTATCAAATCCAAGCAGGAATAGATCTAATAGCCAAAGTCCAATTTCAACTTCAACAAGATTCTTATAGCTTTTGGACTGATGGATGAAGAATATTGGCATATGATGTTCGATATCACCAAGCTGGTATAAATGAAGAATTCGTCAACTATTAAAAAAGATAACTAAAATGGAGATTGATGATTTTCCTTCCCATATAATTGAAGACATAAATAATACATGAGAAAGTTGGAACTCACCAAGATTGGCAATTGATTCATTAAATTTAGATGAAATTGAAGAAATGAATTTGGACAATATCCAAGAAAGATAGCAGAAATATAACAGTCCGATTTAGGGTCTAGTCGAAATAGTGATCTCAGGACCATAAATTCAGAGTCAAGTAAATTATTTTATAATTATTTTGATGTTATAGCATGATTATATGAATGCATGGAAATTTTGGTGAGTTAATTTTGACGTTCGTGAGCTTAATTGAGAAAAAGGACTAAATCGCATAAAATGCAAAAGTCCTATTTTGATAGCTAAAAGCGCCAAATAGCTAGAGAACCTAAATTTGGGGTCTTTAAAGGGAATTTAGACCCTAATTTTGTGCATGGCCGGCCATAGGAGGTAATTTGGTCAAAAAGTCCAAGTTTGGTGGGTTTGGTGGCTAATTTGACTAAAATAGAAATAAAATAAAAGAAAGATGATATCATCCTATTTTCCCATTTCTTATCCACCAATTTTTTATATATTTTTGGGGGTTTTGAGCTTCAAAAATTTTAGCAACTTTAAGTCTTCACAAGTAAGTGATTTTAATGGCTTTTCTTAAATATTTTTGTACTTTTGAGACCCTTAAAACATGAGCTTTCAAAACAGGGTACTATTTTACAAAATGATCAAGAGTGTAGGGATTTTCCATGAAAGGGTTTGTAATGTTTGCTGATTTTTTATGGAAGAAATTAAGTCTTGGGTGTGTTATGAACAACTTTTGTGAAAGATGTTAGCATGAAAACACCTAAAAGGACTATATTGTATAAGTTGCAAAATAGATGTTAAGTATGTGAAATAGTGGGAATTTGGAGTTGCTATAATAGTAAAAAGGGTTCGGCTAGGTTTAAAATATGAAGAAATTCGATAAAAAATGATTTTTAGGCCTAGGGGTAAAATGGTCATTTTGTCAAAGTTTAGGGGCAAAATGGTCACTTTACCAAAGATATGAATTTTTGATTTCTTAATTTTATTTTAGTGACTAAATAAGTTCATTTTGCGATTATAGATAAAAAATCACCAAATCCGAACTTAAGCCAAGGGAAAGCCAAGCAAATCGATTAAATCGACTAGTCGCCACATTTTGTAATCCGAAGTAAGTTGTATGTAAATAATACAACTATAATGTTAATTTATGTGTTGAATTGTACTTGAATTTAATATAGCATAAATTGCTTGATTGTGGAATTAGGAAAGCATGATGGTAATAGAGATAGTAGAGTTCCCGTTTGAACCTAGGAAATAAACCGGATATTCATGCCATGACGTTTGGGTCACTCGTGTGAGCTAGTGTAAGACATGTCTAGGACATGCATCGACCACATTATGAGAGCCAGTGTAAAACCATGTCTAGGACATGGCATCGGTATTGAGACGAGTGCTAGTGTAAGACATGTTTGGTACATGCATCGGCCTCGAGACGTAAGCTAGTGTAAGACATGTCTGGGACATGCATCGACTACGACATGTGTCAGTGTAAGACCATGTCTGGCACATGGCATCGACACAGATATACTAGACTTGTGTAAGACCATGTATGGGACATAGCGTCGATGTCTGACCCCATATTTGAGGCTAAATGAGTATCTGATAATGTTCCATATGGTTCAATGGTGAAAGTATGATTTAAAGTTAACTAAGAGAGTATAACCGTGATGTGAGTGGTACAGGTACCTATATGGTATGTATGAAATGTGAGCTCAATATATGCTATATGAGGTGAAATTAATATTGATGAGTAAGTTTTGCTTATGCCACTTGTGTATTGTGATACTTGTCGATGAATGGTAAAGATTTGTTGTATATTTATTTATGTACAACTTACTAAGCTTTATGCTTACTCCCTCTCCTTTTTCATTTTCTTATAGTGCCACCTATCTAGCTCAAAGATCAACGGAAGTTAGAGATATTGATCACACTATCAATCAAAGCTTTCGCTATAGTTTGATTTATATTTTTGAATATGGCATGTATAGAGCTTAGACTTTGTTATTTTTGTGTCATTGAAAACTGGATAAATTTGTTGGCTTGGGTTGGGAACCCTTCATTTTGTATTAAGCCTTGAATTATGGCTAATATTTATTTTGATTTATATACAAATATGTTATTTTCATAGATGAGTAAAATGCCCAAATGGAATATTGTTTATTGTGGTTGCTACCATGCAGGTTGTGTAAGTAAGGGTGGCAAATAGGCTTGCTAAATAGCCTTATATTGTCCACACGGATAGACATACGGGTGTGTGTCTAGATGGTGTGTGATGCACGGTTTGCTCCATGGGCGTGTGGTCCCATCGTGTGTCCCCTGCACATAAAAATTTTAAGTCAGTATGCATGATAGTAAACACACGGGCAGAGACACGATCGTGTATCTCAGCCGTGTGATGAACACAGCCCAGCACACGAGCATGTGCATTGGCCATGTGATATTTTGGGGATGCTAACGTCAGAAACAGAATGCCCATGTTCTAGCACAAGAGCCAAGCACACGGGCGTGTGCTAGGCCGTGTAAAAACCCCTGTAGGTGTGCATTTAAAATCATTTCCACACGAGTGGAGGACACGAGCGTGTCCCTATATTTCTTAGGCCGTGTGAGCCGCACAGGCCATCACACGACCATGTCGAAATGGCCACACGGGTGTGCTACCCTTCCATACGGGCATGTGCCTTATTTCAAAGTCAAATTTTCTATAGATGGTTTAAGGTCCCGGGCTGATCTTGAATAATTTTCAATGTTCGATTTGGGGCTCGTAGGCTCATAACAAGTAGTTTAAAGTAGAAATTAAAAAATTTTTAAATTAGACTGTCTGGGTGACTTGCGAACGTTTGGGTGCATGAGATCGAGTTAGGTAATGCCTCGTATTCCGCTCCGATGTGGGTTATGGATATAGGGTGTTACATTTGGTGGTATCAGAGCTATGGTTTAATCAGTTCTAAGACTAACTAGCGAGAGTACGGGTCTAGCTATACATTCCATAACTGTATATTGATAGTGTGACGACTTCTGACAATTTTTAATTGTATTTCTATATAGTAAATGGATCCTGATAGAGCCACGGTGGATGACGTAGAGAGTTACGCGCTGGCTCCCGCCGAGGGGACCACGCTAGTTGAGAGTGAGCCTGTGACTATGGGCCGAGAGGGAGGGGCTAGAGAATCCTATCTACGAATGATGGACGCGTGGTATACGGAATTCGTTAATGCAAATTTGGACGCTCCGCCTCTCCCACCTCCTCCAATCCCTTAGTATGCCCCGGTAGCTTCGCAAGGAGCGGACTTGATCAGGAGGGAGAAGCCTCCTGTAGACAAGATTAGGAAACAAGGGCCGAGGAATTCTAGGCTAACTTAGATGACGATCCGGAGAAAGTAGAGTTTTGGCTATAGAATACCATTAGGGTATTCGATGAACTATCGTGCACACCTGAAGAGTGCGTGAAGTGTGCAGTGTCAATCTTACAAAATTCGGCTTATCAGTGGTGGAATCCTCTCGTGTTCATTGTACCGAGAAAGATGATCACTTGGGAATTCTTTCAGGAAGAATTCCGGAAAAAGTATATTAGCCAGAGATTCATAGACCACAAGAGGAAGGAATTTTTAGAGTTAAAGCAAGGCAATAGAACAGTGATAGAATATGAACGAGAGTTTGTGAAACTTAGCAAATACACTCGGAAGTGCATGTCCTCAAAAAAGGCCATGTGTAAGAAGTTCGAGGATGGTCTTAATAAAGATATTCGAGTATTTGTCGGTATCCTAGAACTAAGAGAATTTGTAGTACTCATTGAGAGAGTATGCAAGGCAGAAGAGCTGGTTAAAGAGAGGAGGAAAGTGGCTTTTGAGTCACGAGATTCAAAGAAGAGACAGAGGTGGGAGTCACATCAGTTCTCATCTAAGAGATCGAAGGAACTCGCTACCTGACCAATGCTTCAATGGGGTTTTCGAATAGAAGCAAGAATTATCGGAATACGACTTCTAGAGCCTAGACTACTTCCATCGCGAGCGTCAATAGTGCTTGGCCAAATAGGCAAGAATGTTCGCAATGTGGTAGGGGTCACTTCCGGTGAGTGCCAGGGGAATGAAAGGGCTGTTTTAAGTGTGGATCATTAGAACATTTCATCCGAGACTGTCCCAAAATGGAAGAGAGAGAGAGAAAGTAAGAAGCAAAGGTAAATAGTGCTCCATTGAGGGGTAGACCATAAAAGAACTCTGGAAGCGAGGTTACTAGCAGAGGTGCGCCAAGAGATGCTGCAGTGAGGTCCGAGGGTAGAGCGCCTACAAGGACCTACGCTATTCGTGCCCATGAAGAGGCAGAGTATCCCGACGTGATCACGGGTACCTTTTCTATCCATGATATACCTTTCATTGCTTTAATTGATCTGGGTTCTACCCACTCCTATATATGTATAGAATTGATATCTAATATGAACATGATAGTAGAGTCCACTGAGTTTGTAATAAAAGTGCCTAACCCTTTAGGAAGACATGTGCTAATGGACCAAGTATGTAGAAATTATCCATTGACAATTAGAGATCATTGTTTTCCGGCTAACTTGATGTTATTGCCGTTTAATGAATTTGATGTAATCTTTGGGATGGATTGGTTGACTTCTCATAGTGTTGTAGTGGACTGTGGGAGAAAAGTTATTGAGTTGAAATGTGAAGACGGGAATATTCTTCGGGTCAGGCCAGATGAATCGGATAATTTGCCTATAATAGTATCATCTTTGACTGCTGAAAAATATTTGAGGAAAGGATGTGAGGCTTACCTAGCTTTTGTGCTTAATACTCAAGTGTCTGAATTGAAGATGGAATCAGTACCGGTGGTTTGTGAGTTTACAGACGTGTTTCCGGAGAAATTACCCAGATTACCTCTAGTGAGGGAAGTTGAGTTTGGAATCGAGTTGGTCCTCGGTACGACACCCATCTCGATTGCTCTGTATAGGATGGCTCCTACGGAGTTAAAGGAGTTGAAAGTTCAACTACAAGAGTTAACTGACAAGGGCTTTGCAAGACTAAGCTTTTCCCCGTGGGGTGCTTTGGTGCTCTTTGTGAAAAAGAAAGATGGGTCGATGAGGTTATCGACTATAGACAGCTCAATAAGGTAACAGTGAAAAACAAGTATCCTTTGCCAAGGATTAATGACCTATTTGATCAGCTAAAGGGAGCCACTGTATTTTCCAAGATTGACATAAGGTCAGGATACTACCAGTTAAGAGTGAAAGAGCAAGATGTACCGAAGACTGCGTTTCAAACAAGATACGGGCATTATGAGTTTGTTGTCATGCCCTTTGGTTTAACTAATGCCTCGGCATTGTTTATGGATTTGATGAATCACATTTTTTGGCCGTACTTGGATAAGTTCGTGGTGGTCTTTATCGACAACATACTGATTTACTAGCGTGATGAGAGTGAACATGCGAAGCATTTAAGGACTGTATTACAGACCCTGAGAGACAAACAATTGTACGCCAAGTTCAGTAAGAGTGAATTCTGGCTAAGAGAAGTTGGAGTTTTAAGACACATTGTGTCGGGTGACGAGATTAGAGTTGACCCAAGCAAAATCTCGACTATTGTTGAATGGAAACCACCGAAGAATGTGACAGAAGTCCGAAGCTTTTTGGGTTTGGCTGGATACTATAGGCAGTTTGTAAACAGATTCTCTATGATAGCTACCCCGATGACAAGACTGCTGTAAAAAGACATCAAGTTCGAATTCACAGAAAAGTGCCAACAGAGTTTTGAACAATTAAAGGCTTTGTTGACCGAAGCCCCAGTGTTAGTACAACCGGAGTCGGGTAAGGAATTTGTGATTTATAGCGATGCTTCCTTGAATGGTTTGGGGTGCATGCTAATGCAAGAAGGAAAGGTTATCACCTATGCCTCAAGATAGCTGAAGCCACATGAGAAAAATTACCAACACACGAGCTAGAGTTGGCTACCATCGTGTTCGCATTGAAGATTTGGATGTACCATTTGTATAGTGAGAAATGCCGAGTATTCACTGATCACAAAAGTCTCAAGTATTTAATGACACAGAAGGAATTGAATCTACGACAACGAAGGTGGCTAGAACTAATAAAGGATTATGAGCTGATAATTGACTATCACTCGGGAAAGGCGAATGTAGTCGTTGACGCTTTGAGTAAAAAATCATTGTTTGCCTTGAGAGCCATGAATACTCAGTTGACTGTATCTAATGATGGTTCGATTCTAGCAGATTTGAGAGTTAGACCGACATTTTTACGAGAGATCCGCGAAGCTTAGAAAGGTGATAAAGAGTTGTAAGCTAAGATGGCTCAGTGTGAGACGGAAAATAAATTCGAGTTTTATGCTGGTGTCGATGGGTGTTTGATGTTCAAAGATAGAGTTTGTGTACCCAAGAACAACGAATTGATTCATAAGATTTTAGTTGAGGCACATAACGAGTGTTTATCCGTCCACCCGGGTAGTGTGAAAATGTATAACGACCTGAAGAAAATGTATTGGTGGTCGGGGATGAAAAGAGATATTTCACAGTTCGTTTCTAAGTGTCTTGTATGTCAGCAGGTGAAAGCTGAACACCAAGTACCTTCGGGTCTACTTCAGCTTATAACGGTTCTAGAGTGGAAGTGGGATCGGATTACCATAGATTTTGTGACCGGCTTGTCGGTAACCCCGAAGAAAAAGGATGTTGTTTGGGTTATTGTGGATAGGTTAACAAATTTAGCACATTTTATACCAATGCGTGCCGACTACTCACTTGAAAGATTGACTAACTTGTACGTTTCTGAGATTGTGAGGCTACATGGAGTGCCTTTGTTGATTATTTCGGATAAAGTCCTGATATTTACCTTGAGGTTTTGGAAAAAGTTACAAGAGGCATTGGGAACAAAGTTGAGTTTTAGCACGGCATTTCACCCGCAAATAGATGGCCAGTCGAAAAGAGTGATTCAAATTTTAAAAGACATGTTGCGGTGTTGTGTTCTCGAGTTTCAAGGCAGTTGGGAAAGGTACTTTCCATTGGTTGAATTCGCCTACAACAACAGTTACCAAACAAGTCTGAAAATGGTGCCTTATGAGGCTTTGTATGGGAAAAAGTGTCGAACGCCCTTATATTGGACTGAACTCAGAGAGAATCAGATTCACGGGGTCGATTTAATCAAATAGATTGAAGAGAAAGTTAAAGTGATTCGTGACTAGTTGAAGGTCGCCTTGGATAGATAGGAATCCTACGCGGATTTGAAATAAAAAGAAATTGAGTTTCAAGTCAGCGAAGAGGTGTTTTTGAAAGTTTCCCTGTGGAGGAAAGTTTTTAGATTTGGTAGAAGAGGCTAGTTGAGTCCTCATTTCATAGGACCTTATGAGGTTATCGAAAGAATAGGACAGGTTGCCTATCGATTAGCTTTGCCACCAAAGTTGGAATAGATTCACGACGTGTTTCATGTATCCACGCTACGCCGTTATAGATCAGACCCTTCGCATGTAATTGCGCCGACAGAGGTTGAGATTTATCCGGACATGACTTATGGCGAAGGCCGATCAAGATTTTGGCTCGGGAGGTCAAACAGTTAAGAAATGAGAGTATTGCACTCGTGAAAGTTTTATGGCATAGACATGGAGTCGAGGAAGCTACATGGGAACCTGAGGAGACTATGAGAGATCAGTACCCAAACTTATTCGCAGGTAAGATTTTCGAGGACAAAAATCCCTAAGGGGGGAGAAATGTAACAGCCCGATTTAGGGCCTAGTCAGAATAATGGTCTTGGGACCACAAATCTGGAGTTGAGTAAATTATTTTATAATTATTTTGATATTATAGCATGATTATATGAATGCATGAAAAATTTGATGAGTTAATTTTGACGTTCGTGAGCTCAATTGAGAAAAAAGACTAAATCGAATAAAATGCCAAAGTCCTATTTTGATAACTAAAAGTGCCAAATAGCTAGAGAACCTAAATTGGGGGTCTCTAACAGGCAATTAGACCCTAATTTTGTGGATGGCCGGCCATAGGAGGTAATTTGGTCAAAAAGTCCAAGTTTGGTAGGTTTGGTGGCTAATTTGACTAAAATAAAAATAAAATAAAATAAAAGAAAGATGATATCATCCTATTTTCCTATTTCTTCTCCACTAATTTTTCATACATTTTTGGGGGTTTTGAGCTTCAAAAATTTCAGCAACTTTAAGTCTTCACAAGTAAGTGATTTTAACGGCTTTTCTTAAATATTTTTGTATTATTGAGACCTTTGAAACATGAACTTTCAAATGAGGGTACTATTTTGCAAAATGATCAAGAGTGTAGGGCTTTGCCATGAAAGGGTTTGTAATGTTTGCTGTGTTTTTATGGAAGAAATTAAGTCTTGGGTGTGTTATGAACAACTTTTGTGAAAGATGTTAGCATGAAAACACCTAAAAGGACTATATTGTATAAATTGCAAAATAGATGTTAAGTATGTGAAATAGTGGGAATTTGGAGTTGCTATAATAGTAAAAATGGTTCGGCTAGGTTTAAGATATGAAGAAATTCGATAAAAATCGATTTTCGGGCCTAGGGGTAAAATGGTCATTTTACCAAAGATATGAATTTTTGATTTCTTAATTTTATTTTAGTGACTAAATAAGTGCATTTTGTGATTATAGATCAAGAATCACCAAATCCAAAATTAAGTTGGAGGAAAGCCAAGCAAATCGATTAAATCGACTAGTCGCCACATTTTGTAATCCGAGGTAAGTCACAATGTTAATGTATGTGTTGAGTTGTACTTGAATTTAATATAGCATAAATTGCTTGATTGTGGAATTGGGAAAGCATGATGGTAATAGAGATAGTAGAGTTCCCATTTGAACCTAGGAAATAAATCGGATATTCATGACATGACATTTGGGTCACTCGTGTGAGCTAGTGTAAGACATGTCTAGGACATGCATCGGCCACATTATGAGAGCCAATGTAAGACCATGTCTGGGACATGGCATCAGTATTGAGACGAGTGCTAGTGTAAGACATGTTTGGGACATGTATCGGCCTCGAGACATAAGCTAGCGTAAGACATGTCTGAGACATGCATCGGCTACGAGATGTGTCAGTGTAAGACCATGTCTGGCACAGATATACTAGACTTGTGTAAGACCATGTATGGGACATGGGGTAGATGTCTGACCCCATATTTGAGGCTAAATGAGTATCCGATAATGTTCTATATGGTTCAACAGTGAAAGTATGATTTAAAGTTAACTAATACAGTATAACCGTGATGTGAGTGGTACAAGTACCTATATGGTATGTATGAAATGGGAGCTCAATATATGTTATATGAGGTGAAATGAATATTGATGAGTAAGTTTTGCTTATGCCACTTGTGTATTGTGATACTTGTTGATGAATGGTAAAGATATGTTGTATATTTATTTATGTGCAACTTACTAAGCTTGCTTACTCCCTCTCCTTTTCCATTTTCTTATAGTGAAGCCTATCTAGCTCGAGGATCAACGGAAGTTAGAGATATCGATCACACTGTCAATCGAAGCTTTCGGTATAGTTTGATTTATATTTTTGAATATGACATGTATAGGGCTTAGACTTTGTTATTTTTGTGTCATTGAAAACTGGCCAAATGTGTTGGCTTGGGTTGGGAACCCTTCATATTTATTTTTATTTATATACAAAGATGTTATTTTCATAGATGAGTTAAATGTACAAATGGAATGTTGTTTATTGTGGTTGCTACCATGCAGGTTGTGTAAGTAAGGGTTGCAAATAGGCTTGGTAAATAGCCTTATATTGTCCATACGGGTAGACACACGGGCATGTGGTCCAGCCGTGTGTCCCCTGCAAGTAAAAATTTCAATTCAGTATGCATGATAGTAAACACACGGGCAAAGACACGGTCATGTGTCTCAGCCGTGTGATGGATACAGCCCAGCACACGGGCGTGTGCATTGGCTGTGTGATATTTTGGGGATCCTGACGTCAGAAACAGAATGTCTATGTTTTTGCACATGGGCTAGGACACGGGCGTGTCATGGCCGAATGAAGGACACGGGTCAGGCACACGGGCGTGTGCCAGGCCGTGTGAAAACCCATGTAGGTGTGCATTTAAAATTATTTCCAAACGAGTGGAGGACACGGGCGTGTCCCTATATTGCTTAGGCCGTGTGAGCCACACGGACCATCACACGACCATGTCAAAATGGCTACACGGGCGTGTTACCCTTCCACACGGACGTGTTCCTTGTTTCAAAGTTAAATTTTCTATAGATAGTTTAAGGACCCGGACTGATCCCGAACAATTTTCAATGGTCGATTTGGGGTTCATAGGCTCATAACAAGTAGTTTAAAGTAGAAATTGAAAAAGTTTTAAATTGGACCGAGTCTGGGTGACTTGCGAATGTTTGGGTGCATAAGATCGAGTTAGGTAATACCTCGTATTCTACTCCAGCGTGGGTTACGGATATGGGGTGTTACAATAAAAGACAAAGGAAGCTACATGGAAAAAATCAACCAAGAAAAAGAGAAAAAAGGAAGCTACGTGTAAGCAACTACAACTACATCTAGACAAAAAAGGAAGCAATGTGGAAGCAACCACAACCGAACAAAAATGTCATCAATCAAGGATGAGAATCATCTTTATCAAGAAACTGTGCGGGATTCAAATTTAATTAAACAAAGTTCTGAATATCTCTTATATAAAGAGGTGGAAGAAGCCTAGAAGTGGCATTCAAGTTTGGAATTCAAGTTTTGCATAAAAACTTGATTCAAGTTCTCCTTCAAGTTACTTTCCAAAGTTTTTCCTTTTTTTCTTTTATAAAATCTTTCCTTTGCTACTAGTTTCATTCTGTAACATTACCCCTCATCTATCCTCCTTGTTAATGGGTGAAAGAATGGTTTTTTAAGTAAAATTTTTAATTAATTATATGATTTTTTTAATTTCTAATTCCCAAGTGTCTCATCATTGTTAAAATGGGAGTGTCAAAATTATTTATTTTAAAATTATTTTATTTAAATTCTTAAAATATAATGAGTATTTTAAATGGTTTAATAAAATTGGACATGTGGTGCACATTATTAGTCGAACTGATAAAAGCTAATGGTGTCATTTAAGTACCTAAAAATGTATCACTTTGGCTTATGGTTGTTAACTTTATATACCAATTAGATCCAAAACAATTTAAGTACAAAGTAGGATTAAATTATCAAGTTCAGTTACATCCGTATATATTAACCCTTTTAAAAACTAAACTCTTTTTATTTTAATAAAAGCAAGATTGGTTCTACCACTCAACCATAAATTCTATTACCTTTACCTTTGCTCAAATTCGTATAGAATTAATATTCATCTTAATATTAATTAGTGTATTGTTTTGATTAATAAACTATAAAAATATTCTATTTGGTCATTAATGTTTATAATTGGTTCAATTTTAGTTACTCTCCGTTAAATGGTTAATAAAAATGATAACTTGATCTTTTAGACTGTGTATAATAATACATTTAGTTTTCAATACTTATGAATTCTATTAATTTTATTCTAATTCCAAATAATTAAACAAAAGTAATCCTCTAAATTTACAAATTTTATCAGTTTGGTACTCAAACACATTTTCATTGGGAAATGGTATTGGAGTTTTTATTAATTATTGTGAAAAATAAAATTAAATTAAATTAAAAAAACACACATATTTTACGTGGAAACACATTCGGGAAAAAAACCACGGGCAGAGGAGAAGAAAATTCACTATGTCAAATTCGAATTATTACAAGAGGAATAGACTATGTCTATTTATAGGCTTGTAAAGCCATGTTCTAGTAAGACTGAAACACCTTATTCTAATCAATATAAAATAGATGGAGTTTAATAAGGTTTAAAAAACCTTATTCTAAAATAAAATAAAAGAAGTGTAATTCTATATGGATTCTTTTTTTATTTTATTTTACCACTGTATTTTATTTAAATAAGGATTCGGGTCACTTAATTCTAACAACCTCCACCTTGACACGAATTCTCAATGAACAAGTTCTTCATCGCGAACTCTCAACGAAGAAGTTCTCCACCTCTTCCATAAAACCCCTTAAAGGTTCAACTTCAACAATGAACACCAACCAAGTCTAAGCAATGCTCAAACATGGTTATAGGAAGTGACTTAGTCATCATATCTGCAGGATTTTCATGAGTACTAATTTTGCTAACAACTATATCACCACGAGCAATAATATCATGAACAAAATGATACCGGACATCAATGTGTTTTGTTCTCTCATGAAACATTTGATCTTTTGTAAGAAAGATGGCACTCTGACTGTCACAAAATACTGTGCTGATTTGAAGGTCTTCATTGAGTTCACTAAAGAGTCCCTTCAACCAAATAGCTTCTTTACAAGCCTCAGTAATCGCCATGTACTCAGCTTCAGAGGTAGACAAAGCGACTGTAGTTTGCAAAGTGGCTTTCCAACTGATTGCACAACCTCCGATTGTAAAGATATAACCTGTGAGAGATCTTCTTCTATCAAGGTCTCCAGCAAAATCAGTATCAACATACCCAATGACTCCATCTCTAGTTCTTCCAAACTGTAAGCCAACATTAGTAGTACCTCGTAAGTATCTTAAAATCCACTGAACTTCTTTCCAATGTTCTTTACCAGGATTCGCCATATATCTGCTAATTGCACTAACTGCATATGATAAATCTAGACGTGAACAAACCAAAGCATACATGAGAGATCCCACTGCACTAGAGTATGGAACATGTGACATGTACTTAATCTCATCATCTGATTGTGGAGACAAAGCCAATGAAAGTCTGAAATAGGCTGCTAAAGGAGTATTAACAGGCTTAGCACTTTGCATATTGAACCTGCAAAGAACTTTCTCAATGTACCCCTTCTGACTTAGGTACAATTTACTTGCTTTTCTATCTCTGAGAATCTCCATACCAAGTATCTTCTTTACTGGTCCCAAATCTTTCATCTCAAATTCTTCACTTAGTTAGGCTTTGACCTTTCTTATCTCTCCTTTATCTTTTGCTGCTATCAACATGTCATCAACATAAAGAAGTAGATACATAAAAGAACCATCACTGTTTTTCTTAAAGTAAACACAACTGTCAAAACTACTTTTTTTGAAATCATGAAAAGTCATAAAGGAATCAAACCTCTTGTACCACTATCTTGGTGACTGTTTCAAACGTAAAGGGACTTTTTCAGCAAGCAAAGATAGTCCTCTTTTTCTGAGACTGTAAAACCCTCTGGTTGTTGCATGTAAATATCCTCTTCAAGTTCTCCATACAAAAATGCAGTTTTTACATCTAACTGCTCAAGCTCCAAATCATGCATGGCCACAATACCAAGCAAAGCTCGAATCGAACTATGCTTAACAACTGGGGAGAACACATCAGTGAAGTCCACTCCTGGAATTTGACTGTAACCCTTTGCAACAAGCCTTGCCTTATATCTGGGTTCTTCAACTCTTAGAGCCCCTTCTTTCTTTTAAAACACCCATTTACAATGAACAGTCTTTTTACCTTTAGGAAGTTTCACAAGATCTCATATTTTGTTTTTGTGGAGTGATTCCATCTCCTTTTGCATAGAAAACATCCATTTTTCTAAGTCTTCACAACTAACCACCTCAGAATAATTAGATGGCTCTTGATTCACATCTATATCTTCAGCCACATTTAAAGTATAAGCAACTAGATCAGCCTCAGCATACTTCTTTGGAGGTTTAATTTCTCTTCTAGTTCTGTTTTTGGCGATAGAGTATTGCGATGAAGAAGCAACTCTATTCTCAATTTTTGTACTGGCTTGAGGAGTCGACTTTGTATTAATCTGATGCTCCACCTGCTTTTGATTTTCTTTATTGGAAGAGTCTTTAAGAGATAATTTAGGTAGCATAGCAGTTTCATCAAAAACAACATCTCTGCTAATCATAACTTTTTTTTTTATTTTCAGGACACTATAACTTATACCCTTTTACACCAGTTTTATAACCAAGAAAAATACATTTAATGGATCTCGGTTCCAATTTTCTATTATCAACATGAGCATACGCAGGACACCCAAAAATCTTTAAATCAGAATAATTAGTATGATTACCAGACCTTACCTCTTGTGGAGTCTTTTTCTCAATGGCAACGGATGGGGATCGGTTGATCAAAAAACATGTAGTAGAGGCTGCTTCGGCCCAAAACGACTTTGGTAAGTTGGCATTTGACAACATACATCAAACCTTCTCCATGATCGTTCTATTCATTGGTTCTGCAATGCCATTTTTCTGTGGAGTATGGCGAACTGTCAAGTGTCTCCCGATCCCTTCTGACTTGCACAATCTATTAAACTCATCAGAATAGAACTCTAAACCATTGTCTGTATGGAGGTATTTTATTTGTTTTCTCGTCTATTTTTCAATTATAATTTTCCAAGACTTAAATGCAGAAAACACATCACTTTTCTGCTTCAAGAAGAATGCCCAAACTTTTCTGGAAAAATCATCAATAAAGGTTAGCATATAATTAACTCCACCTCTCGAAGGCAATCTGGATAGCCCCCACAAATCAGAATGAATATACTCCAACGTTCCCTTTGTGTTATGGATTCCTCTGATGAATTGATCTCTCTTTTGTTTCCCAAAAACACAAGGCTCACAAAAATTCAGTTTGCAAATTCCTTGCCAATCAAGAAGTCCTCTTTTGCTCAATTTTGTCATGCCATTCTCACTTATATGCCCTAGGCGCATACGCCAAAGTTTAGTAATATCATCATCTGAAAAGGAAGAGGAAGCGACAACTGCATCACCAGTAACAATAGAACCCTGCAAAACATATAACTTGGCAATCTTTCTCTGCCCTTTTATCACAACAAAGGAACTTTCAGAAATCTTTAAAACCCCACTTTCAGCTGTGTAACTGTACCCTTTTGAATCAAGAGTACTCAATGAAATTAAATTTCTTTTCAATTCTGAAACATGTCGTATGTCACTAAGTGTTCTGACAACTCCATCAAACATCTTAACTTTAATTGTTCCAACATCTACGATTTTACACGAAGCATTATTTCCCATCAAAACAACACCTTCAGATACTATTTCGTAAGTTGTAAACCAATCCTGATTGGGACTCATATAGAAGGTGCAGCCTGAATCAAGTATCCATTCCTCGCTTACTTTAGAATCATTGACAGAAGCGACTAGAAGTTCACCATCGCTGTAGTCTTCTACAACATCAGCTTCACTGGAATTTTTTAGCTGTTTTCTCTTTTGATTCGCAGCCTTCCTTTTAATCTTATTTTGTAGCTTATAGCACTCAGATTTAATGTACCCTTTCTTCTTGCAGAAGTTGCAAGTTTTACCTCTGTTTAAAGACTTTGATCTACCCTTAGATTTACCGTGAGGATTCCATTCCTGTGTCCTTCCACGATCATCATCAGCATTCCGATCTTATCTCTTACGAACAATGAGACCCTCTCCCTAAGAGTCGAGTTTAACCACAAGATGCTTCATCTTATCATACGAGGTTAAAGAATCATAAACCTCATCAACTGTGAGAGACTCGTGGCTATATAAAATTGTGTCTCTAAAGGTTGAATAAGACGGGGACAACGAACAAAGTAGAATCAACCCTAGATCTTCCTTATCATACTGAACCTCCATATCCTCCAAGTTTGAGAGAATTTCTTTAAACACTGTTAAGTGTTCGTGTACAGACGCACCTTCCTCCAAACAATGAGTATAAAGACGATGCTTCATATGCAACTTGCTTATTAGAGTTTTCAACATACATATTTGTTCTAGCCTCTTCCACAATGCAGCGGCGGTCTTCTCTTTTATCATATCCTGCAAAATTTCATTGGACAAATGCAGATGTAATTGTGTTAACGCCTTTCGATCTTTATGCTTCTTCTCTTTATCTGTTAATGTCGAAGGCATCTTATCTATCCCTAGCAGGGCATCCTCCAAATCCATCTGCGCAAGAACTGCTTGCATCTTAATCTACCACAATGCAAATCTGGTGTTGCGATCGAACAGCAGAATTTCATACTTCAAAGACGCCATTACCATGATCGAGATGAACAACTCAGAAGCTCGGATACCAATTTGTGAAAAAAAACACACAGATTTTAAATGGAAACCCTTTCGGGAAAAAATCACGGGCAGAGAAGAAGAAAATTCAATATGTCGAATTCGAATTATTACAAGAGGAATAGACTATGTCTATTTATAGGCTTGTAAAGCCATATTTTAGTAAGACTGAAACATCTTATTTTAATCAATATAAAATAGATGGAGTTTAATAAGGTTTAAAAATTTTTATTCTAAAATAAAAAAAAGAAGTGTAATTCTATATGGATTCTTCTTTTATTTTATTTTACCACTGTATTTTATTTAAATAAGGATTCGGATTACTTAATTCTAACAATTATATTTAGGAAATTTAAAAAATTTATTTGTGAACTTTAAAGAATCTATTTGATGATGATTAATATGTAATTTGTGTTTGATATCAATTCAAAAAATAAATTTTACATATTAATCAAAATTAGAAAAATTCAATCCTTTAGAATAACGAACGTTAATGACAACAGTGTCTTTAATTTATAAAAAGTAAGAAGTACTTTGGTCTACCCATCTTTCTTTCAGTGTAATTGTGAGCGGATTTTGTATGTTTTAAATAACATTTAATTATTTTTCAATTTATATTTTGCAGGTGCTGTACAAAAGAGAAATAGATCTTATATTGGTTATCAATATCAGGCTAATAGTGATAAACCCCACTAATTAATAAAAATTAATAAATTTATCTCATAATAATATAACACAGCTCTTTTTTTCTTTTCTTTTTTTAAATTTCTGATTATGTAGTTTATTTTACCTTTATAGAGCGAAATATGTAATAAGTCCTCTAGTAGTTTGTAAGTTATCTATATTTTTGTTTAAAATTATTTTCAAGTCTATATTTTTACCTGAATCTTCTCATTTTTCGGGCGAGCCTTCGGGCAATGATCAGTTCTAGTTAAGTATTAACAAAGTAGTGAAGAGTCTTCTTCAAGAATTGAAGCTTGTTGAAGTTGTGAAATAGTTCCTGCAAGAGGAGCCGGTATGGAGTTCAAGCAAAAGGGCCAGGGCTGAGAAGGGTTTTTCTTTGTGATGCTCAAGATTTGTGATTTTTGGAGTGAGTATTTTGATCTTGGTTAAAATATGATAATAGTTCCTATATTTTTATAAAATTTGAGATTTAGTCTATTTATTTTAAAAGTTAAAAATTAAATTTTTTTACTTTTTCAATTTAAAAATCTTATAATCTTATAATCTTATGACTATCGATTAAAATTTGTCAACATAACATGTTTACCTTCTATCAATCATATACCACATCACATAAGCGTAACCTAATCAACATGTTAAATTCATAAAATTTAATGAAAAATTCAAGATTTGATTTTCTGTTCATGGAATCAGAAACAAAAACAAGATTTGGGTTCTTTTTGAAGCATTGAAGGTGTGTTTTATGGGTGGCGGTGCTTCTAAGAGGTGGTTTTTTGTTTGTTAAGGAGGGTTGGGAAAATGAAAGTTGAAAGCGGAGGGTTTGTTCACCATTCAAATACCAAGATTACGGTGTAGTCAATTTGATGGCTGCTGAGTCTAGCTAAACTTTGAGGAGTCAAAGTCCAGAGAGGAGTGATCCAAGATCTGAGATTTTTAGCCTCTAACAATAATTTGAGTTGGGTTAGAATTTGGGTTCGTCTGCTCCTTATTCCGATGCCTTGGATTTTGTTTTGTTGGGCATTAATTATTTGGACTCCTCCTAGTTTACTAACCCTTTGGATAGTCTTTACCCAATTGGGTTTATTAATAAACAAAATTGCAACTCTTAACTTATCAATTTCCTGCTCAAATTTATAATGTTTTGAGTAATTTAGAATATATTAATTATTATAACTCAACGGTCACTCGTACATTCCTTTCCCAACATTTTTCATGAATAAAAATTGCGAAGTTCAATGCTAGAAAAATTTCCACTCGCTACGATAATTTTTATATATAAAAACTTACATTAATAATTATTCCATTTTTCTTTAGTTGTGAAATCTTTTTTTAATTTGATTAAAATTTTTTTATTTTAAATTTTTGTTAAAGATATATTTTTAATATTAAAATATTTATAATTACGATTATATTTTCAATTTATGATCAAGATATTTTTAAATTTAGATATGTTTGAGGACAAACTTGATTAAAAAAAGTTGTAAATGTTAAAGGCTAAGTTTAATTATTTAGAATTAGAACTAAATTGATAGATTTTATAAGTGTTGAGGACTAAAATATCATTATACCAATTAAAAATGCCACATTATTGTTTTTGTTAATGATTTAACAAAAGGTAATTGAAGTCAGATTACAAATGTCAGTGACAAAATTGAAAGTTTTTTATTTTGATGAGGAAAACAAAAACATACTAATAATTGGATGAGTGATGATGTAGTTGAACCAAGGAAAAATAGGGTAAAGTACAATAATAGTCACCTAGGTATTCGGTTCGTTTTATTTTGATTACTCAACTACTATATTTTTCGTTTTAATCACTCAACTTTTTGAAATTAAATATTTTAATCTCTCCTCCATTAGTTGCCTAACAGAAGTCTAATGTGGGCTTTGTTTTATTAGCCTAAAAATAAATTTAGTCCTCTAATATTTATACATTCTATCTATTTGGTCCTAAATTTAAAAAATTCAACAAATTTAGTCCTTAATATTTACAAGATTTTTCATTTTAGTCCTAGTTATAAAAATATATATAATCTTAAAATTTTTTAAAGTAGATATTAAAATATTTTAAGATTTTTGTAACCAAAATCACTTTCAACAATATCTTCTACTTTTGCCTTTCTTTTTTTCAATTCAATTGATGAAGATGGAAATATCAAATGTCATGGCATTGACATGTAATCTTTCTCCAATGCTTAAGCTAGAAATGATAAAAACATGAAAATACTAGAGTTTGAAACTAGGATTATCTCTATAGCAAAAAGTTAGGTCATTGACGTTGGTGTCATCAACCCAACCTGTAACAGCTCAATTTTCAGTGGTACCAAAAAATACAGTTTCAAAACCCTATTTTTGTAAATCAAGCCCGTAAATATAAAATAGAAATGATTATGAAGTTAATGTAAAAATATATTGAAGAATGGTTTAGTAATTTGGCTAATAAAATAGTTAATTAAGGCTCAGGGATTAAATTATAAAAGTTTAATCACTATTAAGTTTTAATTAACATGTCACACCCAAATTTCTTTAAGTACTCTAATTTAAAGGAATTTTGGGACTTAATTGAACGAATAGTGAGTTGGTGGACTCTACTAAGTATTTTGGAAAATTTTGTGATTATTGGGTAAATAGTTACGCTTCAATTTTGGTTTGGTTAGATGAAATAGACTGGTTCCAAAGTGGGAGACATAATAATTACAAGTGATTGACTAAAAGAGATTGAAAGATTGTGCATAGGAAATATATATGTGGGTGAAAGTGGACATTCTTGAAAAAGAAATTCTCATTAATTTTGTCTACAAAATTTCTTCTTACTTGCATTGTTTTCTTTAGTTGTTCTAAAGAAGAAGAGAACCTAGGAGCTTTGCATCTAGTTGAAGTCATGGGAATTGAAGTCTAGAAGTAGAGAAATTGAGAAATTGGTAAGCTTCTTAACCTTTTATACTCGAGAATTAGAGAAAGAAGGAGGGAAATGACTCTTACTAAGTTTTTGTAAATTGGGTTCTAGGTTTTAAGGCAAAATACCTTTGATTTAATGATAAATGGTTGTCATGCTTAGCTATCAGGATGAAGGAGGCTCTGACATTTAGACAAGCTAAGCTGACGAGGATAACGAAGCAATGTGAGTTTCTATACTCTATCATAGTTGGATGATGAAATTGAGTTGTTGAATTATTTGTGTTGTGACTATTCTAGGTCATCTGAATCTTTTGTTTTGTGTATAAATGGTGGTTGTGCATGCTGTGAATGCATAACCTTATACGAGTATGTGAATATTTGTAAGTATGATCATTGAATGTCAAACAATTATCATGTGGTGTTGAATGTATGTGGCGTACTTTGTGTTATGTATCAAGTACCTTGTTTGCATGAAATGTATGAGTAGTTTGTAAGCGAAGCACGGATGTATTTACCTTATCAAGGTAGACGAAGATAAGAAAAATTGGAATAATGGAGGAATGGGTGGATTGAAATGGGATTCAAGGGAGTTAGGCGACAATGTGTAATAGTATCGACTGGCTCGTTAGAGTGACATCGTGACGATGGTCGATCGACTTTATGGAGCGACATTGCGACAACAATTACAGGTCCTTCAAAACGACATCGTGGAAACGGTTTATAGGTCTTTCTCAGTGAGGTCGTGGGAATGATTTATAGGTCCTTTGAGGCGGCAACTCCGAAGAGGTTTATTGATTCCTTGGAATTGGGAGTCCGCTAAGACAATAAACATAGGATCATATTGTGTAAGACCATAACTAGGTTTTGGAAACAAATGAAGTTCGCCAGGATAATAAACATGAGATCATATTGTGTAGGACAATAGCTAGGCTATGGCAGGATATGAAGTCCGTCAAGATGATGAACCAATAAACTGACAGGGCATAAAAATGGGACATCGCTGATTCACGTCGTAAATAATATAATTGATAGTCGGGGCGCGTTTGGGAACGCATACAAAATAGGATAAAAAAGAGATTTGCCATAATGAAATGGTGAATAAAGCCAATAAGTATTTTTACATAGGTATGCACGAAAGGAAGAAAAAAAATTCTTAGACGACTTGGAAAACATAGTGGTCGCCAATAAGAGCCCACTAGAGAAGTTGCGGAACCCACATTGGTTGTAACACCCTATACTCGACTTGATCGCCGGGTTTGGGTATCGAGTGTCACAATGAAGCCATATTACATAACAAAAATTTCTAACCTAATATATTTACACACTTAGACAATTTAAAATTTTAATTTCTACTATAACTTATTTCATAAGAGTGTTAATACAAATATTTACAAAATTTACGATAAGACTTTAATATAGATATATCCAACTTAATCCCCGAGGCATGACCTTTAACACTTAATTCCAATGGTGTCTGGCTTGGTCCCTCCACTTGATTCCCTAGTCAACATCTATCTTGCGTACACAGCAGTAAATTCATAAGTTTAATTGAACTTAGTGAGATCCTATGAATTTGTATTCATAGAAGACTCTTAAAATAGGGAAAATGAAGCTTTATGCACAGAATTAAAACTCTCTGTGTTTCGTAGAAGAATTCATGATTCCACCAACATAATCAATGCCTTATTTCCTCTAAGTTAATTTTCAACGGTTTAACTAAGATTTTGCTACAACCGTGAATCATTACGTTGATCCCTTTAATTCATATTGAACTCCATAAGTATTTGTTATATTATCTCAGCAATTGTCTACTTTTCGACTTAACAATATTTGGTCCTTTACTTGAATAAGGGCTCTTTCTAATATCCTCATTCACAGACTTGAATGGTATAAAGATGACTAGATAACCTCCCCCTTTATCCTGGCGGACTTATTATCACAGTATACCCCCAAAGTATCTCTTAACCGGTTCCTTCTTTGGTATTCTCACATGGTCTTTCCCATGCTATATAGCCTTGACGAACTCTGCTTCTTGCTATCTCCTAGCTAACTCCCTACCCAAGGTAGTTCTCCGCAGGCTACCTTGTTGTTAGTCCCTGTGGTCCTTCCCACACTTTGTAATTCTAACCAGCATACTCTTCTTGTAAATACTTGGCCAATTTTTGTTAGTCATTTAACTTTTTTCGCATTCCTCTTATGAGGTCTTTGACTGTCTACTGATTATTCCTACTACCTCTTAATCTATTTCCAAGCTAAAAATTTATCATATATTAACCTATTTTGTAACTACTTAACCAATGCGGGATCCATGACTTCTCTAGCAGAGTCTTATTGGTGGATATTGTACTTGTCAATTCATTGAAGGAATTTCTCATTCCTTTCACATATACCTGTGTTAGAACATTTCTATTAGTTCGACTCCAGAGCATCTTGGCAAATTCCCTTCTTATCTTATTTGCCCACGTTCTTAGACACTTTTTCCGACTTTTTCTCATCTTCGTAGTTTGACGATTTCTTTTCCTTTCTCTTTTACCCACATTCTTAGACACATCGCATCCAACCAACTATACTCCTCTCCGCACAAGACTTATAATGATTCCCCTTGTAATACCCCTAACCCACATCCGTCGCAAGAACAGAGTTACGGAGCATTATTGGAGTTTTTAGATCATTTACAGATAATTCATGTCAAATGCCATACATTTTCCAAGATTATTCATAACATCCCTTAAATGGACCCTCGAAGCCCAATACAAGTATTATAATCGAATCGGGACTAAATCGAGAACTTAGAAAAATTTTTCGTAAAATTTCAAAATTTTTCCTAGGTATAGGGATCACACGCCTATGTGGCCAAGGGACACGCCCGTGTGGTCCTATGACATGCCTGTGTTTCAGGTCGTGTCTTACCCTGCGTAACTCCCTGACTTAGGTCACACAGCCAACCACACGCCTATGTGCTAGGCCATGTGGCCAATTTATTTTCCTAAAATTAGGTGTAGTTTTCACACGACAAAGCTGCATATAAGTGTGCTAAGTCGTGTGCCTCACACGGCTGAGAAACACGCCCGTGTCTCTGACCGTGTGCTCAATTTTGATTATTCTGTTTCTAAATTTTAAGATGCAGAGGACACACAACCAGACTACACTCCCATGTGCATGGCCGTGTGTCACACACGGCTGAGACACATGCCCGTGCAGACTAAAATAGGCCATTTTAAGGCCACTTTCCTCACCCTTTTATTATCCACCTATACATAATATTAAAATACACTAATATGTCTCAACCAAACAACCAATTCAAGCCAATACATATGTTTATCATAATATATTAACACAAAAATCATTTGTTTAACTTTGCCAAACTAACTTCATTCATAGATTTACCAAAACCTAATCCTAAGTATATACATACAAAACAAACACACACACATACATATAAATATATATATTTTCATTCATAATTATACTTCAAGTTTAGCCCTTCACGATCCATCCTTATACATGCCATATAAACCATAAAATGTATAATAAAATCTACAGGAGTAATCTGGATAGTGTGATCCGATGTGTTGATCCGATCCTTTGAACTTCTTGAAAATCTACAAAGAACATTAAATGACACAAATAAGCTTAATGAAGCTTAGTAAGTTCATTGGCTTTAAACATAAATCTTACCGACCATACTAAAACAATTTATTTAAATAAATCATTCAATATACTATTCCTACGAAACACAACTTCAAATAATGAATTCACTTATTTGAACTTGATATCAATAATCTAAATTTTCAACATTAATTCCATATAGCACTTACCACTTCTTGTAAATCAAAGAATGACTTATGGATTTGAGTACATCATAAACAGAAGCCCGAGGGCTACACAGAAGCACATAAGTGCTAAACGGAAACCCGTAAGGGTTGAACAGAAGCTCATAGGAGCTAAATGGAAACCCAAAAGGATTAAACTGAAGCTCAGAGAGCTGAACAGAAACCCAATAGGTTAAACTAAAACTCATACGAGTTAACTGAAGTTCACGTGAGCTAAACGGAAAGCAAACATAGAAGTTCGTAACAAATGTTGAACCTCGATTTACTTAGGTAATTTGCCGTCAATTCTTTTCTTGCACTAAACGAATGTACTCAATCTTGCGTTCCGATCGCTTCGTACTTCCACTTTAATATACATAGTTTAGCAAATATTTTATTTCAACAATAAACATAATACCAATCATTAATTATATAAATAACATTAAAATTTAACCATACGAACTTACCTGGACTAGTTTGTAAAATTTGTTGTAGCTCAGGAACTATTTGGATAATTTCTCTTTTCCTCGATTTTCTTTGGACTCTTGATATGTAGCAAAAAATGAAAATCCGGCTTAGAAGAACTCTTCAATGCTATTTTTAGCTGAAGAAAAATGAAGAATTCTCTAGATTTTCAATTTAGTCTTTATTTAATTTGTTTAATTTGCAAAATTGTTATTTCACTAAATTTTCTGATTTTTCTCAGCCCATGCCGCCCAAGCTACTACTTTTAGGCTAATTTGCCTTTAAAGTCCTCTTTTATTTAA
Source organism: Gossypium hirsutum (assembly GCF_007990345.1). Lineage (NCBI taxonomy): Eukaryota > Viridiplantae > Streptophyta > Magnoliopsida > Malvales > Malvaceae > Gossypium > Gossypium hirsutum. The sequence continues at coordinate 97,866,121 of NC_053428.1, read as the reverse complement.
CACTTGAGCTTTTTAATCATTTTGGCAAGTTTTGCACCTTTTTCAATTTAGTCCTTTTTAATAAATTAACAATCAAAACGTTAAAATTTTCTAACGAAACTTTAATACTAACTCAATAACACTCCATAAATATTTATAAAAATATTTATGACTCGGTTTATGAAATTGAGGTCTTGATACCTTGTTTTCTTCCCAATTTACCTATTAAACTCTTTTAAATCACAAAATTCACTAATTCAAACATACTTCTAAAATCATACTTAATTAATAGATATTAATTTATTAAATTTTTAAACTCACTCGTCAGATTTAGTGATCTCAAATCACTGTCTCCGACATCACTGAAAATTAGGCTGTTACACCCATTTCCTTCATCTGTCAGTTTCTTGGTTTATCATCCTGACGGGCTTTATCTAATGCCTTAACCTAACTATTGTCTTACACAACATACCCCATGTTTAATGTTCTGGTGAACTCCATATGTTGTCATAGCTGAGCTATGGTCTTACACAATATAACCCATGTTTATCGTTATAACGAACTTCATTTGTTTCCATAGTCGTGCTATGGTCTTACATAATATAACCCTATGTTTATCGTCCTGGTGGACTATATTTGTTGACATAGGCATGCTATAATCTTACACAATATAACCTCACGTTTATTGTCCTAGTGGACTCTATTTGTTGACATAGCCGAGATGTAGTTTTATACAAAAAACCTTTTCTGAGGTATCGCCCTGAAGGACCTATAAAATGCCATCGTGGTGTCGATTCATAGAGTTAATAGACCATTGTCATAGTGTCACTCTAGCGAGCCAGTCAATACCACTCTATGATGCCGCCCAAACTCTCTTTAGTACCCATTTTAGTCCGCCTATTCCTCCAATACGCAATTTATTCTTATCTTCAACTACCCTATCATGGTACTTTCCTCCGTACCCCACATATCATATAAACATGCACGACACACATATTTATCATAACGCACACAGTATGCCAATTATACAAAAATCACGTGGATAATATTTGGCATTCTGTACTATACTTGTACAATGATATGCATCCACAAAATACTCCATCACCACGTTCATCCATAATAACAGATTCAAACAATTCAAACAGTCACAACAATTTTCATCAATTACTCAAGGATGAAGCATAAAACTCACCTTAAATCCTTTATTGTCAGCTTAGCTTGTCCCAACACCAGAGACTCCTTCGACTTGGCAGCTAAGCATGATAACCATTTATCGGTTAATTTAAAGTTATTCAAACCTTAAAACCCGCATCCCATTTTCAAAAACTTAGTAGGCAACCCTTGCTCTCATTTCCTCAAATCCACAAGTATAGAAAGATAAGAAAAGCTTACCAGTTATATATTTCTCTACTTCCAGGTTTAGATTCTCATAACTTCTGCTCCATGTAAAGCTCTCCTAAGTTCTCCTCTTCTTCAGAACAATCAAAGAAGACAATGTAAGTTAGAAGAAATTGTAGACAAAATTGAGGAAAACTAGTCAAAATTGAAGAAAACCCTCTTAGCCAATTGCTAACAATCATTAGGTCCCCCATTATAGAACTAGTCGATTTCATCCTAATTAAACCAGAATTGAAGCTTAACTATTTACTCACCAATCACAAATCTTTTCCAAAATTCCTGGTAGAGTTTGCCAACTTACTATGTATTCAATTAGGTCCCAAAATTCCTCTCAAGTTGAGTCCTTAAAGATATCCATGTGTGACAACTCCCCCACCCTTAATGAAAATTTCATCCTCGAAATTTCCTCTCGCACCTATTCTTAGAGGCAGACTCTAAACATTTCACCTCCCTTAATAATCCTCTTCACAACCTTGAGGCAGACACCCTCATTCTTACCGAATGCTTTAGTGCTAACCTATCATTTACAAATTCTTTCTGAAATTGTTCCGATCAAATGGCGAGTTTGTTCACATTCATCTAAGGCGGTTAGCTGCACAATAATAATCTCATGTTTATTCTGGTGGATCCTTGACCTAAACCTTGAACCAGTCATTCACCCAACATGAAACTAGTGGGCAGTTCCTGAATTAACATGGGTTAGATGGCAGGTACTGAATAAACAACCAACTCTAGTGGACATTCCAACTTTTTTAGTTATGAAGGGGTTCACCCTCTCCGTCTCCAATAGGTGGCAAATACAAATTTGAGAATTTGAATCTTTCGTTTCAAATTGAACCCCAAACTTCCCTTAAACGCTTGGCTATTTAAAATGAAGCGCATGGAAAACAGACCTTTCTACTGAAACCATTCTTGGTTTTTAAATTAGAAAATGATATAATTTCTTAGTTTTTAAAATTCAATTTGACTTGTTTTACCTTAATTTTTTAACAAATGGTACAATATTAAAAATGAATTAATTTGTCCTTTTTTTAATATGTAGTATATTATTATAAATTCATTAAATTTATTAAATAAAATAGATATATTTTTTTTGTATAGAACGTTATATAAATTTTTTAAATCAAATACAACATGATTTAATTTTATGAGGTTTAATGTTATGAAATCTTTTTTTGGTAATGTTTGCCGATCTATTTATGGATATCATTAAGTTCATTCTAACAATGTTCTGCCGATTAACCTTTTTTTGTATTATTTATAATTTTATTTTTTATTAATACTTATTTTATATAAAAAAGTAAATTGCAGCTCAAATATATTTTTCATTAAATAAGGTAAAGTTAAAACGAGAATTATATTCTTTAAAAAGAGCGAAAGAGAGAATTATGGGATTTGTTTTTTTACTTCAAAAGGAATATTCTCTTTGTATAAAATTTAGATAAAATTAAGAAAAATTAATGTCTGTCAATACAAATACTGTTAATTGTCGAAAGAACTCAACTAACTAACTAAAATTGCCATGTTACCCCACCTTCACTATCTTATCCAAAGTTTGTTAATATGAGTGTTAGATTAATTGATTTTGTCGAAAGATGTTATAAGTGTAATTATAAGTACAAATGTCAAGTATGAATGAAGTCAAAAAATTCTTTCGAAAGAGCTGTAATTAAATTATATATATTTAAGATAATAAAAATATACTTCAGAAATTTTAATAGTTTATACCCTTATAATTTTTAAAAAAATTAAATTAATTTTTTATCATTTTTAAAAGATCAAAATATAATTTTATTATTATTAATTTAAAATTTTATAAATTATAAAAAAAAAAACTTAAAAGAAAATTTTTTATTGTAGAAAAATGGAAGCCTAAAATATAAAGGAATTGAAAACCACAATATATTCAAATAAAGATGATCCATAAATTTGCACATAATAATGATGTATTTGGAGAATAGAATGCGAAAACGTAAATGAAAATTTTTAAGGAACTGAAAATTGAAATAAAAATGAAAAGAAGAGGCAAAGCGTCGTGATTGATTGGTTGGTTGGGAAAAGGCGTTATGTGAAATCATTCCAAGAAAGCGACAAATGATTTCTATATTTTCATTAAAATCCAAATTCAATGAATTTTTATTTACTTCTTCCTCATTGTCTCAATTTGAAATAAATACAAATTATTATTCTTCATCAATTATTAGCCATACATACCACAACGTCCTTGTTGGTTTTATCTTCAACTTAATTTTTTTTAAATATTCATAAAATAATTTATTTCTAGATAAATTTCATTAGTATTTTAATAAAATCTTATGTTTTGATTTGAATGTCATTAAGCAATTGCTGGCAATTTTGTTAATAGACAAATGGGTTAGCAATTTATAGAAAATGCCACGATTATCTTTTGTATTTTCAGATTTGTTTGAATATGCTACATGCATTTTTAAAATTATTCTATTTAATGATAATTGACTCTAATCACGTTAGTTTTTTCTTTTGAGGTGACAACTTGATTAGTCAGAGAGTGATACGTTTTGCCACATCATCAACTCTTTGTTCTTTTTAGTAACTCCTTTAAAGGATTAATTCTTTTTAATATTTATTATTAATTGAAAAATAGAAAATGTGAAATAAAAAAAAAAAACCAAAAAAAATAATTTACATTCTCGTGCGATGCACGTGTCGTTTTTGTGTATTGATGCTATAATATTTTTTAAACAATTTTAGTTTTTGTTTGAATTAATTAATGATTTGAAAAAAATTATAAATTTACATTATGTAAAATGAAAATATTTTAAATTTAATAATTTATTTTTTAAAATAATTTTAATATTTTTAACATTAAAATTTATTAAAATTATATTTTAAGTTTAAAAATTTATTAAAAATGTATATTTCTATTACTTTTTTTATAAAATTCGAAATAAAACTAATCAAACAACAATTAAAAGAAAAAAAAAGGCATGCATGGCAAGGGGGTTACAAAATACTATCATATAAACTAAAGTATATTTATTAATAAACTTATAATTTGAGAGTTTTATCATGACATAAAAATAAAACATCAATAAAGAATTTTTTTTAACAATCTTATTACAAGTTATGCTAATCTCTGTTTTTCTTGACACAATGCTTAAAATTTAACTATAGTCCTTTCTTAATCCATATATAAGAGGATAATACACTTTAGCGCACTCGAATCTATGTCTTCCTATAATGGCAACAATACTCATTTCAATCGAGTTTAAATAAATTTTATTAAAATGTAATTTATATGTAGTACTCTAAACTTACGTATTTATAATAAATTTAATACACATAGCAATCAAAAAAATAGACAATATCATTACTAAATATGAAAATTATTATAAAAGATTAAACAAAATAATATAACAATCAAATATGGACTAAATTATTAAAAAATGCCCTTTTTTAAAAAAAATTACTGGATTTGGGTTTTTTTTAAAAAAAATTATAGAAACTAAGTCGATTTTACAAAAAACAATTTTATTGAAAGAATTTTCAAGTAATTTGTAAAAAATGCTTCTAACTAAAAGTATTTTTCAAGTAATTTGCAAGAAAACACTTTCTGCCACATTAGCACTAAAGTGACGGTACCAATATTTTTTTTTATTTTCTGGTGCCACCTATTAATATGAAAATAAAACTTGCAAAATAGGTCTTTATATAGACCCCAAATCTTATTTCTCTTATTTTCTTAAGTGATGTGGAATGTGGGATATGGGTATATATAGATTCATAATCCATTTGCACCTTGTTCCTAAATAATGTGAAATTGTTTACTCATTTAACTAAAAGCATAAGATTAAAGGTTACACTTAATTTTTAAAAGTTGAAAGACAACTTTATATAACATTAAACTCTAATAAAATAAAACATTATAAATTCTTATACAAATATTATCGTTATAAAAAAGATCAATAAAAAAAAGGACAAACTTACACATATCATAACCTATAATATTTTATAACGATAATATAGAAAACAAAATAATAAAGCAATCAAAATATAAATATTTCAGTTTTCTTATATTTATAATTTTCCATTTTCTTTATATATAAAATTCATATAATATATTAATGAAAATATATAGTTTTCATCATTAGCACGGTAATAATATAGCAATAAACTTAAAATGTTAACTTATTCTGTATTTTCCTTAGATACCTCATTTTAAATTATTTTTGTTTTTGGACATTTTCCGCTAAATAGCTAACGGGAATGATGATATGATATTTTTTAACAGATATAATAATATATTTAGTTTTTAATATTTACACATTTTATCAATTTGATTCTAATTCTAAATAATTTAATAAACTTAACCTCTACATTTATAAATTTTATCAATTGGATATAATTTCCTCAAAAAATATATAAATAATATTTTATTTTTAATATATAATAATCGTTTAATTTTAATTATATTTAATGATACATGTTTGAAGAATAAATTGATAGTATTTGTAAATGTGGTGGGTTAAATTTATTGAATTATTTTGAATTAGGATCAAATTGATACAATGAATAAGTATCGGGGATTAATGCTATGTTTGGAAGGAGTAATTTTTTTATGCATGTTTTTGTCACACCTTGAATAATTTATTTCTATTTCTGTAAATATTTGACACAAAATATATATCTGTTTCAGTGGTTAAGTGCTTTGGGTGTGTGTGAAATGTCTTGAGTTCAAGTTTTACCTCTGCTAAATTTTGTTGTTTTTTATTCAAGCCTTACCCTTGTTGGAAGGGCTTATATTAAATTGTCTATTAATTTATATTAGAATGAGCCTGTTGGTTTGAGTGGTAAGGAGTTGGTATGCTAGGGGTCTTGTGTTTAACTCCTTGCACAAGCTTGGGTATTATTTTTGCTTGGTTTATGATAGAGTTTAGGATGAATTAAAATTCTATAGTGGTTGAGATTAAGGGGTTAGTGTGAGAGATACGTGGGATTTGTGTTATTATTTTTATTGTTATTTTTTTTTCAAATTTTGTTTTTCTCTCTCTTTTAAGAAAATTTTGATGTGAGTTGTTCTCCTCTCTTCTTCGCTTTGTTAATCTTAGCAATTTTCTTTTTGTGTCCCTCGCGTTATACTCGAATTTGGTGCTTGTCATGGGATATAGGTAAGAGGGCTATTCCTGTTTTAATTTTCGGAAAACTATTAGATATACCCTTTCTGTAAGTGTGTTTTTTAGCACAGTTAGGGGATTTGATTCCTGCGGAATCTTTGTGTAGGAGAAGGCGGTGGTGAAGGAGATTTGTTCTGACTGTTTAAATAATGTCTATATCTGTTTTTGTCGACAGTAAGTTTCTTGTGTTATTTCAAGATTATGAGTTGATTCGTTAATTGATTGCTAAGTGGTCAATAGATTACTGTTTCTTAGGTTTCAGAGGGCTCGGGGTTGCTGTAGCGTCTTAAATCAACCAGGTGTGTACCTGAAACGCAGAAAAACGAGCTACGACGATAGTTAAAAACCTCATTGTCGATGCCACATGGATGTGTGCCTGGCCGTGTGTGAGACACGGCTGTGTGATCAACAAAGGCATGGCTATGCGCAAGATGCAACCATGTGGTGGCTTGAGTGTAGCCATGTGGGCCATACGAGCTAGGCCAAGTTAAGCGTGTGGGTCACACAAACATGTGGGTTTTGGGCCAGGCCGTGTGGACAACGCGGGTAAGGCCAAATTGGGCATGTGGGCCACACAGGCATGTGCGCCCATTTTTCTAAAATTCTCCCTAGGGTCTCACGGGTCGTTTCGATCGACTGTGGGCCTACTGTTGGGTCAGTAAGGGCTAACCAAACCTTTAAACTATGTGATATGATAGTTTGATGTTTTGCTCTGAGAATGATACTGCTATGCTTGTCTAATTAGTCTGATATATATACACTTGATATCTGTATATGAGCATATAAGCATGTTAATCTGTATCTGTATACTGTATACTATATTTATATCTTGTATCTACATTTGGGGTGGGATTTGTATATGAGGAGGAAGTGATCTGTATAACGACTTTTTGCCTATATTCTAGCAGCTTGATTGTATATTATTTGTAATGTATCGCTTCGACACTATATGGTGTGTAGGGATGGGTGGGTGTTTATAACCCCACATGGTGTGATGGGATGGTCGAAGATGGCGTGTAGAGGATGTGGGTAGGACTCACTGTATTTGTTCTGTTTATCTGTATCTATATCTATAATTGTAACTATAAAGGAGTATAGTCTGACTCTGAAACTGAATCTGACAGTGTATGTAATATCTATTTGTTATGTTTGTCTAATTCTACTGGGTTACACACTGAGTTTATGAAAACTCACATCTACTTGTCTGATCTGCTCAGGTAATCAGCAAACTTAGGCGGATCGGTGCGACGGAGACTCAGCGGTGACCACTCGACCGTAAACTATTTAAACTTGGCAATTTATGGTTTTATTTATGACTTTGGTTTTCATTTGAGAGTTTGTAATTTTTTTTTACTCTCCGGTCTGTTGGTTTTATTTTGGTTTGGATGCATTTTGACATTTTCATTGCAATGCTTGTCTGAAATCACAGTTTTACAAAACAAAGGTTTTCTAAAAATACAAATCGCCCTTTTAAAAATATAACAGTTTAAAGACTTTCGCTGTTAATCATGTTTTGGTAAATGAAATAATTAAATGATGGTTTCTGAAATAATTTTGAATGAATACGGGTTATAAAAGTTGAATGGTCTATCGATACAAACTCAGTTTTCAAAACCATTCTTTGTGACACCTTTGAATTTGGCCATAACGTCTAGCCCGGGCTTGGGTGTTACAGTTTTAGTATACGAGTTAACAAAAATTTAATTCAATTGGTAATATTTAGCCACTCTCATTACTTATTTTTAGCAAAGAGAAGGAAAAAATTCTGTTTATTTTGAAGAGATTTTATTTATTACTAGATTTTTTTACTTATTTTTAAAGTTTAAAATTGTACTATTATTTATTCTATATCTAACTATTATAAAATATATGTAATAAATAAGTTTTTTATTCATGTTATTACATTAATAATCAAATTAGGTTAGAAAAAAAATCATATCATCATTTCTATTATATGTTTAATGGGTAGTGACTAAAATAGAATGAATGTAAAATAATAATAACAAAATTAATTTTTTTATAATTTAATGATAAAAATAAAACACACTAATCCTATACATTCCTTTTAAAAAATAGGCAATTATTATCTACTTGCATGGATGATATTTTCCTCTTGTTGATAAGCGAATCTAGGGTCAGCTTTAGGTATTTTGTCATTCTCAAGTACATTTTTTTGTACTGTTAATTTTTTTAGAAAGACCATTTCCTTCCAACCTTAAGCTGCAATCCAATATTAAGCAAAACCGATTTTGCTTAAACTTCATAGAAACTTTATCCTCAATTCGGGAAATAAGACCTCAAAATCGATGGAGCCGTTCAAAGGTTATAGCTTAATGATGTCTTTGGGATCGAAATAATATTAATCATTGAGGGAGATAGATTTTATATGTAATATATAAATGTCCATGATTTGCTTTGAGCATACTATCATAATTTATAATTAACTTAAAACATCAAAAATATGAGACAATTTAAATGCTTAATAAATCCATTTATTGTATAATATATGACGAAAAAATTACTACTATTGGACTTGACAATGTCAAACACATCATAATTATATAACATAAATTTAATATGAAAAATAACTCAAATATGAAACAAAACAAACATAAGTATTTGTTAAAATTGACATAAAATTTTTTTAATGTGTCAAATTTTTTATAAAATGTAATATATATTAAATATGACTTTGACTATCGACAAAAAAAAAGGAAAAAGAAAATACGAGTCAATTTTTCTTTTTTAGGGTTATTGCAGTTTTAATTTTTTAATATTCATTCAATTTTGAAAAACAATATTCATATTATGTTTGTTTTTATGTATTTAAAATGTTATGAAATTTAAAAAAAAAATTTCTACATGACATGGTTTTATGATTCCACTCTATTTTATATTAATTTTAATTCATTTCATATATTATGTAATTTATTATAATAATTTAATTTTAACTTTAAATTTATTTTTTAAAATTAAATATACACTTTATAATAATTTAATATTATAAACATCATAATTATCTTCCTTGCTTTTCATTTCCTTTTATCTATTTTTTATTTTAGCAATAAAATGACTTAATTACTCTTATCATGGTGAAGAAAATATTGCTATATCCCTCCGCTCTCGAGACATATGTTAGTAGACTAAGCGGTGTTAACCTTTCATTGACCCCCATTGAGAAAATACTTCTTCTAACCATCCGCCTTGAAGCGGAAGGCATTAGCCTTCCACACTTTCGACCATCCATTCCTTTCAAGATGCTAAGACATCGACTTTTTAAGTGTGAACACTCTCCTAGTGTGAGTGCACTTCCAAGACAATAAGGAGTCTATTTAGGCATAACAATCTCGTATTGATAGAGACTCGTGATTATCTTTTACACATTAAGCGGGACTAGATGTGTACCCTGTCATGTCATACTAATGGAAAATGATACCTCTCCTATAAATTCCTGAAGTAGGATGAAGAAGGGATCGATATTTGAACACCTTAAAATCACTTTGAGAAGTGACTTCTTGATCATACTATATTCTTGTCTCTATTTCAACTCTCGACCTCCATTAAACCACATTGATCTCCTCATTGTCTTCCTCTCTTGTTGAAAGTTGTATCAACAATTGGTATAGTGAACGTAGACTTAATAATGTCTCAGAATCAAAATGATGCTACCTACAACCCCACAAACAACGACACTAACCTCACCAATTCCTCCACTTCGCTTAATGGAAATGGAGCCACCAACATTGAACTCCCTTCAACCTAAACCAAAATATCAACTCGCCCGACCATTACCACTATGGAAGCCATTACCCAGCTCCTGAATGCCCTTAACATTCCCTCGGCTAACCCCGCTATTGTGGCCTTTCCTTCAATTCCCAATGCCCCATCATCTCCTGTTACCCCATAATATCCCAAAGATAACTTTCTTAATCAAATCCTCTCTTGTTTCACCTCCCAACCTCAACCCGTTGTTGCAGCCATTCCTCTAGATCAAGTTTATTAGTAGAAGTTGATCTGTCATAATTTGATACGTCAAATTAGGCTTACCATTACACTTAAAGAGCTTATTTTCAAATAAATTAGGTTTCTTTTCTTTTTTCTTTTTGTTGTAAATGAAATGTTTTTGTTAGTTTTAAGTCATTTTTTAAAACCAGATTGTTCAATTGTGCCACGGAGAACTTAATAATGTGAAGAAAACATCACTTGGAAGGGGGTATCATGATATCGAGGCATGAAAATCGTGATACCCCTAAAAGTGCTGAAATGAAGAAAATTGAGGCCAACTACAATGATATCGCGATACTGAGTAATGGGTATTATGATTCGATACCCCTAAAACTTCCAATCTCAAGACTGCTGTGGGCATTGCGATATCGCTGCTTGATGGGTGAAAAAACTACAGGGGAAATTTTATGTCCAACAAGCTTAAGTCTATTTTTTATTTAAGGTCATTACATTCATTGTTAGGTTAAATATTAGTAGGCTATAAATATAACTTTATAAGACTTTGATTTTAGAGATTTGTTGGCTGAACATTTTCCTTAGTTTCATAGCTCTTAGTTTAAGGTTTGTTTTCTTTTTGTTTTTAGGTTAGATATTTTCTTTTCTTTTTAAATTAGATTTTTTTGTTGTTTCATTTCTTCCTCCTTGTTGAAGACTATGCAAAAGGGAGATGATCAAACTCTTGGGCTTTAATGGATTTTCATCAATCAAATGAGCATTTTCTTAAACTCTTTACTTCTATTTTATGCCTACCATGTGGTTAATAAAATGCTTGTTTGAAATTTAAGCTTCATTATGTGTTAAATTGTTTGATGGTTGGTTGATTGGTTGTTTGTTGGTTTAAGTTAATGTTTATACTTGATTAATTGATTGTTCGAGTATATTGAAATGCTTAATACGCTAGAATTGATGCCTCTAGTGGAAAATCTAGATAAACGATACCGAGAGGAGAGTTTATCCTTAGGTAGTTCGATATGATTGTGTTGAATAGTGAGACTGAAAGGAAATCTATATGCCTAAGTGAAACCAAGAGGAGAGCTTAGGTGGTATCTTTTAGTTTAGGATGAGACTGAAATAATATTCTTAGCTAAAAGTGGCAATCAATATAAGCGGTATAGGTTTGTTAACTTAGCTAACAATTAACAAATCATCTGGCCACTGTTTTATTATTTACATTGTCTAAAGCAATAGGAAAGAAAATTAGAGTAGTTAGTTTAATTGATAATTTAAATTTAGTTTACAAACAATTTATTTTGGAATTTGCTCTAATTATTTATGGCTTGATTAGATTAGTAATTGCTTAACTTGTAATTAATTTGATAAATACATTTACCGATAATCCATTGGGTTTGATCCTTGGAATGCTTTAGTATTCCATTGACACTACAAATATTACAACTGATACTATACACTTGCAGTTAAAACGATACTTTTAAATTGTTTTATAAAATTGTTTATTTTCTGCGCACTCGTGTATGTGATTAGCAGTAAATTCCTGGTTCCCAACACCGTGTTATTGAGATGCAAGAAAAAATGTGCCTCATGGAGGAGCAACTCCTAGTTCAACAGTGGTAGCTTCAGGAGCAATGGTGATAGGGTTATCTCTAAAAAGCTAATTGTAGAATTACGTGCAAGCAAGGACATTACCAAAGATGCCCACTGTCCCCCTCCACAGCATTTGGAAGGTTCAACTCAATCCACCATTTTTAGGAATCGGAAGGAGCCTAATGATGATGAAATGATGTAGGACCTTTAGCTCTTTAACTGTTTAAACCAAGTGGTTCAAAACAAAGTTGCTTCCTTTGATGAGAAAATTGCAACCCTCAGACTAGAATTTCTGAAAAAAGCTAAGGAATCTAAGTCTTATGAAGTTTCCTGGTGTAACAACCCTAACCTGACCCGATTGTCGGGTTTGAGCTATAAGATGCCACATCCGTTGTTGGAACAACTACTATAAAAAATATAAATTAATTAGTTAAACATTCAATCATCCATTACCATAGTTATCATAGGCTATACAAACTTTTCTAAGACTCAATTGAGCTTACAAAAGCTCATTTGCTATATTGTACATGAAATAGGACCAAATTGCTAAGTTTTCAAAATTTTAGATCAGGTATCGATACCATTTCGAGCTTCGATGTTTAGAAAAAGTTGAATTAAAACCAAAGGTATCAATACCAGTCATAAAGTATCAATACTTCACTTCTGTATCGATATCATTTTAATGTTTGAAGTTTTGAAAATTAGGAAAAACTACTAAAGTACCAATACCCTTTTCTAAGGTATCGATACCTCAGAGAAAAAAAGTTAAAAATATACATTTTGGTACCTATTTCTTGCCAATTTATCAATTTACCCAAATGGTGCTTAAATGTACACTAAAACATGCATAAAACCAACCAAAACATTCATTTAACCATTTCCAAAATCAATCAATCTATCGAATATGCCTCAATTTGGCACCATTTCATACCAATTCAAGTTATACAACATACACTTAACAATTCCATATTATCGTTTTTCCATACCATTTCATGCTCAAATATGCAATTATAAGAACCATACACACACAACACAACATATTACCAAACTTACATATACCAATTTACATTAACTTTCACAAGATTAAACCTGAACCAAAGTTCAAACCAAAACTATCATTTTAGGCTAACATAACAACACCTTTGTATAGGTCATATAACCGAGCTAAAAAATGATTAAAAGACTATCGAGTCTAGAGCAGGATAGTGTGAGCTTTAAGGTGATCCGATTGACATGTGTTGCAAGCTGACAACTACAAGGAAAAAGAAACAACATTGTAAGCATATCGAATGCTTAGTAATTTCATAGGAATAAAAGAATAACTTACTTCATTTCACAATTTAATACAATAAACAATTCAACTTGGCAAGTTTGTCTAGACATGACAATCACATATCAACAAGGTGAGTTCCTCATATAACCATATCAATAGAAAATGAAGTATTTAACATTTAATTCAATGAAATTCATATAAGATCAACAATTTAATACCATTCATATAGTTCAATTAACATATAAAATTTTCTATATCAATTCATACTATTTCACTGTCTTTTTTTTCCACTTTTTTTAACCATTTAGCCCGATAAACTCTAATGAACATATTCAGATACATGGGTAACTACACCACACCAGGGCACCAAAGTGTAAAACCTATCGAAAACATATAATCATGTAATAATACATCCCTCCACCACACCGGGGTCTCTATAGAGACATTTAGTATTTGATAATCCGCAACAGATGGTGGATCTCGATATGATCTATAATAAAATCCGTACAATCACATGTTTCCTACCATCAAATATAACCCGTACCTACGTGAAAATAACCCTATTGGCATGCCAATCATATCCTATCCTTTATTACGTTCATTCAGGTACATTTAACACATATAACCCTTTTATTTACAATTTAATTCATATATCACCTTATTGTACCAAATCGTAAATAATTCAAATTACATTCACACAACACAAATTCATAATTCAAGTATATATTACAATTACATATAACCATGACATATGAACATACCTAGAAAAAAGAGCGACAACAAAGAAAACATAAAGGATTAATCCGTAATTTCGCCTTTTCCTCGATATACCTCTGTTTGATTCAACTCTCGATCTATATGATAATTTATTTCAATTTATCAATTCCATATACTTTATAACATCCTATTATATACATATGATAGTTCAATTCCATTTTTTGATTGTTTCCTAAAGTTTCACATTTTATTCAATTTAGTCCCTAAAACTAAAATTGTCATAACTTTCAAATTTGAGCCTTGATTTTGAAATCGACCTCAATTAAATCTTTATATAATCCTTTATTAACAATAATTATATAAATATTACACCGATTTTGAAATTCATGGACTTTAGTCCCTATGTTTGAAAACTAACAATTAAACTTTACAAACTAATCCTTTTTCACTTCTAATATTAAAATATAACAATTTAGTACCAAAAGCTTTAAGAAATCAATAATGAAAATTTTTTAAAACTTTAACATTTTTACAAATTGGTACTCGGGCTAGCTACATTAAGCTCTTGGGACATCAAAAACATAAAAATTACAAGAAACGAACTTGAATTACCTTAGCACTTAAGGGACAAGAGTTGAAAAAAAATTGAAACTCTTATTTTCCTTTCAAGGTTCGGCCAAGATAAAAAAGATGGAGAAGATGATAGGAAAATGGCTTTTTTATTTATTATTGTAACTTATATACTTTGATTAAAACTTACTAAACCTTACTTAATTAGACTAACATTAATTAACTTAGCCTTAATCATCCTAATCAATAACAGGTGGAAGGTGGCATTATTATCCACAATTCAGTAATCAAAATGGGTCCAATTGCTCATCTGGTCCCTAAACTAATTAAAAATCTATAGCTATTAACTTTTACCTCTTTTACAATTTAGTCATTCTACCTTAATTAACTATCTATTTGAAAAAAATTAAGGGACCAAACTTTAATTAAACTTTATAATAACCTCGTAAATATTAAATAATAATATTTATAGACTTCCTCATCGAAGATACAGTTCCAAAACTGCCATTTACTACATCATTGAAACATGGGTTGTTACACTTAGAGCTACGCTAATGAACCCCTCGCGCCATCTATCTTGATCCACAGCCTCTCTACCCCCTTTAAGTTTCCTAAACTAAATTACAGTAACATAGGGTAAATGACTTAAATTCAATGGTGTCAAAAATTGTGATTTTGGGACCTCATTTCTGTAAACCGAGTCTGTGGATATAAATTGTCACATCTCAAATATCGGGCTAGAAGAAATTAGATTAGTGGACTAAGAGCTATCGCACTATGATTTTTATTTAAAATTTCATAAAATTATGACAAGAATGAGTCATTGACTTAATGATTAAGAGAGAATAAGGAGATAGTGTAATTGGCTTAGAGATCTGAGTTAGAATCCTTTCCCTTGCAAATAAATTCATTCTGCTATTTTTTCTCCCACTCTCCTATGTATGTGTCGTCCAACCAATTATCCTAGGTATATAAGTGTTATTTTTATTTTATTTTCAGCCTTTCTCATTCTTTTTTCTCTATCTGTCTTCCCTTTATTCTCCCACTCTCAAACTTTCATATTTTTTTTTTCTCTTTTCTTCTTTCTTTCTCATTCACTGTACCAACCAATCAACCCTTCTCTTTTCCATCCACTCATCCTCCATTGGTGGTCGATTATAGATCATCTTCTTCATCTTTACTACTGCCGTTTTTCACTATTTTCCAACCCTAAATCTACCATTTTTATCACTAAGAAAAACCTCTATGGCTGCCACAAAAAGCACCATTGTCGTCTCTTTTATCTTCCTTGTGTAAGTGGCTTTTACTTTCATTTTTCTCTTCCATTTTTCTTTAGTTCATTTATTGATTCATATATGGAATTTTGGTGTTAATTTTTTGATTAAAAAATTAATTTTTTAGCCCTTAAAAATTCCCATTAAGTTGTCTAAGACAACCCTAAACTGTCACCGTAAGGGTCTGTTTGCCGGTCCTCAAACCCTCCTATGTGACTGTCGATTGGTGACCTTTTATAATTTTGTTTATGCTAATATTCTAACCCTTTTTCTTCCTTTTTTTTAAAAGCCTAAAATAGTTCCTTAAAAGCCCCTTAAATCCTTCCTTATGCCACCCCTATTTGTGCCCCTATTTGTGCTGTCTACGGTGGTGTGTCGACCCTTTTAACACCACATTGGGGTTGTTGTTTTATAGCATTTTTATCCCTTTCCAGGAGATAAAAATTTTTGTTTCACTCTTCTAATAAATTCTAATTGGTGTTTTTTTTATTTGTGTTCGATCCCTCGTGTTCAATAATCCAGAAGTAGATAAAGAATAGTGTAAGTGCCAAAAATAGTGAAAACTAGTCATGTATTGTTTTTGCTTAAAGTTTTTGTTTTGGTTGAGTTTTCTTGAGGGTTTTAACATTATTTAATTACTTATTTTTGGTATAAAATTGATCGTAGGTGCTAATTGTAACATCTCGTACCAGTAGTAAAATCAAAATTTACTCGCACTCTCACTTGGTGTTGTTTTAGTGTAATATTGTTCAATTTAGAGAATTCTGAAATTTTTTATTGAAACATTATTTTAGATGAATCCTTAGAGGTGTTTGAAGGCTGATCCTAAGTGTAAAATTAACATTTCAATGTTATTTTTGGATCAGCGATCGTTTAAGGTTTAAGGTGCGAAAGTGCGGATTTTTATGGTGTAGTATTGCGAGTTACGAAATAAGGTGTGGGTTTTAAATTTAAATAATTGTTTGAAATAGATTAAAATATATGTTAAGTTGGTAAATTATGCTTTCTAGTTGCATGACCGAGTGGCCAAATTAGCGAATTAAATGGTGTCGAACAAGGTACGTAATCTACAATTGACTGAGTGATGAGACCTTATTAAATTTGCATGAATGTAAAATTTGACATGTCTGGTTAATTGATTGCATGCTTGATGTTGATGTATATTGTATTGAAATGATATGGGTTGATATTGTTTATTGAGTGCTTGTATAGCATGTGACTCATTGAGTCACTGTTTGAATATGTATTAAGTATGCTTGGTTGTGATGCACATTGTATATATGTTTCATACTATTGGTGCCATGATTATCGATTGTTTGAAAGTATGAAATTAATGTACCAAATTTTTTTTGTAAGAATGTTGAGCATGCTGTTGTATTGAATATGTTACCATAAGTATGTAAAAACATGTCATTGTACCGAAACTGAACTAAAAGTATGAATTGTTCAAACATTGTATGTTATATTACATATTCATTTGGTGGGTTATTGTGGTTGAAGAAGGAGTTCCGTGGAGTATCAGAAATAGTTAAAGGCCACAATATTGTTGTTAGTGCACCGCACCAGGAGTATTGAGGAGATTGAATTTTTTTTTGCATTACTGGTGGCTTTTCCATAATACTGGTAGCTTGTTTGCATATATTGGCTATTTATTTTCATTACTAATACTGTGGGTTTATCCACATCGAGCTTTGGCTCACACTGTTTTGGAGTTCGGTAGATGGATTTTAGGGAATTCGTAGTGTGTAGTGGATGGTAGAGTAGGAACTTTTGCATTGCATCATTTGCATCACCCTATGCTTATAAATCATTTGATACCATATGATAATTGCTATGTATCGACATGAAACTCCAATGTTGGCTCTTTGTTTTTCTGTTAACGTTTATATGCACTACTTGATGAAATGCCACATTTATTATAGATATTGTATTCATGATTCTTTGTGTTACCGTAATTGAAAATAAGTATGTTTAAATAACTATTTGACTCACGTTGAGCTTTCATATGCTCACTCCCTCGCAGTGTTGAACTTTTAAGGTAACCCTTGAGAACAGGTCTGAACTCGACATTCGGAGCATCACCTCGAACATCAAACTGTTTTAGATAAAGTGTTTTTAATAAGTTTTTATCGGTTCAGTTTGTTTTTATGTATTTTTGGTTTGTGGCTTGGAACTTTTCTTTTGGAATTTTTTTGTATGCATGGATTATTGAAACGTAATAATTGGTAAAAGCATGATATTTGGCCTAAGTAAAATCAGACATTGTTCATCAATTTCTGCTGCATTACAACGAACTAGTTTTTGAGAAACAAATCAATAAGGTAACTAAATTTTCAAAACAAATTGAATAATTGTTTTTCCGCTTCATTAGTTGACATTGAATTTTTACAAAGCAAAGCAATAAACAATCAAATTTTCCAAAAACATCACTACTGATAATAAAATGAATCTTAAGTGTAGATGACCTAATAAATGAATGTTTTTAATTTACTTCAAGGTACAACCCTGGTTTTTAAAAGTGTTGTAGGTTAGCTTTTCCATTTCAATGGCTAATGTAGCCTTCTCAATCTCGCCATAACGTCTAGGCCGGGTTTGAGGGTTACAGAAATACAGATATTTATGGAGTTGGTGTATAGATGAATTGAAATTTAGTTAAGTAATTCAGCCAAAATTGTGGTTAATTAAGGGTCAGGGACTAAATTCTAAAAGTTAAATCGTTATAAATTTTTAATTTGGAAAATACTTAGGGACTTAGATAGCAATTATCTAAAGGGTTAAAATGGTGAATAAACCAAATTAAAATATATGATAGTGGGATTTGATGGTGGATACCATTAACTTAAACTAATTAAATATTTATGTTAATTAATTTAGGTTAAAATATGTTAATTTAAGTATAAATAATAAAATATAATGGAAATAAAGAGAAGATGTTATCATCTTTATCTTCAACTGTGGAAATGAAAGAAAAAAAAAGAAAGAAAAGATGAAAGCTTGAAAATCCTTGGAAATTCGGCTACCAAATTCAACTAAAGTCAACGTAGGACAGTGGAAATATAAAGGAAAGACGAGAACCGATGACGAGGGACTCGAGCTTTTGGTATAGTAGATTCCCAGTAGTTCGAGCAATTGATCCAACATCCTAGAAGCAATCCTCGATTCAGCAATGTTTGTATGTCCTCATTTTGTTTAACTTCGGCATGTACCTAGGTTGAGTCAATTTTGATACAATACTATGTCTTTATGCACTTTTGATTTAGGATTTTGATGTATGGACTTCGTCAATTGAATGCAATGTGTATATTGATTTCATATATGGATTGAAATGGTATGAATTGCTGCAATGTATGGCATTGGTAAATAGGTAATTATGTTTGAAATTGTGTATGAATGTGCTAAACGGTTGAATTATAAGAATTGTGATATTGAAGAATCATAGAACATGTATTATAGTTCAAAGATTGATTGTTTAGATAGTATATTTTAGATGAATTTGTATTATGTTTGAACAAATTGGTAAGTTAGTGATTGTAGGTTGATGTTCATTTAATATTTTGCAAAATAAGTTTGTCACATCTTGATGTCGGGCATATGTCGTCGCGATGAGATTAGACCACCATGCATGGCATGATGTCAAGTATGGGTCATTGAGACAAGATCTAGTCAGTATGTTGCGTTGTGACGAGGAACCTCCTGATGTCATGATGTCGATCTGAACTTTATAATCATTATAGTTTAGTCCTAATTCGATATCGAGTTAGTATTAAAGCCTTCATAAACTCATATAAGACCTGAAAAATAAATATATATATATATAACATTTATATATTTAATTTTTCTTAAAATTTAGTGGTTAATAATGTGAATTAGATTATAAATTTCTCGTAGTAACTTTAGTAACTAATGTGACACCTTATTGCTCAGACTCGATGATCGGGTCAAGTATGGGGTTTTACATATAATGGTATCAGAGCTATAGGTTTAGCCAATTCTCAAATGAAAACTAGCTCAAAATTGAGTCTAGAGGTACATGCCAAAGTTGAGTTTAGTATGAGTCAGGAATTGGATGCTGATTATAAAATTTGTTTATTTATAACTATAAGTGTTAAAAGAATCAAGAAATGATGTTGGTGATGTTAATTCCAGCACCGATCACTCTATTACGAGTGAAAATCAAATTAGAATCGAGGCACCAGGTGTAAATCCAACTGATCCTTGACAAAACAGAGCTGATAGACCTTGACGAGAAGGTCAAGATGATGAGAATTTGCTCTGCACGATTGTGAAAATCTTTCAGAGAGTACCAGGAGCTATTCCTCAAGCTGCACCAGTAGCTGCAGCTCATCGAGCCTTGATAAAGGAGTTACAAAAATATGGAGCAACTAAGTTCAGAGGGTTGAAAGATGTCGATCCCTCCTCAGTCAAAATTTGGCTAGAATCGACTGAACGAGTCTTACAATAGTTAGAATGTTCACCGTCTGAGTGTGTGACTTGTGTGGTATCTCTCCTAAAAGAAGAAACTTATCAATGGTGGCTAACTATCACATGTCATATGCTGATGAATCAAGTCACTTGGACTTTCTTCTTGTTTGAGTTTGAAAAGAAGTATATTAGTGAATTGCATTTGGAAGATAGAAAGCAATAATTTATGATGTTGAAGCACGAGAATATGCTAGTAGTTGACTATAAATGAGAGTTCTTGCGACTCAACAAGTATGCTCTCGAGTTAGTTCTCATAGAAGAGAAAATTTGTAAGCAATTCCTTTGGAAATTGTGAAACGAGCTTTAAATCAAATTGGTTTTGTACAAAATAAAAGAATTTTCTAATCTAGCTGAATAATCGAAACTAGTTGAACAGGCCTTTAGCCTAAATAAGAAACATGAGTCTCTCTGAGCAATCTAAAAGGGAGTCGAGTTTATCAATTCGCAACCATTGCCTAAGCGAGCCAAGGAGTCTCAAATTTCATGGAAATCATTTCCATTGAATGTCAAATTTGAGAGAGACTGGGTTAAACAACTGTCAGTATCTATTGGAAACAATGAGAAGCTCAGAAAGGACATAATTATTTCAAATTGTGAGCTTTGATGGGAATAAGCACAGAAGTGAATGTTGGAAGAGAATGAGAGCATGTTTACGATGCAAATCTTTAGAGCATATTGCTAGAAATTATCCGAGAAGTGTTAGTGATATCGGATTCCTCTACCCGGATTCCAGGTTTAATAGAAAGTCTACTAGCACTGAACATGCAAGTGAAGCCAGAATTAAGTAATGCCAAGTACAATTTAGAAAATGTACCTGCATTGATGTCGAATGTGTCTTGTTCCTTGTGATACTTAGCTACGTAAAATAATGCTAGTTGTCTAACCTTAGTTCTGATCGGACCCCTCAGATGAAACTAATTAACCTTTTGATGTTGTACCCTCACCTTCCCTTGATTCTGTATCAGAGCTTACATCTGATTTATCTAGCGAAGACAATCCTTAACCCTATGTTCCATCAAACCACAACCCAGACATATACCCAACCTTTTTTAACATTTGCCCGGATGGCGATAATCATAGTATCTACGAATCAAAATGCTAGATAATCTAATAGTTCCTCCAATAAGAAGTACTACAACATTCTGTTGAGGTCTGGCTTCTTTGTCCCTCTTTAAACGTTGCAGATTTGGATCAGTGTAACCAAACTCTCTCTTTTTTTGAACTTTATTCGTTTCCTTTCTCTTGCAGCCTAAGTAGTTACTTTATTCTACTACCTTAGTCTTGAAGACCATTTCTAAGATTGCCAACATCACTTGGGACACTGCATCATCCCCGATCTTTTGATCACTGTCTTTTGAAGTAAGTGCAACCATAGTGTCATTTGTCTCGTGGTTAGGCACAATTCTCGGAAAAGTAAATAAATCAACTTGGGTAGCTCGACGTTGAGCCCCACGGTTCCTCATTCTACGATTGTTCATTATGTATCTTATGATCTTAAGTTTGATCTGCAGTTTCAGAAATATAATCACTAGCTATCTTCAGTCAGTTTTCAGTTTCCTATCTTACAGTTTCAAAGAAAATATAAACACTAGATATTTTGGTTCTATGTCTATAGTAATACACCTCTAGTGTTTACCTACAATTTAACAGTTGCTTTTCTATGACAACAGACACTAGAGTTTCAGACATATTTCTCTTTGTAGAATATCATTTTCAAAATTCTTTTCGGCTTATTTTTTTCCCAAAATACCTCTTTGTTTTCAATGAATGCATGCAAACCTATTAAAACCTCAGACTGAGTTGATGGACTTGAATATGATACCACTAAATGTAACCTCCCTAACCT
Organism: Gossypium hirsutum; assembly: GCF_007990345.1. Taxonomy (NCBI): domain Eukaryota; kingdom Viridiplantae; phylum Streptophyta; class Magnoliopsida; order Malvales; family Malvaceae; genus Gossypium; species Gossypium hirsutum. Next base: position 97,843,882 of record NC_053428.1, on the reverse strand, counting down.
GGCCTAGATGTTACGGCCAGATTAAGAAAGCTACATTAGGCCCCAAAATGGTTAGGTAGACCATTTGATCTTTGAAAACCCTTAACATGACTAGTTTTGAAGAAAACTATTATTGGTGATCAAATTTAGATAAAAATATTTTTTTATTGAAAAACCCTAACTTGTCTAACTTTAGAAAAAGTCATCACTCTTAAATTAAATAACGTTAAAGCATTCATTTAATTAGGTCGTCTTTACTTAGAGCCCATTTTTGTTATTGTTTCCATATTTTAGAAGACTAATTGATTTGACATTATGTTTTTCAAGAATTGAATCATTGAAATACAATGAAAAAACCATTTGTTACGCCCCGTTAAATTTATTTCTATTTCTGTAAATATCTAACAAATGTGTATCTATTTCAGTGGTTAAGTGTTCTAGGTGTGTGCATTAGGTCTTGGGTTCAAATCCCACTTTTAGCAAATTTTGTTATTTTTTATCCAAGCCATACCCTTGTGGAGTGGGCTTATATTAAATTTCCTGTAAATCCATATCAAAATGAGCATGTTGGTTCGAGTAGTAAGAGCGTTAGTGTGCTGGGGGTCCTCTATTCGAATCCCTGCGTTAGCATGGATGTTAATTTTTGCTCTGTCAACTGATGGAATTTCGGTGTAGTTGGAATTCTGAGAAAGTTTTTGTTAGTGGGATAATGGGGAGGAATTTGAGGAATTCATGATATTTTTTATTTTATTTTCTTTTTTCAAAAAATTCCTCTTTCTTCCAAAATCCCCAAAAAGAATCTAACGTTAATTTCTTTTCTTTTTTGCTCTATGCTGTTTTCTCCTCTCTTTTCTTGCCGGTGATTTGGTGTTATTTTTCTATCTATTATTGAATTTCCATATCTCGCTATTTCGGTTGTAACATCCCAGGATCTGGGGTTAAAAGTTTTGAGGTTTGTGGTTAAGGCCAGTGAGTGGGTTGAACCTTTGGGTTCAATTTCACGTTTTAATGTCAGAATGGGCCTGCTGGTCTGGTGGTTAGTTAGGTGTTAGTGTATCTCTGGGTCTCATATTCGAATCCTTGTGAGTGTTTTTGATAATTATTTATTTTATTTTGTTTTTTTTAAACGGGGAAGTTAATTTTCGAATAGAAAATAAGTTTACGTTCTTCTTCTTCTACTTTTTATTTTTCTTCCCTATTATTCCTTTTTCTGTTCTTAGCAAATTCCAATTTTGTTTGTTTCTTGTTTCTTCCGTTTTACACACCTTACGTGTTGTTTGTCAAGACTGATTGTCTTTGTGTTTCGTTTTATCAGAGGTGAAGCGGGTAAGTTTTGCTCATGAGGGTTTATGATAGAATTGCTTTTGTTTCTATTATTTGTTAATGGAAATTCTTATAGTTTAAGTTTATGTGTGAAATTGAGGTTTCCAAATAGTTGGTAAGGGCGAATCGATTGATCTTTGCTGCTTGATATCACGTTCTAGGGTGTGTGTTCTAAAACGGTTTAACTTCGGTATCGAGTTACGGTGAAATTCAATAATGTCTTGTTTGTTTATGAAATTGATTATTTGAAGTATCATATTGTTTTTTAATTGCATGAAATTTTGTATGTTTTGGCATAATTTTGGGTTGCCAAGGGTTGGGGATCGTTTCGACATCAAAAACATGATTTTCAGGCTATTTTGGCATGGTTTCGTAACCACACGGGTGGCCACACAGACGTGTGTTGTACACAGGCGGTCCACACAGTCGTGTGCAATTGGGAATTTAGGGTTTTTGATGGTTTTTGGTTCCACACGGCCTAGCCACACGGGCATGTGAGATCTCCTCACGGTCGTGTCGCCTCTACTCTTTATTTTTGGCATTTATGAGCGTGTGTCACCTTTACATGGGTGTGTAGGCCTCCACACAGCTTGGGCACTTCCACATAGTCGGGGCACACACCATGTGGCCCTATTTTGCGAAATTTTTGTTTTGAGTCATAAACTGTTTATTTTATGTTTCTGTGTAATTCGACCCTCGGTCAAGCCTCAGAAGTGTGTTTGGGACTCGGTTTAGTTTGGTTTGCGTATATATGTGCGTTCATGGGCTTTAATTTTATTACTCGTTTATGTGATGAATAAGTATGAGTTCATGATTGTTGTCGTAACTGAATATTAGAATACAAGTGTGATCAAATTTGAATCTGTTCAATTGGAAATGTTAATGTCTGTTTCTGTATATTGTCTGCATAATATGTGCATTGTTTCATAGCATGAAAATTTTGGGATCTGGCTATGAAGAGAAGGAATATAGACTTAGCAGTTTTAACTGGGATACTTTTGTACAGTGGTTTACCGTACTATCCTATACATATATCAGCTTAGTTATATACAGTTACTCAAGTGGCGTAGTTCCATTTTGTGGTGTGTTAGGTGGATGAACCTATTATTGTAACACCTCTAACCCGTACTCGTCGTCGGAATAGGGTTTCGGAGCATTACTAGAACATATAGAACATTTTTCAATTTATTCATGCAAGTCATTATTCATTAACCAAGATTATTCATAACATCCCTTAATTGGACCCTCGAGGCCTAATACGAGCATTAGAAACAAGTAGGAACTTAATTGGGACCTTTAAGATTTTTTTGCAAAATTAAAATTTTTTTCCAACGTATAGGACTCACACGCCCAGTGGTCTAAGGGACATGCCCTTATGACCTTGGGACACTCCCGTGTTAGAGGCCGTGTTCGACCCTATGTAACTCTCTAACTTGCACACACGCCCGTGTGCTAAGCCGTGTGGTTAATTAATTTAATTCGAATTAGGTGTAGGTTTCACACGGCCAGGACACATGCCAGTTTCCAGGCTGTGTGGTACACATGGATGAGACACACGCTCGTGTCTCTGCCCGTGTGCCCGGTTCTAAGCATTTTGTTTCTCAAAATTTAGGTGCAGGGGACACACGGCCTAACCACATGCCCGTGTTACTAGGCTGTGTGTCACACACGGTCTAGACACACACCCATGTGTCTGCCCATGTGGACAAAATGAAGCCATTTCCTAGCTTCATTTCTCACCCAAAAACTTGCACATAAAACACTCAACCAATTCCAACCAATTCAAGCATTCCAATTGAACAAATTCATCATTCATCAAGGCATACCATTTCATCCATTCATGGTTACTAACTCACCTAAACTTAACTTGGACATTTACAACATTGGGTCACATGAACTTAGCATAACACATGTGGATATATATATCATAATAGTTTACTAAATCATATCCCAAAATGAGCCATCACTAGCTATTCCAATGGCTAGGTTACAAAATGACACTTCAAGCCACTATTGGCCAAGTTTCCCTATACATGCCATTACACCAAAACGATTTCACTAAGTATACCCAAAATGCTAGGTTGATAGTGTGACGATGCTCCAACGATCTTCCAACCTTCATGAGCTTCTGAGCACTATAAAATAGGGGAAAAATAAAAGGAGTAAGCATTACATGCTTAGTAAGTTCGTATAACTGAAACTAAACTTACCAATCTTGTTTAATAAATCTAAGCATACATAACATGTCTTCCATCCATTTAGCTAAATTGCCTAAACACATACAATCATTCAAACATGTTAGTCACCAAAATTTTCATATAAATCAAGTAACATAGATGAGCTCATTAAGCAATGTTCTTTCAAGTCATTATCATTTTATCTCAAGATTTTTCATGTCAAGTCAAGAGTTATATGTTCATTGAATCATTGAAATCCTGATGAAGGCTCAAGTAGTGCATTCGAGGTGTACTATTCATTAATCCTTCAATTCTTATCGAGGGTACCCCTTAGTGTACTTAACCAAGGAACACACTCACGAGCCACATGTCGTATAACAGGATTGCTAGTCCAGGCTAAATCCTTTATATAATGTATGCTCATAAGAGTTCGATTAGGGTTACTAGTCCAGGCTAAACCCTAATCATAATGTGTGCTCTAGAGGTATTATATCGGGATTACCTATCCGGGCCAAATCTTTTACATAATAAGGTCATTCGGATTACTCTTCCGAGCTAAATCTCGTCCGCAACAAATACATGACCTTATTAGTTTAGGGAAAACATATACATTCATCAAAATTCAATATTCAATCGGAACTAACCCTTTTATCACCATTTCAAGCTTATTTTCATTTATCTTCATAGCATACAAGTGAACCACATCAACATAAATCAAATTACTTACAACACAACAAGTAATTAACATAATTACATGTCCGTTTAAGTTACACGAACTTACCTCGACACTTGTTCGTGTAATAATCTACTAATCCGAAACCTTTTCCTTTCCTCGATCTAACCTCGAATTAGTGTTGTTCGGATCTATATAAATGAATTTAATCATTAATTTCATACATTTCATACTTAGATGAACTCAATTTACATCCTAGGCAAAATTACCATTTTGCCTGTAACTTTTCCAAAAATTCGATTGTCCTTAGGCCCCGAAAATGAAACTTGTAAAAATTAATCCCTATTCCAAGCCTAACCAAAGCCCTATTACAATTTTTCCAGCACATGTTTACATAAAATTTTAGAATTTTTCATCAAATTTTACAGGTTTACATTTCAGTCCTTAAATCAAGTTTTCATCAAAAATCACATTGTAAAAGTTGTTTATTTATCAATAATCTTTCATTTTCTATCCTAAATTTCTAATTTCCAGTATAATACATCCATGACCAATTTTCATACCTTGATAACTTTTCAAATTAATCCCTCAAATAGAGAGATTAAGCTATCCCGATTTTAAAAATACCAAAATTACTAAAAAATGGACAAGGAAACTTACCCAATTAGGCCTTGAAAGTCTCTTCTCTCTCTCTCTTCTAGGGTTTCCATGTTTATTTTGGGGAAGAAGATGAGAAAATATGATTTTTATTTTCTTTTCATCTTTTTAATTAATTAATATTTTCACTTTCCAATTTAGTCCCTAGACTTTTTTCTCATTTTCCATGGATGAATCATCTAAAAATATCTACATACTTTTTATTAATGGTGTAATTACCATATAAGGACCTTAAGTTTTGAATTTCATAGCTATTTGATCTTTTTAGCTACTAGGACCCAACTTTGACATTTTATACGATTTAGTCCTTCTCATAATTAGGCACTAAATCGATAAAATTTCTTTCCACACGACATTTCTAGTATAATATGGTCCATATAATAAAATAAAAATAAATTTTATTTTCGGCTCGGATTTGTGGCCAGAGACTACTGTTCCGATGTCACCGAAATTGGGCTGTTACAATTATAGTTCTATGTGGTGTGCATGGTGGACAGGCCTACCATAGCCGTTATGTGGTGTGCTGGATGGACGAAGTGGTGTTTCGTTGGTGGGGTGGGATTTTGACTTGTGCATTTGTTCGCATCTAAATATACGTCTGTTTGTCAGAACATTCTATCTGTTTGTGTGACCTTTTGGTTATGGACAATATAGTTAATGTCATGTGATATGTTCTGATTATTGCGTATGACTAGATCATCATTTCTATGGTTTGATATTGTATTTGAAAAATTGATTGAGACTTTCGTAAGTGATATTTTTATGCACATGCTTGTCTGAAGTATTTATTGTGTCACTCCGTCTTTTGCCATCTATTCATGTTTTGGACTTACACTGAGCTCGAGTAGCTCATCTCTGTAGTGCCTTTCCTTTTAGGTACTTTCATGTTCTGGAGCTGGACTCGGTATATCGGAGATCTCAAAAAGATACGATTTGATTCAGTTTAAGTAAAGTCTCATAAGTTTTATATGGTTAATTTTAAGTCGGTTTGTAAAACAATTATATAAACTGTGGTACAAGTTTTTTTGCTGGACTTTCATAAGGTGTTATTTGGACTGAACTTTAGAAACTGTGGATTTTATTTCTGAATGTTTGAAACCGGTTTAATATTGTTTCAAACATAACGAACAAGAAGGTTTTCTTGGCTTGAATTAAAGTTTTTGTTTCCGATACTTTTGGTGGCCAATGTAACCTTCAGGATTTGGTCTAAACTTTTAGGCCGAGTTTTGGGGCGTTACATTTGGTAGTATCAGAGCCAGGTTTGCAAGGCATGTGCTTTATGTATCCGTGTGTACGCGTGTTTGTTAAAAAATTAAAAAAAAAAACTTTTGTACCATAGTGTTTCGAAAATGTTTCTGAGAAAATAACATGTCTGAGACTCCAATGTTCGTCCATACGAAACTCTGAATTTGCAAATTAATTCTGTAAGATTAGAACTGTAATGCCTAGACAATTATATTTGTGTTCGGTTTTGGTATTATAGATTCTTGAGGTTAGTTTGAAGTTCGATATGGATTCTGGTGATAAACAAGATCATGAGGGTCAGTCTATTGAGACTTTTGAGGAATCGTCGACTTCTCCGAGACGTGTGTCTGTTCAGGAGTCGAAAGTCAATGCGATTCAATTAGCTACGGGTAGCGATGACCTGAAGGTTGGCATTGAAGCATTGACTTGAGTTGTATGAGAAGTGTTAGAGAAAGTCTTCAAGACTAGTTTAGAGAGAACTAGAGCGATGGTTCAAGGTAGGTGTGCAAATTGTGGGAAGAAAAAAGATCGTAGTCCTTCGAGGTTGGTGCCTTGATCTGCAAAGTGTGTCGGGTCTCAGCAAAATTTCAATAAGAGTAATGTAGGAGGTTCCAGTATTGGCGTGACTATGTCAGTTTATGGGCATTGTAAAAAGCATCATCCAAAAGATTGTTGGAAAAAGTCGGGAGCGTGTCTCAGATGGGGGTCTACGGGCCATTGGATTAGGGACTATTTTTGGTTACATTGAGTCAGGTATGATTGTGTAACACTGTTGACCTTGTGCGCTATTGTTTTTGAATGATTTGACTTTCTGAATATGGCATTGTGTTTGTTCGTGTAATAGAAAAGTGAATTGATCTAGTTCAATGGTTAAGTGTTCTGGGTATGTATGAGAAATTTTAAGGTTTAGTATGTTTCAAGGTCAGAGTGCGCAGTGGGAGCATAGTGGTAAGTTTTGTGTTTAGACGATTGTCTTTTTAGTAGGAAATTTCAGGGACGAAATTTCTTTAAGTAGGGGCGAGCTGTAACATCCTAGAATCTAGGGTTAGAAGTTTTGAGGTTTGTGGTTAAGGTCAGTGAGTGGGTTGAACCTTTGGGTTCAATTTCGAGTTTAATGTTAGAATGGATCTGCTGGTCTAGTGGTTAGTTGGGTGTTAGTGTATCTCTGGGTCTCGTGTTCGAATCCCTATAAGTGTTTTTGATAATTATTTGTTTTATTTTATTTTTCTAAAAAAGGGAAGTTAATTTTGGAATAGAACATAAATTTACGTTCTTCTGCTTTTACTTTTTAGTTTTCTTCCCCATAGTTCCTTTTTCTGTTCTTACCCAATTCCAATTTCGTTTATTTCTTATTTCTTCCGTTTTACACACATTACGTGTTGCCTATCAAGACTGATCCTCCTTGTGATTCGTTTTACTAGAGGTGAAGCGGGTAAGTTTTGTTCATGAGGGTTTATGATAGAATTGCTTCTATTTCTATTATTTGTTAATGGAAGTTCTTATAGTTTAAGTTTATGTGTGAAATTGAGGTTTCCAGATAGTTGGTAAGGGTGAATCGATTGATCTTTGCTGCTTGATATTACGTTCTAAGGTATGTGTTCTGAAACGGTTTAACTTCGGTATCGAATTGCGGTGAAATTCAATAATGTGTTGTGTGTTTATGAAATTGGTTATTTGAAGTATCATATTCTTTTTGAATTGCATGAAATTCTGTATGTTTTGGCATAAGTCTAGGTTGCCAAGGGTTGGGGATCATTTCGACATCAAAAGCATGATTTTCAGGCTGTTTTGGTGTGGTTTTGTAACCACTCGGGTGGCCACACGGGCATGTGCTACACACGGGCGATCTACATGGCCGTATGCAATTGTGAATTTAGGGTTTTCTATGGTTTTTGGTTCCACACGGCTAGCCACATGGGCGTGTGTACCCACATAGGCGTGTGAGATCTCTACACGGTCATGTCGCCTCTGCTATTTCTTTTTGGCATTTTTGGACAGTTAGTTACACGGGCTGCTCAGACTGGCGTGTGTCCCCTCCAAACGGGTGTGTGTTGCCTTCACATGGGCGTGTAGTCCTCCACATGGCCTGAGCATTTCCACACAACCATGTGGCCTTATTTTGCAGAATTTTTATTTTGAGTCATAAACTGTCTATTTTATGTTTCTGTGTAATCTGACTGTAACACCCCTAGCCCGTATCCGTCGTTGGATTAGGGTTATGAGACATTACCGATCATTTTACAATTCATATAAATATGCATTATATATATATTACAAATCAAGATTTTAATCACATCAATGCTTATAACTTAATCAAATATTAAATCTTAAACAATTATATCATTAACAATACAGCTTAAATAAAACATAATCCAAAATATATCAAAACAATTTATACATATACAGAACATGTAATACATCAATAACTTCATTATTGAAATATTAGACCTATTTTTATATAATTCATGCGCATACACAAGATATACATCAATTGAAAAAAATTTCATTACTAACCCATTTATTCATATATGCGGCATTAATATATTAGTCTGTATAAAATTCATATGTTTTGCATATTAACACAAATTAAAAACAAGCATTCGGTTATATGTAAACCCATTTCATTTCTTTGTCCATTCGGTTAAAATTATTTCAATAATGAGTAATTGACCTAGTGGTTAAGAGAAAACAAAGAGATAGTGCGATTCGCTTAGAAACCCTAGTTTGATTCTCCTTATTTGCAAAATAGCTTAATTTTGCTAAATTTTCTCCTTTTCACTATTTTTGTGCTGCCCATGCCTTTTAACCTAGGTATAGATATCACTTTTTCACTTATTTTCAGCCTTAAGTTAAATTTTCTCCTACCCTAGCCGTCTCCTCTCCTCTCCTCTCTTATTTTTTTCTCAAAGTTTCTTCGTTTCAATAGGATTTCATCACAGTTGTGTCACCTTATTGTTAGAGTTTTTATTTTTGTTTTCCTAGCCACCCTATTGATAATCTAAACCTCTTCAACCAGCCCAAAATTCCCTTTTTTCCACTCTTAACAGCCTCCTTTATTGTCCAATCCCGCCCCTATCCCTTATTCGTATTAGTGTCGGTAAGTCTTATTTTTCTTTCTTTGTTGTTGTCCTTTGTGTGCTGATTTTTAACTGCTTCTTTTACAGCCAATAAATAATCATTCTAGCCATTAAAATTTTTCTTTTTTGCAATCCAAAGATCCCTCATTGTGTCGCCCCAGATCTACGTTTTCTGTCACCTTAAGTGGTGTTGCCACCCCTTTAGGACACTATTGTTTTGGGATTATCGTTTCTCTTCAGTTGTCGCCCTTAATATTGTAATTTTTTTTGGATTTTTCCTTCTATTTATATATGATTTAGACATTCCTAATTGATTAATTGAATAAGACGTTTATCCAACAACTTAGATATGGGTAATGGGTAGTGCAAATTTCAAACTTGTACAAGATCTTACACTATTTCGCTTTGTTAATAATTTTTGCTTTGGCCGATTGCTTTAAAATATGAATGGAAGTTTTTTGTAACACCCCTAACCCGTATCCGCTACCAGAGCAGGGTTTTGGAGCATTACTACCATTTGCAGATCACTTAAAAAAATTAAAATACTTACCGATTCAATGCATCATATAAAATAAATATATTACCATTCAATCAACAGTTTGGCACTTGTGTAAGCATCAAACAACAACATTGTTAGTATACTTGCACATGTCTCATATAAATTCAACATTGGTATATCTATTTTCTCGACATGTCGCACTTGAGTTTAATAATAGTCTCAATTACATAATTTCCTTGTATCAACATATCAAAGATAATCATATATGTACATGTCATGAAACATATCATGCTCTTACCGTTTCTTCACAAGCATATATCATTCATTTCATTATATCAATATTTTATGCTTCATCATTTCCATATATTTTATGTATATTTATCCTGGTAATAGCTTATATCAAACTTAACATAAATTATATTCCATGTACTTATACTTATTTCGTTTATACATTTTCATAATTATTTCATACAACGCTTTTGTACATATATTTCCATATGACTAGTTCTTGTAAACATTTCACACAACCATTTCATATAACCATTCGTCATCTGATACATTTTACCTGAATATCAATTGTTCAACAGATGTTATAGCCTCTCCCATCCACGGTCTTATTTATCTTTGACGTGATGCCATAGCGTCTTTCAACTATGGTCTTACTCATTTTCTGTCATGTTGCATGGTATCTTTCAACCATGGTCTTATTCTTTTCATGTCACGTTGCCATGGTATCTTTCAACCATGGTCTTACACATCTCATATCAGGTTGCCATGGTATCTTTCAACCATGGTCTTACACATTTCATATCAAGTTGCCATGGTATCTTTCAACCATGGTCTTACACATTTCATATCAGGTTGCCATGGTATCTTTCAACCATGGTCTTACACATTTCATATCAGGTTGCCATGGTATCTTTCAACCATTGTCTTACACACAGGTTGCCATGGTATCTTTCAATCATAGTCTTACACATTTCATATCAGAGAGCACACTCCCGCGAACCTCATCTTTACAGTGGGATTACCAGTCCAGGCTAAATCCCCTGTAATATAAACTCATAGAGTATTGTCGGGATTACCAGTCCAGGCTAAATCCCCTGCAACGACAATTACTCTAATGAGTTTGGATCTGAATTACCAGTCTAGGCTAAATTCAGACCCTAATTCGGATTACCCGTTCGGGCTAAATCCGTTTTACACATATTCTTCGGGAGGGCTATATCAGGATAGGATCACCCATCCGGGCTAGATCTTTTTTACCGTCAATTCCTTTTCAGAGATCCATCGAATTTTCCTTTCATTCAACCGGGATTTCTTCTCCTTTTATCAAATTTATCAATGTTTCATAAATTTTCATACAATGAACATTCAAATCATATTCACATAAATAACATACAATCTCAAACATTTAAGAATATAATTCAAGTTACACGAACTTACCTCATTGCTTGTTTGTGTTTATAATTTCATTAATCTGATATCTTTTCTTTTCCACGATCAAGTCTCATATTTGAGTCGTCCGGATCTTTATAAATAAATTTGATCATCATTTTCATTCATTTCATATTCTAATGCATTTAATTAATGCTCTAGGCAAAATTACCATTTTGCCCCTAAACTTTTAATTAATGACGATTTCATCCTTAGGGTCAAGAAAATAAAATTCTTGCAATTTAATCCTTATTTCCAGCTATTATTCTCATATATATTGATAAAAATCCATGAATTCTATAAAATATCAGAATTTTTCATAATTTCAACACTTTTCAATTTAATCCCTAGAACATGTTTTCCCCCGATCTTGAACTAAATTAATAATTTCATTCAATTTTGTAATTTAAATAATTAAATAATCCATTTCATGCAATTTTGTCCTTTCTGACATGTTTACAAAATTGCATATAAAGTTTTACTTTTATTCAATTTAGTCCCTTAGCCTAAAATATGCAAATTAGCCATGCTAGATGAATATTCATACATATTTTTCCTCCTCCTCCTCTCCATTCCACATCCTTAATGTAGATAACACACTTGTAAGTAACATTATCCATAATTTTTATTATTTACTTTTATGAATATTCAAGCTGTCTATCTGCATCATAGTCACTAAATTATTTATATCTAGATCTATAGAACTCCAAATTAATATCAGATAATTTTTCCTGAATCTAGACTCATATATATTCTTACCATAAAAAATTAAAAATTTTTGGTTTAGCCAATAAGTACAGTTTATTCTTTAAAGTTTCCCATGTTCTGCTGTCTGACAGTTCTGACCCCTCTTCACCAAAAATTAATTATCTCCTCATACAGGATTCAAATGATGTTCTTGTTTGTTTATATTAAAAATAGACTCATCCAGGATTTTATAAATATAAATTTAATCCCCTAATTATTTTTATTCAATTTTTTATGATTTTCAAAGTCAGAACAGGGGAACCCAAATTCATTCTGACCTTGTCTCACAAAATTAATTATATCTCAAAATTTACAAATCTATTGCTTACAATATTTCTTCTATGAGAAACTATACTCAATAAGATTTAATTCCATATTTTTTTCATCTTATAATTCGATTTTTACAATTTATGGTGATTTTTCAAAGTTAGTCTACTGCTGCTGTCCAAACTGTTTTTGTGCAAGCTATTAATTACCATGTTATAACACCCTTATTTTCTTTTTCTACACCATTTCTCATCACTTTCTCTTATTTTCTCTTCACTAACATATCAAAAACATAGGACCTTATGTAAGAAAACTCTACTATAATATTATTTCCATGCTTTGTCAATAATAACAAACTTAAAAACATATTGAAATCTTGATATATTTACCTTGTTCTATTGATACTAATCTTTAACTTGATTTTCTCTCTCCTCCAGCTTCTATTTCTTGAATCCAACTTGATATTCTAACTCCCCATGCTCTCCTTAACATTTTTGTCTCTTGGTAGCTATGGAAATTCATTTGATTTTTGGGTGAAAATGGTGAATTTTTGGTAAAAGGACCAAATTGTAAAGAAAGCAAAACTTTCTTTCTTCCTCTCTTTCTCTCACGTTAGTGCATGGGAAAATATGGATGAGAATTTCTCATCTTTCTTTCTTTATATACTAATAAAATAATAATAAAATATCTTATTAAAGTATTAATAAAATAATATTTATCTAATTAAATAATTATAAAATATCAAAATATCTCTAGCATCATTATTACTTTCTAGATTTCTCTCTCTTCCAATTACCATTTTGCCCTTCATTATCTTTTAAAATTTCATCCTTGAGTCATCATTTAATTTGGTAAAATTGCAATTTAGTCCCTCATAGTTCTTCATCTATTCAATTTGGTCCTAATTCATCCATTTTCCTTAGTTTCTAGATCATTCCACTCTTAAATTATTTACACTATTGGTCCTTCAACTTTTTCATATTTACACTTTAACCCCTCAAATTATGAATATTTACTCTTGTGCAACAAAACTTTTCTCACTTTTACAATTTAGTCCTTTCTTGAATTATTATATCATAATATACTTCTCAATATTGACATAACTCAAAATTTCCCTTTTTGTCACTTTATTTCCTTATTTTACTATATCAAGGATAATATCTTACTGTAAAAATTTTCAGGGTATTACATTTTTAGTTAATGATTTTTGGGGATTAATTATGTTTAGGTTCTAATTTAAACATCCTAGATTAGTAATGACTACAGATCTCGTTTTCCCTCGCGTTTCGTATCAAAACAGTGTAAGTCCGTTTGATAATTCGAATATGAAAATTCATGCTTGTAAAACTTCTTAGGTCGAACCCCTTTTGGATGTTTCATGGTTGGCCATTAATTTTATATTTTTGTATTAAGTTTTAATTTTTATATAGGCCCATCTAAGGCTTCGGAGTAGAAGTACGGATTTTACGATTTAATATTGCGGTTTGTGAAATTAAAGTGTAGATTCTAACTTACTAAATTAGTTGTTAAATGATTATTTTTAGTATTTAATATGGTAATTAAGCTTCATGGCCAGGCTTGGTTAAATTACTAAGTAAGTAATTTAAAAGTGGTCAAATCAAGTAAGTTTTGAGCCCTAACAAATAGTGTGAATGCAAAGTTGATTGTTTCGTAATGATATGTTATAGCATGATTCGTTGATTATTAAATGTTTTTGGTTGTTTATATAGCATGTGTTATTATGGAATGAAGGTTTGAACGTTTGAATTATATTCTTGAGTGTGATGCCATGGAATGAATTAATTGCAAGTTTCTATACATGCATTGGAAAGTTGCTTTAGTAGCAGGATAATTTGTCGTTGAAATGATATAATATTGAAACATGATAAAGCATCATCGAATTGATTACGAAATTGAATGCATGGTAACTATGTCCACAAAATTGAAGTGAATGATATAATGAAAGCGTGTAAAACATGTCATTGAATTGAAATTGAAATGGAAGCATGTGAAGCGTGCCACTATATAGAAATTGAAATGTAAGCATGTACTTAATGTTCCTTGTATGTAATAATGCATGTGCATAGGGTGGGATATTGTGGATGACGAAGGAGTTTCGTGGAGTAACGGTGGTAAATTAAGTCCTCATTAATGTTGTCAGTGCACTATACCGGGAGTAATGAGGAGATTGGCGATTATATCACATAATGATTGGTAATTTAATTTGCATTTACTGAACTGCTGGGTTGCCCACAAAATTGGTATCTTCTTTGCATATTGATTGGCAGTATAACTACATTGTTTATAATGGTGGTTTAACCACATAAAGCTCTACTCGCATTATTCGAAGTTTGGCAGACAAGTCTTAGGGAACTCGTGGTGTGTAGCGGATGGATGGGTAAGAACCTTTTTGCATTGCATCATGCTCACGACATACTTGAATGAAAGTAATTTATGCTATGTATTGTATTGTGTTGTATCAAATGATATTTAATTAATGATTTATTCTTGTATGAAAGATTGTGTAATTATACTGCTATAGATTATTCACACTAAGCTAGTTTAACTCACTCCATAGTTTCAAACTTCTCAAGTAATGCTCAAGACTAGGATTGAACCCGACATATGGAGTATCACCTTAGACATCAGACTGGTTTTAAATAAGTAATTATAGTAAGTTCTTTATTGGTTTTTGGATTGTAATTTTTAAAGTCTTGGGTGTGTGGCTTGATTATTTTTTTATTTGGAGATTTTTGCATGCATAGACCCTTAAAGCTTAATAACTGATAATGCATGATATCTAGCTTAAGTAAAACTAACATTATTCATCAATTTTTCTTTTCCCTACAAACAAACCATTTTTGAAAAAACAAACAAATTGATAAGACAATAAGATTTCCAAAATGACATGAATAATGGGGTAACACCCCAAACCCGGCATAGACGCTATGGCTGAATACAGAGATGTCACAAAGAATGGGTTTTGAAAACGGAGTCGTTACATCAATTTAGCTTAACAACTCATTTTCGTTTATATTCATTGTCAAAAATGTTAATTAATTGGTTTATTTGTCAAAGCACTATTTACAGCGGAAGTCTAACGAAATCATTATATCTTGAAAGTCTAGTTCATATTTTTAGAAAACCCTTGTTTGAGTAAAACCGTCGTTTTCCTAAAACGTTTTGTCAAACCATACAAATAAGCAAGCAAACGAAACCAAAACCAACAGTTAAAAACCATACAGTCTAGAGAGTCCCAGAATTTACGAACTCTCAAATAAAACTGGAATTAAAAATAAAAGCTATAAATTTACTAAGTAGGATAGTTCTCGATCAAGTGGTCACCGCTAAGCCTCCGCCGCACCGACTCGTTTAAGTCTGTAGATTACTTGAATAGAACAGACAAACAGATATGAGTCTTCGTAAGCTCAGTGTGTAACCCAACAAAAATAGACATGCTATACATACAGAATCGTATACACAGTCAGATATAGATTCTGATTTTTAGATTCAGATCCAGATAACAGAAACAGGTATGCAAAATCCTACCCCCATCCTCTACACATCAACTCCAACCATCCCATCACACCATCGTGCAATTACGACACATATCAGATAAAGTACAGCCAAAATGTCAGAATATAGGCTATGAACGTCATACAAAACACTTCATCCACATATATAAATCTCACCCCAATCAGACATACAAAATCAAAATTATCATGCTTACATGCTCATTTACAGATATCAAATATATATACATACATCAGATTACTCAAACATGCATGGTACTATTAAGTTCAGAACATAATATCAGACTAGCAAATTATATAGTTTTAGGGTTTGGTTAGCCCTTACCGATCCTATGGTAGGCCCACAGTCGATCAGAACGAACCGTTCAACCCTAGGAAAAATTTTAGAATTTTGGTCCCACATGCCTGTGTGGCCCACACGCCCAGATTGGCCTTGCCCATGTGGGCCACACGGCCTGGCCCAGAACCCACAAGCCCATGTGGCCCATACAGTCACACTCATACCACCACTCGGTTGTGTCTTGCGCACGGCCACACCTTCGTCAGACACACGGCTGTGTCTCGCTCACGGCCAGTTACACACCTGTGTGGCGTCAACAGTGAGCATATTTAGCTTTTGCCGCAATTTAATTTTTCGCGTTTTGGGAACATACCTTTACGATTTTGATACAAAATCACTCCCGAGTCACAGAGCACCTAAAATTTACCAATAAACCACCGAATTAGTCGCTTAAACTGACTAAACCAAACTACATCCAAAACAACAACCTTTTAATCCACCAAAGTTCTTACCTTTGAACTAGTAACAGAGATTTCGCACAATTAAAGCACTAATTGGAAACCCTTAGCCCCTTAATCTTCTCCTGAACATTAAACGAACCCCATTAACAAAAGATTTGTTAACCAAAACAGTAATCGCAGCTACAAAAATGACCAGAAATGCACACTGAACACCGAAATTGCGAGATATGAAAATTCAATAACAGATACAAAAATAACACCAAATCACTGGCAAGAAAAGGGAGGAGAAAATGACAAAGAGCAAAAAGAAAAGAAATTAACATCAGATTCTTTTTGGGGATTTTGGAAGAGAGAGGAATTTTTTAAAAAAAGATAATAAAATAAAAGATATCATGAATCCTTCAAATTCCTCCCCACTATCCCACTAACAACAACGTTCTCAGAATCCCAAGTCCACCGGAATTCCATCAGTTGATAGAGCAAAAATTTCCATACTAATGCAGGGATTCGAACACAGGACCCCTAAAACACTAACTCCCTTACCACTTGAACCAACAAGCTCATTCTCATATGGATTTACAGGTAATTTAATTTAAGCCCACTCTACAAGGGTAAGCCTTGGATAAAAAATAACAAAATTTGTCAAAAGTGGGATTTGAACCCAAAACCTTATACACACACCTAGAACACTTAACCACTGAAACATATACACATTTGTCAAATATTTACAGAAATAGAAATAAATTTAACAGAAGTTACAACTCTACCCCCTAAAAAAATTTTAACCTCGAAATTTACCTGATCAGAACAGATGAGGATATTGCTGACGCACGTGGTTTTCTTAGTGCCATGATTCTGCCATAGAACCTTCCCTAATGGTATAGAATTCTCCCCAAAACCTTAATATCACGATCCAAAATCTGCACCAGCTTCTCTTCAAAGGTCAAGTCCGGTTTAACCTCGATCTCCTCAACAGAGACAACGTGAGTTGGATCAAACCGGTATCGCCTCAACATTGAACGTGAAACACATCGTGGATAAAGTCCAACTCTGGAGATAGCTCCAACTAATAAGTGATTGGTCCCACATGTTTCAGAATCAGATACGGCCCAATAAACCTAGCGCTCAACTTGCCCTTAAGTCTGAACCTCAAAACTTTCTTCCATGGATAAACCTTAAGACCCAAAACCCGATGCTCACCCAACTTAGTCTAACATAGCGGGGTATGACACTTACAACCATACAACGCCTCAAAAGGTGTCATCTGGACGCTAGACTGGAAACTGTTATTGTAGGCGAACTCAACTAGTGGTAGATAATCCTCCCAACTACCTTGGAAATAAACCACACAACTCCGAAGCATATCTTCCAGTATCTAAGTCACCCTCTCAGATTGACCATAGGTATGAAGATAGAACACAGTACTGAAGTCTAATCTTAAACCCAGAGCCTCATGCAATCTCTTCCAAAACCGAAAAGTGAAGCGAGGATGTCTATAAGAAATTATCATAACAGGAACCCTATGCAGTCTTACAATCTCAAAGATATAGAGCTTCGCTAGCTTTTGTAGAGAATTGTTTGTTCGAACCGGAATAAAATGAGTGAACTTGGTCAATCGATCCATGATGACCTAAATAGAATCCTTCTTTGTGGGTGCCAAGGGCAACCCACTAATGAAGTCCATCGTTACTCATTCCCATTTCTATAAAGGAATCTTAACGAGTTGCAGCATACCTGATGGCAACTGATGCTTATCCTTAACTTGCTAACATGTCAGACAACGAGCAACGAAATCTGTAACCTCAAGTTTCAAACCCAGCCACCAATACAATTCACAGAGATCGCGATACATTTTATTACGGGCTACAATGTGCCTCCCTCAAAATCGACTGCCTCAGATCAGAATCATTTGGCACACAAATCCAAGCTCGAAAGCACAAAACTCCATTCTTATTCATCCAAAAATCCAAAGTACTGCCGCTCTCAATTTGACGAAACTGCAAACCAAGAGACTCATCCCCTAACTGCTTATCTCGAATCTTATTAATCCAAATCGACTTAACTTGCAACTTAGCTAACAAACTCTCATCATCAAACAGACTAAAACGAGTAAACATCGCCCTCAAATCAGTCATCACTCTATGAATTAGAGCATTGACGACCACATTAGCCTTACCAGGATGATACTCTATTGTGCAGTCATAATCTTTAAGCAGTGCAATCCATCGACACTGTCTAAGATTTTATTCTTTCTGAGTAAGGAGGTACTTGAGGCTCTTGCAATCAGTGTAGATGATACACCTCTCACCATACAGATAATGTCTCTAGATCTTCAACACAAAAACCACAACAGCCAATTTGAGATCATGCGTCAGATAATTCCCTTCATGTGCCTTAAGCTGACGGGACGCATAAGCCATAACCTTACCATCTTGCATCAATACACATCTCAAAACGACGTGTGGCGCATCACTGTATACTACAAATTCTTTTCCAAATTCAGGTTGTATCAAAATAGGAGCCTAAGTCAAAACAGACTTGAGCTTCTCGAAACTCGATTGCTGCGCATCAGTCCAAACAAAAGGAATACCATTGCGTAAAAGCTTAGTCAAAGGAGCTGCAATCAAGGAAAACCCCTCAACAAACCGCTGATAATAACCCGTAAGACCCAGAAAACTGCAAATTTTAGATATGTTCTTAGGTTGTTTCCAATCAAGCACAACCTCAATCTTTCTTGGGTCCAATCGGATCCCTTCAACAGAAACCAGGTGTCCCAGAAAAGGTACCTCTCACCACTAGAACTCACACTTGCTCAACTTAGCAGAGAGCTATTTTTTTCGGAGTAACTAAAGCACTACTCTAAATGCTCATCATACTCATCCTCGATCTTAGATTAAACCAATATATCATCGATGAAGACCACAACGAACTGGTCTAGATATGCCTGAAAGACTCTATTAATCAAACCCATAAATGTAGCCGAAGCATTCTTCACACCGAAAGGCATAACTAGGAACTCGTAATGTCCAAAACGAGTCCTAAATGCAATCTTATGAACATTAGCTTCCTTAACTCTTAGCTAATGGTACACAGATCAGAGATCTATTTTTGAGAACAGTAATGCCCATCGAAACTGATCAAATAGATCGTTGATCCTCGAAAGTGGATACTTATTCTTCACAGTCAATTTATTCAGTTGCCTATAATCAATACACGTCCTCATGGTCTCATCCTTTTTCTTAACAAACAAAACCCGTGTCGCACACGGAGACATACTAGGGTGGACGAAACCACGATCCAGAAGTTCTTAAAGTTGAGCCTTAAGCTCTGTAAGCTCCTTCGGTGCCATTTGGTAGGGAGCGATGGACACCAGAGCTTTACCTGGTAGAAGCTCAATACCGAACTCAACTTCTCGATTCGGAGGTAAACCTGGTAACTCCTCAGGGAAGAAATTCTAAAAATCCCTCACTGTTCTGATACCCCCGACAGAAAAATCCCCAGAAATAGAAACGTTGACATAAGCCAAATACGCCTCACATCCTTTCCGTACCAATTTTTCAGCCACAAGAGTGAAGATCATATTGGACAGATAATCTCGACGTTTACCAATCACAACCACCTCCATGTCATCCTCCGTCTTCAAACGACCCTCTTAGGTCCGCAGTCTAAGCTAACTTGATGCTCAACCAACCAGTCCATACCCAGAATCAAGTCGAACTCCCTAAAGGGGAGCTCCATCTGATTTGTCAGAAATACAACCCCTTGTACCATTAATGAAACATTCCTATAAAGTTTATTAACCCGAACAAACTGCCCTAACGGACTCACTACAGTAATCTCACTAGAAGTGCTCTCGACAGAAATCTCCAGGTTTTCAGAAACATAACTAACTACATAGGAATGTGTAGAACCTATGTCTATCAAGTAGTATAAGGTACATCAAAAATAAAGAACGTACCCGTGATAACATCAGGAGCATCTCTATCCTCTCAACAAGAAGTGACATAAACTAACAAAGGTTGTCTCACTTCAATCTGACTGGCACCTCTGTCCGGTGCTTTCTGTTCTCGGCCCATATCATCACCACCCTTAGCCGATCCATGACCCCTAGATGGCTACTGAACTACTCTCTGAGACTATAAGAACCCAGTCCCGAAGCTTGCATCTGATTGGCCCACTGTTGACAATTCCTAATACGGTGCTCTAAAGATCTACACCTCAAACAGGCCCCTAGTCTCCTCCAACACTCGCCCGGATGGTGCCTACCACAATCTTCACAAGTCTAAATCCTAGTAAGAGTAACATGAACCCCCATTCTACTCGGCCCATTAGGTCTAGCCTTTTTCTTAAGCCTTTGAATAGAACTAGAGGGCTTCGGCTCCCTCTTACTCTTGCCTCTCTTACGGTTCCTATTTTGGTGCTCCACGCGCTTAACCTCTTCGGTGATCTTCGCCTTATCCACCAGAACCGCGAACTCTTTATCCCTCTGTGGAGCAATTAGTACCCTCAAACTATCCTCAAATCGTCCTCAAAATAGATGCATTTCTCATATTCTGATGCCATCATACCCCAAGCGTAATGGCTCAAGCTCAGAAACTCGGCCTCATACTCAGCCACTGTTCTATCACCCTACGTGAGATTCATGAACCCACGCCTACGAACATCTACATACCTCGCCCTAACATAATTTCCCTGAAAGTTAGTCTTGAAGAAATCCCAATTCAAAAAATCAAGCAGAGTACATTCTTCAACTGATAACCACCACTGATATGCCTTGTCGTGACGAAAAGAAACTGCACCATTAAGTTTTTGCTCGGGAGTACAACTTATATCATTCATGATTCTCTCGGTGGCTTCAACCAATACTCAGCCACACTAGGGGTGACTCTATTGACACCCCTAACCAACTCAGCTCTATTAGACCGACGTCATTCGGTTACCGACCCGCCTCCCCAGATCCAGAATGAGGTCCAGCGACCCTCTCCAATATCCTGAACATGGCTTAGGACAGTATGTCATCCCCAGCCGAATGGCTGTGAAACCGATGTCTCACTCGTATCTAAGTTTGGCATATTGCCTAGAAAGGAAGACTCAGCTCTTGCCCCCTTATGCCCTTTACCACGGCCACGAATATGACATCTGCAAATTCCATGAGCGCTCATTATATAATTTGAATTTGATCTACATTATAAAATTTCATGTATCAGTTCCAGTATTTATTAGCAGATATTTTATGCATAAATTATCAGAAGTTCAGAGATGTTTTCAGAAGTTTTAGTATCTAACCATTTTAGTATAGTTTCAGAATGTGCTAACTACAATGTTTTTAGAGTTTTCTATCTAAGTTTAGAAATACTTACAGGATTGGCGCTGGAGACTCAGTGTAACATATACTTCCTCAAATTATTTAAATAATTTGAAAACTAATTCTTTTTGAAATGTACTTTTGGAACCCAAAATCCACAGGTAAGTTTTGTAATCTGGCTCTAATACCACTAAATGTAAGACTCCAAACCCAGACTAGAAGCTATGGCCGAATTCGGAGATGTCACAAAGAATGGGTTTTGAAAATGGAGTCATTACGTAAAATCAATTTAGCTTAACAACACATTCGTTTATATTCATTGTCGAAAATGTTAATTAATTGATTTATTTGTCAAAGCACAATTTACAGCGAAAGTCTAACAAAATCATTATATCTTGAAAGTCCAGTTCATATTTTCAAAAAACCCTTGTTTGAGTTAAACTGTCGTTTTCCTAAAACGTTTTGTCAAACCATGCAAATAAGCAAGCAAATGAAATCAAAACTAACAATTAAAAACCATACAGTCCAAAGAATCCCAGAATTTACAAACTCTCAAATAAAACCAGAATTAAAAATAAAAGTTGTAAATTTACTAAGTAGAATAGTTCTCGATCAAGTGCTCGCCACTGAGCCTCTACCACACCGACCCGTCTAAGTCTATGGATTACCTAAACAGAATGGACAGTCAGATGTGAGTTTTCGTAAACTCAGTGTGTAACCTAATAGAAATAGACATGCTATACATACAGAATCATATACACAATCAGATACAGTTTTAGATTCAGATTCAGATTTAGATTCAGATTCAGATTTAGATTCAAATAACAGAAACAGGTATGCAAAATCCTACCCCCATCCTTTACACACCAACTCCGACTATCCCATCACACTATCTGGGGTTAAAAACACCCATCCATCCCTACACACCATATCATGCCATTACAACACATATCAAATAAAGTGCAGCCAAGTTGCTAGAATATAAGTGATGAATGCCATACAAAACACTTCCTCCACATATATAAATCCCACCCCAATCAAACATACATAATTATAATTATCATGCTTACATGCTCATTTAAAGATATCAAATATATATACATACATTAAATTATTCAGACATGCATGATAATATTAAGTTCAAAACAAAATATTAGAACAGTAGATCACATAGTTTTAGGGTTTGGTTAGCCCTTACCGACCATAAGGTAGGTCCACAGTCGATAGGAATGAACCGTGTGACCCTAGGGAAAATTTTAAAGTTTTGGGCCCATATGCCCGTGTGGCCCACACGCCCAGATTGGCCTTGCCCTGTCGACTACACGGCCTGGCCCAGAATTCACGCTCCCGTGTGGGCCTACACGCCCAATTTGGCCTAGCTCGTGTGGCCCACACGGCCACACTCACACACCACACAGCCGTGTCTTGCGCACGATCGTACCTTTGTTAGACACACGGCTGTGTCTCATACACAGCCACACGCTTGTGTGCCATCGACAGTAAGTATTTTTAACTTTTGCTGAAACTTAATTTTTCTTGTTTTGGGAACACACCTGTTACGATTTTGATGCAAAATCACTCCCGAGTCACACAACACCTAAAATTGACCAATAAACCACCGAATTAGTCGCTTAAATAAACACTAAACTGAACTACATCCAAAATAACAACCTTTTAATCCACCAAAGTTCTTACCTTCGAACGGTAACAGAGATTTCGAACAATTAATGTGCCAATTAGAAACCCTAAGCCCCTTGATCTTCTCCTAAACATCAAATGAACCTTATTAACCAAATATTCGCCAACCAAAATAGTAATTGTACCTACAAAACTTACCAGAAACGCACATTGAGCACTGGTGTAATGCCCCAAAACCCAGCCTAGAAGTTTAGATCAAATCCTAGAGATTACATTGGCCACTAAAAGTATCGAAAACAAAGACTTTAATTCAAGCCAAGAAAACCTTCTTGTTCATTATATTTGAACAATATTAAACCAGCGTCAAACATTCAGAAATAAAATCCATAGTTTCTAAAGTTCAGTCCAAATAATACCTTATGAAATTCCAGTATAAAAACTTATACCACAGTTTATATAATTGTTTTACAAATTGACTTAAAATTAACCATATAAAACTTATGAGACTTTACTTAAACTGAATCAAACTGTATCTTTCTAAGACCTCCAGTATACTGAGTTTAGCTCCAAAACACAGAAAGTACCTAAAAGGAAAGACACTATAGAGATGAGCTACATGAGCTTAGTGTGACTCCGAAACATAAACAGATGACAAAAGACAAAGTGACACAATAAATACTTTAGACAAGCATGTGCATAAAAATATCACTTATGAAAGTCTCAATCGGTATGTCAAATACAATATCAAACCATAGAAATGATGATCCAGTCATATGCAATAATCATAACATATCACATGACATTAACTATATTGTCCATAACCAAAAGGTCACACAAATAGATAGAATATTCTGACAAACAGATGTATATTCAGATGCGAACAGATGCACAAGTCAAAATCCCATCCTACCAACCAAACACCACTTCGTCTATCCAGCACACCACATAAGGGCTATGGTAGGCCCGTCCACCATGCACACCACATAGAACCATAATAGGTTGATCCACCTAACACACCACAACATGAAACTATGCCACTTGAGTAACTGTATACAGTTGAGCTGATATACGTATAAGATAGTACAGTAAACCGTTGTACAAAAGTATCGTAGTTAAAACTGTTAAATTTGTTCTCCTTCTCTTCATAGCTAGATCCCAAAACTTTTATGCTATGCAACAATGCACATATTATGCAGACAATATACAAAAACGGATATTAACATTTTCAATTGAATAAATTCAGATTTGATCACACTTGATTCTAATATTTAGTTACGACAACAATCATAAGCTCATACTTATTCATCACATAAACGGGAAATAAAATTAAAGCCCATGAATGCACATATATACACGAACCAAACTAAACCGAGTCCCAAACACATTTACTGAGGCTTGACTGAGGGTCAGTGTAACAGCCCGATTTAGACCCTAGTCGGAATGGTGGTTTCAGGACCATGATTCTGAGTCAAAAAAACATTTTAAAATTACTCTGTGTTTATTATGTGTCAATTTATATCTGTGAAATTTTTGTGATTTAATTTTATCGTTTAAGTGTCCGATTAAATAAAAGGACTCAATCGCTAAAATTGAAAACTTAATAGTTTAAAGTATAAGGGCAAAATTGCTAGTGGCTTTTTAAATTGAAGTCTTTAAGTTTTGAATAGACCATTTGTGTATGTAATGGCCAGTTGTACCCTTATTATATGTGTTTTAGTTATTTAATTATAAAAGGTAAATTAGTAAATCAAATGTTAAGTTAATGTAATATAAAACATAAAAATAAATATAATATGGTTTTGATAAACCGTAATTTATACATATTTTTACCCCATGTTTAACGTATTTTATGGATGATTTCCTATTAGAAATGGTGAATTCGATGCTCTTAATGCTTTAATTTCATGTTTTATACTTAGGAGAGCATAGGAGAGCAAAAGGAACAAGAAACGGGCCAAAAACGGAGAAAATGGGCCAAAGTACGAAATCAACACGGCCTGGACCTGCTCACACGGGCAAACCACATGGCCGTGTCCATTTGGTAATTTCGAAACACGATTCACACTGGCGTGTCACACGGGCGTGTCCCTACCAAGCCCAAGTTGAGTCGAATTTGGAAAATGCTAATTTTGAGGGCTTTTAAGCATTCCAAAGCCTATAAATACACCCTAGAGGAGGAAGAAAAAGGAGACACAGAATAGGGAGTAAGGAATTACTCCAAGGAAGCCAATTGATCCATCTCAGAAGCCGGATTCACCGTCAAGACTAAAGTTCTCTCCTCAATTTCTCCTTTAGGAGTTTTGAGTTTTCTTTATGTTTTGTATTCTTTATTATTCTGAGATGTTTTCTTATTTAGTTATGAACTAAAACCCCTAAATACCTAAGGGGAATGAAACCTAAGACGAATCTTGTTATTATTTTCTGAATTGTATGATAAATATTTAACTTGTTCTTAATTATGTGTTCTTAATTCTTGTTTTGATATCCCAGGATACTAATTCAAGATAAGCTCTTATTCAGAGGAGGAATAGACCCTGTCTAAGAGTACATTTGTCATAATTAAGTACCTAGACATAGGGAGACAAGACTTTGCCGGATTAGGGTGAAACCTAATAAGGGGATCCATAGATCGAGTTAATGCAACCCTAGGGTGTCAATTACAGAAAGGTCTCAATTATTCAATCTAGGGATTAGATGTTATTAGTCTTGAATAGGGATAATAACATAACTTAGGGATCTCTACGGAACAAGTTAAATGAATAAATCGTCCGATTTGGAGCCAGAATAACAAGTACAGTCTAGGTGGATTTTTCCTAAGGTGTTGTCTTAATTTAATCGATTTTCCTAAAAGTAATTCCCCAATTTCATTCTCTGTGAATTCTTAATTTAGATAACTAGTTAGTTAAAACAAAAACCACTTTATTTTTAGGCTAGATAATAAGAAGACAGTCAGTACTAGTACTTTTAGTTCCTTTGGGTTCGACAATCCGGTCTTGCTAAAACTATACTACTGTTCGATAGGTACACTTGACTACATCGCGATAATAGTTAGTTTCAAGAACGATTAATTATAAATATTTAAAACCTATCACGAAATCACGCGATCAAGTTTTTGGTGCCATTGCCGGGGAGCTAAGATATTAGGAACGCTCAATTTTTATTACTTTAGCCATTTATTTTTCTTGAAATTTAATTTAATTTAATTTAATTATTATTACTTATTCATTTACCTTTTCCTTCTCTTGGCAGGTTTTTATAGTTTATGACTAGAAGAAACCCGTCAGGACCTCTACTTTTTGACGAAAAAATCAATCGCACAGTTCACAGAAACCAAAGAGAAATAAGGCGAAGCTTAAGATACACAGAGAACGAGCAAGAGGACGATACTCAACCCCCAACAGAAGAGATGGCTAAAAACCAAGACAATCAGCTACTTCCTGCAATTGCGGTTAATCAAAATCCTAGCCCACGCACTGTGTATGATTATGCGAAACCTTCTTTAACAGGAACTGAATCAAGCATAGTTAGACCTGCTATAGCTGCAAATACTTTTGAACTGAAACTTAACACTATTCAAATGATACAGCAACTTGTTTAGTTTGATGGTTTGTAGGATGAGGATCCCAATGCTCATTTAGCCAACTTCTTAGAACTATGCGATACATTTAAAATTAATGGTGTTTCTGATGACGCCATTCGTCTTCGGTTATTCCCTTTTTCATTAAGGAACAAAGCTAAAAAGTGGTTGAACTCGTTACCACGAGAGTCAATTACTACTTGGGAACAAATGACCGAAAAATTTTTACTCAAATATTTTTCGCCGGCTAAAACGGCTAAATTACATAATGATATCTCTTCTTTTGTGCAGATGGATTTAGAAACACTCTACCATGCATAGGAGAGATACAAGGACCTTTTAAGAAGGTGCCCTCACCATGGTTTACCACTTTGGCTACAGGTTCAAACATTCTATAATGGTCTGAATCTTTCGACTCGACAAATGGTTGACGCAGCTACTGGCGAAACCATCAATGATAAAACACCTGAAGATACCTATGAGTTTATAGAGGAGATGTCACTGAATAACTATCAGTGGCAAGTCATGAGGACAAAGCCAACGAAAATAGTCAGCGTTTATAACGTCGATTCGGTCACCATGCTCTCTAATCAGGTAGAACTCTTGAATAAGAAAATTGATGGTTTTCTCAGTTCTTCACAGGTTCACCTAGTAATGCAGTGCAAAACAAGTGGAGGTGGAACAAGCCATTCGAAATACCAACCTTATGGCCACAACATGGATAACGAGCAATTAAATTACATGGGTAATATCCTTGACCTCAAAACAATCCATATAGTAACACTTATAATGCAGGTTGGAGGAACCACCCCAATTTCTCATGGGGCGATCAAGGAAATCAAAGACCACAACCACCTCTAGGCTACCAACAACCACCCAACCAACAGGAAAAGAAGCCGAACCATGAAGAGATACTCTCAAAGTTTATATCGGTGTCAGAAACGAGTTTTCAGAATACCAAGACAGCACTTAAAAATCAATAAGCGTCGATCCAAGGGCTCAAAACTCAGATAGGCTAGCTTTCCAAATTAATCTCCGAACGACCACAAGGTAGTTTGCCAAGTAATACCGAACCTAACACAAGGGAATAGCTCAACGCGATTAATGTTCAAGATGAAGAAGGAGTTGTTGAGCCTGAGCCAGAACCGAGGCAAAAAATTATGGTATGCAAAGGTCAAGGAGAGGTAGATCACAATAAAAACAAAACAGTTCATGTCGAATATAAACCTTGTGTGCCATACCCCAACGCAATAAGGAAAGATCGCTCAGATGAACAATTTGGTAAATTCCTTAAACTCTTAAAAAAATTACACATTAACTTACCATTTATTAAAGCGCTATCGCAGATGCCAAACGCAATTAAATTTTTAAAGGAGTTTTTAGCAAATAAGCGGAAGTTGGACGAGGCGTCACATGTGGAGCTAAATGCAATGTTCTTAGCTATTCTGCAAAATAAGCTACCGAGCAAACTAAAAGATCTAGGGATTTTTACGATTCCTTACTTAATTGGTAGTTTAGATGTTAATAATGCATTAGTTGATTTAGAGGCTAGTGTCAACGTCATGCCTTACAAAATGTTTAAGAAACTAGGTCTCGGGAAACCCAAATAGACTAGGATGAGCATTCAATTAGCAGATAAAACTATAAGATTCCCTAGGGGTATTATTGAAGATGTGCTAGTTAAAATCGATAAATTTATATTTCCTGTTGATTTCATTGTTCTAGACATAAAGGAGGATAGCAACACTCCTTTAATTCTAGGAAGGCCCTTTTTAGTAACTTCTAAAACAATTATTGATGTTGGCACAGGTGAACTCACACTCCGTGTGGGAGACGAAACAATCACCCTTCAAGCTCGCAATTCGAGGAACACAATGGAAATTGAAGGTGATCGTCTAAACCATTCTACTAAAACTAACAATATGGTGCAACCTTCTTTGCAGGAAATGAGTCTGAAGGAAGTACATGAACCATTATCAAGCAATAGTAGAGGACCCATTCATGATGATCGAAGGCTACAAATAGAGGAGCTAGATGAATGGCAGACGCATAAACTGAGAACACCCGACAAACTGAATCTACGACAGATCGAGCTCAATACCTTTCCAAATCAACTTAAGGTTGGTGATAAAGTCTTATTAGATGCCACTGATCCTCATATTGTCACTACTACACCGAATAAAGAAATCCCTCTTACAGTACTTAATATTTTTCCATTCAATACAGATGAGGTAAGTTACCCCAAGTTCGGCATTTTTAAGGTAAACAACACTCATTTAAAGCCTCATTTTAATGAGATTAATAGTAGGAATGAGGAGTATAAACTCCTCAAACCACCATGATCATTCAATGGAGAGGTAAGTCGAGCTTAGACTATAAATAAGCGTTTCTCGGGAGGCAACCCGAGCACTAGCTGTATTAACTTCTTTAAAATTTAGTCTTCAACATCTAACTTACTAACGGAGCACTTGAATACAGGTTTTCCACAGGGACACAGCCAAGAGCATAGGCGTGCTTATCGCCGTGTGAAAACAGGGCAACAATATTTCCCAAACACAGGTTACAATAAAATGCCATGGCCGTGGTTGAACCTGCCAAAACAACACGGGCGTAAACTGTGGTCGAACCTATTAAAATAGCACGGGCGTGCAACACGCCTGTGTCTAACACCCGTGGTCGAACCGTCAAAGTAACACGGGCGTGGGTCTTCATACACAGACATGGCAGAAGCGAACAACGCCAGACACGGTCGTGCGACACGGCCGTGTGCACCCACACGCCCAAGGAACACGAGCGTGTACTAAATTTCAGACGCGCCCAAATTCAAAATTCGCGAATCACAAGGGCTAAAATTAGGGAACACGGGCGTGTTACCTGGCTGTGTGCCCCAAAATCTATAAATACCCTGCACTATTCACTTTCTTCCCCATTGAAAAACCCTAACCCTAGCCGCTGCAAGTCCACACACCCTCCCTGCCACGCCCGTGCGCCGCTTCCAACTCCATTTTTTATGCTCAATCTCTCTCCCCTAGCGTTTGTTTACTCCTTTCACTTTTATTTTACTTATTTCTAATGCTTATTATCAACATAAGTTTCATATATTTTGAACTATTTTTCATTTTTCTCATTATTCTATCATTTAATTTGAATTCTTAGGTTAGTTATCATGCATTTCTTGTTAAATCGAGTTATTAGGGAAACCTCAAACCCATGGCATTACTATGCTTATTCTCATGCTATTACCATGCCACTGTCTATCATTTAATTTGCATTCTTAGGTTAGTTATCATATATTCTGTGTTAAATCGAGATTAGGAAAACCTCATACCTATTACATTATTATTCACATTCTCATGGTTATTTTGGTTGAGTTTGCTTCGTATTAGTAGTTTTGGCTGAAATAGTTAGTTCAAATTCATGATTTTTTACTTTTTCAAATTTGGTTACCTATTATTATTATTATTCTTTATATTACAGGCTTATAATGTCATTCTCACGAGGAAAGAAGGTTGTTGTCCCTGCTTTGAAGAAGAGGAAGAGAGTGTCATCTTCTGCAGGCCCAACCATGAAAATTCGTCACCCTCTCCTTCAGTTCCCCCAAGGGCCCCAAGAAGAACTTTTCCAAATACTTCGGGCCCAACCTTTAATTGTGGGCTGCTGCATCGACTGGGCTGCCAGAGAATAAGTTTAGTTGGCTAATGCGATTTAGGCCCTCTTAACCATTGACCCTTGGGAGCTGTTCTTTGGGATCATCGAACCAACATACCTCGAGCTCACGATGGAACTATGCTCAACGTTCCATCTTCAAACTATAATGACGAACTACGATGATCCCGGCGCAGTCCAGTTTCGCCTAGGCGGGTTAGTCCGCCAGCTAAGCGTCCCAGAGTCTGGTGCTGCATTGGGTTTATATACGAAGAAATTTAAGGAGGAGAATGACTTACATGCTCTCAACCGCCACATTCATCGCTCTCCTTCACGGTGCTGGGACGCACTAGTACCAGGTGGGGCCACCTACAATACTAGCCGCTCCAAGGCATCGGCTCTCCCTCCATCTCTGAGGTACCTACACGCTATTTTGGCTCACACGATTACAGGGAGGTGAGAGAGCACTGGCGTTGTCAACACTCACGACGCCTACTTCTTATGGTGTATGTTGCACGGGCACGTCATCGACCTTGCCTATTTCATCGCCCTCGCAATTTAGCACTAGATAGAGCGGCATAAAAAAGGGGGTCCCCTACACTCGGTTGGCTCGACACTTCGAGCTCCTCAGCACCGCAGCCCAGGAATCATCCCTTACCCTCATCGGCCAGATTTCTCTGCAAGGCATCTCGAGCATGCTTAGCATGAGGATGATCGAGAGGCGCCGAGGAACCTACCCTCCCGAATATCATCTTGCCCAATCTATCGAGGAGGAGGCCTACGAGGACATTCTTGATGATGTCCCTCCACAGCACGAGGACCCACCGACTCAGCCACCACCACCCTCTCGTCTAGTTCATATGGCAGCTTCATATGCTGACATCTCTGAGCGCCTCACTCAATCCGAGCAACAATGTTTTCAATGATTTGACAACATTGATGCTACTCTACAGCAGATTTGTTAGCACCTCTATATCTCATCGCCAGCCCCACCTCGTGAACCATCCAGCGATGAAGATGTTTAAAAACATTTATTTATTATTTTATGTTTTTAATTTTTATTAAAACTACTTTTTATTTTTATTAGATTTTAGAATTTTATTTTTAATTATCAATTTAAGTTATTTCTTGATGAGTAATTATTCTTCCTAATATCCCCTAAAAAGTTTCTGATTTTATTACTGTTATATAGAGCTCTTAAGCTCATCATCGAGTAGGAACTAAAAACTCCACCGGGAAAGGTTCTCCACGACTGTCATATCCTGATCGACCACGACCATAGCTACCACTAGATATAATATTCTTTTGGCGTAAGACTTATGTATTAATGAACCTCTACGATCGCCGGAGTATCCTCCTCCACTCTCGAACTGATTACTCTCCAAAACTCCAGTTCGAGAAATTCATCATACAGAAAGTTTCACTTCTCCCCCTATCTTATTTTTATATTCTAATATCTATCTTTGTACATTGAGGGAATGTACATCTTAAGTGTGGGGGGGTATTTATTTCATTATCAGAAAAATCTCTGAATAACTGCCTTGTTCTCTAGAAAAGCTCTCATATAACATTTAGGATAAATTTTGATTGACTTATGATTTTAATTGATATATCTTGAATTAAAACATAGACATTTATGCATTGATTGTTTAAACCTTAAGACATTAGAGAATCAAGCATGATAAGTTGATTTTTAAGAATTTAAAATCTTAGGTTGTTTCCCCAAAGTTTAGGTATTACTTTGAGTTGGAATTCTCACGTTTTAAACATCAAAAAGCCATAATTTTTGTGAGATTTTTGAGCCTTTTGAGCATATATTAATTCTTTCATGCTCACTTTTATTATTACTTTGAGTGCGACAGTATTGAACTGTTATTTTTAGAACTTGCTTGATTATGCATTTCGAGACCACACCATTTGATTTGATATGTCAAAATGATTAAGGCACTTAGTATTAACCCACTCATGCCATGAAAAGCCTACTCCTCGATTAACCCCTAGTAAACCCCCTTGAGCCTAACAAGCTATTTCTTGTATTACCCTTAATATTAACCTTTAACCCATTATTATTGAAATCCTTTAAATTAATTTGAGCCCTACTTTTTTTGTCGAGATTTGAATTGAAATAGTTTCTTAGCTATGTTTTATTCTACTTTATAATTATGTGATCTTAAAAAAAACATGTATACATATTAGTAGTAGTAACCTTCTGAGCTAAAGAAGTTAAATTCCATATTCTGAGAAAAGCTCTGTTGTACGCAATTGATAACTACCTATTTTTCTAGTTAGGTAATTTTTCAAATCAATCTCGATTCTAACCCTTTCTTTCAGCTTGTGACCACACCCCCTAACCAAGCCTCATTACAACCCTCTAAAGACCTTTTGATTGATGTATCATCTTAAGTTATAGTGGTGGAGATTTGATTTTCATGCAAGCCTATGGTAATGACTTTTCATTATTGACTATTGAGTGATTCATTTATTGTCCTTAAGCACCTCGAGTGATTTGAGTGAATCTTTAGTGAGGATATGAAACTCTGTGATATTCTGAATCAAAGGTAATTACTTAGATAAGGGGAGACACCTATGTTTGCATGATTAAATACTCAACTTGGAATGTTTGAAACTTTTATGTTCTTTTAGTTGAATTCTCAATATATGATTACCTATGGATTATTTTGAGATATTATCGATAGGAATTATAAGTTGAGAAGAATTTATTTTAATTATGAGTTGAGAATTTTGTTTGAGGACAAGCAAATGCTTAAGTGTGGGGGTATTTGATAAACCGTAATTTATACATATTTTTACCCCATGCTTAATGCATTTTATGGATGATTTCCTATTAGAATTGGTGAATTCGATGCTCCTAATGCTTTAATTTCATGTTTTATACTTAGGAGAGCATAGGAGAGCAAAATGAATGAGAAACGGGCCAAAAAGGGGAGAAAATGGGCCAAAGTATGAAATCAACATGGCTTAGACCTCCTCAAACGGGCAAACCACACGGCCGTGTCCATTTGGCAGTTTCAAAACACGATTCACACGGGCGTGTCCCTGCCGAGCCCAAGTTGAGTCCAATTTGGAAAAGGCTAATTTTGAGGGCTTTTAGGCATTCCAAAGCCTATAAATACACCTTAGAGGAGGAAGAAAAAGGAGACACAAAATAGGGAGTAAGGAATTACACCAAAGAAGCCGATTGATCCATCTCAGAAGCCGGATTCACCGTCAAGACTGAAGTTCTCTCCTCAATTTCCCCTTCAAGAGTTTTGGGTTTTCTTTATGTTTTGCATTCTTTATTATTCTGAGATGTTTTTTTATTTAGTTATGAACTAAAACCCCTAAATACCTAAGGGGAATGAAACCTAAGACGAATCTTGTTATTATTTTTTGAATTGTATAATAAATATTTAACTTGTTCTTAATTATGTGTTCTTAATTCTTGTTTTGATATCCCAGGATACTGATTCAAGATAAGCTCTTATTCAGAGAAGGAATAGACCCTGTCTAAGAGTACATTTGTCATAATTAAGCGCCTAGACATAAGGTGACAAGATTTTGTCGAATTAGGATGAAACCTAATAAGGGGATCCATAGATCGAATTAATGCAACCCTAGGGTGTTAATTAGAGAAAGGTCTCAATTATTCATTCTAGGGATTAGACGTTATTAGTCTTGAATAGGGATAATAACATAACTTAGGGATCTCTACGGAATAAGTTAAATGAATAAATCGTCCGATTTGGAGCCAGAATAACAAGTATGGTCTAGGGGGATTTTTCCTTAGGTATTGTCTTAATTCAATCGATTTTCCCAAAAGTAATTCCCCAATTCCATTCTCTGCGAATTCTTAGTTTAGATAATTAGTTAGTTAAAACAAAAACCTCTTTATTTTTAGGATAGATAATAAGAAGACAATCATTACTAGTACTTTTAGTTCCTTTGTGTTTGACAGTCCGTTCTTGCTAAAACTATACTACTGTGCGATAGGTACACTTGCCTACATCGCGATAATAGTTAGTTTCAAGAACGATTAATTATAAATATTTAAAACCTATCACGAAATCACGAGATCAGGTTTCATATTATTATGTTCTTGCTGAATTAACAAATAAGAAAGAAAAAGAAAAGAAGCTAGGGTTTGGCCATTTCTCAACTTGATTCAAGGTAAGTTCTAGCTCGGTTTTTGATAATTTTTACGTTTTTGAGATCGTTGCTAAGTTATCTTCAAGACCCATGCTTGAATTTTTTGTTTTGATGAATATTTTGAGTTATGCCATTGATTAGAGCTTGATATTTTGTTGTTTAATGATGAAAAATGAAAGATGTGTTTTAGGTTAACATGTTTTGTATTGGAATTTTTGATGATTTTGAGTAATTAGGATTAAATTGCAAAAATAATAGTTTGAGGGACTAAAATGTGAAATAAATGAAATATATGGACTTGTATAAATATGGTTAAAATTTGGCCAAACATGGGTATAGTGAAGTTTTGTATATTTTGTGTTTTGTGTAATAGGGACTAAATTGTAAAAAGTGTAAATGTCAGGGGTAAAATGGTAATTTTTCATTTATGTGTTTTTGTACTAAATTGAATGAATTAATGAGCTTAATTTGAATATGTTTAGATCAAGAACTAAAGAAATCAAATTTGGATTGAGGGAAAACGAAAATTGTCGGCTAGCTGTCCCATTCTGTTTTATACGTCTGAGGTAAGTTTATAAGCAAATAAACGTACTTAATTTTAATTAAATGAAAATTATATATTCTGAAATGAAATGTGAGAATATATACTTGCAAATACCAAATGTATATAAGCTTGGTAACCATGTTCACATGTTCGTTTCAACCGAGTTACGACGTCTGAAAGCCCCGTATGAACCTTAGGAATAGTTAGGATACATATGCCATGACATAGGATTCCGATTTGTGATGTGCAAGTAAGACCATGGCATCAATATGTGATTCCGATATATGTGTGCGAGTAAGACCCTATTTGGGACAGTGGCATCGATATGTGATTACATAGAAGACCACGTCTGGGACATCGGCATTGTATGATACATGTGTGATTATCTGAGTGTCCTATCCAATTCCGAATGGTTCATCGGGCATCGATAAGTTGTGATCGAAAGTGTAAAATGAGTTGGAATGACCAGGTATGAATTAGCTTGTTACCTACCTAAATAAGGTAAGTAAGTAACTTGATTATTTGTTAGAAATCATGTGTAATGCAAATGAAGAATATATGTGATTATGGTATGTGTATTTGGTCTTATAAATGAATGATATGAATATTATGGAATTGGTTTTTGAATCTGTGTATACAAGACCATGTATATTCGGCCATATAGATAGTACATGTACACGATGTTATATTATGGTTTTTGAGCTTGTGAATATTAGTGTATGTACATTTGGTTATATATATATTGACATTTTGGCTTTGAAGGTTGGATGATAATTAATTATCTTGATCATAAGAGTATTCGGCCAAGGTAATTTTTTAATATGAAAATGTATTATTTACCAACCTTGGTAGTTTGAGACTAAATGTGATAAAGATGATATATTATGGTTTAGTTTAATTGAGCTGATAATATCATTTGGTTGTTTATTTGCTTATGACTTACTAAGTTATGATAGCTTACTTTGTGTGTTCATGTTTACTCTGTTTTATAGATTCTTGGATTTCATGTTACGAGCTCAGGGATTGTCAGCAAAGTTCATCACACTATCTACTGTTTTGGTACTTAATAAGTTGAACTTGAATTATGGCCTGTATAGGCTAGAATATACTTTTGAAATGTTGTATTATGTTTATGTATAAGTGGAGCCATGCGAAAATGGCTTAACTTCTATGCTTGAAATTGATTTTGGTTTAATTATGGTTTAAGTCTATTTTTGTTATTATGTCGTGTGCTATGGATAATTATAATTTGTGTTATGTGATCGTATATTGAGGTTGGTTGTTGAATTCAGATGTGGCATGAATGAATCGACTATGTTATACATATGTTTGGTTTTGGTTTGAGCCTATATTGAAAGTGTATCCAAAATATATGATGTTTGTGAAGTTGCTATGTGTTTCGGCCATCTGGTTTATAATGGATGATAATTGAGTTAAGGTAGGTCATGTATTTGTTAGGTAATACTCAAGACATTTGCATGGTATAAATTCGGTATACACTTATGGACTTTATTAATGATATGAATGTCATATGATTTGTTGTTATGGTAAGTAAGACACATTGGGACTTAGATTTATATAAGAAGTTTGAGTTAATGATAAAGGATAAATGTACTTGGTATTTGGTCATGTCATGTTAGTTGAGTTTTTATATGTTTACATGTATGTATATATGTGCTTATATTATGGTTGACATGTATATGTGCATGGCTGTATAGATTAGTTACTTTATTTGTAAGTTTATGAATATGTATAAATGCATTGTGTTACCAACTTTAAACCAAAAATTTGGGATGTTACAGGTTTTTGTAAAATAATAAAAATAGTGCAAGGGAAGGAATTTGAACTTGGGATTCAAGGATAATTTCAACAACATTGAACAAAAAACCAGTAACTCTTTTTTTTTTCCTAAAAATGCACAGATAATCTCAAAAATTAAGGCGTGGCATCTCTCTCTTGGTTCACAAACCCGATTCTACTAACCCTCGATTTTTGGGATATGAGAAATTATTTATGTATACCAATTAAATTCTTGTATTATTCACACTTCTGTATTTCTTATAGAAATTTATAATTAAAAAATTGTAATTGAATGTAAATTTGTATAATTGAGTGAGCTACATATGTGCTTTAATAGTAACACCTAGTTTCAAATCCGGTTCATCGAATCGGGTTTGAGGAATTACAAGTTTGATATCAGAGCACGGTTTAGCTAGTTCTTGGATCACAAAGGACGAAGGAGCCTTGTATACATAGTACATTGAACCTGACCAAGTCTCTTAGGTGCGTTGAGCTTTTGTTTGTATGAATTATGTTTTCTTATGTTTAAAGACATTGTGATCAGAATAGTAAAAAAAACAATGGTTCAAATATGAAAGGATAAGGAATTAGGTGGGAATAGAAAGAAAAGGGCATAAAAGTAAAACAAAAAAAGAAGCAAGGTAAATGATGATGATGATATGTAAGATAGTGAATAAGGTAAAGGAATGATCGCAGTAATAAGGTGAAAAATATTACATGGGTCAAATTTTGAAAAAATAAGAAGTAAACAAAAATGAAATACAAGACCAAAAGAGTAGATTTCAACCCTCCACTCCACCAGGCTGATTAGTGAGCTCGGTAAGTATCTTTTTAGTAGGAGAAGTGCCCTCTAGAATTTGATCCTTTGATGCTGAGCCCTCCTCATTTCCTTCAATGATGGGCGTAGATGGAATGATGAAACCTTTTTATTACTTCCACTCCCTTTGAAATGCCTCCTACTCTTCACTCTCTGGGTAGTAAACATCGAAGCCAAATGAGTCAATGGAAATGTCCTTGAGGTGGTCAAAATCTACTTTCTAGAGATCAAAGAGACCTGTAGCCACTTGGGCATGTAGGATTAAGTTGGAGTTCCACTCTGGCAAGGCCTCAATAAGATTCTTATAGGTGTCCTCTTGATTCATCTTGAAGGTCTCGTCATGAAAATGACGTTGGTTTTCTAGCTCTGCCTTGTGATTTTATCTCAAAGCTTTGAGTTTCTCTTCCCAAGAAAGTTTCTCACCCTTCAACGAATTGACCTCCTCTTTTAGTTGTTTATTTTCATTTTGAGTGTCTCTGTATTTTTTCGTTAAAGTGGAAAGTCATGCATCCAAATTTCCGTATCCTGTCAATATTGTTGGTGTAGCTCAGCAATTGAGTATTCTATATATTTTGTAGCCTTTTTGAAGCTGGATAATTTATTTTTGTATTGTTGGCTGGCAACTCTAAGAGCCTCGCTCCAAAGACCTTGCTCCATAAACATAATGACTTAGACTTGGGCCATAATAGTTAGAGGGTCTTCATTGGAAACGAATGCAAGATAAGAAGTGAATGCCTCCCTTAATTGAGCACATACTAAACTTTACTGTTACTGAGAGATGACATTGAGAGATGGGGTATTTGGCACAAACTCTAAAAGAGCTCACCAAGGAAGGTTACCTCATGTTCCTACAGGGGTAGCATGTAACATATGAGAGAGAAGAATAGTTGGCTAAGCTGTGGGAATTACTTCTGAAGGGCACTAAGATATATAAGGATCTGAAGAAGGTACGGGAGAACCGGGAAGATGGGTAAACTATTCTGGATGAAATGGGATCTTTGGAAAAGCAAGAATCGAAGGTATAGGGGTAACAGTAGCATGGGCTCCTTCTGTGGCTTATGTTTTACTAACGGAGGGCAATCACTACTACCTGACTCTTAAGTGCTTTCTTTTACTCTAACCTCTTCCTTGTTTTCTTTATTGTTGTTTATTTTGATGGGGCAACATTAGTGTTTCCGAGCCACGAATTCCTTTGAGGATAGACTAGATGTTCATGTCTTGAAATTTTGATTAGAAGTAAAAGCAGAAGATGTAACAGGATTAGTGATGAGGTTTAAATTTTGAAGAGAAAGGTCACAGATGTGGTAGAATTAGAACGGTGGCACTCTTATGTCACCTAACAAGATTTTTACCAAGTCTTCCTTAGAATTAAAAGGCCAAGCTTTGAAACCAGATCGCACACCAAGGTCGTCCACCAATTTGAAGGAATCCTCTGATTGATAACCATTAGGGCTCACTTCATCCAAATAATATTGAAATACGGTTCTAATTGAAATGAGTTTTGCTAAGCCCAGTACGCACCCCTTCCTTAATCGATTTTATTGTGCATCAGTTAACTCGGAGTCCACTAGCTGGCATTGGTTGCCAGTGTTTTTTGGGGAAGGGCCCATCTAGTTGGAAAACAAAAACTAAACTCGAGCCTACAGATGGCCCTTAAGTATTTTTCTTTCCTTTTATAGAGGTTTGAGATGTTGTTCTGAATGAGAGGCTCACACCTAGAACGAATATTAAAATGAGCATTACCAGCAGAAACGCCTTATCGAATTACTTTCAACTGATACAACTTCTGAAAAACCCTTAGCATTGGTGGCTCATTATGCATGCAACAATCAATGTAGTAAGCCACCAACGTCCACCAAGATAACGCTGATAATTCCCTAGGCGCAATACTGTGCTCATTTAAGATGGAGCAGAATAAAGGATGTAACGGTAGGTGAAAATTGGCCTATAGGAGGATTAAGGGTAAAATGAAACCTTAAGAATTTCTACTCCAATGACATTGTTCTGGTCATTGAAAAGTGTAAGCGAAGTTTGGGATCTGGATACCTCGAGCTCCGCGATACTGAGTCATCTAATCCTCGATGGTGCTACAGGTAATCGATTGGGTGCTCACCACAGGCAAGGTATTTTCGGGACCATGAGGACCAAATGGAACAGAACTAGAAGAAGTGATGTTTCAGTTGGTTTATTTTTGGCCCTTCCCTCGAGTAGTGGTTCGAATCATTTTGATGACAAGAGTGTAAAAAGAAAAGAAAAGAAGAATGATTAGTACTTTTGAATAAATGAAGGCAAAAAGAGCACAGAATGAGCAGAATAGACAAGAAATAAGGATTTAGATATTGCAAAAGGTGAAAAAAAAGGATGTTGAAATGATGGGGATAAAAAGAGATAAATGCATGCGAAAAGTTAAGTGAAAGACGACTATTTGGGCTTTCTAATAAGGTGGTGACATCTTTTGTGAAAGAAGTTAAGAGAATTTGAAATTTCCGTGTAACTGCTAAGTTATGGATTAACACAAATGGGCTAACCTATTGGTATTCTGAGTAAGTATGAGCTCTTTGTGATACGTCGAGTAGACAACTAATAATTTCATGAGTTGTTTATTCTGTCAAGATTATATTAATTTCGAGGATGAAATTTCCTAAGTGGGGGGGAGTTGTAGCACCCAACTTGGCGAGTCCTGAGTGGCAGGTAAATAAAAAAGAACTTTGATTCACATAATCCTATTCGCCTAATAGATACTCTTGGCGAGTACATCGAGCGTGTAGTCAATATTTAAGCACCAGGTAAGGATGTTTATATGGAAGAATGGGGATGCAAAGAAGAAAAAATTGGTAAGAGTATTGAGGGTTTTTAAATGGCGAGTATCGTCAAAGGTATAGTACACCAAGTTTACCTAATTACTTAGCTAGTTAAATTATAACAAATAGTTAGGAATGAATAAAGTGATGAATTAAATATATATAATAAAAAGATGGATTCTCGCATACATTTTCTTATAGCTATAAACCATTTAACGGGTAAAAAGATTGTGACAAGTGTATGGTTCCCCTTTGAGGATGTGAAATTTTTATCGATGAAGGCTTTAAAATAAAGGGGAGTTATCTTCTTCCTTCTATTGGAAAACATCGTTGTTGACTTGATTTAGAGCTTATCATGGATCTTTATTGTTGAGCTAAAACTAAGGTTCAGAGTTAATGCAAAAGGTTGTTTCATATTTAGGGTAAGTATTATGGACTTGTATGTTGACTTTTGAAAAAGTAAGTCTCTTTTATATGCGTAGATAGTAAGGTGAGGAAGGTACTGCATGGAGGTTATATAGGTTCTAGACTTTGATAAAATTGATATGTATGAGTTTTAACGGTATCCTTATGCTTTATAAGTAGTGGTTGCTAAAATTTCTCGATGGATGTTTGGACTTGGGGATCAAGCTCTTTTTTGGAGTTGTCAGTGAGTCTCTGAACTGTTGTATATTATTTATTCTAAATGCTTTCGTGAAGAACCATATGTATTGCAAACTAAAACTAGAAAAAGATGGTATAATGAATATGTTGATGTATGAATATTAGTTAAGGGTTGCATGTATAACTCGTATGAGTATATGATAAATAATTTGAAGTTGAAGGTTGATTGTCTGGGCATGTTTTGAATGTATGAGGTGAATAGTGTGTTAAGTTTAAATGTTGTCATTGTATAAAAGGTCTACTAGTGAGTTTGTATATGTCTCCACAGAGTCATCTAAAAAGGTCTGTTAGTACTAAAAACATTATCTTCGATATGAATCTATGAAAGAGAGTCCATGGCCATGGCATCATATCGTGTAAGACCATAGTTGGTCGGTTATGGCATCGTATGGACAGAACTAAATGAAAATTATTACCTAATGGGGTTCTTTACATGACCTAGGACGATAAGGGGCAAACCTCATGAAATATGAGTCTAAGAAAATCCCTATCGTGAACTCTCCAATAAATGGAAGTCTTTATGACGATCTTTGAAAAGAAAGCCTTTGTGACGATCTATGAAAATAAAAGCCTTTA
This sequence comes from Gossypium hirsutum, assembly GCF_007990345.1. Taxonomy (NCBI): domain Eukaryota; kingdom Viridiplantae; phylum Streptophyta; class Magnoliopsida; order Malvales; family Malvaceae; genus Gossypium; species Gossypium hirsutum. The sequence continues at coordinate 97,802,015 of NC_053428.1, read as the reverse complement.
TGGCGATCTATGAAAAGGGAGCTTTTGTGGTGATCTTTGTGTTGATCTATGAAAATGAATCCTTTCTGGCGAGCTATGAAAAGGAAGCCTTTGTGGCGATCTATGATAAGGAAGCCTTTGTGGCATTCTTTGAAGGGAATGCCTTTTGCGGCAGGCTCAAAAGAATGAACCTTGTGGCAACCATCCAAAGGAAACACCTCTGTGGCAAACCTTGAGAGAAAGAATGGTATTCACAGTGAACTATGAAGAAATGGCAAGTAAACTGGACTCTGAAGGAAAAACCATTACGGTGTGTTATGTTACACCTTTGATAAGACCTTCTAATGAGCTTCCCTTCTGGTGAGCTCTGTAGTAAATATTATAACATAAACTTCATGGTATTAAGACAATAATAGAGAGATTGGAATTCGCTAGAGCATATGGTGAACTCAAAGTATTGGCTAAATAGGCTAGGAGAGCAAATGTAAGTAAGAGCTACATCTAGTAAAATTCTAGAATGTACCTTCTATCTATGTACTAAAGTACCCATGAAATCTCGAGGAAACCATGTCTTGGAGTATGTATGAAATATCAAGGGTTTTTATTTGTATGGACCTCTGAAATGGGAATGGTGAAGGAATCATGAAAGTTTAGGGGAAAGAGTGTGAGTAATGTAACATCCCGATTTTGGGCCTAGTCAGAATAGTGGTTTCAGGACCACAAATACGATGAGGAAAATTTTATTTTTATTATATTTTTATTGTATAAAATTTCATGAAATCATTTCGTGAAAATTTCGTTCGAAAATTTTGACGTTTGGGCACTCAATTTAGTCAAAAGGACTAAATCGTAAAAAGTGCAAAAGTTGAGTTCTACATGCTAGAGGTGTCCAATTTTTATGATATTTTAAATTTGAGGTCCTTATATGGTAATTAGACCATTGGTTAAGTTGGTGGACAAAAATGGACATGGTTAGGCATGTTTCCAAAGTTTTTCATTAAGGGTATTTTGGTCATTTAGTAATTAAAATGAATTAAGAACAAAATTAAAAACCAATTTTTGTCCATCTTCAACCTCTTGGCCAAAACTTGCATGGAGAAACCATGTCTAGGGTTTTTCAAGCTTCCAAGCTCGATTGTAAGTTTGTTCTAGCCCCGTTTTTAATGATTTTTATGTTTTTGCAATCCCCGTAACAAGATCTATCTATTTCTACCATTAATTTGAGCTAGGGTTTATGTTTAAAAATTGACCCATGTGTGACATGCATGCATGTTGATGTCTAATGGTAGGAAATGAGTGTTGGGTGTTAAATAAATGACTTTTACTAAGCAGTTTTCGATGAAAACGTCCGAAAGGATCATTTTGTAAAAGTTATAAAATGGTATGAAGGTGTGTTTTTTATGAGAATTTTTTTTTCTATAGTTATGAAAATGATTCTACTAGGCTTAAAATGCAAGGAAATTGAATAAAAATCATTTTACGAGCCTAGGGGCAAATGTATAATTTTGACAGTTTAGGGGAAAATGTAATTTTTCCAAAATATGATTTTTGGGTCAATTTGAATAATGTAAGTCCTAAATAGGCTATATTTGAAATGATAGATCAAGGAAATCAAGATTAGGGCTTAAATCGGGAAAATACTAGGTTATGGACTAAATTGATAAATTGACGTTTTCGTATTCGAGGTAAGTTCGTGTGACTAAATAAGCATGTTGTTTGTGTTATCGTTATTATACTTGAAATCCACTTTGCTTTGATTGTATTGAATTATATGTTAATGATATTGTGTATGGGAAAGAAATGAAACCCATGAAGTAGTCGATAGCTTAAATGTCGTTAACATGATACGTGATGATTGAATATATTGGAAGTTTGATGGAATATGATGTTTTTTTGAAATGAGTAAGTTGTGTGTAAGTCATTCAACAATTTCAATATTACTTATTTAATATTTGACATTGTATGATATATGTATGTATACTCTAATGAAATTGACTTGTGATGATATAATGGAAGTTCGATGAAAGCCTTGTATCTCGAAAGTCCCGAATGACCCAAAGGAATACTTAGGACTTAGATGTTGTAACACCGTGCTAAATGAGATCCCGTGTAAGTCCATGTCTAGGACATGGCATCGACATCTAGACGTGTGCCTATGTAAGACCATGTCTGGGACATAGCATTGGCAATGATATATGTGCCTGTGTAAGACCATGTCTGGGACATGGCGTCGGTGATGATATGTGTGCTTGTGTAAGACCATGTCTGGGACATGGTATCAGCGATGATATGTGTGCCTGTGTAAAACCATGTCTGGGACATGGCATCGGGGATGATATGTGGATTCATGTAAGAGCATGTCGGGGACATGGCATTGGTACTTTATTTGGTGTATGAAAATCCCTAGTGTATAGTATTCCAGTGGTTCAACGGGCTTGTCAAGATTTTGGGTTAAGAAGTGGAGTAATATGAGTAAGAATATGTGGTACAGGTATGTACGTGAATCTCTAAGCTCATGATAATTGAGATTTTGAAATGTCGAGACCTCGGTGAGCTAAGATGTATGAATTATGATTATGAATTTTGTTTCAATATCATGCTAACTTACATTGTATAATTCAACATGGAATTCATGAGATGGAGAGTTCATGATTAGTTGAAAATGAACTTATGATAGTTATCATTATATTGCACTAAAATAGTGTTGGGCAGCAACAGTAGTTTGACTTTGAAAATCCACCAAAAATTGTGGAATCGAATTAGAGGTTGAATTAAATATTAAATTAAAGCTTATTGAGTTTAGTTTCATATAAAGGAAACATTGTAAGTAAAAGAATTTAATATTATGAGATATTTGAATTTTTGTGAGATAGAGTCAGAATGAGTTCGGAATCCCCTATTCTAACTTGGGAAAATCACTAGAAACTATAAGAAAATAATTATGGGTTATAATTCATATTACTAAGTCCTTAATGAGTCTATTTTCAATAAAAATAGATGAGAACAATATCCGAATCCCGTGCTAAGACATAAATAAATTTAGTGAAGAAAGGTCGAAGCTGTCAAACAGTGAAACATGGGAGACTTTGAATAATAAACTATACTTTTTGGATAGACGAAAAATTCTGAAAATTTTATGGTAAGAAGATATGTGAGTCTAGTTTTAGGTAAAATTAATGGATCTTAATTTGGAGTTCTTTTGCTCCAGATATAAATAATTTAATCACTATGACTCGAGAAAATAACTTGACTGGACTTTGAATAAATAGAAAGAATTTGGAAATAGCATGTTAATACATTGCTTATTATTTTTCATGTGAGCTTACTAAGCGTAAAGCTTACTCCCTCCTTTCCATTTCTTAGTGTTCTCAGGTCGGCATGGGGTTGGAGATTGTCAGAGGCAGCATCACACTATCAAGCCAATACCTTTGGAGCATTGATACATAAGTTAGAAATATCAAATGAGTGGCATGTATAGGGACCTAGTTTTATAACATGTGCTATTATAATTTGGCCAAATGTATTGGCCTATATTGTGCTATTGATTACGACTTGTAAATCTAGCTATTCATGTTGTGTCTAATAATTGTGATGTGAATATTCCTTATTTGTTTGCTAACGTCATAAATAGAGAGTTATACGCGCTGAGGACACGGGTATGTCCAAAGCCTCACACGCCTACCCACATGGGCATTTGACTCTCCAAAACACGAAATTTTTTTTGAGTGATGTAAAACTTTCAGAGGTTCTCGGTTTAGTCCCGAACCACTTCTAAAGTATGATTTGAGTTTCGTAGACCCAAATAAGGGACCATGTACATATGATTGAATATTTCGAAATATGAATGAAATTTTATGGCTGGGTTTCCATGATTGATTGCGTTTAAGTCCGGTAATGCCTCGTATCCTATCTCGGCAACAGACACGGGTAGGGGGTGTTACAAGTAATGTATCGAAGATGTGGAAGTAAGGCATGAATCAGAGTAAGGTATGACATGTATCGTATGAAGAATGGAATTATGGAAACGTAATCTCCTGAAAGAAACTGAATGATAAGATTTGCAGGGTAGTGATCGAAACCTTAGATGTAACGTGCAAGTATGACTTAGGTAACTAATGTCGGTCTCATTAAGCTCTCTCGAACTTATTTCTATGTGTTATGTTTCAGGTGAACTCTTAAGGGTCTACGCCCAGTGGGACGACGGTAGGGCTACGCCAAAAGAGTGACGAGGCGAGATATTATGGATACAGAGCAAGATCATTGGTCTATTTGAGCCTGAGTTATTTTATACAAGTCTTTTACACAGAATAATTATAATAGACCAGGACATCTATTCAATCATAGTTGTAAATAAATTCTTTGTGTATACCAATTGAATTCTCGTCTTATTCACACTTATGTATTTCTTAGGGAAATTTATAATTAAATAATTGTAATCGAATGTAAATTTGTAGACCAGGACATCTATTCAATCATAGTTGTAAATAAATTCTTTGTGTATACCAATTGAATTCTCGTCTTATTCACACTTATGTATTTCTTAGAGAAATTTATAATTAAATAATTGTAATCGAATGTAAATCTGTATAACTGTGTGAGCTATATATGTAATTAAATAGTAACACCCTAGATTCGGATTCAGTTAATTGGATCAGGTTTGTGGTGTTACAGACAATGCTAGGAATGTGCCATGAAGTAAGAGTTGGGATATTATGCATATAGGGAACATCTTAGGATATGTTTAGTTTACTACATTTCATCAGAGCCCATTTTTAATAAATATTTGGATTGTAATTTTTTAACTATGGATTTAAAAGAATCCATGGTATGTAAAATTTTATTAAAATCATTTTAAAGTTTGTTAATTAAAATGCATCGCCCATATATTTTTACTTGAAAATTTTGCTATGTATTTTGTGTTGTAATACCCGAGATCTGGACCCAGTGAATCGGGTCGGGTTAAGGGCATTACATGTCCAGCCCTTTAACATGAGAGGCTTTTGGGCATCTCTCATATCGAGTCCAATTAAAGGTGCTTCTTAGGCTTTTAACCCAATACTTTATAATTTGGTCCAATCGAATATTTGTTTTTCTATTTCCCAAAATAAACTTCTCAATATATTTGCAATTAAATAATCTTCTCAACTCAATTATAATTTTGTTAAAATCATGACAACTTTATTGTAAAAGAATATATGAGAAATATATTTAATATTTCTATATTCAGTGGTTCTATATGAGCAAATGATTTATTTCCATTTTCAAACTTCATTTAATTCGAAAAGCATAAATAAAATTTTTAGGTCATTTTCATTTTTCATTTTCCATTTTCATTTTGGAGAAAACCACATTCATTTCCAAATAATTCTATTTATCCATTTTCATTTTCATTTTCATTTTGGAGAAACCAAAATAATTTTCAAATGATTTCTCATTTATCCATTTTCACCATTTTTATTCATTTCTGTTCATTTGATTCAACATGCAATTCATTTTTTATTTCAATAAGCTAGTGGACGGACCGATTGGACATATGTGATTAGGGCTCAAATGATTTATAATTTTGTTACGACTTTTCTCCTATTAATTATAAACTCATTTAGTCACAAAGTAATTCTACTATAGTATCATAACTGAGCTCTCCCTAATGGCATACCATTATGAAAGCAACTCGATCTAATGATCTTGTCATAATTGTGTTACCCTCATAGGATATTCTTAATCTCTTTGGGATAATATTCTTCACCCAATATGATTTTATTTTATATCATAGTAAATATTACATCTTCCTTCATAAAATGTCAATTACTATCAAATAGTAATCAAGTCATTCATCAGAAAGAAGAACAACCTGTGACCACATTTACTTTTCATCTACCGTGTAATGCAAATGAGAGGATATAATTTACCCATGTCTCGAGCTAAGAATTTCACTGTTGTGAATGACGCTACATATTGCAAAATTCGTATACCCAATTAATATGCCAAAATTCGTTGTGGTAAATTAAAGTCTTTTCGACACTTAACAAGCTTGTTTTCTAGTCGTTTTATGTTTATTTATCGCATTTTCAATTTTATTAGCTTGGATTTATTTTATTGCAAAATAAGTGTTTTAACATATTTTCTGATATTTTGGTGATCCGTTAAGCCAACTCGGACCTCAATAATGACTAGTAGGCCATTCGAGTGTATAGGATTCCATTTCAAGTAAAAAAGAACAAGGGATATGGTTGTGTCACGAAACAAGGAGGTCCATGTTGCAACAAAAAACCTTGAAGCTGTCAAGGCTGAAAACCACCTTACTTTTTGATAAGGGATTTCCCTATGTCACAAAAACGAGAAGAATATGGAAAGAAAATCTCAATGGTGACGTTGTGATAAGGAGTTCTCCGAATTCTCGATGTCACGACTAAAACTTGGAAATATTTAGTCAAATTAGGACAGCCACTTAGGGTTATGCACCTTAATTAAACCCTAATCATTCCAATGGCATTTTAGGCACCTATCACCCTAATGTTTTTCTATTTTAAAAACTTTATAACCTCATTAGAGGGAGTTAGGTAGACTTATTAGTCCTAGAATTAGACAGAAAATTTTATTTAGTTCGTTTTCATTTAGTTTTTTTTTTTGCTTAGTCGAAACTTTTTTAATCTGATATGAAGACATTTGCGAGCGGAGATTGTTTTGGAATAGCATTTCAATGATTTATCAATGAGAAATTTCTTTATCCCTTTTATTTATTCTTTTGTTTATATTTCCTTAGCCTGATCAATTAATGTTTGTACGAATATTGGGATAAATTATTGTACTTTATTTATATATGGTATGTTTCAATTATGGAACTGATTAATCAATTAAATAATTATTTATCTAAAATTGATTGTTTATTCAAGAGTACTTAGTATATTAGTGTAACACCCCAAATTTTATTTAGTATGGAATGTTAAATTATAGTAAATAATTTAATTTTGTTTAGTGGTTGAGTATTATGGTTGTGTGTGTAAGGTTTTGGGTTCGAGTCCTTCCATTGAAATTTCGTTAAGTATTCTTTTGACTTAAATCTCATTTCCATGCAAGTTATGAAAGAATGAATTTGTTGGTTCAATGGTAAGGTGTTAGCTTACGTTTTGGTCTTATGTTCAAATCTTGTTATGTGCATAGTTGAAAATATTTTTCTATTTTGCCATTTGTTGGAGACTGAATTCAATTTGAACTTTAGTAAATTTGATGGGTTAGGATTTAGTTGGAATTAAGTTATTTTGAATATCTTTTATTTTTAGAAATTTATCCCAAATCCTTATTTTCATTCACCCATTAGTTGTCCAAAATTTCCCCTTTTTGCACGTTTCTATCTTTTGTTTTTCCCCTCTCTTGTCATGTTACTGTTTCTTTCTCTTCCATTCTTTCTTGACTTCCATTTTCTTTCTTTTATTTTGCTACCTTATTTGTTGCCATTAAGCTGTTGTGGATTGTTTTGTTGATTCTTTGGTGGTATTCGTAAATCCAAGCAAAGTGTAAGTGATTTCATTTATTTTTCTACTATTGAATTAAATTCATTCTTTGTGGCAAGATAGGTGTTTGATTAGTGTTTATTTTGATCCTTGTTATTTTAAACATTTTCACGGACCTTCATTAGGCAAAAGGTGTGAGCTTCGAGACCTTTCGGCAGAGTAGTGTTGTGTTGGACGTTGTTATTTTGCTAAGTGTTTGTACTTGATTTTTAGAGAATGTTCTATTTGAAATAGGGGTTGTCAAATGAAATATTTGGTTTAATATTGTGTTTGGTTGATGTGATTCAATGTCATATGTAGGATTCATGAGTTTTCAGTGGTGTGGTTAATCAGATTTACCATCAGGTGTGTGAACTAACCTGAAAAACTCGACTGAAACTCAGAAAAATTAGAGAAAAGAGGATGTTTACAAAACAGAATATCGTCACATGACCGTGTGACAGACCCTGTGTACCACATGACCATATGCTAGCCTGTGTAACACCCCACACCCGTACCCTACGCTGGGATAGAATACGAGGCGCTACAACTCTTAAGCACATGTAGTCTGATAAACCATAAATTATACATATTTTTATCCCATGTTTAATGCATTTTATGGATAATTTCTCATTAGAATTAGTGAATTCGATGCTCCTAATGCTTTAATTTCATATTTTGTACTTAGGAGAGCATAGGAGAGCGAAAGGAACGAGAAACGGGCCAAAAACGGAGAAAATGGGTCAAAGTACGAAATCAACACTGCCTGGATTGGTCCATCTCAGAAGGAGGAGAAAAGGGGAGACGGAGAAGAGAGGTAAGGAATTACCCTAAGGAAGCCGATTGATCCATCTCAGAAGCTGGATTCATCATTAAGACTGAAGATCTCTCCTCAATTTCCCTTCAGGAGTTTTGGGTTTTCTTTATGTTTTGTATTTTGTATTCTTCTGAGATGTTTTCTTATTTAGTCATGAACTAAATCCCCTAAATACCTAAGGGGAATTAAACCTAAGACAAATCTTGTTATTATTTTCTGAATTGTATGATAAATATTTAACTTGTTCTTAATTATGTGTTCTTAATTCTTGTTTTGATATCCCAGGATACTAATTCAAGACACGTTCTTATTCAGAGGAGGAATAGACCCTGTCTAAGAGTACATTTGCCATAATTAAGCGGAGTTGATTACGCGCCTAGAAATAGGGTGACAAGATTTTGCCGGATTAGGGTGAAACCTAATAAGGGGATCCATAGATTGAGTTAATGCAACCCTAGAGTGTTAATTAGAGAAAAGTCTCGGTTATTCAATCTAGGGATTAGACGTTATTAGTATTGAATAGGGATAATAACATAACTTAGGGATCTCTACGGAACAAGTTGAATGAATAAATTGCCTAATTCAGAGCCAGAATAACAAGTAAAGTCTAGGTGGATTTTTCCTTAAGTATTGTCTCAAGTCAATCGATTTTCCCAAAAGCAATTCCCCAATTCTTTTCTCTGTGCGTTCTTAGTTTAAATAATTAGTTAATTAAAACAAACCCCTTTTATTCTTAGGCTAGATAATAAAAAGATAGTTATTACTAGTACTTTTGGTTCCCTTGGGTACGATATCCTGGTCTTGCCGTTACTATACTATTGTTCGATAGGTGCGCTTGCCTTTTCGTCGTGATAATAGTTAGTCTAGGTCTGATCTTCATTATAAATATTTATTACTTGTTACGAATCACGCGATCAAGTTTTTGGCGCCGTTGTCGGGGAACTGAAATATTAGGAACACTAAATTTTTATTACTCTAGCCATTTATTTTTCTTGCAATTTAATTTTTATTTTATTATTATTTATTAATTTACTTTTTCTTTCTCTTGGCAGGTTTTTATAGTACATGACTAGAAGAAACCCGTCAGGACCTTACTTTTTGACGAAGAAATTGACTGAACAGTTCGTAGAAATCAAAGAGAAATAAGGCGTAGTTTATAATACACAGAAAACGAACAAGAAGACAATACTCAACCTCCAACCGACGAGATGGCTGAAAACCAAGACAATCAGCTGCCTCCTGCAATTGCAGCTAATCAAAATCCTACTCCACGTACTATGTATGACTATGCTAAACCCTCTTTAACAAGAACTAAATCAAGTATAGTTAGACCTGCTATTGCTGCGAATAATTTTGAATTAAAACCTAACACTATTCAGATGATACAGCAGTTTGTTCAGTTTGATGGTTTGCAGGATGAAGATCCCAACACTCACTTAGCAAATTTCCTGGAATTTTACGATGCATTCAAAATCAATGGCGTTTCTGATGATGCCATCAGTCTTCGGTTATTTCCCTTTTCACTGAGAAACAAAGCTCAACTGTGGTTAAACTCGTTACCACGAGGGTCTATCACTACCTGGGACAAATGATTGAGAAATTTTTACTAAAATATTTTCTGTCGGCTAAAACGGTTAAATTACGCAATGATATCTCTTCTTTTGTGCAATGGACTTAGAAACACTTTACGATGCATGGGAGAGATACAAGGATTTATTGAGAAGGTGCCCTCGCCATGAGTTACCTCTATGGCTGCAAGTTCAAACGTTCTACAATGGTGTGAATCCCTCGACAAGACAAATGATTGATGCAGCTGCTGGTGGAACCATCAACAATAAAACACCGGAAGATGCCTATGAATTTATAGAGGAGATGTCACTGAATAACTATCAGTGGCAAGTTATGAGGACAAAGTCGACGAAAACAGTCGGCGTTTATAACATCGATTCAGTCACCATGCTCTCTAATCAGGTAGAACTTCTCAATAAAAAGATTGATAGTTTTCTTGGTTCTACGTAGGTACATCCAGTAATGAGGTGTGACTCAAGCGGAGGAGGTGTGCATACAGAATACCAATCCTTCAATCCTACAACTGAAGAAGAACAAGTCAACTATATAGGTAACAATAACTTTCGATCTCAAAATAACCCATACAGTAATACCTATAATGCAGGTTGGAGGAACCACCCAAATTTTTCCTGGGGAGGTCAAGGGAATCAAAAGCCACAAAATCCTCAAGGTTTCAATAGCCACCTTATCAACAAGAGAAGAAGCAGAACCTTGAAAAGATGCTTTCAAAATTCATCTCGGTGTCAGAAACCCATTTCCAAAATACCGAGACAGCACTTAAGAATCAACAAGCATTGATCCAAGGACTCGAAACTCAGATAGGCCAGCTATCCAAACTAATCTCTGAGTGACCACAAGGTAGCTTACCAAGTAATACGGAACCTAATCCGAGAGAACACCTCAATGCAATTAGTGCCCAAGATAAGGAAAGATTCATTGCACCTGAGCCAGAATGACAGCAAGACAACGGGATGAACAAAGGTCGAGAAGAGGTAAACGATGATGATCCTAAATAAGTAAGTATGAATTATGAACCTCGTGTGCCATATCCTAGAGCGATGATGAAAGACAGAACAAAAGAACAATTCAGTAAGTTTGTCAAACTCTTAAAGAAATTACATATTAACTTACCCTTTATTGAAGTTCTTTCACAGATGCCCAACTCAGCAAAATTCTTAAAGGAACGTCTGGCTAATAAAAGGAAATTAGACGCTACATCGCATGAGGAACTCAATGCAGTCTGCTCAGCTATTCTGAAGAATAAGCTACCTAACAAATTGAAAGATCCAGGGAGTTTTACAATTCTTTGCTTAATTGGTAGTTTAGTTGTGAATAATGCTTTAGCTAATCTAGGGGCAAGTATAAATGTTATGCCGTATAAAATGTTTAAATGACTAGGTCTCAGTAAACCCAAACAGATTAGGATGAGCATACAATTGGCTGAAAAAACAGTTCGATTTCCTAAGGGTATTATTGAAGATGTTCTCGTTAAAATTGATAAATTTATTTACCCAGTAGACTTTTTCGTCTTAGATATGGATGAGGATAACGAGGTACCTTTAATTTTAGGACGACCCTTTTTAGCAACTGCTAGAACCATTATTAATGTAGGCACAAGAGAGCTAACACTTCGTGCAGGAGACGACGCAGTAACACTCCAAACATGCGATTCAGTCAAAACTTCTAAGACTCAAGATAACACTATGAAACATGTCGATGATAAAACTAATATTCAATCGTTCTTGCAGGAACCTCCTCGGACCAAGACTATGGAGGAAGTGCACAATTATCAAGTAGAGAACAAAGACGTCTATGAAAAATGAAGACTACGGATAGAGGAGCTAGATGAATAGCGAGAACACAAACCGAGAACATATGATAAACTGAAAGTGCACAAAAACAAGCCCGACACCTCTCCTAATCAACTTAAGGTTGGCGATACAGTTTTACTAGATGCCATTGATCCTCACATTGTCACTACCACACCAAATGAGGAAATCTCTCTTACGGTACTCAGTATTTTCCCATTCGGTACGGTTGAGGTGAGTCATCCCAAGTTCGGCACTTTTAAGGTAAAAACACCCGATTAAAACCTTATTTTAAAATTGACAACAAGAATGAGGAGTATGAACTCCTCAAACCACCATGATCATTCAACGGAGAGGTAAGTCGAGCTTAGACTATAAATAAGCGCTTCTCGAGAGGCAACCCGAGCACTAACATTATTAATTTCTTTAAATTCTAATATTTAACTCCTAACCTACTAATAGAAATTTTGAATACAGGTGTTTCTATAGAGATACGGCCAATCACACGGGCGTGCTTAAGGCCGTGTGAAAATAGGGCAAAAGATTTCCCCAACACAGGCTACGATAAAATGCCACGGCCGTACGACATAGTCGTGGTCGAGCCTGCCAAAACAACATGGGCGTACGACACGCCCGTGTGGAGGAACCATGGACAAACCTGTTAAAACAGCACGGGTGTGCTACACGCCCGTGTCAAACACCTATGGTCGAACCTGTCAAATTTCCACGGGCGTGGGAGAAGCCAACGAAGCTAGACACGGTCGTGCGACATGGCCGTGGGAAACAACACGCCCGATGCACACGGGCGTGTGTGAAATTTCAGTCGTGCCAAAATAGGAAAAACGCGAAACACATGGGCTAAAATTGGGGCACACGGGCGTGTCACATGGCCGTGTGTCCCAAGATCTATAAATAGGCTGCACTATTCATTATCTTCTCCATTCAAAAAACCCTAACCCTAGCTGCTACAACTCCACACGGCCCCCTGCCATGCCCGTGCGCCACTGTCAATTTCATTTTTAAAGCTCAATCCCTCTCCCTTAGCGTTTGTTTACTCCTTTCACTTCTATTTTACTCATTATTAATGCTTATTATTACAATAATCTCCATTACTTTTGAACTAGTTTTCATTTTTGTTCCTTATTTTTTAGTTTGCATTTATAGGTTCTTTATTATACATTTCAAATTAAATCTAGTTGTTTGACACGCCTCATATCCATGACATTACTATGCTTATTTTCATGCTATTATCATGCTAATGTCTATCATTTAAATTTCATTCCTAGGTTAGTTACAATACAGTTTATGTTAAATTGAGACGAGGAAAACCTTATACCCATTACATTTCTATTCTCATTCTCACGATTATTGTGGTTGAGTTTACTTCATATTAGTAGTTTTGGCGGAAATAGTTTACTTACCCTTCGAATATGTTTACCTATTATTATTCTTTATATCACAGGCCCTCAATGTCATCTTTAAGAGGAAAGAAAATCGCCGTACCAGCCTCAAAGAAGAGGAAGGAAGTGTCATCCTCCGCATGTCCAACCGCAAAAATTCGTCACCCTTTCCTATAGTTTCCACGAGGGCCCCAAGAAGAGCTCTTCTAAATACTTCGGGTCTGACCTTTAGCAGCGGGCCGCTGCATCGACTGGGCTACCATAGAACAAGTCCAGATGGCTGATACGATTCAGGCTCTCTTAAGCACAGACTCGTGGGAGCTATTCTTCGGGATTATCGAGCCGACATACCTCGAGCTCACGATGGAACTCTGCTCAACGTTCCATCTCCAGACCGTAATGACAAGATACGATGATCCCAGTATGGTCCAGTTTCATCTAGGTAGATTAATCTGCCAGCTAATCGTCCCTGAATTTGGTGCTGCACTAGGCCTATATACGGAGGAGTTTAGGGAGGAAAATGAACTACATGCTCTTAGTCGCCTCATACATTTCTCACCCTCGAAGTGCTGGCACACTTTGGCCCCTAGCATGGCCTCGTACAATCCTAGCCGCTTCAAGGAATCAGTTCTCCCACCATCCCTGAGGTACTTACACGCTATTTTAGCTCACACGATTACAGGGAGGCGAGAAAGCACTAGCGTCGTCAACACGCACGACGTCTACTTCTTATGGTGTAAGTCGCAAGGGCACGTCATCGACCTTGCCTATTTCATAGCCCTCGCAATTCAGCATCAGACGGAGCGGCATCGGAAGGGGTTCATCTTCATTGGCCCCTACGTGACTCGGCTAGGGCGACACTTCGGGCTCCTCAACATCGCAGCTCAAGAATCATCCCTCACCCTCATTGGCCAGATGTCTCCACAAGGCATCTCGAGCATGCTTAGCATGAGGATGATCGAAAGGCGCTGAGGAACCTACCCTCCCCAGAATTGTCTCACCCAATCTACCGAGGAGGAGGCCTACGAGGACATTCCTGATGATGTCCCGCCACAGCACGAGGACCCACCAACTCAGTCACCATTACCCTCTCGTCCAGTTCATGCAGCGGCTTCATATGTTGACATCTCTGAGCACCTCACCCAATTCGAGCAGCAGTGTTTTCAATGATTTGACAACATTGATGCTACTCTACACCAGATCTGTCAGCACCTCCACATCTCATTGTCAGCCCCACCTCGCGAACCATCTAGCAATAAAGATGTTTAAAAATACTTATTTATTTTATGTTTTAAATTTTTATTGAAACTACTTTTTATCTTTATTAGATTTTAGAAAGTTTATTTTTATTTTTTATTTTTTATTTTTATTATTAATTTCAGTTATTTCTTTTTGAGTAATTTTTCTTCCTAATATCTTCTAAAAAGTTCATGATTTTATCACAGTTATATAGAGCTTTTAAGCTTATCATCACATAGGAACTAAAACTACCACCGGAAAAGGTTCCCCACGACTGCTATGTCCTGCTCGACCACGACCATAACCACCACTAGATATAATATTCTTGTGGTGCAAGATTTATGGACTAATGAACCTCTACGACCGCTAGAGTATCCTCCTCCATTCTTGAACCGATCACTCTCCAAAACTCTAGTTCGAGGAATTAATCATACAGGAAGTGTCACTTCTCTCCCTATCTTATTTTTACTCTCTAATATCTATCTTTGTACCTTGAGGGCAATGTACATCTTAAGTGTGGGGGGATGTTTATTAATGATTGCCTTGTTCTCTTGAAAAAGTTCTCATATCATAATTAGGATAAATTTTAATTGACTTATGATTTTGATTGATATATCTTGCATTAAAACATAGGGATTTATGCACTGATTATTTAAACTTTCAGACATTAGAGGATCAAGCATGATAAGTTGATTTTTAAGAAATTAAAATTATAGGTTATTTCCCCAAGTCTAGGTATTACTTTGAATTAGAATTCACGAGTCTAAACATCAAAAAGCCATAATTTTTGTGAGATTTTTTAGCCTTTTGAGCATCTATTCATCCTTTCATGCTCACTTTTATTATTGCTTTGAGTGCGTCAGTATTGAACTGTTAATCTAGAACTTGCTTGATTATGCATGTCGAGACCACACCGTTTGATTTGATATGTCAAAATGATTAAGGCACTTAGGATTAACCCACTCATGCCATGAAAAGCCTACCTCCACGATTAACCTCTAGTAAACCCCCTTGAGCCTAATAAGCCATTCCTTATATTTCCCTTAATATTAACCATTAACCCATTATTGTTGAAATCCCCCAAATTAATTTGATCCCTATTTTTGTCGAGATCTGAGTTGGAAAAGTTTCTTAGCTATGTTTTTCTTCTTTATCTAACTTGTTCTTAAAAAAATAAAAATAAAAAAATAAAAACTATGTATACATATTAGTAATTCCATATTCTGAGAAGAAGCTCTGTTGTACACAAGTGAAGGTTAACTCTTTTTCTAGTTAGGCAATTTTTCAATTCAATCTTGATTCTAACCCTTTCTTTCAACTTGTGACCACACCCCCTAACTACGTCGCACTACAAACCTCTAAAGACCTTTTGATAGATGTATCATCTTAAATTATAGTGGTGGAGATTTGATTTTCATGCAAGCCTATGGTAATGACTTTTCATTATTGACTATTGAGTGCTTCATTTATTGTCCTTAAACACCTCGAGTGATTTGATTGAATCTCTAGTAAGGATGTGAAACTCTGTGATATTCTGAATCAAAGGTAATTACTTGATGCGAAGAGACACCTATGTTTGCATGATTAAATACTCAACTTGGAATGTTTAAAAATTTTATGTTCCTTTAGTTGAACTCTCAATGTATGATTACCTACGGATTATTTTGAGATATTATCGATAAGAATTATAAGTTGAGAAGAATTAGTGAATTCGATGCTCCTAATGCTTTAATTTCATATTTTGTACTTAGGAGAGCATAAGAAGCGAAAGGAACGAGAAACGGGCCAAAAACGGAGAAAATGGGCCAAAGTACGAAATCAACACTGCCTGGATTGATCCATCTCAGAAGGAGGAGAAAAGGGGAGACAGAGAAGAGAGGTAAGGAATTACCCTAAGGAAGCCGATTGATCCATCTCAGAAGCTGGATTCATCATCAAGACTGAAGATCTCTCTTCAATTTCCCTTTAGGAATTTTGGGTTTTCTTTATGTTTTGTATTTTTTATTCTTCTGAGATGTTTTCTTATTTAGTTATGAACTAAATCCCCTAAATACCTAAGGGGAATAAAACCTAAGACGAATCTTGTTATTATTTTCTGAATCGCATGATAAATATTTAACTTGTTCTTAATTATGTGTTCTTAATTCTTGTTTTGATATCCCAGGATAATAATTCAAGACACGCTATTATTCAGAGGAGGAATAGACCCTGTCTAAGAGTATATTTGCCATAATTAAGCGGAGTTGATTGCGCGCCTAGAAATAGGGTGACAAGATTTTGCCGAATTAGGGTGAAACCTAATAAAGGGACCCATAGATCGAGTTAATGCAACCCTAGAGTGTTAATTAGAGAAAAGTCTCAGTTATTCAATCTAGGGATTAGACGTTATTAGTCTTGAATAGGGATAATAACATAACTTAGGGATCTCTATGGAACAAGTTGAATGAATAAATCGTCTAATTCGGAGCCAAAATAACAAGTAAAGTCTAGGTGGATTTTTCCTTAGGTATTGTCTCAAGTCAATCGATTTTCCCAAAAGCAATTCCCCAATTCTTTTCTCTGTGCGTTCTTAGTTTAAATAATTAGTTAATTAAAACAAACCCCTTTTATTCTTAGACTAGATAATAAAAAGATAGTTATTACTAGTACTTTTGGTTCCCTTGGGTACGATATCCTGGTCTTGCCGTTACTAAACTATTGTTCGATAGGTGCGCTTGCCTTTTCATCGTGATAATAGTTAGTCTAGGTCTGATCTTCATTATAAATATTTATTACTTGTTATGAATCACGTGATCATAGTCAAACATTTTCGAGTCATCAAGACTTGGTAAAATTTTAAACTATTTCAAAAATGTCTAAACTTCATTAACATGGACTCACGAGACCTCAAACATCCATCGGAACCCATTCAGGATCGATTCGGTCCTTTAACAAACTCTAGAAAGATGACCTTAGAAACAGGGTACACGCCCGTATGGCCACTAAGACATGGTCGTGGTAAAGGCCCGTGTGGTTCACGTGGCCTAAGCACGATGGGACACGCCCATGTCCAGAGCCCATGTGAATTAAATTCTAAATTCGAACCTACAGGGGTTTTCATATGGTCTGATACACACCTGTGTCCATGGCCCGTGTCCCTCACATGGCCATGACACGTCCGTGTCTAAAAACCTTAACATTCTATTTTTGACATCAGCATCCAATTAGGGGCACACGGCCGGGGCACACACCTGTGACCAAAGGTCGTGTCCTCTACACGGCTGAGACACACGGCCATGTCTCTACCCATGTGTTTACTACCATGCATACTGACTTGAAATTTCTACATGCAGGGGACACACAGCTGGACAACACGCCCCTAGGGCTGGCCGTGTGTTACACACGGCCTAGACACACTCCCTTGGTCTACCCGTGTGGACAAAAATAAGGCTATTTATCAAGCCTTTTTGCCACCCTTACTTACATTAACCTACACAGGATCAACCAAACCAATACAAGCAGAATATATATATAATCAAATCGGCCACAACCATTAGAAACTTGCATCAAATGCATATAATAAAAATTAACATTAGCCAACTTTAATGGCCTATACAAAATGAATATCACATCCATCATATGAGCCAACACTTGTGGCTAAACTAACAAGACACTAAATTGAAGATTCGTATACATGCCAAAAATCAAAACATTTGAACTAGTTATACCAAAGCTTCAGGTGATAGGTGTGATCAATGCCTCCGACGCCTCTTGATCCCCAATACTAGCTTGACGGTACTATAAGAAAATGGAAAGGAAGGGAGTAAGCATAAAGCTTAGTAAGCTCACATGCATATAATAAACAACATGACTCAATAGTTAAAATAAAACAAAGTTTCATAAGCTTAACTTTCTTATACACACTCTTAACACAAGTACTTAACATATTGAAATCTTTACTCAAGAGTTTTACATACATACCTATACTAACTCGTAACACAATTGCATAATTCTCATCATTTAATTAGTCGTTGAATAACTACCGACTTACTCGTTGAACACCAGGAATATCTTTGGATACTCGGAAAACATATGCATAACACACCATATGTGGCCACATGCTACCTTATTTAACACATCGTATATTACTCATTCTCGAGCTAATCACAGGCCTGCTCACACAAGCTGACAGTCAAAACGTAACCACACGAGCTGCTCACACAAGCTGACAGGTACCCGCAACACATGCCGGGCTACCCAGCCACCGGTAGGACGTACTTGACTAGCGTCCGGATTTATATAATCACATATCACATATACAAATGAGTTCATAACCACATAGTTCCTAGTGACATGTCACACTATATCCTAATCTATTGCTAAAGCTCAAACGGGGCTTTTCTCGTAGACTTACCTTCGATAAACTCGGTCACTTAGGCAATCACATATTTCATGATAAAAGAGTTAACACATAATCCCGCATAATGAAAAAATATTGTAACTTACCTTCAAGGATGGGAATTACAATTCATGCAACATTTAAGCATTTATACATTATTCTCATTGCATTATTTACATGTGAACTTACCTTGGTACAATATTTGTAAAAACGAGTCTAGTCCTCGTACATCTTGTCTTTTCCCCGGTCAAGGTCTGTTCCTCGTTTTTCTCGATCTAAAATGATAGAAATTTCACTAGTTCAATCATCACATTAATTAAGAAATTACATAGACCACATTTTTTCAAAATGACCATTTTGCCCTAGCTTTTGAAAAATTATGATTTTACCCCTAGGTTCGTAAATCGATTTTCATCAAATTTTCTCACTAATTAAGCCTATCCGAATTCTTTTTATACTAGAAATAGCTCACAATTCCAATCATTTCACACATTTACAACCTATTTTATAAACTTTACAGGTCCCTTTAGGTGTTTTCATGAAAACTACTTCACAAAAATTGTTCATTTAACCACCATAACTCATTTTCTTCCATAATATTTTAGAAAAAAATCTCAAAATATTTCATTAAAAAACCTATACTTTCAATCTTTTTGCAAAATAGTCCCCTCAATAGCTAAATTAAGCTTTAGGGGCTCCAAAAACATAAAAATTATCAAGTAAGGTTATCTAAATCACTTACTTTCAAAGATGGAGAGTGGCTGAAATTTCAAGCTTTCAAAAACCCAAAATTTTTTGGTATTCTCAGTAGGGAATGAAATGAGAAGAAGATGATATCTTTTTCTCTTTCTTTTATTTTTATTTTAATCAATTAAGTTACCAAACACACCTAATATTGACCTTTGACCTCTCTTGTCTCCCTATTGCCAGCCACTCTCCTAAAAAGGGTCTATTTTCCCTTTAAATACCTTGAATTATGGTTCTCTAGCTATTTGGTCTATCTATCAAGTAAAATAGAACTTTTACCCTTTATGCGATTTAATCCTTTTTTCGCGATTAAGCTTACAATCGTTAAAATTTGTTCATCAAAATTTTCATACACTCATAAAATCATACTATAACACATAAAATAATATTAAAATAATAAAAATAATTTCCCAAAACCATTGTTTCGATTAGCCCCAAAATCGGGCTATTACAGCCTGTGCGGAGCACATGGCCGTGTGTGATTACACGACCTGTGCAGGTAGGTCGTGCTGATCACACAAGCTAGCTTATTGGGCCGTGTGGCACTTTTTGGCCAATTTGAAGGCCCGATTAAGGGATTCATAAATTGGATCTATGGGCATTTTGTAGGCCTAGGAAAGCGTAAGATTTAGTATGTTCGTTTATGGGTAAGCTCAGAAAGCATGTTAAATAAGTTATGTATAAAATGTGTTAAGATATGCTCTGTAAATATGTATGTTTGTGTATGGATTCCATACAACTTATAGTATATGTATGTATGTATGTTATGCATATGCTTTGGGGTGGGCTATGATATGATGGAAGAAGTGTAATATAGCAGTTTTACTGCACTTATGGCGATTAAATCGTAATTTTTGTCGGGTAGCTCAACTGTATTTTTATGAGTGCATACCACCACATATTGGTGTGGTTGGTTGGATGGACTCTTGAAGTTCTAATTTGGATGGACTCTGATATGTTAAGCAATATGATTTCAATATGTTATATGATATGAAAAGTTCCGAATTGATTATTCTTGTTCGCAAACTCCTTAAGTAAACTCTATTGTGGGCTACGTCACACACTGGACTTCTAGCTCACTCGTTTGTTTTGTCTCATTTCAGGTGACCCTCAGGTTTAGGATTAGATGGTGACTCTGGAGCTCGGTTTTCCCATTTTGATTTAAGTATGTTTTGGATTTATTAATGGACTTTACGAACTTTTGGGACTTTTAATTTTTGTTTAGGACTTTAACATTAATTTTGGTTTTTGTCTTGCAAAATTACTATTTTCAATTGGTATTCTAATCAAGACGATGTCACTAATAATAAACTATTATTTCATAAGACCGAAATTGCTAAATGTTTTCCGCTACAAAGTTTTTGAAACTTGATACTATGTTTTTACTACGAAAGTGATCAAACGAGTTGGGTTTGTTTTAATAAAGTTAATAAAATGCAGTTTTTGTCAAAGTATACACGTGTTTTTTTTTAAAGTTACGTTATCAATGTGATTTACAACTATGTTTCCCTTTAAGTGAAAAATAAGTTTTTCACCAAAATTAAGCGATATTGTTTTCGTGTAAGATGTAACCTTCACAATCCAACAATAATGTCTAGGCCAAGTTTGGGGTCCTACATTTGGTGATATTAGAGCTAGGTTGTAAATTTCGAGTTGTACATTTTAGGTCCAAATTATTTTAGAGAAATAATTTTTTGTTTTCAATTGGGAAAATCTCATTAAAATTGACTTTTGATTTTTTGGAAAGTGAAACCAAGACTCTAACACCAATCCAAGTAAGAAATCTGAAACTTTAGTTATGTGTTAGATATACTTTTGTATGTGACACTTTATTATAAGTATTTGCCTTTAGAGACTGTAGTGCAATAACACACTCTCTAAATATTGATATGTACTTTGATAAAACATTAAATTTAAGGTTTTAAAACTTAAACTAATCTATAAAATTTTGAAAATTTTAAATAAGATAATGAGTACTCATAAATCTCTAGGACGTGGTACACGTAGGCACAATAGCCACTGTTGGGGGTTCGAGTTAAGTTATTATCGATGGTAGTATGCCCCAATTAGATACAAATGAGACTGTTGGAACTTCAGCTACTAAGATTGGGTCTAGGGCTTAGACTTCTGGGGATGACGCACTATCCTAGGTTATGTTAAGGGTTTTGGGGAGGGTCGTTGGGACCCATACTGGATTTGAGAGCTGAAGATCGGTAATTGAACGACTCCGGTCCCATAGAGCTAAACTGTTTAGAGGTGTCGCTAGAGTCACCTCGACTGTGGCTGAGTATTGGTTGGTGGCCATAGAAAGAATAATGAATGATTTAGACTGCACCCCTAAGCAGAAACTAAAGGGTGCAGTATCTTTGCTTCGTGATGAGGCATATCAGTGGTGGTTAAAAGTAAATGAGGGTACTCAGCTTGAGCGGTTAACTTGGGATCACTTCTGGAGTGCCTTCTTGAATAAGTATATAGGGGTGAGCTATGTTGAGGCTCGTAGACGCGAGTTTATGGGACTTACTCAACGGGATAGATCGATGGCCGAGAATGAGGCCGAATTCTTGAGATTGAGCATGTATGCTCATGGTTTGATAGCAATTATTTATGATAAGAGCATTCAGTTTGAGGAGGGTTTGAGGTATAACATTAAGGTTCTGGTAGCTCCTCAACAGGAGCGAGTCTTCGAATCTTTGGTGGAGAAGGCTAAGATTACTGAGGATATTAAGTGCACTGAGTGTGAGAAAAGGGAGACGGAGAAAAATTAGAATAAGAACAATAGGTATTCGAGTCCTTCTAGTTCTTCACAGCGGCCTATCAAACAAGCTAGGTATGACTCAGCAGACAGAGGCACCTGCTAGAGTTAAGCCTATTGCTAGAGTTGAGCAGGTACTAATCTGTGGGTTTTATAATAGAGACCATCTAGGCGAGTATTGGAGGAGGATTGGGGCTTGTTATAGGTACGGGTCCACTGAGCATAAGATTAGTGATTGTCCTTGAATAATTGATTGGATTTAGGCACCGATTCAGGGTTAGTTTCAGCCTCAAAAGGCAGGTCAACCGCTTGCTAGGGGCCGTGGTCAGGTGAAGGGAGGTAATGGTGGCGGTCATGGTCAGAGAGCATAGGGTAGAGGTGCAATTCAAATTGAGGCTAGACAGCCAACCTTATTTTATGCAGCAAGGTGCCGAGAGGACCGGGATGCAACTGATGTGATTGTTCGTATGTTTTTTATGCATTTAGTTCCTTATTTTATATTAATTTATTGTGGTTATACGCATTCCTACATATCTAGTAGTATATCAGGTAATTTGGGGATTTTAGCTGAGTTTCTATAATTAGTCCTTTGGGATAGTTTGTATGGGCTAGTAAAGTGTTTTGGAGGTATTTTCTTAAGGTTCAAGATTTTGTATTCCCTATTGATTTAATAAAGTTATCATTCAGGGAGTTCAATCTGATTTTGGGTATGGATTGGTTGGTAAAGCATTGGGTCATATTAGATTGTAAGTCTAAGAGGATGATGTTTAAGGGTGAGAATGGTGAGGAGGTTGTGATGGTTGATGAGCGGCGAGATTACCTCTCTAATGTGATCTCCACTTTAGTAGCCTAAAAATTGGTTCATAAGGGTTATGATGCGTATTTGGCATATGTGCACGATGCAAGTATGGTAGGTTCAGCTATGGAAAAGATTCTTACTACTAAGGAATTTCCTAACATCTTTCCTCAGGAGTTTCCAAGATTACCTCTGCATAGGGAGGTTGAGTTCGGAATTGAGGCTTTGCTAGGGATAGTTCTGGTGTCCATCACCCCATATTGAATGGCACCAAAATATCTGAAGGAGTTAAAGTTGCAGCTTCAAGAACTTCTAGATAGGGGCTTCATTCGACCTAGTGTCTCCCCATGGGGAGCACTGGTGCTCTTTGTCAAAAAGGACGCCTCTATGAGAATGTGTGTAAATTATCATCAATTGAACAAATTGGTGGTAAAGAATAAGTAACAACTTCTGAGGATTGATGACCTATTTGATCAGTTTCATGGGGCATCTATGTTTTCAAAAATTGATCTTCGTTTGGGATATCATCAATTGAAGGTTAAGGAGGTCGATGTGCAAAAGACAGCCTTTAGGACTCTATGAGTACATTGTCGTGTCATTCAATTTCACTAATGCTCCAGTCTCATTCATGGATCTCATTAATCAAATTTTTTAGCCGTATATGGATAAGTTCTTCATAGTGTTTATCAACGATATTTTGGAATACTCTAAGACCGAGGATGTAACACCCCTAACCCGTATCCGTCGTTAGACTAGGCCATGTCAAAACAGGGCATTAGACACAGCCGTGTGTCTAGGCCATGTCAAAACAGGGCATACATACTGACTTGTCCACACGGCCACCTGACACACCCGTGTGCCAGGCCGTGTGAAAATTAGAGAGGCTACTAACTTGGGTCACACGACCAATCACACACCCGTGTGTCTAGTCCATGCTCGAAACTGACTTGGATACACGGCTTAGAACACGCTCGTGTGTGCGACTGTGTGGTCTGCCCAGGCTCATTTCGAAATCACCATTGAGCAACACGACTGAGACACACGCCCATGTCCCTGCCCTTGTGGGCAAAAAAAAAGGTCATTTACAAGGCCATAATGCCACCCTATAAGGGTCCTTCCTACAATCAACAAATAGGCATCAATTGCATACCAAAATTTCAACCAACTCACATCCAAAACATATACTTTTCATGCTATTTTCTTATCAACCAATTACATGCTTATAATCTATACCAACTATTGTCAAATCATAAACTAAAGTCATACCAAAACATATGTTTCAATACCACAATATACATCATTCAATCTCATGCCAAAATTTACCAAATCCCAAAAATAAACACATACCAAAACTTACCAAAATGACTTATTCTCTTGGCCTTTCATAACACATCACATAGACATTATTGAATCACATAATTCATACTAAAAACTCATTCATATACACAACCAAAACCAAGCCAAGTCACATGGCTGGATAAACACATTACCAAACATATTCACATACATCTAGCCTATACTGTTGGAACACCGGTGCCTCCAAGGCGCAGTGAAAAAAAAATTCCTGCGATCCAAACCAAGGATCCATGTGTAAGGAACGAATCGGGGTGATAAAAAGGTTTCAAAATTACCGAAACTTCAATCTGAGTAGACAGCGACACCTAGGCAACAGGAATGGTGAACCACTATCGAACCAAGCCGCAACCTTTTCCGATGTCGGCCTCTATGTAGTCCACCTGATTGACAATGAACGGTAGAAATCCCAGAAAACTATTTTTAGAGAGTATTTTGCTAAACGGCTGCTAGACCACTTTGCATATTTTCGGGCTAGTTTTTATATATACTTTTTAGGGTTTTTACCCTTGCTATATATAACTCCCTTTTAATTGGTATATATTTATAACGAATTTTAATTCATTAAAATTGATCCAAACATAATAATTATCTTTCAAATAAACATAATAATGTTTAATCGAAAAATTATAATTACATTAATTATAATAAAGATTTCAGTAAACTATATTTATTTAAACTTATATACTAACTAAATTCATATATCAATAAAATTATGTTCTGATTATGTGTACAACATCCTTGTACATATAGTATGTTCAATAATTTGATTGCCCAATTAAATTAATTCTATAATTAATTTAATTCATGTGACAACCAAGCAATATACCAACTATGTTTTACCTCGTTCATTTCAACCATAGGGTGTGACCCTATAGGTTCTTGTAACGTTAGCAGTAATATTAGAACGATTCTAATGTTACAAACAATGAGTGGCATCTAGCAATGCATCAATGCTACCTAAGTTACAAGAAGTCATGATTCGACATAACCTTTTGTGATTAACCTTTCATGCATTAATCCTTAAGTCCTATATCTTTAGAATGGACACAAGTCATGGAATAGTCACACTTGCATAGTCCATCCCATGTTTCTTGATACCTTGAGTAGACTATGATACACAAATAAGTATGACATTCCATATCAACTTATTTGAGCATGGCCATGAATTTCTAGCCTCACTCAATCAAGTGGCCTGAGATATTACTTCCATTATGTAAGAGGGACTTATCCTATATTGATCAACTATATCCCTCAACATAGATTGTGGTATATCCAACATCACTCTTTATAGAACAACCAGTTACGGTGTTTGTTTGACTGTATCAAAATATACAACTCACGATGTTGGGATAAAGATGATCTCAAGTATGAGGATCATATACATATTAATCACTATGAGTAATGTTGTGACAATTACATAATAATCCAAGAAACATACTCATAGCGGGTCAGTCCAATATGTTGTTCTCTAACACACATATTCATGCATTGATTCTGACACTCCATATCAATGAAAACTCTTTATCATCAATCAACTACATGTTAGTCTTAATGCATTATTATTGTCCTAGCCAACAATAATACTTGACTAAGGATCTTTTAAGAATAATCATATTATTCTCAGGACATTATTATAAAATAGTTTATTTATGCACAAAGAAAAGAAACTGAAATAATAATGGCAACGCCTTATATTAATAAACATGATAAACCAAGTATGTTATTACAACCATCTCGTGATTGATCTTTGGGCATACTCTTACATATACATGCCATACTTCAATATATACATTTTCAAAAGGTACCAAAATAGAGTTTGATAGTGTGGTGATGATCCTCGATGATCCCCTAGCTCTCAGTAGCTT
Source organism: Gossypium hirsutum (assembly GCF_007990345.1). Taxonomy (NCBI): domain Eukaryota; kingdom Viridiplantae; phylum Streptophyta; class Magnoliopsida; order Malvales; family Malvaceae; genus Gossypium; species Gossypium hirsutum. Next base: position 97,775,819 of record NC_053428.1, on the reverse strand, counting down.
CGATATCTATAAAACAGTGCAAACACAAACAAAGTGAGCTTTCAAAAGCTTAGTAAGCCATTTACAAATAAACTTAACAATATAAACATATAACCATCATAATATACATATACTCCTTAGCCAAATGCTATCAAAAACCACATAGCTCAAATACATTTCACATATTCCCCACTCATTTGCACATATAGCATATTTTCTCATACTTTTGTCACATATAATCACTAAATCACAAATATACATATTCTTACCTTTCAACATCAAATATGATATACAATTTCAAACGTACCTGAATCGGATACACATTTCATATAATCATTCATTTCTCAGAATGCCCGTTGAACCGTTCGGAATCATAAGGATACGCGAATAGCTCAGAAAGCTCATATAATGCCAACGTCCCAGACGTAGTCTTACATGTAATCAAATATCGATGCCACTGGCCCAGACAAGGTCTTACACAAAATCAAATACGATACCGATGTCCCAGACATGGTATTACACGTAAATCATAAGTCGATGTCAACGTCCCAGACGAGGTCTTACACAAAAACACATATCGGATCCTATGTCATGACATATGTATCCTAACTATTCCTAAGGTTTGTACGAGACTTTTTGGACATCGTCACATTATCGAAACTTTCTTGGATATCACATATTGAGCTCTCATATAGCTATTCAACACAATTCAATGTCATATAAACACAAATAAATCAACTCAAACACATTTATTTGTATATTAAATTACCTCGTATAGAAATGAACGGAAACAGGCAACTATTCAACGACTTTCATTTTTCCCCGATCTAATTCCATTTTCTTTGGTTCTTGATCTAAACACATTCAAATTTAACCCTTTTATTCACCAAATCATTCAATTCAATCCAAAAACACATATTTAGGGCATTTTACAAATTAGCCGTCACATTTTCACAGTCCTTAATTCACAAAATCACAAAATACACAAAATTTCTATATACCCATGTTAAGATGAATTCTCATAGTATCCATATAAGTCTATATATTTCATTTATTTTACATTTTAGTTCCTCAAAATCTTATTTTTACAATTTAGCCCAAATTACTCAAATTCATCAAAAATTCAAAGACAATGTTAACCCAACATCAAACTCCCATATACTATCATCAAAATTCATAAAACTCATAGTTTCATTAATGGCTCAACTCAAAATCATCAACAATTTCAGAAATTCAAATATGGGCTTGATAGAACTCTAAGCAATGATCATAAAAACGTAGAAATTATCAAAAACTGAACAAAATACACACCTAAATCACCAAACCTCTTAGCCAAACCCTAAGCTTGCTTTTTATTTCTTTTTCCTTTGTTATATTCGGCCAAATGATGAATAAATAAAGCCAATATTATGTTTTTTTTAATTAATAAACATTAATACACAGTTTACTATTATAACCTTATAGTATACATTTAAAATTCCACCAACTAATGTCTATTAATGTCATTCAATACATTCCATGGTCAAATAACCACATAAGGACCTCACAATTAAAGAGACATAGAAATTAGGCACTTTAACAACTAGAATGAAAATTTTACATTTTACACGAATAGGTCCTTTTATCAAATTAAGCATACAAACGATTAAATTGGACTGTTACAGATGATGAGTACGATGAGCATCTTATAGTAGTTCTTCAAATTCTCTATAAGAAGGAACTTTATGCCAAGTTAAGTAAATCTGAATTCTAGTTGAGTGAAGTTATGTTTTTTGGGGCATGTGGTTTTAGTTGAAAGTATTCGAGTAGACCCTAAGAAGATAGAGACTATTCTAGATTGGAAGTAGTATAGAAATGTGACTAAGCTTCAGAGTTTCCTAGGTCTAGTAGGTAACTATAAAAGGTTTTTTTGAGTAGTTCTCGCTGCTGGCAACTCTTTTGACTAAGGTTTTACATAAGAACGCTCCGTTCGTTTGGGCTATTAGCAGCAATCGAGCTTTGAAAAGCTCAAATCAGTTTTGACTCAGACACCCGTTCTGATTCAGCCTGAATCTGGGAAAGAGTTTGTTGTGTATAGTGATGTATCTAGGCAGCTTAAGTGGCATAAGGGTAATTATCCGATGCATGACCTCTAGCTTGCTGTGGTTTTCTTTGCTCTTAAGATTTGGAGGCACTATCTATATAGTGAGAGTTGCATCATTTACATTGATCATCAGAGCCTTAAGTATCTCTTCACTCAGAATGATTTAAATCTTAGCTAGCATCATTGGATTGAGTTGCTTAATGACTATGACTATTCGATAGAGTATCATCCCGATAAGGCCAATGTAGTGGTTGATGCTCTTAGTCGAAGATCTATGTTCGAGTTGGGGGAGATGTTTGGTCGCCTAAGTTTGTATGATGATGGTGGGATTCTGATAGAGTTGTAAGTTAAATTGTCTTAGTTAGGTGAGATTAAGAGTAAATAGCTTCTGGATGAATCTTTGACCAGTCGGGTTCAGTAGATTGATGACAGTAAGACTTTAGACTTCGGGTTTAACAGTGGTGGTATTTTGTGCTTCCGATGTCAGATTTGTGTGCCTAGTGATGTGGATTTGAGGTAGTCTATTTTGTGTGAAGCACATAATAGCTCTTATGTTATGCATCTAGGTGGTAATAAGATGTATTGTGACCTTCAAGAGTTGTATTGGTGGCCTAGGCTAAAACATGATGTAACTGATTTTGTGTCCCATTGTTTGATGTGCCAGTAAGTTAAAGCTAAGCACCAACTTCCTTCTCGATTACTTCAACCCATTAATATTCTATTTTGGAAATGGGAACGGGTAACTATGGACTTTGTTAGTGGGTTGCCATTGACACCTACTACAAAGGACTTAATTTGGGTTATTGTGGACTAGTTGACTAAGTTCGATCACTTCATTCTGGTCAGGACTAATTATTCCTTATAGAATTTGATGAAGCTTTATGTGCCTGAGATTGTTAGGCTTTATGAGGTTCTGGTATCGATTATCTCAGAACTGTGATCCTTGTTTTACTTCTCACTTCTAGAATAAGCTACATGAGGCTAGGTACTCTATTAGATTTCAGTACAACATTTTATCCACAAACTAATGGTCAATCTGAGAGGGTAATTTAGATTTTGGAAGATATGCTTCAAAGCTACGTTATTGAATTTTGAGGTAGTCAAATGGAGTTTTTATCGCTAGCTGAATTTGGTTACAATAACAGCTTTTAGTCTAGCATTTAAATGGCGTCTTATGAGGCACTGTATGGTCAAAAATGTCGCACTCTGCTTTGTTGGACTAAGTTGGGTGAGAAAAAGGTTCTGGGTCTTGAGTTAGTGGCTGAGACTGAGGATAAGGTTTATACGATTTGATATTGACTTAAGGTCGCTTTTGATAGACAAAAGTCTTACGCGAACCTTAAGAGACAAGATATTGAGTTCAAGGTGGAGGCCCGTGTTTTTCTTAAGGTATCTCCTTAGAAGAAAGTTCTTTGGTCGTAAGGGCAAGTTAAGCCCTCAATCTATTGTGTCGTATTTGGTTTTGAGGCATTTTAGGCCAATCGCCTATCAGTTAGAGTTGCCTCTAAAGTTGGATCGCATCCATGACGTCTTTCACATGTCTATGTTGAGGCATTATCAACTTGATCCTTCCCATGTGGTTCAAGTGGAGGAAATTTAGTTTAAGGTCAGACTTGTCTTTTGAAAATGAGCTGATATAAATTCTGGATCGGAAGGTTAAAGTCTTGAAGAGGAAGACCATTCCTTTAGTTAAGGTACTGTAGAGGAATCATGGTTCAGAGGACGCCACTTGGGAGCCTAAGGACTTGGGAGCCTTCGTTGTCGAATTAAAGTTATTGAGTGTTACCGAGCAAAATAGAACATTTAATTCGTAACAAAAAATAATTTAACAAATAAAATGCTAACATATAACAAAAACTGTGTGTGTATTCAGAGTTGGTCACACAACTATGTCACAGGCCGTATGTCAGACTGTGTTGCAAACTGTTTTGAGTCATAAATTAATAGTGTTGATGCAGAACTAAAATATTAATTAAACTAATTTAATTAATTAATCTAAAATAATCTAATAGAATTTCCTATTCCTAGTGTCAAGGATGCGAGCTCACGGCCTACGGTTGATTAAATATCTAATTATCAACTAAGCAACCAATTACCGTTAACTGAGTAATTTATCGTCTTTAGCTAGAATACCCTCTCGGTACCATCGCTACAATGGATTACCACTTAAGATACCCTTTCGGTCTCACCTATGTAACATCCCTTACCCGTATTCGACGCCAGAATAGGGTACTAGGCATCACCGGACTTAAGCACAAGCAAACATACATTTCCCAGCCATAAATTTTGCATCCAAATTAAAACTTTTTTAAATCGAGCATAAACTCCCTAATACGAGCCTACGAGGCCCAAAACATGCTTTGGAAGCGGTTCGGTACTAAACGAGAACTTCAGAAAATTTTACAACACTTAGAAAATTTTTCACTAAACAGGGGTCACATGCCCGCGTGGATATAGGACACGCCCGTGTAGTCAGGCCGTGTGGTCACACACGCCCGTGTCCTAACCCTGTGTAACTCTCTGACTTGTAACTCGTGAAAAAATTGAGCTTAACGGCCAAGTCACACGCCCACGTGCTAGGCTGTGTGGAAAATTAATTTTCATAAATTAGGTGCATACTTCACACAGTCGGAACGCATGCCCATGGGGCAAGCCATGTGTCACACACGTCCATGTGTCTACCCGTGTGGACAAAAATAAGGCTATTTACCAATCCATTTTGTCACCCTTAATGCACACACCTACACCACATAATATAACACCAATTCAAGCACATACATACAACCAAATCAGTCACAACCAAAAGAACAACACATCATTCACCTGATACCATTTATCATACACAAACATCACACACTTATCAACTCAAATCATGTAATTTCCCACATCCATGAAAAGTATCATCATATGTATATACTTGTACCAATTTTAGCCAAATTCAAATGGCCTTATACAAAATAAACTTTCTACCATTATAGGCCAAGACATTTGGCCAAATCAATTATGACATAAAACAAAATGATCAAGTCCCCTATACGTGCCATAACTCAAAATGTTGAATTCATTGGTACCAAAATAATTGTTGATAGTGTGAGTGGATCTCCAACAGTCTCCTAGCTTGGTGACACTATAAGGCAAGGGAAAAGAAAGGGGAGTAAGCTATATAGCTTAGTAAGTTCCTATGCAAGTAATAAGCATCATATCCAAACATTTAACATACAATTAACATGATAATAATTGGCATAAATATTATTAAGGTCTTATAATCATAACTTACTCAATCATAACTTTACCAAGGGTTCATCACATATCAAGCTCATTACGTATGAGTTTACGTACATACTTGAGTCATCTCAAATTGGATTTGCACACAATTCATCTTTGACATACTCGTCAAAGTAGCCGTTGAACCACTTGGAATACTAAAGGATACTCAGGAATCTCATACACATAGTACCGTACTAATGTCATATCCCAAATATGGTCTTACATGAAATCTCGTATCGATGCCAATAGCTCAACTATGGTCTTATACAAGGTCTCATATCGATGCCATATCCCAGATATGGTTTTACACAAAGTCTCATATCGATGCCATATCCTAGATGTGGTCTTACACGTAATATCAGTAACCCTAATGTTATGACATTTGTATCATATTTATTCCTAAGGTTCAACCATGATTTCACATACGTCCAAAGGTTAATCAAAATTCATACAATAATGAAGCATTTAATAATAAAGCATTTAAAACATAATTAAAACAATCAATTATTTGCATATGAACTTACCTCGGTACAAAAATAGTAGAAATAGGGCCTAATTGTCAAACACTTTATTTTTCCCCTAATCTAGATCCGAACCTCGCTTCTCTTGATCTATAATAGAAAATTTAACTCATTGATCAATTTATCCCAAAAATTACATTTTTCCCTTTAAACTTTGACATTTTTACATTTTGGTCCCTAGGCTCGTAAAATGAAATGGATTCAATTTCTTCGATTCCTAAGCCTAGCTGAACCTCTTTCATGCTTATAACAGCCCACATTTTCCATTATTTCACATTTTTACTACTCATTTTATAACTTTTTACGAATAGGTCCCTTTTAGGTTTTTCATCAAAAATCACTTAGCAAAAGTTGTTTATCTAACATCAAACTTGCATAATCTACCATTAAACATCGAAATACACACATGTCTAACATGGTTCAAACCCTAGACCTTAATCATTTCTCAAATTAATGGTAGAAATAGATAAATCGAGTGAGAACGACTTCAAAAATGTAAAGAGCATTAAAAACGAGACAAGAACGGACTTACAATCGAGCTTGAAAGTTGGCCAAACCCTAGCTATGTCTTCCTTCTAATTTTTGGCACAAGGGGGAGAAGATGGACAAGATTTTGGCTTGATTTTTGCTTTTTAATTCATTTAATTACCAAATGGCCAAAATGCCCTTAACATAAAACATAAAATTTCTCTTACTTCATGTCCATTTTTGCCCACTAACTTAACAAATGGTCTAATTACTGTCTAAGGACCTTTAATTTAAAGTTTCATAGCAATTAGGCACCTCTAGCTCCTAGAACACACATTTTGCTCCTTTTGCAATTTAGTCCTTTTGACTAAATTGAACACCCAATCGATAAAATTTTTGAACGAAATTTTCACGAAATCATTCCATAAAACCGTAGACCATAAAATTATAATAAAAATAATGTTTTCTAGGTCGGATTCGTGGTCCCGAAACTACTATTCTGACTAGGCCCACAATCGGGCTATTACAACTCTCTTCCCTTTAGGGATTTTCATCCCTAAAAATCTTACCAGAAAATAGGTTTGGGTACTGTTTTCTCAAAGCTTCCTCAGGTTCCCAAGTAGCCTCTTCGAGCCCATGTCATTGCCATAAAACTTTCACTAGGCCTATACTCTTATTTCTCAACTGTTTAATTTCCTAAGCTAAAATCTTGATCGGTTCTTCACCTTACGTCATATACAGTAGAATCTCAATCTATGTTAGAGAAATCACATGTGAAGGATCAGAACAATATCATTGCAGCTTGAACGACGGAAATGTGCAAGTGTACACAATTGCAACAAGTAATAAAGTGACAAGTAAATGTCGAGTTATCGTACCTACAGGGACTGTGAAAAGGATTATTTATGAATGCCATTTAAAACACTTTGGTGAAGAAAAATATTTTTTTTAAAAAGGGTGATTAAGATAAATAAGATTTTAAACTAAGTAACTAAAAAAATAAATCTCAAATGCACGATTTCAAAATATGATTTAATCAAGCTGACATAATTGTGTTGATTTAATTACATTTCTTTAACTTAGAATTATTAAGCTCATGCTTACGTTGTTATGAATAAATTCATGGAAACTCAGTAATTTGCTAACTTATGAACATATTCACCTACACAAATCCATTCATCTCTTAACATATCCCTATGTTAATTCAACCGATTAAACAGATTTTAATAAGCGAACATGTTATGGCACATACATACTCATTAAATTGAACTAATCTCTTGCATATCCCTATGTCAATTCAAACGATTAATTAAATCTAATAAGAACATAAAAGACTATGTGAGGAAACAAGGTATTCTTACCTTAAGACAGTTTAATCACAATAATCTTGCAAGTTATGCAAGGCAAGTGTATCGCCAGATACATTGCTAATTTAACCTTCAACTACCTTAGAAGAATAAACATGCACTGATTAAATATTGTGTCCATTAATTATAATTTCAATCCATTTAGATAATTAATTCATTAGCTACCTCACAATTGTAATGCAAGAATAACTTAGGCATGATTTTACTTAATAAAGCATTTTACCGAGGCCTATAACAACAAAACACAATTTTAATAATTTAAGCAGATGAAATGAAATCAAACCAACACGAATTAAATTCAAGCTGAATTTATTAAATTAACATTCCAACAACATCAATATTCATAGATATGTTCATCATAACAACAACAAAAATTAAAGAGATAGGGAACAATAATCAAATCCAGTGTTTTTCCGAGGCTTTGACAAAGTTGCTCCGTTCTTCGTTCTTTATTGTCCTCGCCGATCAGGGCTTCTATGAACACTCAATTGCTACTCCAAAATGGCTGAAGAAGAACCCTTTTCCAAGAAGAGAAATCGGCACAAGAGCAAGGGACTTGAAATATAGAAGTGAGAGGAGAAAATGAGAGACGAGAGAAGAGATGTGAATGAATTGAGGTGTGCTTTGAATGATCTGTAACACCCCAAACCCGGCCTGAATGTTACAGTCGAATCTGGCATATCACATCAAAGTTCTTTTCAGAAATAGGACTTGTCGTTAAGAATTCAAACTTAATTTAAAACCCTTTTAGTCTTTATTGCTTGAGAAAATTTGGCAAATTAAGCTGTTACTAAATGAAATCAATTTTTCAAAACAATTGCCATATTTATCATCGTTGATTCCTTAAACTAAATAAAATCATGGAAGCTTTTAAAAACTTTGAGGTTTAAAATGCGTGTTTTCCTTGAAAATAGTTATTATTTTGAAAACTCATCTTTTCCTAATCTAGCAATTAGGGTAAGAAATCAAAGCCCAAATAAAATTTAAAACCTCAAATGGCCTTATTACATAAATTAAAACCCAAACGAAATCTAAATAAATAATGTCAAAAGTAGAACATCAGCAATTGTGTGGCCACCTCCGAGTCCCCGCAGCACCAAATCGTCTAAGGTTGGGGATTACCTGCACAGTTGAAAGAAAGTGTGAGTTTACGAAAACTCAGTGTGTAATCCCTTATCAGTCAGACAGTAAACAGCATGCAGTAACAGTCTGGGCCTTAGCCCTATACAATAACCATGTAAGCCTAAGCCCAATACAGTATCAGAACAGTGTAATGCAATTATGCATCCCACCCAAATCCAGCCAGCACACCACCCGTACCAACCAACACACCATGTGGGGATATAAATCGACCCACCCAACCAGTGCACTGATATCGCAGCAAAGCTGCCAGAAACAGTAAATTTGGAAAAGCCACCAATATCAGTAATTGTGGTGTAGCCACCAGTAACAGTGAATGTGACATAGTCACTAGTACAGTACTTCCTCCATATCAAAATCCCAACCCCATGCAGTATGTCATGCCATAAATATTACGTGTACGCAAAGTCATACTCAGTATAATCATATATGTATATAATAAGCACATCAGTCATACAGAACATAAGGGCATAATCGTCATTTTACCATACAGGGGTATTACGGTCATTTTACCCTATAGATTACAGTAATCCTACCCTACAGGGGTAGGTAATCCTACCTTACAGGGGTATTTCGATAATTTTACAAATTAGGGATATTTCGATAATTTCACAAATCAGGGGTATTTCGGTAAGTTTACAACCCAGGGGTATTTCGATAATTTCACAAATCGAGGGTCTTAACAACCCAACCGAGGGTCTATTGTCGCCTCGAGTGACCTAAATAACCTAAACAGACATAACGGTGCAATTCGGCCTAAGGCCCAATACTCGGCCCAAGTGGGCTCACACGTTCGTGTTGCCCATCTACCCAAATTTAGATACAGCTATGTGTACACCATAGCCCGGTTTATTAATAGTCACTTACCATAGATTTTATCCGTGTGGGGCTCACGAGCCCATTGAGCCCATTTCGGCCTATCGAAGCCCAAAACAACCTAATTCATGTGCGTGACATGACAAGTCCACTCTACTTCCCTTTTAACAGAAAAATTTACCTACGCGGGCCTACAGGGCCCATTGGGCCCATACTGCCCAGTTCAGCCTATCGAGGCCCATAACAGCCTCTACAGTCCTATGCTTAAGATTTATAGGCTCGAAACACCACACGTTCGATCACACGCTCGTGTGGCATCAAACGTCGTACTTCAGCTTTTTGGCTTTTCGACTTTTGCCGATTCGCAGTTCAACAGGGGTGTGATTACACACCTTTTTCGGCTTTTGATAGTAATGGTTTACGGTGTACAGTTACACACCTATTTGCGAAATCATGCGGTAAAAATCTCCAAGTCTCAACCTTGATTAGCGAATGACTTTAAATCTCTTAAGACCTCCGATCAGGGTTGATCACACGCGAATGTCGAATATCTGTATTAAAACAGATCTTATTAACCCACACAATGATCAAATATGTGGCCTCAGTCTACAAACGTTAACTTACCAACCACAGGAATATACGGCGCAAAGTAAGAATAAGGTAGCAATCTTACCTTATAAGATTAATGAGCGGCAGAGTTTGATAACTTGCATAATATTTGCCCTTTTTCACTCCTCAGAACTTCTTACCCCAACGCACCCCACCTTGTGGGGAGGGAACAAAAAAATCACGATCAATAATATTAAGAAGCATTCGGCTTTTGAAAAAGATAGAAGAAGACAAATAGAGTGCATACAGAATTGTCAGAGAAACAAAGAAGAAACTTTGCAACTAGATACCGATTGTTAAATCTTCAGCAAAACTGAACCACCATACCACAGTGCACCAAATGATCAACCAAACACTGAATAAAGGACAAGAAACCGAAAACAAATAAGAGGGGAAGGAGGGACGGTCTGCTCAGAAAAGATCAAAAGAAAGAATGAAATGTTAGGGAGAAAAGGAAACTATATTCGGTTATTTCCTTAAGAAAAGGAAAGAGAATCAGAAACAGAGATGATCCAAGAGAGACTGTTCGGCCACTGTTGAGGAAAGGTGAGAGAGGTAATATAAAAGACATAACAATTCTGGCAGAGAGGGGAATATGGAAGATAAGAAGAGTCAAGAAGAGGCTTGGCATATAAAACTTTCAGCAAAAGAAGATAGTAAAGCAAAAGGAACTCAAAAGGTAAAGACACATTCGGCTAACACCAAAATGTAACAGAGAATGATCCCCAAAATGCAATATTCGGCCAAGTTAACACAAACAAAACGAATGCAAAAGAAACAACTATCAAAACCCCCAAAGTCCCTAAACAATTCAACACTAAGTCAATGACCGTATAGGCACCCATAGACTCCCAAATTCAGCCAACTCCTCCCCTAAACAAACTCCACGATTTTATCCACATAATCCTCCCCTTATCTCTCCATGATCCACTCCCAAGATCACTCCTTAACAACCTCCTCCATCAGAATTCCACTACAACTCAACCACTAGTCGAACCCAATTACAAAATAAATACCTCATTTTTGTTGTGCCACACTCGAACCTCAGACCTTAAGGTTCCCTTACACGCCACCTTTCCACCACACCATAGGCTCCTCTTGTATCACATTTTCCCTCAATAAACTATAAGACATATGTGCTAGTGTCCAGATTCACTTAAGATAAAAATTAAAATAAATCGCAAGAGCCAAGACTTGAACCCAGGCTCCCTTACAACCTTAATGATGCCACAACCACTAGATCACACTCTTCCTTGTGTCATTTATTTAACACAATAATTTAAAAGGCCTTAATCCATGCATCTAGGCTTTTATTAACTTAAAACCAAATTTTTTGCTAAAGCCCAGGTTTGAACCCAGGACTTCTCTGACACTCCCAAATACTCCTAATCACTTAACCACGACAACAGATAATCAATTGTGTCATTCACTTGCACAACTAAATTCCAATTCCTCCGATACGCGAAGCCCATTTCTTCTAGGCCCAAATTTGGGGTGTTACATGATCAGCCAAGGGGGTTTTTATAGCTGAATGTGGCAGCTAAAATTTGCTAAAAATGGCAGCCAAAGAGCCACCTCTTGGCCGGCCATCTATGTGGCAAAGTTGATGGCTTCAACTTTGCTAAATTTGGCTTGGGGCAAATCCATAAACCTACCAATTGTGGAGGGGCTTGAATGCAACTTTGACAAGTGTTCAAGGGCTTCTTTGCAAGCTTAATTAATCAACTAATAAGCTAATTTGGGTCAGTATATGGACGGTTTTGGGCTGCCCAATCCTTGGCCGGTTCAGTTCAATCGGTTTGGTTCAACTGGACCACTTTTTCCATAATTAATTAATAATAATTTGTTTAGCCCAAATTAAATTAGGTATAAATTAAAATTAATTATATTATGAATTAATACACATAATTGGACCATCTTAGGCTGGAAATTAATTCACCTCGATACTTCAAATTGCTTCTCGGTTTTGTGCTTCTAGCAGTGTCTACCGACCCATTTTTCACCCTTTGTGCAAATCTGTCGAAAATAACCAAAATTCATCAAAAATAATTATAAAATTAAATAAATTTAAACATGTTCATATTTTAAGTGCACTTTAATTATTTTATAAAAAATAATTATTTTTCAACAAGAATTTAACCGAATTCGCATGAATATAAGTTTAAAAGGTATGAAAAAGTGTGTAAATTTTTGTGTTTCCACACCCCCAAACTTAATTCATTGCTCGTCCCGAGTAATACACAAATTTTGAAAAGAATTTCTCGAAAACACCTTTGAAAAATTCTTTCAGAACAACATTTTTCTCAAAATTATGAATTTAATATACTTATGCTCAAAGACAATAAATTTGATAGTTATGCTACTTAAGTATACATATCGTTCAAATTAATCTCAACAACTATTATGATAGCAAAAATTAGACTAAATTCTTCCTAATAAAGTCATGTTAAACCTTACCAATGTAATTTTATTCCCTTTATTCAAGATTAAGCTGCAATCATTAAGTTTAACTTATGTCTTCATATGTTGTACGTAGCAATTTCTCTCCACTAATGTAGGTAACATTGGAACTTTTGAATCAATAGGTCTTTATCAAGGTTGTAACGTGGTTGGGCTTAAGGGTAGGTAAAAGATAGATAAATTTAGGCTTTTAAACTCTAGACTCAGCTTGTACCAGACCTTCGAAATAATTACCTTCAATACATCAACTTTCTTTGCTTTCATATGCTCTTTTGTACATCTTATTTTAAGAACTCAATTTTTTTTAAATCGAGCATTTTGCTGAATGCACTACAATTTTAGAGCATTCGATACTTCTTTTCTTCTTTTCAACTCCCCCAAACTTATTTTTAAAGAATACTTCGAATAATACTGAGTCTAGTGTTTGGGACCATTTTAAGATAGTTAAGAGAGAAGTGATGGCTAAATTTGCAAGGTTCAAATAAAATTAGGCCATATAGTCTCAAAGTCGAGTTTCAAAGGATAAAAATTTCATCATGGTTGGCTTGAAAAGCTCAAACAGTCTAACAAAAGTTACCTAAATCATTTTCAATGTTCCATGCTTCCTAGGATTTTCGCATCAAGAAACCACTAAGTCAATTCTAAAGACTTAAACTTTCATGCATGCCTAACTTTCGTAGGGAACTAAAATTTTATGGTACGATTTGCATGCTTTATTAAAAATACATTCATATCATTATTAAGCTAACATAATAATTTATTAAAATAATAGAACTTTATTTATACTAAAGTTTAGCATACTTAACAAAATTTCAAATTATTGAACAAAATATATCCTAATCATAATTAAAAGAAAATTTTATTCTGAATGGAAATAATTCAAATTCAATTTTTCGATCCCCCTACTTAAGATGAACAATGTCCTCATTATGTAAAGTGAATAGATACTATACACCAAGTAGGATTCTAGAAAAGAGGAGGTGAGTCAAATTGACTGCTTAAGTACCAAGCTCTCTCTAAATCCAATACTAGACATGTATATACCTATTGCCACATTTTATACTTTGCGACTTGTTTAAATTTTATTTATCATTTTCCTTTCTTATTATGCGAAAATAAAAAAAAATCCTAATTAAACCTAATCCTAAAATGACCTAATAACAGAAATAAAATAAGGTCAAGATCCCCCTTTTTATTTATTTGCAGACCCTTCCGAATTTGACTCATCTTTTATTCCATCATTATTACCTTTGCATGAATCGCTTTGCTCCTTCTTCGATAATGGACTCCATGGCTCAAATATAAAATCTGGAAATTTAGGCACAAAAATAAATGGGTCATTGTAAATTTTCTTAAGAGCCCTTCTTATCGAGTCATCCCCTTATTTTTTTAGTATCTCTAGTAAGCTTGTTGTTGCCATTACATATGTTGCATTATGTCCATCAACTTTGACAGTTCATCTCGAAGATCTGGGCTAGGCGGTGGAGCTTTAAACATTGAAGTTTCGTCATCAAGTTCAACTTCTGGTTCTAGTGGTTCCACCATATCAAGGACTTCAGCCGATTGCATTAGTTCGATCTCTGTGGGATCTTCTTCCTCTTTTTTGGGATCCTCACTTTCTTTAATTCGCTACTGTAGGACAGAATCTCCAGCTATTCAGTAAAGGTCTCAATCTGTGATTGTGCCCTGGCTATAACCTGTCTTCTTTACGTTTGCAAGAATTTTAGCTTTCAAGCACAGAATTGTATCGTAAATGGAAAGTAGGCTGGGCCAGAACGTCTAACGACACAATTCTGCATCTCTCTCAGGATGATTTTTCCCACATCAATGGTCTTTTCCAGTTAAGATTGAGTATAATAAGACCATTCACTCTAATAAAATTGTAGTCCCATGTGAGCTAGGCATAAGGCTGAAACGGATGAAATAGAACCATACCTTCGCAAGTGGTGTCAGATATTCTCTTTGACAAGTGTGGATTCTTTGCTTTGACACAATCCACTTAGAACCTGGAACTGTAAGTTCCTCAAGAATTTCTTGCCAATTTTCAGGCTTTATATTGCTCATCAAGGAAGAATAATCATCTTTTTCGAAAGCAGGCAATTCAAAGAACTCATTAATAGCATTTGAAGTTATTGGTACCTTGATTTCACGAATGGGAACTTTCGTCAACTCGCTTGAGGTTAAATTCGCATAGAACTCGCGAACTAGTTCCTCATCCACACTAGGACTCTTCTCACAAAATAATTCCCAATTGAAGGTTTCAACAACTTGACGAACACTGCCATAAAATCTTTGTAGTTACTCTCTTTCAATGTAAAACCTTTTTCTGGATGAATCTGTTGATTTTTGAAGATACTCTCGTATCTTGCTTTGGCTTCTTCACAATGGAACTTGTTTTATGTTTCATCAATTTGGGCGCAGGTACGAGTTCACTTGCGAGGCATAATTAACCTGAACATAAGATGGAAACAAATATTTTCTCAAAAATTTAATTAAATAAAAATTGAGAAACTAAATAATTAGATAAAAATGAAATTTAGGAGAAAAAAATTGTCTTACCACCATTTCTATAAAAATTAAGAACTCCTAAAAATAATTAATGAACAAAAGAGGTCAATTTAGGGTAGGTTAGAGGATTTCGGCTAAGGATATTGGTGTGGGGCTAGTGCGAGTAGTGGGGCTGATGTGTCGCACGGATGCTGGGCAGCAAGCAGACTCGTAGAGCAAGAGCAAGGAGCGGCACAACATGGCGTGATGAGCTGCACGGGCAACAGCCGGCAACATAGGCATGGGCGAACTGGAGCGAGAAGCAGGTGCAGCGCCAAGATGCAGGCCTAGCAAGTGCTGGAGCTGGACAAGCGCAAGTGTAGTGACGAGGAGTGGCTGCTGGGGGCACACGGTATGGGCTGCTGGACAAATGGCTGTCGGGCGGTGTAGTGGCTAAGGGGGCTTGCGGCACTAGGTGATTGGGATTTAGTAGGAATGGAGTTTGAGTGGTGAATGAAGGAGAAGGTTGGTGGTATTTATAGTGAGAGTAGTAGGAATTATAGTAGAATTCCTAATATGATTTAACAAATCAAAAAAAAAATCCAATTCTAATTCTGCTCAAAGTTAACAACAATTAATAATCAAATATATGCATATTAATTTATTAGTGCTATTAATTTATTTAAAAATAAAATAGACTAATCCTAATTCTATGCTAAATTGATAAAAATTAATATAAAACTATAATAGATATAATTATATAATAAAGATTATCATCTTATTAAAAAAAACTTATCAAATAAAATATGATTAAATTAAAACTAATCCTAACAGTAGATAAAATAAATAATAATTAATATATATTATAATAGATATAATTATATATTAATAATTATCATCTTCCTTTTTTATTAAACTAAAAAAAATTATTCTAGAAGCCTTTTGAAAATATTTACAAAAAGAGGCATCTAATTTTTATTATTTACAAAAAAGAGCAACCAAATTTTAAAAATACTACAATTAAGTCCCTAGACTTAATGAAAATTTGAAATTGAGTTGCAATTTAAACCTTGGATCAAAATTTACCCTTTTATTTGAAAAACCAAAAATTTAATTTTCTATTTAGGGAATAATTTCTCGAAAAATTATGTTAAAATCAATTCCCAGGAAATATTGGAGGGGTCACAAGCGGTCTCGCTTAAGTTCCAATCTTCTAGACAGAATTTATTTAAACATATTAATCCTGAAAATATACCCTAAATCATTTATTAAAAAGGAAAATAAGAAAATTTAAACATCCGATAAAATGAACAAAATTTGATCCCGTTCAATCTTATCTCCCCAGTAATGTTTCAGACGCTCAGCATTAACTTGAAAATTACCTCCCTTACCTTGGAGTTCAACAACTTCGTATGGATAGACGTGATGAATTGTAAATGGACCAGACCAACTTGATTTTAATTTACCTGGAAAGAACCTTAATCTGGAATTAAATAACAAGACTTGCTAACCTGCTTCAAATTCTCGAACTCGAATGTGCTTGTCATGCCATTTCTTAAGCCACTCCTTGAGTAATTTGGCATTTTCGTACGAGAACATTCGGAATTCCTCTAGCTCATTGAGTTGGAGCATCCGTTTATCCAAGTTGAGTTTTCGTTGAGCCCAGTAAGCTTTGTGCTCTAAACCCAAAGGCAGATGACAGGTTTTCCCAAAGACCAACCTATAGGGTGACATCCCTAAAGGTGTCTTGTATGTTGTTCTATAAGCCCATAAAGCATCATCCAGTCTTTTAGACCAATCTCATCGGTTCGGGCAAACTACCTTCTCAAGTATACCTTTGATCTCTTTGATCGCCAGTTCAGCTTGCCCATTCGTCTACAGCAGGTAAGCTGTAGCGACCTTGTATTTCACTCCATGTTTACCTAATAACCATTTCAACCACTTGTTCACAAAATGGGACCCTTCATCGCTGATAATAGCTCTTAGGGTTCCAAACCTTGTGAACACGTGTTTCTGCAAAAACTTAATTACAACCTTAGCATCATTTGTCAGATAAGCTTCAGCCTCGACCCACTTAGACACATAGTCTACTGCTACCAATATATACTTGTGACCAAAGGATGGAAGGAAAGGACCAAGAAAGTCAATACCCCATACATTGAACAATTCTACCTCAATGATGTTTGTTCGAGGCATCTCATTTCTATTGGTGACATTTCCAACCCTTTGACATCGATTACAACTCTTTACATAAGCATATACGTCCTTGAACAGTGTTGGCCGAAAGAATCCGGCTTGCAATACTTTGGCTGCAGTACGAGTACCTCTGTAGTGTCCCTCACTTGGAGCTGAGTGACAATGGTATAGAATCTTTTGTATTTCATCTTCTGCCACACATCTCCTGATCATTTGATTTGCACACTTTTTAAACAAATAGTACTTCACATCGTGAAGGAACTTTTTCCTTTGATGATACGTCTTATCAATTGGCATCAAACCACAAGCTAAATAGTTAGCAATATCAGCAAACCAAGGGGTATTATGGACATGATTTACCTTCAGTATGTGTTCATCCAGAAATGTCTCTCAAATTGGTATAAGAAGAGAGTTCCCTACTTGTGGGTCCAATCTAGACAAGTGATCTGCTACTTGATTTTCCATTCCCTTTCGATCTTGAATTTTTAAATCGAATTCTTGAAGTAGAAGTACCCATCGAATCAACCTCGACTTGGCATCTTTCTTAGAAAGTAAGTACTTAATTGCCGAGTGGTCCGTATAGACAGTCACCTTGGTACCTACAAGATAAGATCAAAACTAGTCAAAAGCAAACACAATAGCAAGTAACTCATTCTCTGTTACCGTATAATTCAGTTGAGCTCCTGTCAGAGTTCAACTTGCGTAGTAGATGGGATGAAAAACTTTGTTCCTTCTCTGGCCCATGACAGCTCTTATCGCGAAGTCACTTGTGTCACACATCAATTCGAATGGCAAATCCCAGTCTGGTGTGACGATTATGGGTGCCGTAACTAATCGACTCTTCAAATCTTTAAAATCCTTTAAGCATTCCTCATCAAATTCGAACGTAGAGTCCTTTTCCAATAATTTGCATAAGGCTTTAGCAATTTTTGAAAAGTCATTGATAAATCTTTTATAGAAACCGGTGTGGCCCAAAAAGCTTCTAACACCCTTTACAGATGTTGGAGGTGAGAGTTTCTCTATAACATCTACCTTTCCTTTATCTACCTCGATCCCATGTCTTGTTATCTGATGCCCTAGAACAATACCATCTCGTACCATGAAATGGCACTTTTCCCAGTTGAGTACTAGGTTTGTTTCTTCGCATCGCCTTAGTACCTTCGCTAGATTCGCTAAGCAATCATCATAAGTATCTCCAAATATTGAAAAATCATCCATAAAAAACTTCCAAATACTTCTCAACCATATCAGTAAAAATAGACATCATACATCTTTGAAATGTAGTAGGTGCATTACATAAACCAAATGGCATGCATCTAAATGCAAATGTACCGTACGGGCAGGTGAATGTTGTCTTGTGTTGATCTTCTGGTGCTACTATAATCTGATTATACCCCGAGTATCCATCGAGACAACAATAGTAGTCTTGCCCCGCGAGTCTATCCAGTATCTGGTCCAAAAACGACAAAGGAAAGTGAACTTTCCTAGTCGCTTTGTTCAGCTTCCGGTAGTCGATGCAAATTCTCCATCCCATAACCGTTCTAGTCAGTATCAACTCAATATTATCATTTTCAATGACTGTGATACCTCCTTTCTTTGGCATGCACTGGACCAGACTTACCCATGAACTGTCTGAGATGGGGTAGATTATACTCGCATGTAACCATTTAATGATTTTTTTCTTTACTACCTCTTTCATGATGGGGTTCAGTCTTCGTTGGCCATCAATAGTCCCTTTTTTGCCATCTTCAAGGATAATCTTGTGCATGCATACAAATGGACTAATTCCATGAATATTGGCTATGGTCTATCCAATAGCCTTCTTGAATTGTTTCAATACAAGGATGAGTTTCTCTTATTGCTCACTAGTTAATTCTACTGAAAAAATCACATGCAGAGTAGAAGCGTTACCTAAATAAACATATTTTAAATATAAAGGTAGTACCTTGAGTTCTAATTTAGATGGCTCATCGATTGACCCTTTTGGTTGGGCATAATCGCTTTTTTCTAATTCCAAAGATTCAGAACAAGACTGCAGATTAAATACCTTTCGATTAGCTTCTAGCAATGCTAAGTATTTGTCCTCCTCTTCATCATTCGAAGGATCTAATGTCAAAATCTGTTCCAACGGATCCTCAACATAGTTGAGCTCCCTCTCCACTATTAAATCCTCTAAATCGGCTACAGCAGAACAATCATCAATTGTGCCAGGAAATCGCATAGACTTAAAAATGTTAAGTGTTACCTGATCATCCTGAACACGAATAGTAAGCTTGCCCTTTTGCACATCAATAAGGGTCCTTCCGGTTGCTAAGAATAGTCTTCCTAAGATAATTGGCACTTCTTTGTTTGCTTCAAAGTCTAGGATAACAAAACTAACAGGGAAGATAAATTTATCTACACGTACCAATAAATCCTTGATTTTTCCTTCTGATGTGCTAAAGATCAATCTGCTAATTGAAATGTAACCGTAGTTGGTCTAACTTCACCTATCCCCAACTTCCTAAATATTGACATAGGCATCAAGTTAATACTCGCACCTAAGTCACATAATGCCTTACCACAATGCGTTGCTCCAATGTTGCAAGGTATGGTAAAACATCTAGGATCCTTCAACTTTGAGGGCAATTGGTCTTGAAGATATGCACTGCATTCCTTCGTCAGAGCTACCATCTCAAATTTTTCGAGTCTTCATTTTTTGGAGAGGATATCCTTCATGAATTTGACGTAGTTTGGCATTTGCTCAAGTGCTTCAACCAACGGCATGTTGATATGAAGTTGCTTGAGTACGTCTAAAAACTTCTTGAATTGAATCTCTTACTTCTACTTTTGAAGTCTTTGAGGGTAGGGTCTTTACTGGAACTGGTTGATTCGTCTTTTGTGGTAATTCTGCATCTAACGGAGTTGTTAGTTGATCAGAATTAGCTGGTTCTGAAATTACCTTGTCAAGCATTACAGATTTTGGTTCTTGTGAAACTGGAATTTCAACACTCGATTGAACTTCCTCTGAATCTTAAGCATCAGCTTGCTCCTTTTTAGCTTCAATGGCATTGGGCTCTACTGTCTTTCCACTCCTCAATGTCAACGCTTTGCAATGCTCCTTCCCTGGATTCCTTAAATTCTCCGTATCAATAGGTAAAGCACCTGGTGGTCGGTTTCTGAGTTCAGTTGCAAGCTGGCCCATTTAGTTTTCCAGGTTTTTCAATGTAGCTGCTTGACTTTAGATTAAGGCATCATTCTTGGCCATGTATGCGTTCAACAGATTTTTTAAGCTATTAGATGGTTCAGATTGAGTTGGTTTCTAAACTTGTTGGGGGAAACTAGGCAACTGGGTCGATCTAGGTTGGGCATAAGTATTACTGGTTCTAGCCCCTTGGTTACTCCAGGAAAAATTGGGGTAATTTCACCTGGGTTAATAAAATTGGATTGCAGTCCTTGCCTTCCTCGATTTTGGTTTTGGTTACCTATGTAGTACATGGATTCTGGGTTTGATGGACATTCTTCAAACAAATGTCCTTCACCACAATAGATACAGGCTATATTTTAAATTGGGTTGGTGGTTGTGCTGCAAAACTATTAGACCCATTAGTAGTAAGTTTTTTAACATTGAGGATATTAATGATTCCTGAGATGCGAGTAAAGCAAGAGTGTCTACTTTATGTATTCCGGAGACTCGTCTTCCTTACGCTGCTTGATTGGTTGGCCATTGGTAATTGTTACTGGCAATCCTCTCAATGATTTCATAATCCTCATTATAAGACATAGAAAGGAGAGCACCATTAGCAGAAGCGTCCACTACCATCCTCGTGTGAGCATTGAGACCATTATAAAATGTCTTAAGTTGGATGCAATATGGGATTCCATGATGAAGGCACTTTCGTAATCACTCTTTGTATCTTTCCTATACCTCATACAAGGACTCATCACCCATTTGTTGGAAGGCAATGATCTCGTTCCTTAACTTAGCATTCTTTCTAGGCGAGAAATACTTCATAAGGAATCTTGTTGCTAACTCTTGCCATGTGAAAATTGAGTTTGGTGGCAAGGAGTTTGACCAGGCTTGAGCTCTGTCTCTTAGCGAATATGGGAACAGCTTAAATTGTAATGCATCTTCGGGTACTCCAGCTAACTTGAAAGAATTGCTCACCTCCATAAACAGTCTTAAGTGTAGGTGAGGATCTTCGGTAGGCATTCCACTAAATAGGCCCACTGTCTAAAGCATATGGAACATGACTGGCTTTAGCTCGAACTATTGTGCCTCTATTCCGGGTCTCCTAATACCTGGATTAAGATCATTAAATACTGGCACGGCATACTATCGTAAAGCTCCATCCCTATCATCAGCATAAGGTTAGGATTTTGAGCAGGGTTTGCTCTATTTCCTTGGATCAGATTTTTGAAGTTCATCTCTTCGATCCTTCTCTGATTTGCTTGTCTTCTTCGATATTGAAAAGTTTGTTCTATCTCAGGGTCTACAGGGAGTAGGTCAATAATTCGGTCAATACTCATAAACACCTGAAATAATCACAGAAAAATTAATTAAGTTTAAAAATTAAATAGAAAATTAAACCAAAATGCAAAACTAACAAATTCACAAATAATGACTTTTTAAAATAGTCCCCGGCAACGGTGCCAAAAACTTGGAACGACGAAAATGTGCAAGTGTACACAATCGCAACAAGTAATAAAATGACAAGTAAATGTCGAGTTATCGTACCCACAGGCACTGTGAAAAGGATTATTTATGAATGCAATTTAAAACACTTTGGTGAAGAAAAATATTTTGTTTTAAAAAGGGTGATTAAGAAAAATAAGATTTTAAACTAAGTAACTAAAGAAATAAATCTCAAATGCCCGATTTCAAAATATGATTTAATCAAGATAACATAATTGTGTTAATTTAATTACATTTCTTTAACTTAGAATTATTAAACTCATGCTTATAATGTTACGAATAAATTCACGGTAACTCGGGAATTTTATAACTTATGAACATATTCACCTACACAAATCCATTCATCTCTTAACATATCCCTATGTTAATTCAACCGATTAAACAGATTTTAATAAGCAAACATGTTATGGCACATACATACTCATTAAATTGAACTAATCTCTTGCATATCCCTATGTCAATTCAAACTATTAATTAAATCTAATAAGCACATAAAAGACTATGTGAGGTAACAAGGTATTCTTACCTTGAAACAGTTTAACCACAATAATCTTGCAAGTTATGCAAGGAAAGTGTATCGCCAGATACATTGCTAATTTAACCTTCAACTACCTTAGAAGAATAAACATGCACTGATTAAATATTGTGTCCATTAATTACAATTGCAATCCATTTAAATAATTAATTCATTAGCTACCTCACAATTGTAATGCAAGAATAACTTAGGCATGATTTTACTTAATCAAGCATTTTACCAAGGCCTATAACAACATAACACAATTTTAATAATTTAAGCAGATGAAATGAAATCAAACCAACACGAATTAAATTCAAGCTGAATTGATTAAATTAACATTCCAACAACATCAATATTCATAGATATGTTCATCATAACAACAACAAAAATTAAAGAGATAGGGAACAATAATCAAATCCGGTGTTTTTCCGAGGCTTTGACAAAGTTGCTCCGTTCTTCGTTCTTTGTTGTCCTCACTGATCAAGGCTTCTATGAACACTCAATTTTTGCTCCAAAATGGCTGAAGAAGAACACTTTTCCAAGGGGAGAAATCGACATAAGAGCAATGGACTTGAAATGGAAAAATGAGAGGAGAAAGTGAAAGAGGAGAGAAGAGATGTAAATGAATTGAGGTGTGCTTTGAATGATCAGCCAAGGGGGGTTTTTTATAGCTGAATGTGGCAGCTAAAATTTGCTAAAAATAGCAGCCAAAGATCCACCCCTTGGCTGGCCATCTATGTTGCAAAGTTGATGGCTCCAACTTTGCTAAATTTGGCTTGAGGCAAATCCATAAACCCACCAATTGTGGAAAGGCTTGAATGCAAATTTGACAAGTCTTCAAGGGCTTCTTTGTAAGCTTAATTAATCATCTAATAAGCTGATTTGCGTCAGCATATAGACGGTTTTGGGCTGCCCAATCTTCAACTGGACCATTTTTTCTATAATTAATTAATAATAATTTATTTAGCCCAAATTAAATTAGGTATAAATTAAAATTAATTATATTATGGATCAATACACATAATTGGACCATCTTAGGCTGGAAATTAATTTGCCTCGATACTTCAAATTGCTTCTCATTTTTGTGCTTCTAGTAGTGTCGGCCGAGCCATTTTTCGCCCTTTGTGCAAATCTGTCGAAAATAACCAAAATTCATCAAAAATAATTATAAAATTAAATAAATTTCAACATGTTCATATTTTCAGTGCACTCTAATTATTTTATACAAAATAATTATTTTTCGACAAGAATTTAACTGAATTCGCTTGAATTTAAGTTAAAAAGTGTATGAAAAAGTGTTTAAATTTTTGTGTTTCCAATAGCATCGACACATGAAATACATTTGGATCCTTTCCAACTCTGTCGGTAAAGCTAACCGATAAGCCACTAGCCCTATACGGCCCAATGAAACATGGACTCAACTTGCCTTTACGACCAAATCTGAGAATTTCTTCTACGGAGATACTTTTTGTAACAGACTGATTTAGACACTAGTCAGAATAGTGGTTTTAGGACCACAAATTTGAGTAAGAAAAATATTTTAATATTATTTTATGTACTTATAGCATGATAGCATATATGTGCGAAAGTTTCGCGAGCTAATTTTATCGTTTAATAGCTCAATTTGATAAAAGGACTAAATCGCGTAAATTGAAAAAGTTGCATGCTATTTGTTAAATGTGCTTAATTGCCATGGCTTATTAAATGGGAGGTCCTTATGATGATATTAGACCACTAAATGCATGAGTGGACTTATATGGACAACCATTATGTGTTATAATGTTTTATTATTAAGAGTAAAAATGGTATTTGGTAAATTTAGTTATTTATAATAAAACAAAATAACATATGCATTATTTTGATTTTGTTTCTTCACCCGAAAATGGAAGAAGAGAAAGCCATAATATCTTGAAGCATTCGGCCATGGAGAATTGAATGCATGTAAGCTCAATTTTGTTCCGTTTTTTAATAATTTCTACGTTTTTAAAATCGTTGCTTTGTGTTCTAGCTAGTCCATGCCTAAACTTTTGAATTTTTCAATAATTTTGTGAAGTGTCATTGATGAATGCTTGAGCTTTTGAATGTTTGATAATGGAAAATGATTATTTGTTGATAAATTTAAATGTTTTGTGAAGTGATTTCTGACAAAAATGTCAAAAATGGATTAAATTGTGAAAAGATGAAAATGTGGGGTTAAAGTGTGAAATGAACAAAGATATGGGCTGCTATGAAGTTATATGAAATTCGGCACACATGGGTTTGTAATGAATTGGTGTAATTTTGTATATTTTGTGTTTTGTGAAATAAGGACTAAATTGTGAAAAATGTAAAATGTTAGGGGCTAAAGTGCAAATTGCCCTTGTATATGTTTTTGAATGAATTTGACTAAATATGTTATTAAACAAGACAAATTTGTATTGAATTAGATCAAGAAATGAGGAAATCGGATTTGGATCGGGGAAAGTCGAAAATTGTCGAATAGTCATTCCGGTCTGTTCGTGTTAGTATGAGGTAAGTTCATAAGAAAATAAATATTTTTAAATTGAAATGTATGTGCATTACATGTGCTGAATTGAGTTGTAAAGAAATATATATGTGTTGCCGAATTGAATTGAGCTTTAGAGAATCTATTCCGAGAATGGATTGATTAAATATGTGAAGTTGAGAAAGTTTCAACAATGTGACGATGTCTGAAAAGCCCCGTACTAACCATAGGAATAGTTAGGATACATATGTAATGACATAGGATTTCGATATGTGTTATCGTGTAAGACCATGTCTTGGACATTGGCATCGATTTGTGATTTATGTGTAAGACCATGTATGGGACAATGGCATCATATATGATTTCATATAAGACCCTGTTTGGGAAAGTGGCATCTATATTTGATTACATGTAAGACCACATTTGGGACATTGGCATTATACGAGCTTATGATAAATCCGAATATCCTTATTGATTCTGGACGGTACAACGGGCATTCCAAGAAATGAATAAATATGTGAAATTTGTATCCGATTCAGGTACGTGTGATTTGTTTATAAAATTCATAAATGAAATGTGAGTATGTATCATATGACCATATGTGAGATATATAACAATGAATGATATGAATTTATACAAATGAATGATGTGATATATACGCTCGTTATATGAAATTGTGGTCCTATGTTTCAGACAAGAGAATTATGAAACATGAAACATGGCTTTGATGTATGATATGTAATAAATGACCATGGATTCGTTGGTGATGTAATTAATATGTGCGAGCTTGATTTATATGATTGAGCTAATGGTTTTTATTCGAATTTGAAAGCATGGTTATATGTTCAGTGATAAATAAGATAAGTGGAGTTATTTAATGTGGTTATATGAATTTACAAGTACAATGATATGATTGATATTTGTTAAATTCGGTTTAGTGATATTGAATTATAAATGTCATTGGGATGATTTATTTGCTTATGGCTTCTAAGCTTTCAAAGCTTACTCTGTGTGTTTCTCCTATGTTTATAGAGTTTCGAAGACTTACTCGGGTTAGAAGTCGTAGGAGACCTCATCACACTACCCAGTTATCGCTTCGGTAAATAAAAGCTTTAAGTTTTTGGTTATGTGGCATGTATAGGCTAGAGAACTTTGGATATGTTTTGAGATGTGTATATCTATCCATGTGATATGGCTTGGTTATGGATGAGATTATGAATGAATTTTGGTATATGTATTGTGTTAAAAAATAGTATGTTTTAATGTGCTCATGAATGGCCAAATGAAATGGTCAATTTTGGTAAGTTTTATGGTTGATTTGAGAAGTTGATATGATGAGAAATGCTATAAATTAAAATGGATTAATATGATGTATCAATCATATGTTTTTTATATGAAGTTAGTACTTTGAATTGGTATGTTTGAGTTGGATTTGTATATGAGAATGAATGATGATATTATAGGTCAATTAGTGCATGATTTGGTATGTTTCTGAATGCCTTTTGGACATGAAATATGTTTGGTTTGATGCTTGTAGGGATGACCCAAATTGGGTGGCAAAGTGGCCATGTAAATGGCCTATTTTTGTCCACACGGGTAGAGACACGGGCGTGTGTCTCAGCCGTGTGCGACACACAGCCATGTTACACGGCAGTGTGTCCCCTGCGGTAGCCTTCTGAATTAAGGAAGTATACCCTACAGTTTTGACACGGACTAGACACACGAGCGTGTCTACTGGTCATGTGTGTCACACAGGCTCACACACAGGCGTGTCACTGATCGTGTGACATAAGTAAGTATACCCCCTTAAATGGCACATGGCCTAGCACACAGGCATGTGTGGCCATTTCGAAGGGTACACGGGCTAGACACACAGACATGTGGTCAGCCGTGTAACCCAAGTCAGTTTCGACCACGGCCAAGGCACACGGGCGTGTCTCCGGCTGTGTGGTTTAGGTCAGTATGTATGCTCTGTTTTCACATGTTCTATGACACGGGCGTGTTTGGTAACCATGTGAGGCACACGGCCTGTTCACACGGGCGTGTGATCTCGATAAAATTGTTATGTTTCGAGAAATTTTATCGAGATCAGTTTAGTCTCGAACCTTCTCCAAAGCATGTTTGAGGTCTTGTAGACCTATTTTAGGAACATTGTGAATATGATTGAATGTGATTTGATAGTTTGTAAGCTATGTATGTGATATGTTTGTAATAGGTTATGAAAGGTTCAGTAATGCCTCTTAACCCTAGTCCGGCGACAGTTATGGGTTAGAGGTGTTAATTTATTGGTATCAGAGCTATGGTTTAGTAGGTTCTAAGACTACCATAGCGTATGTGAGTCTAGCTATATATGCCACGTTTAACTTGTGATAGTGTGATATCTCCCGACTCTGACGAAAATTGTTTTGATAAGACAGATATGTTTTCCAACCGAGTTAATTCTGATAGTACAGAATTTTGTACTCAAACGTTTGAATGGAAATGTGTTGGTTATGAGTTGAAACTCATAAAGTTATGGATCAAAGAGTATGACATTTTTGTTATCGATAAATGTTAAAATTATATGAGCATATGAGTTATGATATTTGGATTATGATTATTACATGAAATGCTTTGATAGTGAATTAGTGATTTGAGTTGGCATATGAATTATGTGTTGAGAACAAAAGTAATTAAAAGCAAATGTTTATTAAATGTTTTGAGAATGTCAAATTAGAAATGAACTAACTATTTGTGATAGTATGTGTTAAGTGCATGTAAGAGAGAGTTAAATTTGAGGCTTTACTACCCTCACCCCCTTATCAGTAAAATGTTACAATGAAATTTATAAGATTTGGATTGAATAAACTCATGAGGGTAGAGTTACAGAAGTTCTTGTTCAGAAAAGTGAATGAATCAGCAAATGAAAACAATATTAAAAGAGATATTGGATAGTTCTGAAGACCATTCAGATTATGTGACGTCGCTGTTAAAGAAGAAATTAACTCAGATTAAATGACCTATTCAAGTATGTTTTCTAAAGAAAATATTAGCTAGAAGCTTTTCTGAATTGACTTCTTTTAATGAAGGGATAATGTGAAAATTTCTGATGACAGGATTAGATAGTTGAAATAATGATTGAATTGTATTGATGGCTGAGTGAAATGATTATAGTCGAGCAGTTACTATGATTCCTTCTGGGCATTCTGTGTGTATAATTATCCTCAGAAGTATATGTGACTGTTAGTTTCAGAAAGAATACTTATCGTATGAGAACAATAGTTAAACATATTAAAAGATGAAAGTATAGTTGGTTTGTTTGGGTTATGTTCGATATTGTATGTCCATCTCTGGTATTTATTCCCTTAAGTGAATATGAAAATCGACGGTAAAATCCGTATAAGGCTAATATTTTATTTCTACTGGCTATTGTTCTGTTGAATATACGTGAAGAATATATTACTTCCATTACTGTGGATTTCAATATTTATGAGTGATATTGTTCTTTCTGGACAATTTCTGGGATATCATCGAAATTGATATCATTCTATATGGGTTGTAATTTTTCGATATTCTATGTAGCTTCAAATGTTGAAATTTTGTTATTCTGGTTTTCTTATGATTCTATGTGATTATCAGTAAGAAATATCTATTTGACGAAAATGGCTATATCTATTATAATTATAATTTTCTTTTTTGAAATTTGGGAGTACTGCAATACTGTTATCAGAGTCATAGAAGTGGTGCTTCAGCATTGGTTGCTGTTTAAATCATATTTGATTTTCTTCTGTGTTCAAATGCATTATTAATAGTCGCAATGTTATTTATTGTTACGGTTAAGACGTCAGTCTTATTATGACATTATAATTTCTGTTTGATGGTTGTGGCTTCTATATAATGATATGTCTGGGTTATGTTTTTTTAACGAGAAGAAAAGATTTCTTTGAAAAGACCGATTCAGTGGTTTAGTCTAATCTGAATTATTTGATTGAAAAGTTAATTGGGTTATATGTGTTTGAATCTATCCACCGGATTGAAGATAAACTTTGAACGTACATGTGTGAAATGAAGGATAGTCTAGAAGAAGAATTCGTATTCTTGAAGACTTGATACAGAATTATATCTATCAGAACAATTCTATCTGAGAAATGTATGGTAATTAAAGTCAGTTCGATTGTTGAAGATTTCTTTTGCAATAAGATACTGCTAATTTAAACATTAGCTTTGGTTCAGCCTGAGTTGAATAAAGAGTTTATAATTTTCAGTCATACGTTATTGAATAGTTTGAAGTGTGTTCTAACAAAAAAATGTACAGTGATATCTTATGATTCTATACCTGAACTCTTAAAATACCTTGAGTTAATATTTGATGTTGCAGAGCGAGATTTGAACTTGACACAGCAAAGATAGCTCGAATTGTCGAAAAGTTTTGAATTAGTAAGTGATTGTTATCCAAGGAAAATGATTATAGTTCTGAATGTTCCGAATAGGAAACTTTCATGTGTTTTACGAGCGATGAATACATGATTGATCTTATCAGATAATGAACATATGTTAACTGAATTAGTAGTTAAATTGATACTTACTAAGTGAATTTGCGAAACTTAAAAAGAGGTTCAGCATAAATTGATTCATGATTCAGAAGTTTAGATTTGAAACCGATGATTATTGTTGTTTCAAGATAGAGTTCGTGTACCGAGAATTCCAGAGATTATGCAACAATTGTTACATATGGCTTACAGTGGTTATTTATTCATTCGAGGAGAACTTAGATGTACAATAATTTAAGACAATTATTCCAAAACTCTGAATGTGTATGAAGCGTGAAAATTCTAATTTTATATCCAAATGTCTGATCTATCCGCGAGTTAAAGCCGATCATCAAGTGCTTTTAAGACTGTTATGGCATGTGTTGCTATCTAAGTGATAAAAGATAGATGTTATCTGAACTATTGTTGATCATTTGAAGAAGTCTACACATTTTATCTTAGTAAGTACAGATGTCTCTCTTGATATATTAGCTATGTTATATATGTTAGAGACTTTCAAATCACACAGTGTATCAGACCCCATTATTTCAGGTGGCTAATCTGAGGGAGTGATTCAGATTTTCAAGGTAATGTTTCGTAGTTGTGTGTTAGAATTTGAAAGCAAATGCAGATGCTGATTCTTTAAGTCAAAAATCCTTATTTGCTTAGTGTGTGATGAATACTCAAATAACATTGTGTAATGATGATTTGATTGTGGCTGAGATGAAAGCAAGACCATTATATTTACAGCAGATTTACGAAGCTCAAAAAGTCGATATTGAAATATTAAAAAAATGAGATCAATATGATTCGAACCTTGATTTAGAATTTCAAGTTGATTCTGATGATTGTTTAAGATTTAGAGTCCAAATATGTATTCCAAGAAATCCAGAGTCAGTCTTTTATCTGTTCATTCGGGAACTACGAAATTGTATTTCAGTACTGCTTTTCACCCACAGACGGATGGTCAATTCGAGCGAATTATTCAAATACTCGAGGACATGTTGAGATGTTGTATTCTTGAGTTTGAAATCGGAGATAAAGTGTTTTTGAAAGTATCTCTATGGAAGAAAATACTCCGATTCAGCAGAAAAGGCAAATTGAGTCCGAGGTTCATTGGACCATTTGAGATTATTGAGCGTATCGGGCCAGTTGCATATAGATTGTTATTGCCATCTAAGCTAGAAAAGATCCATAATGTGTTGCTCGTATCAATGCTTCGACAATACAAATCTGATCCCTCGCATGTGATTTCTCCTTCAGAAATAGAAATTCGGTCTAATATGACATATGAAAAAGAACCGATCCGTATTTTGACTCTCGAGGTTAAAGAATTACGAAATAAGAAAATTTTTTTATTGAAAGTGTGATGGCATAAACACAGGGTCGAAGAAGCTATGTGGGAACCCGAAGATGTTTTGAGACAACAATATCCGAATCTGTTCAACGGTAAGATTTTTGGAGACGAAAATCTCAAAGGGGGAGAGTTCTAACAGCCCGATTTAGACCCTAGTCGGAATAGTGATTTTGGGACCACAAATTTGAGTCAAAAAATATTTTAATATTATTTTATGTGCTTATATCATGATAGCATATATGTGTGAAAGTTTCACGAGCTAATTTTATCGTTTAATAGCTCAATTTGATAAAATGACTAAATCGCGTAAAATGAAAAAGTTGCATGCTATTTGTTAAATGTGCTTAATTGCCATGGCTTATTAAATGGGAGGTTCTTATGATGATATTAGACCACTAAATGCATGAGTGGACTTATATGGACAACCATTATGTGTTATAATATTTTATTATTAAGGGTTAAAATCGTATTTGGTAAATTTAGTTATTTATAATAAAAAAAATAACAAATGCATTATTTTTCTTTTGTTTCTTCAACCAAAAATGGAAAAAGAGAAAGCCATAACAGCTTGAAGCATTCGGCCATGGAGAATTGAATGCATGTAAGCTCAATTTTGTTCCATTTTTAATAATTTCTACGTTTTTAAGATCGTTGCTTTGTGTTCTAGCTAGCCCATGCCTAAATTTTTGAATTTGTCAATAATTTTGTGAAGTATCATTGATAAATGCTGGATCTTTTGAATGTTTGATAATGGAAAATGATTATTTCTTGATAGATTTAAATTTTTTGTGAAGTAATTTTTGACAAAAATGTCAAAAATGGATTAAATTGTGAAAAGATGAAAATGTGGGGTTAAAGTGTGAAATGAACAAAGATATGGGCTGCTATAAAGTTATATAAAATTCGGCAAACATGGGTTTGTAATGAATTGGTGTAAATTTGTATATTTTGTGTTTTGTGAAATAAGGACTAAATTGTGAAAAATGTAAAATGTTAGGGGCTAGAGTGCAAATTTCCCTTATATATGTTTTTGAATGAATTTGACTAAATATGTTATTAAACAAGCCAAATTTGTATTGAATTAGATCAAGAAATGAGGAAATCAGATTTGGATCGGGGAAAGTTGAAAATTGTCGAATAGTCGTTCTAGTCTATTCGTGTTAGTACGAGGTAAGTTCATAAGAAAATAAATGTTTTTAAATTGAAACGTATGTGCTTTACATGTGCTGAATTGAGTTGTAAAGAAATATATATGTGTTGCCGAATTGAATTGGGCTTTGGAGAATATATTCCGAGAATGGATTGATTAAATATGTGAAATTTAGAAAGTTCCGATAATGTGATGATGTCTAAAAAGCCCCGTACAAACCATAGGAATAGTTAGGACACATATGTCATGACATAGGATTCCGATATGTGTTATCATGTAAGACCACGTCTGGGACGTTGGCATCGATTTGTGATTTACATGAAATACCATATCTGGGACATTGGCATCATACTGGGACAATGGCATCGATATTTGATTACATGTAAGATCATGTCTGGGATGTTGGCATTGTACGAGCTTATGAGCTATCCGAGTATCCTTATTGATTCCGAAAGGTACAACGGGCATTCCAAGAAATGAATAAATATGTGAAATTTGTATTCGATTCAGGTACGTATGATTTGTTTATAAAATTCAGAAATGAAATGTGAGTATGTATCATATGACCATACGTGAGATATATAACAATGAATGATATGAATGTATACAAATGAAGGATGTGATATATACACTCGTTATATGAAATTGTGGTCCTATGTTTCAGACAAGAGAATTATGAAACATGAAACATGGCTTTGATGTATGATTTGTAATAAATGACCATGGTTTGGTTGGCGATGTAATTAATATGTGCGAGCTTGATTTATATGATTGAGCTAATGGTTGTTATTCGAATTTGAAAGCATGGTTATATGTTCAGTGATAAATAAGATAAGTCGAGTTATTTAATGTGGTTATATGAATTTACGAGTACAATAAATGTATATGTGATTGATATTTGTTAAATTTCGGTTTAGTGATATTGAATTATAAATGTCATTGAAATGATTTATTTGCTTATGGCTTACTAAGCTTCAAAGCTTACTCTGTGTGTTTTTTCTATGTTTATATAGTTTCAGAGACTTGCTCAGGTTGGAAATTGTAGGAGACCTCATCACACTATCCGGTTATCGCTTCGATAAATAAAAGCTTTGAGTTTTTGGTTATGTCGCATGTATAGGCTAGAGAACTTTGGATATGTTTTGAGATGTGTATATCTAGCAATGTGATATGGCTTGGTTATGGATGAGATTATGAATGAATTTTGGTATATGCATTGTGTTAAAAAATAGTATGTTTTAATGTGCTCATGAATGGCCAAATGAAATGGTCAATTTTGGTAAGTTTTATGGTTGATTTGAGAAGTTGATATGATGAGAAATGCTATAAACTCAAATGGATTAATATGATGTATGAATCATATGTTATTGATATGAAGTTAGTACTTTGAATTGGTATGTTTGAGTTGGATTTGTATATGAGAATGAATGATGATATTATGGGTCAATTAGTGCATGATTTGGTATGTTTTTGAATGCCTTTTGGACATGAAATATGCTTGGTTTGATGCTTGTAAGGATGACCCAAATTGGGTGGCAAAGTGGCCATGTAAATGGCCTATTTTTGTCCACACGGGCAGAAACACGGGCGTGTGTCTCAGTCGTGTGCGACACACAGTCTTGTTACACGACAATGTGTCCCCTGGGGTATCCTTCCGAATTAAGGCAGTATACCCTATAGTTTTGACATGGCCTAGACACTCGGGCAAGTCTATTGGTCGTGTGTGTCACACGGGCTCACACACAGGCATGTGACTGACCATGTGACATAATTTAGTATGCTCCCTTTAAATGGCACATGGCTTAGCACATAGGCGTTTGTGGCCATTTCGAAGGGTACACGGGCTAGCCAAATGGGCATGTGGCCAGCTGTGTGACCCAAGTTAGTTTCGACCACGGCCAAGGCACACAGGCGTGTCTCCAGCCATGTGGTTCAAGTCAGTATGTATGCTTTATTTTCACACGGTCTTTAACATGGGCGTGTCTGGTAATCGTGTGAGGCACACGGCCTGTTCACACGGGCGTGTGATCTCGATAACTTAGAAAAAAAATTGTTAAGTTTTGAGAAATGTTATCGAGATCAGTTTAGTCCCAAACCTTCTCCAAAGCATGTTTGAGGTCTTGTAGAGCTATTTTAGGGACATTGTGAATATGATTGAATGTGATTTGATAGTGTGTAAGCTATGCATGTGATATGTTTGTAATAGGTTATGAAAGGTTCTGTAATGCCTTTTAACCCTAGTCTGGCGAAGGTTACGGGTTAGGAGTGTTACACTTTCAAAAATACTTTAGCACCAACCTAAAACTCAATCTCTTTTCTTTTCACATCCCCCTATGACTTCTGTTTATCTGAAGCTACTTTCAAATAGTCACGAATTACTTTCACTTTTTCTTCAGTTTCTCTGATCAAATCAATCCCATGAATCTGTTTCTCACTAAGCTCGGTCCAATACAAGGGCGTTTGGCACTTGCGGTCAGACAGTGCCTCATAAGGTGCCATCTTTATACTCGAGCTAAAACTATTGTTATAAGCAAACTCGACTAATGGTAGATATTTTTCCCATCTACCCTCAAATTCTAGAACATAACATCGGAGCATATCTTCAAGAATCTGAATTCCTCTCTCAGATTGACCATCAGTTTGCGGATGAAAAGCGGTACTAAAGTTCAGCTTCGTACCCAAAGCTTTTAGCAACTTCTTCCCAAACCGCAAAGTAAACCTCAGATCTATCCGAAATAATAGAAATAGGTACTCCAAGTAATCTTACAATTTTGGCCACATACAATTCAGCTAACTTATCAAGAGAATAGTTTGTACATACCGGGATGAAGTAAGTAGATTTCGTCAATCTATCAACCACAACACATACGACATCTTTCTTTTTCGGAGTCAAAGGCAAACCCGTTACGAAATCTGTTGTAATCCTATCCCATTTCCACTTGAGCACCATCACTGGCTGAAGTAAGCCTGAAGGCATTTGGTGTTCGGCTTTTACTTGGTGTTCGGCTTTTACTTTTTGACAAATCAAACATCTCAAAACAAACTCTGAAATATCTCATTTCATACCTGACCACCAATACAATTTCTTCAAATCATTATACATTTTTGTACTACCCGGATGTACAGATGAACAACCATTATGTGCTTCATGAAGAATTTTCTGAATAAGTTCATCATTTTTTGGCACACAAATTCTACCTCAGAACATCAAACAATTATCGGATCCGATATGAAAATCTGAATCACCACCTGATTCATAATGAACTCTTTTGGCTTGCAAATTACTATCACATTTCTGAGCTTCACAAATTTGTTGAAGGAATAACAATCTAGCTCTCAACTCGGCTAGAATTGAACCATTATCAGAAAAAGTCAATCTCATATTCATAGCTCCCAAAGCAAACAAGGATTTTCTGCTCAAAGCATCTGCAACTGCATTTGCCTTACTCGGGTGGTAATCAATTACTAGCTCATAATCTTTTAGTAACTCGAGCCTTCTCTGTTGCCACAAGTTTTAAATCCTTCTGAGTCATCAAGTATTTTAAAACTCTTATTATTAGTAAAGATATGGCATTTCTCACCATACAAAATGATGTCTCCAAATTTTTAAAGCAAACACAATGGTGGCTAATTCCAAATCATGTGTCGGATAATTCTTCTCGTGCAGTTTCAACTGTCTCAAGGCATAAGCTATCACTTTGCCCTCTTGCATCAATACATATCCTAATCCATTCGATGACGCATCACTATAAATTACAAACTCTTTTCCTGACTTAGGATGCACTAAAATTGGTGCCTCGGTCAATAATGTTTTCAACTTTTCGAAGCTTTGCTGACATTTTTCGGGCCATTCAAATTTAACATCTT
Source organism: Gossypium hirsutum (assembly GCF_007990345.1). Classification (NCBI taxonomy): domain Eukaryota; kingdom Viridiplantae; phylum Streptophyta; class Magnoliopsida; order Malvales; family Malvaceae; genus Gossypium; species Gossypium hirsutum. Next base: position 97,739,867 of record NC_053428.1, on the reverse strand, counting down.
TTTGCAACAGCTTGGTCATAGGAGTAGCAATCATCAAAAATCCTTTGTAGAAATGTCGGTAATACCCTGCTAAGCCCAAAAAGCTTCTAACTTCAGATACATTCATTGGCGGTTTCCAATCAACAATTGCTGAAATCTTACTTGGATCAACCCGAATACCATCACCAGGAACAATATGTCTGAAATCTGACTTCTCAGAGCCAAAACTCACTTTTACTGAATTTAGCAAATAATTTCTTACCTCTCAAAGTCTGCAATGCAGTTCTCAAGTGATTGGCATGCTTGGACTCATCTCGAGAATAAATCAGGATGTCATCGATGAACACAACCACAAACTTATCAAAATATGGTTGGAAGATTCTATCATCAAATCTATAAAAATAGCAAGAGCATTAGTTAATCCAAAAGGCATAACAAGGAATTCATATTGCCTATACCTTGTCCTGAAAGCTGTTTTCGGCACATTCGACTCTTTAACTCTCAACTGATAGTAGCTAGATCTCAAATCAATCTTCGAGAACACTGTTACCCCTTTCAACTGATCAAAAAAGTCATCATTTCTTGGCAACGGATACTTGTTCTTTATAGTCACCTTGTTGAGCTGTCGATAATCGATACAAAGTCTCATAGATTCGTGTTTCTTTTTTACAAATAACACTGGAGCACCCTAGGGAGAAAAACTCAGTCTCGCAAAACTCTTATCTGTCAACTCTTGCAACTGAGCTTTTAATTCTTTCAATTCAGTCAGAGCCATTCTATACGGAGCAATAGATATCGGTGAGGTCTCTAGTACAAAATCAATACCAAACTCAAATTTTCTAATCGGAGGTAACCCAAGCAACTCTTCTGGAAACACATCCGGATATTCACAAACTATTGACACTGGTTCAATTTTTAATTCAGACATCTTTGTATTCAACACATAAGCAAGATAAGCTTCACAACCTTTCCTTACATATTTTTGGGCAGACATCAGAGAAATCACAACAGGTAACTCACCCGACTTATTTGAATCAATCCGAAGAGTTTCACCATTTTCACATTTCAATTCAATAATCTTTCTTTTACAGTTCACTACGGCATTATGTATTGTCAAGCAATCCATACCTAAAATAACATCGAATTCATCAAATGGCAACAACATTAAATCAGCCAGAAAATAGTGACCTCGAATCGTCAAGGGACAATTCTTGCAAACTCTATCAACTAATACATGTTTGCCTAAGGGCTTTGACACTCTAATCACAAATTCAGTAAACTTAATAGGCAAGCTCTTACTAGCTACCAATTTCATACAAACATAAGAATGAGTCGATCCAGGGTCATTCAATGCAACTACATTAGTATTATAAAGAGAAAAAGTACCAGTGATAACACCGGGAGATGTCGCTTCTTCGCGAGCACAGATGGCATAGGCTCTAGCAGGTGCTCGAGCTTCAGATCTCACAACTGAATCTTTCGTCACACCTTTACTACTAGTTCCATTTCCGGTATTTCTCGGTGGCCTACCCCTGTTGGTAGTATTACTCGGCCTTACACTCTGAAATTTTTCTTTCTCAGCTATTTCAGGGCAATCTCGAATAAAATGCTTCTGAGAACCACACTTGAAACAAGCCCGGTCATTCATCCTACACTTGACGGGATGTCTTCTTCCACAATGCTGACATTCGGGTTTGTTAGACCTTACATTACCCACACTTGCCATTGAAGTAGCTTGAGATTTAAAACTCAAGTATTGCTTCCCATGGTCTCTATGCGAATACCCAGCTGATACATTAGAACGAGAATACATTTCTTTAGATTTCTTTGACTAAAATGGAAATGACTTACTCGTCAGTCTTTTCCTCAAATCTTTAGCTTCGTAATCAGCTTTCTTTTTCTCTTTATTCAACTCTTCAGCCTTACAAGCTCGCTCAACTAACACCAAAAATTCTTTCAGCTCTAAGATCTTTCAGGTCTAAGATCCCAACTAACATACAAATATCCTCATTCAATCCATCCTCAAATCTCTTACACATGATAGCCTCAGTGGAAACACATTTTTGAGCATATTTACTGAGTCTAACAAATTCTCGCTCATACTCTGTCACTGACATTCGACCCTGTTTCAGCTCAAGAAATTCCTTGCGTTTCTGATCGATAAACCTCTGACTAATATATTTCTTTTGTAACTCCTCTTGAAAGAATTCTCAGGTAATCCTCTCTCTCAGTATCACAGATACTAGTGTATTCCACCAGTGATATGCAAAATCTCTCAGAACTGAGATGGCACACTTTACACTCATCTGGTGTGCAAGACAGCTCATCAAATACCCTGATGGAGTTTTCGAGCCAAAACTTGGCTCTCTCGAGATCATTATCCACATTAGCTCTAAAATCTTAAGCCCCATGCTTTTGGATCTTATCAACCAAGGGCTTGTTCATTCTTACAAATTCCATACCTTGTTGAGCTACAAGAACCGGTCGAGGAATAGGTAGGGGTTGAGGAGGTTGGGCATTCAGATTTGTTCGATGATACGTGATATTCGTGACAAGTTTTAAATATTTATAATGAATCGTTCTTGAAACTAACTATTATCACGATGAAGGCAAGTGTACCTATCGAACAGTAGTATAGCTTTAGCAAGACCGAATTGTCGAACCCAAAGGAACTAAAAGTACTAGTAATAACTGTCTTTTTATTATCTAGCCTAAGAATAATGGAGTTCTTTTTAACTAACTAATTAACTAAACTAATAATTCACAGAAAATAGAATTGGGGAATTACTTTTGGAAAACTCGATTGATTGAGACAATACCTAAGGAGAAATCCACTTAGACTTCACTTGTTATTTGACTCTGAATCGGACGATTTATTCATTTGACTTGATCCGTAGAAATCCCTAAGTTATATAATTGTCTCTCTCGAGACTAACAATGTCTAACCCTAGGTTGAATAATTGAAATCTCTTTCTAATTAACTCCCTAGGGTTGCATTAACTCGATCTATGGATCCTCTTATTAGGTTTCACCCTAATCTGGCAAAATCTTGTCACCCTATCTCTAGGCGCGCAATCAACTCCGCTTAATTATGACGAATGTACTCTTAGACAGGGTCTATTCCTCCTCTGAATAAGAGCTTAACTTGAATCAATATCCTGGAATATCAAAACAAGAATTAAGAGCACATAATTAAGAACAAGTCAAATATTTATCATACAATTCAGATAATAATAACAAGATCTGTCTTAGGTTTCATTCCCCTTAGGTATTTAAGGGTTTTAGTTCATAACTAAAAAGGTAAACATTTCAGAAAAATAATGAATACAAAACATAAAGAAAAACCCAAAACTCCTAGAGGGAAATTGAGGGGAGATCTTCAGTCTTAATGATGAATCCGGCTTCTGAGATGGATCAATCTGCTTTTCTTGAGCAGTTCCCTCCTTCCGTCTCTGTGTGTCCTTTTCCTCCTCCTCTAGGGTGTATTTATAGGCTTTAGAATACCTAAGAACCCTCAAAATTGGCCTTTTCCGAATTAGACTCAACTTGGGCTTGGCAGGGACACGCCCGTATGACACGCCCATATGCGGTTCCTTCAGGCCATGGTCAAGCCTGTTAAATAGGCACGGACGTATGGTCCACCCGTATGAGTCGTGCTTCGATTTTACCAAATTGACACGGTCATGTGGTCTGCCCGTGTGAGGAGGTCCAAACCGTGTTGATTTCGTACGTTGGCCCATTTTCTCCGTTTTTGGCCCGTTTCTCGTTCCTTTCACTCTCCTATGCTTACCTAAGTATAAAATATGAAATTAAGGCATTAGGAGCATCGAATTCACCAATTTTAAGGAAAAATCATCCATAAAATATGCTAAGCATGGGATAGAAATATGTATAAATTACGGTTTATCATTCGAACAAACTCCGTATACCACTAGTTCATCATGTGCAAAAAGGTTTCCCTAGCCCCTTCTCCCTAACTAACTGTAGGAGGTCTACTATCAGACGGCGCTGCCCCTTGAGCGGGAGTCGGTGCATTACTTTCAACGTCATCAGTCTCAGCTCTATCAGGATCCATTTACTATATGAAAACACAATTCAAAATTGTCAGGACTCATTACACTATCATAGTTCAATTATGGCATGTATAGCTACACTCTTACACACGCTATGCTAGTCTCAGAATCAACTAAACTGTAGCTCTGATACCACTAAATGTAACACTCCTTACCTGTATTCGACACCGAAATAGGGTACGAGGCATCACCTGACTTAAGCATAAGAAAACATACATTTCTGAGCCATATATTTTGCATCAAAATTAAAAAATTTTGAAATCAAGCATAAAGTCCTTAATACGAGCCTACAAGGCCCAAAACATGCTTCGAAAGCGGTTCGGTACTAAACTGAGAACTTTAGAAAATTTTACAACACTTAGAAAATTTTTCACTAAACAGGGGTCACATGCCCGTGTGGATATGGGACACGCCCAGGTAGTCAGACCGTGTGGTCACACACGCCCGTGTCTCGGCCCCATGTAACTCTCTGACTTGTAACTCATGACCAGATTGAGCTCACACGGCCAATCATACTCCTGTATGCTAGGCCGTGTGGAAAATTAATATTCATAAATTAGGTGCATACTTCACACGTCTAGGGTACACGCCTATGTTCGAGGCCGTACTGTCCACACGGCTGAGACACATGCCTATGTCTCTATCTGTGTGATTAATTCTAAGCATTCTGCTTTACAACAATTAAGGTGCAAGGGACACATAGCCGGAATGCACGTATAACAACCCTTACCCATACCCGAGACCGGGACAAGGTACGAGGCATTACTAGACATATACTCGGACACTTTCAGAAAATACGGGTTATAAAATCTCATTCTAATTTAAAACCGATAAATAACATCATAGTGTCCCGATTATGGACCTACAAGGTCCAAAACATACATTAAAAGAGACCCGGGACTAAACTGAGAACTATAGAAAATTTTAGTAAAATTCCTAGGGTTATGCCTCACACGCCCGTGTGGAGGCAAAGCACACGCCCGTGTGCCCCACCCATGTTGAATTATTTGGATTTATTTTCAATTTCAAACCAATAGGGGTTTTCACACAGCCAAGCACACGCTCGTGTCCCTGGCCCATGTCTCTCACACAAACTAGACACGCCCGTGCCATCACCGGTGTCCAAAAACCCGGACATTCTGTTTATGATGTCATTATTCATTTTGAGGCACACGGCCGAGGCACACGCCCGTGTGCTAGGCCGTGTCCTCCACATGGTTGAGACACACGGTCGTGTCCCTGCCCGTGTGTTTACTACCATGCAAACTGACCTAAAATTTTAGGTGCAGGGGACACACGACCAGGCAACACGCCCATGGGGGCTGACCGTATGTCACACACGATCTAGAAACATGCTCGTGTGTCTACCTGTATGGACCTTTTTAGCGCTATTTTTCAAGTCTTTGGTCACCCTCTATCATCCACACACACTTATGGACTTTAATGGTATTTAACATGGCCTAATTATATTATTAAACAACCTTAGTATAATTCATTGCATGTTAACCTCATCTCATCGGTTTAGTACATGCTAAATTATCCTTTTCGTATTAGGGATTAACATAGCACATCTTACATTTAACACTTAGGCCATATTATAACCATATTCCATCATATGCTATGTCCACTCTCAAATTATTAAGTCTCATTTCAATCATCCATCCATGATAAACCTCATCTTCATATCTCATGAAACATTTGAACATAAACATGCATCATTAGTAGGTTTACAACCTACATCAATATGAGCCATATCTTATGGCCATATACAAAAAGAATAAGTATACCATTTAAGCCATTACAATGGCTAGCCAAATGACACATATAACAAAATAACCAAAAATCTTATACATGTCATTAAACAAAATAAAAGTGTTTATATACCAAAGCGGGACAAGTCGGTAATATGTTGATTCTCCAACCGTCTTCCAATCTTCATGAGTCCACGAGCTCTGTAAGACAAGGAAAAGAGAAGGGGGTAAGCATTTATATGCTTAGTAAGTCCAGATAACTAGAAAGTAAACTTACCGGTTAATTAGCATACAACCATATTAAGCAGTAATTCCAACAAGCATGAAATAGTTTACCTATCACATGCACTCAATCATCAAGTTAGTCTCATAACAATACATCATGTCATTAGTCTTAGATGAGCTCATCAATTCAATATTCCCATTTTTTATTTCAGCATGTTAATCCCGTTAAATTTCTCAAAAAATCTCGATGGATAGCCATTTACCGTCAAATCATACAAGTGATCATCTCGAGTACACACTCCCGTGAACCTTATATCTTACGGCGAGAGTACCAGTCCAGGCTAAATCTCTCGTAATAGTAACTCATAGAGCAATGTTAGGATTACCAGTCCTGGATAAATCCCTTCTTCACGACAATTGCTCTCATAAGCTCGGATCTGAATTGCCAGTCCAGGCTAAATTCAGTCCTCAATCGGATTACCAGTCCGGGCTAAATCCTTAATGCACTATATTCTTCGGGAGGCTCGATCACTTAAAGAACACCCGTACAAGCTAGAACTTTTCTATTTGAGATCATTAGATTACCCGTCTGGGCTAAAACCTTTTCTGTAACACATGCAAGATCTTATGTCATGTAAGCCATAGTTTACCCATCGGATTTCCCTTTTACATTTCAACCAGGACATTTATCATCTTTCTTTTACACAAGCACATTTCATGAATTATCATGCAATGAATATCTAAATTTTCATACATTCAAGAACATGCATGTTTAAGTATATTAAAAGTTTACTTCGGGTTATACAAACTTACTTGGTAATGGCTTCGGTTTTGTATTTCGGTTATTTTGAAACCTTTCGTTTTCCACGGTCGACCTCCGAAATTGGTTCCTCGGGATCTATATCAATAAAATTAGATTATTAATACATCACATTATTCATTTTAGGCCTAAAACTCACCCATTTTGCCTCTAACCTTTCACAATATTTACAATTTAGTCCTCAGTCTCGTATAATGAAATGCATGTAATTCCTTGGCCACCCAAGCCTAGCTGAATGTATCATAAGCTCATACTACATTTTTCTCCATGTCACATTTCTACCCCACATTTTATACCTTTTTCAATTAGGTCCCTTTTTGGTGTTTTCATGAAAAATCACCTAGCAAAAGATGTTTATCTAACATCTAACTTTCATAACCCTCCATAAATCATCAAAGAAAAACCATCTCATGCATGGGTCAAATTTCTAACATAAACCCTAGCTTGAAATATGGGTAGAAATGGATAAAGCATGTTATGAGGGTTTCAAAAAAACGAAGAACATTAAAAACAAGGCTAGGAACACTTGCTATTGAGCTTGAAATGTTGGAAAACCCTAGCTATGGAGACTCCTTCAAATTCAGCAGCATGGAGAAGAAAATGAGTGAATTTTTGCTTCATTTTCCCTTTTTATTTCATAAATTAACCAAATGACCAAAATGTCCTTCTTTACTAACTTTCCAAATTTTCTATGCATGCCCATTTTTGTCCAAAAACTTAGTAATTGGGAAAATTACTCTTTAAGGACCTCTAATTAAAATTCCAAAGCAATTTCATACAAATTGCTTCTAGAATCCAAGTTTTGCAATTTATTCAATTTAGTCCTTAATTTTCAATTGGAGTCCTTACACATTGAATTTCTTCATGAACTTTAACACATGCTTATTCTCATATCCTAAACCTCATAATGATCATAAAATAATTATTTTAACGTCGGATTTGTGGTCCTAAAACCACTATTTCAACTAGGCCCAAATTCGGGATGTTACAGCATGCCCATGGGGCAAGCCGCGTGTCATACATAGCCTAGACACACGCCTGTGTGTCTACCTGTGTGGACAAAGCTAAGGCTATTTACCAAGATATTTTGCGACCCTTAATGCACACACCTACACCACATAACATAACATCAATTCAAGCATATACATACAACCAAATCAGTCACAACCAAGACATTAACACATCATTCACTTGATACCATTTATCATACACAAGCATCAGACACTTATCAACTCAAATCATGTAATTTTCCACATCCATGAAAAGCATCATCATATGTATATACTTGTACCAATTTTAGCCAAATTCAAATGGCCTTATACAAAATAAACTTTCTACCATTATAGGCCAATACATTTGGCCAAATAAATTATGACATAAAACAAAATAACCAAGTCTTCTATACATGCATTAACTCAAAATGTTAAATTCATTGGTACCAAAATAATTGTTGATAGTGTGAGTGGATCTTCAACAGTCTTCGATCCCCGAGCTAGCTTGATGACACTATAAGGAAAGGGAAAGGAAAGGTGAGTAAGCTATATAGCTTAGTAAGTTCCTATGCAAGTAATAAGCATCATATCCAAACATTTAATGTAATAGCCTAAAATTGGGTCTAGTTGGAATAGAGGTTTCGGGACCACAAAATCTGAGATATAAATAATTATTTTATGATTATTTTTAGGTCTATGATATGATTTCATGATTGTGTGAAAATTTCGTGAAGAAATTCTATGCATAAAGTGCTTAATTCGAAGTTAGGGACTAAATTGAATAAGTTGCAAAACTTGCATTCTAGAAGTTTATAGTATGAAATTGATTTGAAATATTAATTAGGAGGTCTTAAATAGCAATTTAACCAATTTATAAGTTATGGACAAAAATTGGACATGGATGAAATTTTTGGAAAGTTTAGTAGTAAGGGTATTTTGGTCATTTAGGGGTAAAATGAATTAAAATACAAAATTAAAATCCAATTTTGCTCATCTTCTTCACCATGGACGTGTATACCAAGGGAGACTCCATGGCTAGGGTTTTCAAGCTTCCCAAGCTCAATTGTAAGTCCGTTCTAACCCCGTTTTTCAAGTTCTTTACGTTTTTGGAGTCCCGGTAACTTGATTTAGTTTATGCTAGCAATAATTCAACCTAGGGTTCATATTTGGAAAAATACCCATAGGTAAAATTTGTGTATTCTGGTGTTTTATGATACAATATGAGGTTTTAAATTATGTTAGACAACTTGTGCTACTCGGTTTTAAGTGAAAACGAGCAAAAAGGCTTAATCGGTAAAAATACCTAATAGTCATAAGTGTATGTTAGAGTGAGAATTTGATGTTGCCATAGAAGGGAAAAGTGATCATCATGTCATAAAACATAAGAATAAGGGATGAAGTTTAATTCCCGAGCCTAGGGGCAAAAGTGTAAATATGCAAAAGTTTAGGGGCAAAATTGTAATTTTTCCAAAATTTGAGTTAAGGACTGTTTTGAATAGTACATTAATTAAATAAGTAAAATATGATGTTTTAGATCCCGAAAAATGAGATTTGAACCTAGAATGAGAGAAAAATCAAAAATTGGGAAAGTTGGTAAAATGGCCGTTTTAATATCAAGGTAAGTTCATATGTATAATAAGCATTAATTTATGCATGTTTCAATGTAAAATTGATATATTTACTATGATCTCCGAGGTGTTGAAAGTATGTAAGTTGGTATGATAATAATACAATAATAATGCTGTAATTTATATTTGAAAGTTAAATTTAGTGAATTAATTGAATTATGTTAAATTAAATGATTATGGTACCAAGTTTATGAATTGATTTAAAAATATGTCTATGGTACATGAAATGCATTGAATTATCATACATAAATGTGATTTCTATGATTATGGATATTATGGGAAATTGTAAGTTCATATGATTTTTAATAAGACAATGTGTAATTTAATGTTATTGCGTTGATATTAAATGAGATGTAAGTTTATATGTAAGTAATACATCACTATTACTTGTATTATGATATTTTATAAAAATATTGGAAATATGTTTGTAGATAATTACTTGATTGGTGAAATTGTTGGAAAAGAGAGAGAAATCTCGGTTGAACCTTTGGAAAGATTGGATGATACAGATGGTATGTAGCTAGGTCACATGTATAGTGCTGAGTGCACATCATGTGTACAAGAGAGCTACAAGACATTATGATGTAGCTAGGTCGCATGGGTGATACTATGTGTACACCATGTAGACAAGAGAGCTACGGGATATATGTAGCTAGGTCGCATGCGTGGTTCCAAGTGAAGGACACCATGTAGACAAGAGAGCTACGAGATAAACTGGCTAGGTCACATGGGTGGTACTAAGTGTTCACCATGTGTACAAGACAGCCAAACTATATGATAGGTGGAGCTATGTGCTGAAACCACCAAGTATCGAGATTGATCCGAAGTGTTCAACGGGAGACTCTCTATGTGTTGCTTTGTGAGTTTTGTGATGAATATGTGCAGGAACTTGGTTATGTGAATGATGTGTTCATTAAGTGACCAGGATGTGGTAAGGTTATAAACAAGTAAGTTATACATGAGGATGATTTTATGGTGACCTTATGATCATGGGCCTATACTTGTGATGTATGAAATGTGGTGAAAATGATTTGTGATATGTATGTTAAAATGAGGTTAATACAAAGAAAGTGTGAAAGAGCGAATTAGCAATAAAACTGTTTTGGACAGTAGTAATGATGTGATTTTGAAAAATCACCAAAAATATTATAAATGGAATCAGAGACTGAATGAGATATCAAATTAACGTTTAATGAGTCTATTTTCATATAAAAGAAACATAGAAAGCAAAGGAGTTCTATATTTTGAGATATTTATGTTTTCGTGAGACTGATTCAGAATGATTACGTGATCCCCTGTTCTGACTTTGGAAAATCACAAAAATTTGGATAAAAATAATTAGAGGCTCAAAATTATATTTTTAAAATCCATAATGAGTATATTTTCAAAATAAATCAACAAGAACATTATCCGAGTTCTGTACTGTGAGATAATTATTTTTTAGTGAAGAGAGGTCAGAACTGTCAGAAAGTGAAACAAGGGAAATTTTAATGAATAAACTGTACTAATTGGATAAACAAAAAATTATGAAAATTTTATGGTGGAACGATATGTGAGTCTAGTTTCAGGGGAAATTTACAGATCTTAATTTGGAGCTCTGTAGCTCGAATTATAAATAATTAAGTGACTATGACTCGTGTGGACAGTTTGATGTGAACATTTATTAGTAAATTGTGAAATCGTACTTACAAGAATGCTATATACATTAAAGATGTGGAATGGAGAGGAGGAGGAGGAAAATAAATATATGTGGAATACATGGAAACTATGGTATATGAAATATTGATATAACGAAATAAATTATATGTGTTTATAAGAAAACAAAAAGAGAATGTTATGTATCATGACATGTATATATATATATGACAAGTCTCAATGTAATGCTTGTTGGGTATCGAATTGAATTGAAATGTTTCAGGCAAACATGTTATTCTGCGCATCTAAATCATGGTATTTTATAAAGATATCATCTAGCTTTAAATATGAATGCTTGATGATTAAGCTGAAGATATTTGGTAAGATGATAATCTTGGTATAAATGTATAAGTGGTACTATAATAAACAAGGTAAAATGAGTATGAGAGACACATGTATGATGACATACAAATGCTATGTTTGTGGTTTAATTGAGGATGTATAATCATTAAATGAATACCATGTTATATGCTTTTGATTTTGTATAAGTGTGTAAGAGATCAAGGTTGACCAAAGCTTGGAAAATAACCTAGGTATATTCCACACAGGCAGAGACACGACCATGTGTCTCAACCGTGTATGGAACACGACTTTGGGACACGGGCGTCTGGAGCCTTAAAGCATGAAATTTCCAAGATTTTCGTAAGTTCTCGGTTTAGTCCCAAACCCTTTCTAAAGTATGTTTTGGGCTCCGTAGACTCAAATGAGGGACTATGTGTAAGAGAATGAACGCTTTGAAATATGAACAAAATTTTATGGCTCGTATTTTAGTTTAATGTTTATATGTTTGTCTGGTAATGCCTCGTACCTTAGCCCGGCCTCGGATACGGGTAAGGGGTGTTACATTTAACATACAATTAAGGTGATAATAATTGGCATAAATATTATTAAGATCTTATAATCATAACTTACTCAATCATTACATTACCAAAGGTTCATCACATATCGAGCTCATTACGTATGAGTTTTACATACATACCTGAGTCATCTCGAATTGGATTTGCACACAATTCATCTTTGACATACTTATTAAATTACCCATTGACCCACTTGGAATACTAAAGGATACTCGGGAATCTCATACACAGTACCGTACCAATGCCATATCTCAAATATGGTCTTACATGAAATCTCGTATCGATGCCAATAGCCCAGCTATGGTCTTACACAAAGTCTCATATCAATTCCATATCCCAGATATGGTCTTACATGAAGTCTCATATCGATGTCATATCCTAGATATGGTTTTACACGTAATCTCAGTAACCCTAATGTCATAACATTTGTATCCTATTTATTCCTAAGGTTCAACTGGGATTTCATGCTTGTCGAAACTTTGTTGAATACGTCCAAGGGTTAATCACAATTCATACAATAATGAAGCATTTAATAATAAAGCATCTAAAACATAATTAAAACAATGCATTATTTGCATACGAACTTACCTCGGTACAAAAATAGTAGAAATGAGGCCTAATTATCAAACACTTTGTTTTCCCCCGATCTAGATCTAAACCTCGTTTCTCTTGATCTATAATAGCAAATTTAACTCATTGTTCAATTCAGCCCAAAAATTAAATTTTGAAAAAATTACATTTTTGCCCTCTAAACTTTAACATTTTTACATTTTGGTCCCTAGGCTCGTAAAATGAAATGGATTAAATTTCTTCAATTCCTAAGCCTAGCTGAATTCTTTCATGCTTATAACAGCCCACATTTTCCATTCTTTCACATTTTTACTACTCATTTTATAACTTTTTACAAATAGGTCCCTTTTAGATGTTTCAGCAAAAATCACTTAGCAAAAGTTGTTTATCTAACATCAAACTTGCATAATCTACCATTAAACATCAAAATACACACATGTCTAACATGGTTCAAACCTTATACCTTAATCATTTCTCAAATTAATGGTAGAAATAGATAGATCGAGTGACAACGACTTCAAAAATGTAAAGAGCATTAAAAACAGGACAAGAATAGACTTACAATCAAGCTTGAAAGTTTGCCAAACCCTAGCTATGTCTTCCTTCTAATTTTCAGCACAAGGGAGAGAAGACGGACAAGATTTTTGGCTTGATTTTAGCTTTTTAATTCATTTAATTACCAAATAGCCAAAATGCCCCTAACATAAAACATAAAATTTCTCTTGCTTCAAGTCCATTTTTGTCCACTAACTTAGCAAATGGTCTAATTACTGTCTAAGGACCTTTAATTTAAAGTTTCATAGCAATTAGGCACCTCTAGCTTCTAGAACACACATTTTACTCCTTTTGTAGTTTAGTCCTTTTGACTAAATTGAGTGCCCAATCAATAAAATTTTCGAACGAAATTTTTACGAAATCATTCCATAAAACTGTAGACCATAAAAATATAATAAAAATAAATTTTTCTACATCAAATTCACGATCCCAAAACCACTGTTCCGACTAGGCCCAAAATTGGGCTGTTATAACCTAGGCATACGGATACTCTTTCGGCCTCACCGTTTGACACAAGTTATACTCAACAGGATACCCTCTCGGTATCACCTGTTTAGATATTTTACTAAGGTTTTCACTTCCTAGTATACTACGTACTCTTGAATAAACACCCAATTTTAGATAAATAATTACTTAATCAATAAATTAGTCCCATAACCGAAACATGCAAGATATAAAATACGCACAAGAATTTATCTTGATATTCATACAAACGTTATTTGATCAAGTTAACAAAATATAAATAACAAAATAAAATAATAAAGGAAAAGAGAATGCTTATTGATAAATAATTGAAGTGCGGTTCCAAAATAATCTTCACTCTCAATCGTCTTCACATCGGAATAGAAAGATTTTGATTACACGAACTTAAGAAAAACTAAAATTAAAAATGAAAGAACGAAAGAAAACTGAAAATAAAGAACGAAAGAAAACTGAAAACTAAAATTAAATGTATGAAATATGTATGACGACTCCCTAAGGTGATTCCCTAGGTTGACTACCCTCTAATGAGATTATAATGAGGTTTATATATGCTAAAATTGAAGATTTTAAGTTCCTAAATTGTCCTTGAAATAATTAGGTTTTTAACGGGACAAATACACCCTCAACAGCTACCAAAACATGGCCACATATCTTCAGAATTTTGTCGCGTCGTCGTGACGTGGAAGAAGCCTTCTTCATGACGTTGTCCTTATTTTAGCCCTAGATGCTTCGATGTTCGATGTCGTCTTTTATTAGCCTATGATGTCTTGGAATTGTTGGTTAAGGTTTTGGGTCCTTAGCACGAGTCCTACCATATGCAATTGTGATGTGTGTTTACAGTCCTAATATGTATTTTCTAATGTAGTCTTAGATTTGAAACATTCAAATAAATTAATAATTTTCATCATCATACTTTTAAATGATTTTTTATTTATAATTTTATCTTATTTTTGAATTAGTATTTTTACCTCTATAAATAGATATTTCTATTAATAAATTAAGTGGAGCCATTTCATAAGCCTCGAATTATACTGTCAAGAGATTAGGGTATTATGCTTCGAACCTATGCCAAACAAGTGTCTAACAAGAGTATTAACCATCCTTTCATTCAAATCAAGAAAATTGTCAATATTCTAGTAGCAATGTTAAGAATATTTATTTTATGTTTTTTAATAAAAAAATTATATATATATATTTAAATATGCATTTTATTTTATAACTTTCTTAAGTTGAATTAATTTTATTTATTTATAATATAAAATCAAATAAAAACAATATAAAAGAACAAATAAATTATAAGTTAATGTTAATATTATTTATCCCTTTTAATTCTACACTATTTTATACACTATTTTGGAAAAAAAGTCATCTCTAAAAGAATATTTTTCTTAAAAAAATAACTGTATATTTTTTCAATAAATAAACATATATGTATATTTCTTTTAAATCACTAACATTAAACTCGACTTGTCTAAGAGTACAAATACCTATCAAATTGAAAAGCTTGACATACTAAGGTTGAACCTTGTAAAAGATCTTTTATAAAGTGTCCCATTAGTTGGTTCGGGTAGCTTTATTCCCTTTTGGTTGGTATATGTAAGATGTTTTGCCCCACTTTATTTGTCAATGTTAATGTAAATCTGTATTAATCTGGCTCTAGCATGATTCTAGCATGCAAATTAGGCTTATAATATAGGATTTCTGTCTAGTTAATTCCCATGTATAGTTCCTAGGTACTAGTATAAATACCTAGCACTTGTACAACAATAGACATGCAAAAATTCATTCCTTTTTGTTTCTCTTAAGTTTATAACATTGTATCAAGAGCTGAGGTTCCCTTTCTCTTTTTTTTCCTCTTTTTTTTTATCTTGTATCTAGTTTTGTCTTCTATTTCCCATGCTTTACATTTCTTTGCTCAAGCTGAGTCTCTTCCAAGCCGAGCCATCATACTCAAGCTATTTTGATCCATTGACTACTCCGTTAACCAAACCACTCCCACCATTTTTCGTCAATCTACTCTTATTTCTTCACTCTATTTTTATTTGATTTGTCTCTATCATGGAGAAAATGGAGATTTCTAGCCTTGACAATGTTTTCTATAAAAAACTGTCATCAGAATAGTCCTTAACTCTCCTCCTACCCTAAGGTGGAATGACGTTACTGTCATAAACATGGCCATCTCATTCTCCTAGCTCCGAAGGAGTTTTTCTTCTTCTTGGTTCATCAGTTGTTGCTACTACTTCCACGGATTCTGCTTCCTTCTCATTAAGTGACTTTGTACCTCTCCTAAAACAGGTTTTATCTTCCAATTCCTCTTCACATTCCATCTTGTCTATTAGTCCGAGTAATTCTACTTGTTATAATCATATGACACCTAATTTAGAAAATTTCTCCACATATGTCTCTACCTCCTCTCTTTCACTTTTTCATACAACTAATGATACACAAATGTCTATCACACATGTAGGTTATGCATCCACCTCCACTCTTAGTGTCCTGGACACCTATTGTGTTCGTACATTAGCTTTTAATCTCACTTCTATTAGACATTTTGTGATCTTGGTTTTAAAGTTAATTTTTCTTCCTCTAGTTGTCGAGTGCAAGATCTTACTACAGGGAAGATTCTTGGAACAAGCCAGAAAGTAGGGAGATTATTTAAGCTCGTTATGCTGCATCTACCTAAGAAAACTATCTCTGTCACCACTTTGCAACCTTCTTTACTTTAGTGGCATCTTTGACTTAATCATGCCTCTAAAAGTAAACTTCATCCATTAGTGTCTCATAGATTATTAGGATCCACCAAATTTGAGTTGTTTAAATGTCTTGAGTATCAACTTGCTAAACAACCAACTTTGTCTTTTACTAGTAGCACTTCTAATACTACATCTCCTTTCGAACTTATTCACTTTGACATTTGGGGTCCTTCATCTGTTTCTACTGTTAGTGGTTTTCAGTATTTCATGATTTTTATTGATGATTACTCTTGTTTCACATGGATTTACTTTATGAAAAATAGTTTCCAATTACCTACTATTTTCTATTACTTTAAAAACTTTTCGTACTATAATGTTGCAGAATACAAAGAATCATTTTTTTTTAAATTCTTTTCTCAATAAGGTACTCAGGTTCAATGTTCTTGTCCCTATTCTTCTCAATAAAATGGTCGAGCTAAGCGTAAACATAGACACATCCTAGACTCCACTAGGGCCCTCCTTTTTTCGGCTAAATGTCTTGAAAAATTTTGGGGGAAACTGCTTTAACTATTGTTCATACAATCAATCGTACACCCAATAAAGTTCTTAATGATCTCTCTTCACATGAATGCCTTTTTCACAATCCTTTAGATTATTCAATTTTTAAAACCTTTGGATGTGATTGTTTTGTACTTCTCCAACCTCATGAACATACTAAACTTGAACCTCATGCTCATCTTTGCTATTTTCTTAGGTATGACATTGAGCATAAAGGCTATACTATTGGATCCAATATCTAATAAATCACGTATCTTCCAGCATGTTACCTTCTAGGAGGATGTTAAGTTTTCTTCTTTGTCCACATTTCGTTTTTCCTTGTCCTCTTCTCTATCTTTTTTCATAGATGCTTTTGTTGAGTTGTTCCTCTATTCTGATGCATCCGATGAGCTCAATTCTCTTTTATCTTCCACTTCTACATCTATTGAATCTGAACCAGTTGAAGATCCTGCTCCTACTTCTATTATTCATCAGTCTAACCGGGTAAGAGAACCACCTTCATACTTAAAAGATTATAATTTTTTTGCCTTTGTCACTCTCTATGAACCCCAATCCTATCGTGAGGCTAGTACTAATTCTTCTTAGCAGCAAGCAATGTCTCACGAACTTCAGGTGTTGGAGAAAACTCATACTTGGGATCTGGTTGATCTTCCTCCTGGCAAGATACCGATTGGCTGTAAATAGGTGTACAAGATCAAGACCTGCTCTGATGGATTTATTGAGTGCTATAATCCTTGACTTGCAACCAAGCAATACACTTAGGAGTATGGTATTGACTATGAGGAAACATTTGCTCCTATGGCTTGTCTCACTTATGTTCATAGTCTTTTGGCCATATTTGTAGTTAAACATGGAAATTGCGTTGATAGATGTCAAAAGTGTCTTTCTTAATGGTGATTTACATGAGAAAATCTACATGCATCCTCCACAAGGGTACTTTCATTTTCCAATCAAGTGTGCAAACTTCAGCGTGCTTTGTATAGTTTGAAACAGGCCTTTCGAGCTTGGTTTGCCAAATCTAGCTCTACTATATCTGCACGTGGCTTTGTATCAAGTCCTTATAATTCTGCATTATTTATTCGATGCTCTAATCAGGGTATTTTCTTACTTCTTCTCTATGTGGATGATATGATTATCATAGGGGATGACACAAATTGCATTATTGAACTGCAACAGTACCTTAGTTAACATTTTGCGATGAAGGATCTTGGGCCTTTTAGTTATTTTTTGGGTATTGAGGTTTTCTCTAATCATGATGGCTACTACCTTTCTCAGGAAAAATATGCTTCCGATTTGCTTTCTCATGCCAATATTACTAACAGTAAAACCGTTCCTACTCCCTTGGAACTAAATGTCAGACTTATTCCATTGAATGACACTCCTCTTTCTGACCATACTTTGTACTGACAACTTGTCGGCAACCTAGCCTATCTTACAATGACTCGGCCTGATATTCCTCATGCAGTTCATATAGCTAGTTAGTTCTTGACATCTCCCATATCATCTCATTTTTCAACAGTTCTTCATATTCTTCAATATGTCAATAGTACACTTTTTGTGGTATTCATTTCTCTACTTACTCTTCCTTTGTTCTTCTTCGATACTCTGATGTTGATTGGGCAAGAGATCCTACAGATTGACATTCAACCACTAGTTATTGTTTCTTTCTAGGTGATTCCCTTATTTCTTGGCAAAGTAAGAAACAAACTGTTGTTGCTCGCTCTAGCACCGAATTTGAATATCGTGTTCTTACTGATGCCACTTCGAAGTTACTTTGGCTATGCCAACTACTTAAAGATATAGGACTCTTGTCTCCTATTGCTACTATCCTACATTGTGATAATCGCAATGCAATTTAGATCGCTCATAATGATGTGTTTCATGAACGTACAAACACATAGAGATTAACTATCATTTTGAATGACATCATGTTACTCAGGGAACTCTACACCTTGCTTTTGTCTCCTCATTAGCTCAGATCGTAGACATTTTCACAAAGACGCATCTTCCAACCATATTTCAAGACTTAGTTTCCAAACTCAAGCTACGGTCCACAACACCACCTTGAGTTTGAGAGGGATGTTAATGTAAATATGTATTAATATGATTCTAGCATGCAAATTAGGCTATAATCTAGGATTTTTGTCTAGTTAGTTTCCATGTATAGTTCTCAGGTACTAGTATAAATATTTAGCACTTGTACAACAATAGACACACAAAAATTCATTCATTTTTCTTTTTCTTAAGTTTATAATAGTCAAATTCTAGATTTAGATCGATCTTTTCCTTCACCCACTAACTTTGAAAGGCATAGGTTCGAGTATATGAGGTAGGCCTATTGACTTGGGATTTAGGTGTTGTTTGATAAACTGAAAATTTAAGTGATAAAAAAATAAGTGCTAAAAATTTAAGAACTGAATTTAAGTTATAAAATTTATTTGATATATTACTTAAAATTAATATATACATTTTATCCTTATTTTTTAAAAATTTTACCTTATTCTAAAAAAATTAAAATTTTAAATGTAAAGTTTTTATAGAATAATATAATATTAAAATAAATAAATTTTAATTTAATTAATTAAAAATATTCTCTATTAAGTGATAAGTAGTTCTCATTTATTTACTATTTTTCATATTTTTTATGTAAAAATATTCTATTTAATTGTTTTAATTTTAAATTATCATACCTGTCTAAAAATTTAAATCTATTTTCAATAAATTATGGACTTAGTAACCTATCATTGTGGATTTTAACTGTCTATCAATTTTTAGTAATGAATTCTTTCTTACAAATATTTTTTTATTTAAATTTAATCATAACATAATTTTAAATTTTTTTATATAATAATAGTATCTTTCATAAATTATTCATAAAAATATTTTAATATTAATAAATAATTCAAACTTTGGCTAAAATATTTGATATTATGACCTAACGCATATAGTTTCAATAATATGTTTCATACGTAACCCCAACCAATAAACATATTTAAGCATTATTAATACAAAAGAGATGCCGCAAACTTAAAATATTTATGTGAACCATTTAATTCTAAGTTTGATTTGTAAACTGTTTTTTGGTTTCCTTACACCAACCAAGGACATGGAACTGATAAACTAAAACCACCAAACGTACGACAAAGGCTTTTTAACGTTATTCACGACAGGAAAGTGAGACTCAGCTGCCCTTCATAGCTGTCTTCCTCTTCCCTCTTCAACCTTTCTATTTTATATTATTTTTGAAACTACAATCTTATCAACTTTCCAATCCATTTATTATTTTCTTTTCAATCCCATGAACTTGTCAAACATCCCACACGTTGATCCTTAACACATTTTAATTATTTTTGGGTTTGAAGTTCGCTTTCTCGTTACCTGTTTGATTTTCTTATCTGGTGCTTTGAATAGCTACAAGTTGTGGAGCTCATGAATGTGACGGTTTTTGTTTGTATTTTCAACTTGGGTTTTTTATGCGGTTGTTGTTTTCATTAGTCGGCTATCTTCTTTCAATCTTTTCTCTTTGATTAATTACTGTGTCAGGTGACGTTTTCAGGTCACCCTTTTTATTTATTCATTTGTTCATTGGGTGTTTCTCAAATTGCTCCATCGGTGAAGTAACAACCCAGCTCTCAACTTTTTTTTTATCACAGGTTAGCCTGTTTTCTTTTAGTGTACTGTGTCTATATATATAGGTTACTGTCTGCTACAATTTCTAATTTTTGCTACTGGGTTCTTGACCATCTCTTGTTTTTAATGCATTGGTCTCTCTTGATTATCTCTAGTATTTGCCATTTCCACCGCAATCTTTGTCCTCCATTGGAGATTCTTTCATGGATAATCCTGGGAATTTTGGTTTCATTATTTGGATTTTATCCATCTATGGTTTACTTCATCTTTCACTAGGATTCAACCCTGTAGATAACTATTTGATAGACTGTGGATCCATTAAGAACATATCAGTGGGTGATAGAATATTTCAAGCTGATAATTCCACTTCATCATATAATCTTTCAACCACACATCAGATTTTCGCAATTTCGAGTTCGAATTCGAATCCAACCTCACTTTACTATGATTCACCACTGTATCAAACGGCTAGAATCTTCAACGCAACTTCCCATTACAGTTTTCCAATCAAACAACAAGGGAGGCACTGGATTCGGCTTCATTTCTTTGCTTACGTATTCGAAAAGTTCGATATGAAGAAGGCGAAATTCTCTGTTTTCGCGCAAAACTTTACACTTCTCAGAGAAGCTCAAATGGGGGATGGATATATTGTTAAGGAATATTGCTTGAACATTACTTCTAATAAACTGGTTCTTACTTTTAGACCTGCTGTCAATTCATTTGCTTTTATCAATGGCTTGGAAGTTTTCTCAGTTCCGGATAATCTCTTTCCGGAAGAGGTCAGAACAATTGATCTGCAAGGTGGTAACAAGAGTCTACAGGAGCAAGCACTGGAGACGGTTGCAAGGGTCGATATGGGGAACACGACTGTTCTTCCTCAAAACGATACCTTATGGCGACTTTGGATCTCAGATAATGCGTATCTGATACACAATAATCTTGGATCATCGGTGTCAAATGTCTCAGCTGTGAATTTTACTGAAGTGACTGAGGATATTGCTCCTGCATCGGTATATGGCACTGCAACTATTTTGAACTCGAGTGATCCAAATCTGAATGCAAACTTGACATGGACCTTTGATGTTAACCCGGGTTTCGATTATCTTGTCCGGCTTCACTTTTGTAACATAATGAATGAACCTACTCAGCAAGCCATCTTTCTTGAAATCTTTATTGATTCACGTCATGCAGGTCACCTTGATCTTGGTTCAAGGACATCGGATGTTTTCGGTGCCCCATATTTCATGGATGTCTGCACAAGAGTATCCGGTAGTACTAAGCTTAATGTAAGTGTTGGTCCATCTAAGCTCAATAACCCTACGGTCATCCTCAATGGTTTGGAGATCATGAAGATAAACGATGCTAGGGGCAGTCTTGATGTTCCCGATGTTGTTTTCTCGGGACATTCTGAGATAAAAGTTGTAGTTATAGTTGTCATTGCTGTCGGATCGTTTGTCGTTGTTGTTTCAGTTGTGATTGTCATTCTTTTCTGCAGAAGAAGAAAAAGAAGAAGAAGAATGAAGCCAATTCTGGGGAAAGAACAGCACTTTCTGATGAATCGGGGACGAAAAGTTCATACTACTGGTAGTACATACTCTAATGGAACTTCCATATTTTCCAGCCCAATGATTGGCTATCGATTTCCTTTTCTGGCAATTCTCGAGGCTACTGATAATTTCAGTGAAAATTTGGTAATCGGTGTTGGTGGTTTCGGTAAGGTTTATAGAGGAATATTGAAAGATGAAACCGAGGTTGCAGTCAAGAGGGGAACTCCTCAATCAAACCAAGGGCTTGCAGAATTCCGGACCGAGATCGAAATGTTATCTCAATTCCGACATCGACATTTAGTATCACTGATCGGTTACTGCGATGAACAAGATGAGATGATCATAATTTATGAGTACATGGAGAATGGGACACTCAAGAATCATCTATATGGCTCAAATCTTCCTAGTTTGAGTTGGAGACAAAGGCTTGAGATATGCATTGGATCAGCTAAAGGGCTTCACTATCTTCATACAGGTTCAGCTAAGGCTATCATACACCGCGATGTCAAGTCTGCAAACATATTACTCGATAAGCGTTTCATGGCTAAAGTTGCTGATTTCGGACTTTCAAAGACCGGTCCTGATATTGATCAGACACATGTGAGTACCGCGGTCAAAGGAAGCTTCGGGTATCTTGATCCAGAGTATTTGACAAGGCAGCAACTAACAGAGAAATCAGATGTGTACTCCTTTGGTGTTGTCTTGCTTGAAGTCCTTTCGGGAAGGGCGGTTATTGATCCATCACTTCCCAGAGAAAAGGCAAATTTGCTCGAGTGGGGGATGAAATCATACCGAAGTGGGAAACTGGAAGAAATTGTGGATCCTTGCCTTGTTGGTCAAGTAAAACTAGATTGTTTAAGGAAGCTTTGGGATATTATTGAGAAATGCTTGGCAGAAAATGGGATTTGCAGGCCTTCAATGGGAGAGGTCCTATGGAACTTGGAATACGCACTTCAACTACAAGAGAATGAAGAAAGATCCAATCAAAACAATGAACATTCTTCACATATCAGCCGTGTTAGTACCTCAGAAACGAGTCGGCAATTCAGCCGAGCCAGTAGCGGCGTCAACGATGATGAACTTGCTGGAATTTCAATGAGTAAAATGTTTGCTGAAATGGTGATACAGGAAAGACCTGTAAGAAACATCTGAATTCAATATTTATGTGAAATCGAAGCTCAACTCAGCTTATTTATATCATTCTATAAATCTTTATATCGAACTGTACGCAAAAGATTTGATATTTGTATAGAATAGTTATTTAGTTTATTCATGTTTAATTTTTCTGCTTCGGATGGGATTTTTTTTTCGCTTGGAATCATTTAATATTGGGATAAATCTCAAAACTATGCATGAATTATGATTTAACGTGCAATTGTATACATGAACTTTGATTTTATATAATTTTATACATTAATTTTTCTTATTTGATCCAATTCTTGTAAATTATTAACCCAATTATTGATATAACGTCATTTTTTATGTCGTATTGAATGATCTCGGCTGCTTGCTTTCTGCTCATATAATGCATGCTGCTCTTGTTACTAGCTAGGTCAATTCAATGGCTCTATATGAATTAGCTATTTTTTATCCCTCCAATCCCGTTCTTGATTCAATGTGAAGACAATATATATTCGTTATAGCCTTCATGACTCGTTTAGGAATAAATTCATGGGGCGGTTGGAGTATTACAAGGGGAACTATAACAAATCTGAGTATTTAGAGTTATGAAGGTGTAGCCAGAGCACATATTGTGTTTTCTGGCTTGTGCTTCTTGCTAACAATCTGACATTGGGTATATTGGGATTTAGAAATTTTTGTGATAAGCGCATAGGAAAATTTTGTTGGAATATGGGTGTCAAACCCTTGTGGACTAACTGACAAGGTCCAACCTATAAATCCGGCATGGGGTATGAAAGGTTTTGATCCTTTTGTTTCGAGAGGAATAGCCTCTCATCATTTTGCAACAGGAACAATATAAAAATAAATTAATATATTTATTTCTTTAAATGTATATGATTAAATTAAAATTAAATTTTTAAGTATATATTTAAACCATAATTAACATTTCATTTATATAGTTACACCGAATAAAAATTTATATATACAATTGCACATTAAATTAAAATGACGTATAATTTATCCTAAAATTAGATGACTATTTAGTGCTTTATAGGTTAAAAATAATGTTTTTGTTTATTTTTTATATGATATGAATTAATGGTTAAAAACTTATTAAAATATTTATTAAAAAAAACCTTATTAGAATATAAATTAAAAAATTTTAAGATTTTTAATACAATAAAATATAAAATTTCATATCATATAAAATGTTGAGATTCTAGTGTTATTTATAGTATTAATAAAATTTTTAATTAATTTAGTATTATAAGTTAATGGGGTGTCAACTCAATTAGAAAATAATTAATATATTATTTTAATGACCTTTTTCTCTTTTCATATTTTTATATTATTTTAAAATTGAAAAAAAATAAAATTAACATGAAATAATATTAAAGATGTAGGTTGGGAGTAAAACTGACGTTGCAGCATCCTGAAAGTTATAAATTAAAGTTAAATTTTTATTTAATATAATAAAATATAAATAACTTATTTAAAACCCTTAATAAATTGATAAAATTTAGAGAAAAATGAGAAGAAAAAAAAGGGGACTTTTAAAGACAGACAAGACTGGTAGAAGGAGGTTGCGTACGAAACGACGTCGCAACTTTTTAAAAAGTCAACGTCCAAACTTGGTTTTCTTTTCTTCGTCGTCGTTCAAATTACAGACAATAATAAATTAAAAGAGTTTCCCCCATTTCTCTCTTCTTCAAACTCCAAAACCCTGACAATTCCTTGGCGAAAGAAAATTAATTAAACCGAATTGCATTGATCGATTCAGCGGCGAGAGAGGGAAAGAAACGAGATGTCGTGGCTGAGAACGGCGGTGAACAAAGCGGTAGAGGTTGGAAACAAGAATAACCTTACTCGAAACTTCAGGAACTACGCCGATACCGTTGTTCATCATGCTGGTCAAGCTGTCGCTGAAGGAGCTAAACTCTTGCAAGATCGCATTGTACATTCTTTTTTTCAAATTAAAAATATAATTTTATTGTTCCTATTATTTATTTGCATGTTGAGGTCTAGAGATTCTAATTTGAGACTGAATTTTAGTTAGTATGAAAGGCTTGCATGTCGAACTTTTGTTGTACCTTTTTCTTTTTCTTTTTTTTTTACAATTTTGGAGTAACTTTTAAGACTCTGTTTTGTTATCTTTAAATTGCAAGAATGTTAGTTTTTATTTCCAATTATATTTTGATTTTTCATTCAGAGGATAATGACTTATAAGTAGTACTGTAAAAAAAAAATCAAAATGGGATTACATTTGTATTATAATTTCATGAGTTGGCTCTGGTGATTTCCCTTCCAAAAATGGATAGGAAAACATTTAGTCTAAATTCAATTTTGACATGTCAGTAGTTCTTTTTGGCCATTTTTTAGGGCAGGACCTGATATCAACCAGGACATGAAATCAACAACAGTGGCTTAGTTAGAGCTTTATGATCTAGTCGTTTATCATATTAAAAACAGCTAGCATTCCTTATCTTGAGTTAATGTACTAATACATTTTGTTCTGTTTAGGCATGGAAATTCTTTCTCTTGTTGTGGATATCTTGTAATATTACTATCTGGCTTGCTTAAGATGTATGCTTATGCAGGCATCTCGGAATGTCAGGAGTGTAAAGCAAACTGTTAAAAGATTAGAGGAAGCAGCAATATCTTGTAGGGGTTCTGAGCGAGTTATGCTGCTGAGAAGTTGGTTGATTGCACTCAAAGAAATTGAGAAGTTAGCCAGTTCATCATCTGAAGGCAGTCAAAAGAGCCTTGGGCAAATTCTTGCTTCTGAAGATGAAAGGGAGAACCCTAAAAGAACATCTATGGTGAGTTCTTCCTTTATGTTAGTGAAAATCAAATTTAAGTGTCTTATGCCTTGCTTTACTTATTGAGTGGTAAATGATATGTCTAAGACTTTCAGTTAAATATCTGCTCAACAAGAGGAAAAGGTAGGTCCATTTTTCCAAATAGTCTGCTGTAAATTATGTATTCTTTCATGACTTAGGTTAAAGATTACCGTATCATCGTTCCACATATTTTCCTTTAAATTGTTTTACGTCAGTTGGATTTTGAAACTATTGATGTTGATGGATGGTTGTAAGTTGCGTGCCTGAAATAATCTGGCATGTTCAAAATTCATCAGTGTCTTGTATCTGATATCTTTTGGTTCTTCTTAATGATCTATAGGTCTTGTATTATGACTCTGATATTGGGGGTGCACCAATGGATTTTAGAGAGGTTTTTCTTCAGAGCCAGGCTTTGGAGGGCATAACAGTATCTATGGTATGATTTTGCATCTTGGTCATTTGTGTTATTATTTTTCTTTTGATCAGTAATGTCTTTTTCACTAATGCTAATATGATGGTTTAGAAAAATCAATATTTCAGATTATTGTGGATCTTAATCTTACCCAGGAAAATGATAAAAGAGTCTAACATGATTTAAATAAAGAAAGATAGAAATTGACATTATCATGAACCTGGTGAAGTTTTTGATATTGTCTATTGATTACTAATGAATTATGATTTTCCAAACAGAAACAAATTAAAGCCTAGTTCCGGCACTTCATGTAACCAGGCTGCAATGGCTTTACTGGAAATTGTCCTTAGTCTGGAGTGCTATGCAAGAAGTGGAATATTACTCTTTTATGTGTTGTCTAAATCAATCAGTTACTATCAATTCCGGTGAATTGTAAGGCTGCTTCAAGGCCTTTTATGCCTTATGCTATCAAAACAATCTATTTTTGACTACATAAAATGGGTTAGCGACAATGTGGAGATAATAAAAGGATACAGATACGATATATTAGAGCTCAATTTTACTGCCTCAGTATGACAGCATGTCATGGTTCCGTTAATTGTGCACATACCATTAAGTGCAAATTTATTGATTGAATCATCTTCTACGAACATTACCAAAAAGCTCTAAGTCTGTTGTGTTTTATCCAATTTAAGTGCATCTAAGATTTTTATAGATTTGTTATCTTTCTGCTGGAGTATCATGGATACTTCATGTAAGTTTGGTTTTCTGAAAATTTCATCTAATTATGATCAGGATTTGGAGATCTTTTTATCATTATTAGCTAACTTTAATGAACTAATCTTATGATAGAAAAAGCTTGTTTTGGGAAAATACACAAGTTGTTTGTTAAAAGTTTTATGGCTTTAGAGCATCTGATAATTGAGATTAAAGCAGGTTGAATCTTTTGTATGGTTCAGATTATTGAAGCACCAAATGATGAAGAAATTTCTCTGCTCTTGGAGATGTTTGGGTTAGTCCTCTCATTTTAGGTCTATTGCTTTATTACATCCCGGATACCATATTTAGAGTTAATTAAGTCTGTTCTCATTGAATATGTTGCAAAAGATGCTATTTCTCCTACCATAAAATGATTTTTACAATTGATTGCTTCTTGTAGGTTAAATATAAATAACTTATCATTATGAATATTTAACTTGAAACGTAAATTGAATTTGGCAATTGCCTTTAATTATATAATAATACTTGCAGGCTCTGCCTCACCGGAGGAAAAGAAATTCACAATGCAATAGTGAGCAGTATACAGGATCTAGCTACTGCTTTTTCTAGCTACCAAGATGAAGTGCTGGTAACCAGTCAAACCTGTTCTGCATTTTAGGAAGATTTGCATTTTAGCTTCTTTCATCTTTTTTTCCCCATCTTTTTAATATGGGACCATATAGGTTAAACGGGAGGAACTGCTTCAATTTGCGCAAAGCGCCATAACAGGATTGAAGATCAGAGCAGATCTTGTAAGGTAGTTCAAAACAAGGAGCTTCCATTTCCTGGCTTGTGTTCTGTACTTTGGCTTTTTCTCAGCTCATGCTTGTGATAATGCCAAAATCTTGTGTGTTTCTGGCATTAGTTAAATGGATTTTTATTTCATAGTTTATACATATATTTTATTTTCCTCTTGGGAATTGAGTTTTAACCTTCTAATATCTAGCTAAGATATTTCTGTTAGGCTTGAATAAAATTTACTTTGATCATAGTTTGCACATTCCAATTTTGCATCTTGTTTAGCATAAATCTTCTTCTTCATTTTATTTTTATTTTTTTGTAAGGCTAAGGTATCCTTCATGTCCGTTTTATGGTTCACGAAGATTAATCCTTTCGGGGTTCATGGCTGCCCCTCCCAAGAATGTTGTCTCTAGGGTTCGAATCTGAGTTCTCTCCCTGGGAATGGAATGTGCCTTACTAGTGTACCCAACACTTGCCCGTTTTATTTTAAGAAATTACGAATGTGCTGCTATCATTTTTTTTGGTTCATATTGTTGCGCAGCCACAATGTTAGCCAGAAAATTTTAGGATTTGAATGTGAAGTGGTCAATTGCCCATACTTACTAAGCAAGAGAGATTAACCTTTTCTTTGATTTCTGATGACAGAATGGAAAGTGAAGCTTCTGATCTGAAGAAAAAACTTGACCAAATGAGCACTTTGCTGAAGCTTCCAAAAGGAGGTCATGATAATGCATCTGAAACGACGACTGAAGCAACTATTGAGGTGAGCAGTGAGCTTGATTTGAGTTTACAGTCAAAATAAGCTATAGGACGTTGAATATTGATTAAAAAACCTGTTTAAAATCTAGTAAACAATTTGAGATATTCTTGTTTAGTTAATCTCTTTTTTTTGGGGGGGAGGGGGGGAATTGCTAGTGTGACATTATACTGGTTCATTTTTCCTTTTTATCTTGTAATTGCTTAATGCTAATTGTTTCCTTTTTCTTCATGGTTGGTTATGTGCATAATCCTTTAAGAATTACAAATCAAATAAACCATTTTCTCTAGACAGAGCTGCACAAAAAGGAAGTAGGCACTGGGAGTTCCTACAGAAATAAAATGTTGTCTATAACTATAGCTATGTCTCCCCTAAAACAGATGCTAAACTTCCCAATTGAAAGCTGATCATCCTATCTTTATGGTAGGATCTGAAAGTAGCACTTGCAGAAATACGAATCCGTTCCACTTTGGAAGGAATTTTACAGAAAAAGAAGCTTGCTGTAAACAATGGAGACTCTCCTGAGATTCATGCTCAAAAGGTAAAACTTTCTTGCTATTTGGTTGTTTCTTGGTTATTGTTTTAACAAGCTTGAATATGTGTATGCAACCTGCTTTTTGTTAAACTTTGCTTCCTCTTCCTAAAGAAGGATGAGTGTGTTCTGGCAAATGCTGCATTTCTTGAGGCTTCAGTTTGAACTTGTCTGTTTTATATTGTTTATTGGAGTAGGTTGATAAATTGAAGGTCTTATCAGAATCTCTTGCCAATTCCAGTATAAAAGCAGAGAAACGCATTTCAGATCACAGGTATATTAAGGATTTTTTAGAGTTGTTCAAAGTAATATTTGACTTTACCAATGCTTTATTCTACATAAATATTAATCACCGTCTTTTCATGTGGTACATTATTAAAGGGTCAGTGTGAACTAATTGATTTATTTAATTTTAACATTTAAGCATCTCATTAGATAATTCTGTTTTATGAAAAGAAAATTTGCAGTGATTATTTTCGGTGGTAAATAGTAAAAAGCAGTACTGCGTATTTTAGATGGATCCTATTTGAAAATTTTAAAGAAAGTAGAAGCATGTTGTAGAAACATGTACTCTCTATCTGGTCGACAGAATCACTGTTGCTTTAAAGGATGTCGGCTGAACTGTTTGGTGTGGTTTTATATTTCTTATGTCTTGCGTATGACCTTTGACCTAACTTTCCTTCTTGTTGATCTTATTTATCATTAATGATGAAAAGGTCAGCCTTGGGTTGCCATGCTATTTGGCACAAGTGGTTAAGGGATCAGAACCTGTATCTGGTGATTTCATGGAGTGCTTGACTGTAACGCTTCTACTTGTACTTCAGATAATGTCTGGATTCTGGATGAATTTCTTGAAGACAGAATACTGAAGCTAGATATAAAGCAATCTTAGCCTCATTACTTCTGATTCTGTTTAAAAATCATCTAAATATTTACTTCTGAAAGGTACATGTTACATATGAACTGGTCATTGTTGTATTACTGGCAGACTTCAGAAGGAGGAGGCCTTAACTGTTCGTGTGGTCAAAGCAAATGAAGCTGATGAAAGAGAGAAGGTTGTTTACTTGTGCTGATGTGTTCTCTGTGTGCACTGCTAGATCAAAAAGAAAATCTTGTTATCTTTCAACTTTAAGTTAAGAGTACAAGATTTGAATGCTAGAATTTTTCTCTGAGCCTAATGCTACCTGTTTTCTTGCTGTCTACAATCAAGTCCAGTTTCAACTTTAAGTCACTCTGGGGAAGATTTTTTCTATGCTTCCAACCATACATCTTTTATTCAGCGTCTTTAACTAGTTGATGACATTGGCAGTTTTAATATAGTATATATCAAAATATTTCCTGGCCGGTTTCCTCTAACTGGCATACAAAGGAATGGTCCTATATTTTAATGATTTCTTGCATCATGGTACTTCATAGCAGTAATACATTGTTGATTAGATGGTAGCGTATGCTGTTCAAATAGCCCCCTAGGTAGCATGGGTAATGGTTAGAACGTGAGACTCAACTAGGTAGTCTTATGTTTGCATCTTGAGGATGAAAAAAGAATGAAGGTTTATTTATTTACTTTTGACTAAGCTTTCATTAGCATTCATAAACAATATAAGCTTTTCATCGAAACAATGAAAGCCATGCAGGTCTGAGCAATTCAGCTTGTGAGTTTTGGTGTATTTACTTGTTTTGGGTGGGAAATCTGAATTTGTCCTCAATGAATAATATCCAGGAAATAGTAGCTGAGATTTCTGAGCTCGAGAAACAAAGAGATCAACTTGAAGCAGAGCTGAAAAAGGTCTTTCTACTGCATTCTGTTTCTAGTTTCTTGTTGCTTACATTATGGAAAATGTAGACATCTTATGGAATGTGTTTTGCATGTTTGAGTCTGATTACATACATGTATTCTATTTTGTTCCCTCTTTTACTTTTTACTTGTATAATTTCCGTTTCTTTGGTCAGCTTTCTTTTAGTTATTCATTTATTGGGATGTGACTGTATACTTTTACTGAAGCAAATCTTTTATATACTTAATTACATTTTAGGGGTGAGTGGTGAAGTTATGTCACTAAAGCTTGTAAATTGATTACCATGAAATGTATAAGAATGGTTTTTATGAATGTTTTATTTCTTTATACTATTTAAATCTTTTTTTATTATAATTTGCTGCACTTGATGGGTAATGAACGGATATTATTTCCAATTATGAAGTACTGGAGCTCCCAAAACAACCATGCTAATACAGCAGCTTGGTAAACCTTTAGGTTTGAACCTTCTTTGGGTTCATGTTATAGAAAGTTCTGTCTGTGTTTAACTACCTTCTGTATATAAAGGTGGATTCTGCCCCATTACCATTTTGGTGGAATATTTGTAGGTTCATATCTCGTTGGTTGCTGCTAATGCACGTCTACACAATGTCAGGGAAGAAAGAGATCACTTCTATGAAGCTAATGATCAGATTGTTGCCCATCTGAAAACAAAGGTGGTGATTTTTTTTCTTTCCTAATTTCTATATCTTTTTATAAAGTTGTAATGTTTATAAATTACTACATCTTGATCTTATGGTTAAAATATGTAAGAATTCTTCCTGATATGTTAACAGGAAGATGAACTGTCAAAATCGATTTCTGCATGTAAAGTAGAAGCAAAAGTTCTCCATACATGGATTAATTTCTTGGAAGATACTTGGCTTCTCCAGTCCTCATATGTAGAAACTAAGAACAAGCAAGTCGTGTATGTAATCTGGCATTCTTTTCTTCTGTTGAGTACAGACATTATGTTTCTCATTATCCTCCTTCATTGAAGGTTTTTCAAATTCTCTGCCTGAAGAAAGAAAATATTATGAATTCTGCTCTTAATTCTATAAATTAAATACTTAAATACTGGCCTTTTAACATTTTGGTTGATACTTGTTTGCATTTTACAGTGAGGAATTGGAGCGACATGAGGATTATTTTGTGAACTTTGCCATTACCCTTCTCTCAGCTTACAAGGTATGCAGTACATTCTGTTGGAAAAAATACTTACTTTGAGAACTTAAGTGATGGATAGCTCTCCCTATGTTACTTGGACCTGGGTGTACATGTCGGATACAATATATGTTCGGCATGGGAATGTTCTATTTTTTTTTTTTTTAGTTTTTCCATGTATTTAGTGGAGGGTCATATCCCTTTGTCCTCTTGGAATTATTCCTCTTGGAATTATTGTACTCTTGCAGAAAGAGCTAGGCCCTTCAATTAGCCGTATCAGTAAATTTGTAGAGAACCTGAAGAAGTTGAGTGAGAGGTAATCTACATTTGCTGAAAAATTATTCTGGCCTATATTATTTCAGTTTTTAATTCTTTTTCTTTTTCCCGAATCTAGTGCAAGAAATGATGATTCTAAAGAATCAAATCCAAGGAAACATCTTGAGGAGGAATATTTGGGTTATGAAACCAAGGTAAAAGTCTCATAACTTTTATTCTTCAAAAGGTGTCATGTCATGAGTTGCTATTATCAGCATTTATGCTCCACATGCAAATCTCCCTCCTCCTTTTTCTTCCTTGTCTGATTCTTTCTACTTTTAGTGGATTTTTGCACCAATGAAAAGATATATTGCTTACTTTCTGACATTTTACTAGTTTCAAGCATTTTTCATTTTAGTCCTGGGTTTTTGTAATTCCAAATTTTAAGCTTAGGAGATTTGTGAATCTAGAAGTTGTAATTGTATGCTTATTTATCAGTCTTTAAAGAATTGGACCTGCCTGGTTCTAGAGCTATCTGTTAACTGTTTCACCATTTCAGATTATAACAATCTTCAGTGTGGTTGAAAACTTGAGAGAGCATTTTAATGCTAAGCATGGGACAACTTCAAGGTGAGATAACAAGCAATCCTTGCATTTTTCCAATTTACTGTAAATTAGGTTTTTAAGCCAGTCTTCCTCTCTCCTATACAGGAAAGATGATCCAAAGGTTAAAGGGCTATTTGATGACATTGAAAAGTTAAGAGTGGAATTTGAAACCATTGAAAGGCCAATTTTAGAAATGGAGACTCCAAAGGTTGATAGTCCCAATGAAAGGCCGCTGGAAATTTTATCTCCACACCCACCTCTGGAATCAACACTACCTAAACTTGATACAAAAGAGAATCCCAAAACACAACCTAAACCTGATACAAAAGAGAATCCTGAAACACAGCCGGTGCTAGATGCTGCAGCTGAACTGGCGAAGCTAGAGTCAGAGTTTGGGAAGGTTAACCAAGACTACACTTCGGAGGAGATAGGTGATTGGGAGTTCGATGAACTTGAAAGGGGGTTGATTTCTGGTGATTCTGCATCAGGTAAATAGATCAGATAAATTAACCTTGTGAAGAATGTAATTACGACATGTATCAACTATCAACTATGTAATTACGACATGTATCAACTATGTAATTACGACATGTATCAACTATCAACTATCTACCTGCCAAAAAACTGCATTTAAGAAAGAAACAAGCTTTCGCTGTTATTTCTGTAAAATTGGATGGGGATTTCCATTAGTTGATTCTTCTGTAAATACTTTCACTCTGTAATATGGAATTTATAGAACACATGAATCAGTATTTAGTTATGAACCTGTACAATTTACGGGATGATGTCTTCAGCCTTAAGAAAGAGTAAATTTAAAGCTGATGTGAAAGATTCAGCCTTTTCCTCAAAAAACATATGGGACAGATGGATGAAGCAAGAGGCAGTGGTGAACCCCATGAAAACAACATCATCCGCATTGAAAAAGGTTTCCGGATATGT
The DNA here is from genome assembly GCF_007990345.1 of Gossypium hirsutum. Lineage (NCBI taxonomy): Eukaryota > Viridiplantae > Streptophyta > Magnoliopsida > Malvales > Malvaceae > Gossypium > Gossypium hirsutum. The sequence goes on along the minus strand of NC_053428.1, from coordinate 97,705,891 downwards.
GTTTTTTCATCTTTAGAATAACAAATTCATTTTGCAGGGGAGGCTCTGATGCTTTCAACACCAGGGAATGAAAGCTAGTGGGATGTGAGCTTTCCACCATAAAAAAGTCTCTTCCAAAAGGTAGGTCCAAAATGACTTGGCCAAATGGTTCTTGCTAGCAGTTGTGTTGTTACTGTAGAGGTTTTCTTTACTTTTGCTGGTGGGATGCCTGGCAATAGTGTCCCTCATGTCAAGCTCTCTGTCAAATCCTACCCGAATCTAAGAGTTTTCCACCTTCATAATCTATTCCAAATGGTAGGGTCCAGAATGAATTAGCAAATTGGTTTTTTTCTTAGCTTTTTGATGGTGTTGTTGCTGGTTAAATGCCAGGAAATGGTGTCACTCTGGCCAAGCTTGTCAAAGGCTCTTCTTTGTCAACTGCTGCCTGAATCTAAGAGCTTTCCACCTTCATAACCTCTCTTCTAGAAGGTAGGGTCCAAAATGACTTAGTCAAATGGCCGTTGCTAGCAACTTTGTCGTTGCTGTTGCATTGTTTTTCTTAAGCTTTTGCTGGTGCTGGCAATGGTGCCTATCTGATTGAGCTTGAAGAGGTCTCTACTTTGTCAATTCCTACCCCACTCTAAGCATCCCTGGACTCCCCATTCTTTTGGCGGGGATTCATTTGGGCTAATACTATCTTTTGCTGGTACTATTTTGGGGGGACATAAATAGTGGTGGTAACACGGCGTTATGGTCATTATTTTGGTTCATTTCATCCTGACAGCACCCTACCCGGAACTCTCTTTTTCTTAGTGGTAGGTCATCGACGGTATTCTTTTTGTTCATACATGAACGGTATATATCTCTTGCTCTTACTTTTCCGGGACATAAATAGTGGTCGCATCCCATTATGTGTATTATTTTGTGATTTCGTTCTTTCCATCATTGCTATCTATTATAGATGTCTACTGCGATTGATTATCGCCATTACGAATAATGTGGTGAACTTAATTGATGGTTGGCTCAATTAAATAATTATTAGAAGTTCATAAAAATAAATATATATATATCAAAAGACCAATTAACCAATTTAATTGGTTTGTATTAAATTAAGTTGATGCTTCATTTCAGATTGGTATTTTAGTTGGTTTTTAGTCTGACTGATTAGTTCAGTTTTGTTCATACAATCATGTGATAAATGTGATACGATTGAAAAGGTTTTTTATTTTTTTTTTCTTCTCAATGTTTGATATGGCTTTTGTCTAAGTATTTTTCCATATAAGGGAGTTTCAGTCTGCCAAGTTTACAATCAAACTTGTCATGAAATCGTGGCGCAATGACATGAGAAATCCTCATATTCGACAATAGCAAATCCATCAAACAGTTATTATTTGAGTTGTATTTTGATTTAAGTAATGTTTTCCATTTTCTTTGTGTTTGTTCCACGAACGGAAAATTACTTTATTTATTTTTTCAAGAAATGTCTGACATTTTTTTGACAACTGAAATAATGGAAAAGTGTTGAAATCAAGATACTGATATGTATTGGTTGGTACCGACGTCTTACGGTTGTACCGTTTTGGGTTATCAATATTTTTAAATATTCTTCTTACATATATTAATTTCTTGATAGATTATGTATTTTAAAATATTTATATATATAGCCTAATTTTTTAGTTTCTTAACAAAGTATATATTATTTATATATATACATGTAATTATATCTCAATTAAATTTATATAAATATATTTATTGTAATATAAATTTTACAATTATTAATCATGTTCAATAGTTTAATTTAATACCTTTAATTTTAAATATAATTATAGAAAATCTAAAATAGTTAAAATAAAAAATTTAAAATATAGTTTAAAATATTAAAATCTTATACCAATTAGTACGGGACGGTATGCACCGGTACAAGCTGGTATTGATTAAAACACACTAAAAAGATCAAAACGCACTTGAATTTTGACCGGGATGGGACAAAGATTAGTTGGTAAGGATTTAGAATCAAAATTGTACACATTAACAAATACAAGATAAAATACTAACTATCATCATTAAAATCGCTTTTTGAAGAAAAAAAAGTGTAATAATTGTATGTACAGAACATTTACTTATATTACATTAAATTTTAACAATGGAAAATATCAAGATTCCATTTCTCAAATAATAAGGCAATGCATTTATCATAATTGTTGAAAAGAAAAAACTCAAATCATTATTGTTGTTGTCGTTTGTTTATCATAGTTGTCATGTCCCGTCTCAACATAGCAATGTCTAACCTTGTTTCTTGTTGGTAACATACAAATTTTCTTTACAAAACCCAAAAGGGCTCCCAAATAAATCAATATATATGTACAACATAAAACACTGTACCTATACAAGCTTCTAAGACATGTACTTGCATTCGTCTTTATTCTTCGCTATAAGAAATGCCATTTTGCTATAATTAATCTTAATTGAAATCGGAAAAAAAATGGAAAATATAAAAGAATCCAAGGACTAAATTTTAAATTTCCCATTATATTGGATGGGATTGGGAGCTGAGCAATGATTTTTCTTAAATAGATTGGTCTGGGTTGTATTATTATTTGTTATTTATTTAAATTTAATTATAAATGTTATTTAAAATAATATTTTAATATTATAGTAAATAGTTATATGAGTTTTTTATAACTAAATACAACTTTGATACAAAATGTTTTGGAGCCACTAGTGGAATTTAGAGGGTGTTTGGGTGCTTAAATTGGAGGTTAATTGGGACAGTTGAGTGCTTGGACTCTTCATGGAGATGGAGGCAACTTATATAGAAGAACTTGGTATGGACCCTTTTGAATACATGTCCTACTTGTAGGGTCGATAGTAGAGTTATGAATCGTTGATAGTAGATTCATGGAGTGCTTTATTAAGGTGCAGCTAGTTAGTAATAGAATTATGTAAAATTTTATTAAATATGATAAGAGAAATATTTGAGTGAATCTTAATATGATTTAGTGATGATTCAGTGATGATTCATGCGACAAGTATTTAAGAACTTTTAATTGAGCAAGCTTTTCCTTAATACAAAGGGATGACTTAAAGAGAACTTCCAAGGAAGGTAATTACATAGAATAAAAAAATTGAGGCAGCAACCTCCTTTGAAGTGGTACGGTGAGGAAACAAGTTGGAAAAGATGAATAGGTAGAAACATTAGTTGAGATGTATTTTCCTTAGGTTTGTTTATTCATAAACCAAAAACATATACAACCACTCCAAAGTATTTAGATTTGTTTTTTGGGCATGATTGCAGCATATATTGTTTAGTGGGTAATAGTGGGGAGTGAAGGAGGGAATAATGCAAATCAACAAAAACAAAACACATACAAAAAGAAATAAAAATTTATTTTTTTAAAAAAAGTGATGAGTTATGATAGAGTGTTGTCGTTCACAGTTTCCCTCCCTGTATTCTCACTCATCACTTAAGTGCCCATCATGTATTCTTTTCAACAACTCATACATTCTTTCAGCCTCTTCTATTTATTATTTAATTAGTTTCTTTATATTAATTAAAATATAATTTATTTTAAATTTAATATTTAAAATCTTTAAAAAACTTAATGACATGTAAAAAAAAATTGAAAGTAAAAACATAGAAAAATATATGTTAAAAATAAAAAAATTTAAATACTATTATTTAAAATAAATTTATAGTTTCTTGGGTATATTAATTAATATATTAATTTATATATTAATAATAAATACTTATTATTTTTTAATTTATATATTAATTAATTACTTATATAATTGTAAAAGAGATAATATGTTAATTTTAATATATATATTGAAATTATCATTATAATTTAATTTATTTAAGAGATAATATATAAATTATATATATATTAAAATTAAAAATTTTCTAACCCATGCATCTCTAGAGGAAAAAAATTAATTAATAAATTGTAAAAGTTATTTAAATTTCCTAAAATATTGAAAAAATATATAATTACAAAAGAAAATTTTTTAAAGCTTTTTTGTTTTTTTTTGTTTTCTTATCTAAAAAATTTATATAAAAATTTTAAATTTTATCTAATTCTTTTAAATATTACTTAAAATTTCAAAAATTATTTATTCAAAATTGCTATGAAAGATATAATAATTCAACATAAAAATTGTTGATATGTCATTAAAATAAGTTGCGGACATGAACTTTAATTTTAGACTATATAATGTAATATATATATATAATGTAATTTTAAATTTTAAAAGAAAACACACACACTAAAAGGACAGGTTAATGACTAAAATGAAGTTTGTATAATCAGTTATATAAAATGTGATATTCAATATATATATATAATCAAATTATTTACTTAAAATGATAGGAATTGAGAAGAATGAAGAAAAAGAAAATTGAGAAATGGGAGTATTTATTTATTTTATAGAAAGCTAAAGAGATGCAGTATGATGGGATGATTTTAAGGAGAGAGATGTGGATTACTTGAATCCCCAATAACTAACAAACAAACAAACTCAAAAATAAAACAAACCCCTGGAATCCTGTAAAACTCAACTTTAGCTGCTGGATCACACTTTTTATTATTATCATTACTCTTACACTAACCAAACCAAACATTTTTTATTCATTTTGGACACATTCCACTGCTTTTCAATAATAAACACTCTTTTCTCATACTCTTAAATTTAATTCATTTAATTTTTATAATTTAAATATAAAAAAATAATACAATATAATTAGAGTAATATTGGAAATATGTGGGGAGCGGTTTCCCACATCTCCAAAGTCAACCCAGAGGACCGCACATAATTAAATTTAAACAAGAGTAAATTTAGAGACAAACCTGGGGCATTGAAAGTTCGTCCAAGCCCAACAATGTACACGACACTCGGTTGATCAAATATTATATATATACACCCTCTGTCGCCATCGCTATTTTGTTGCCTAAACTCCATTGCCTCTCCTCCTCACTAAGCTCTGCTTAAGCTTCTGAAAATGGCTGCACTAAGCCACTTCTCAAATAACCTTGAAGAAGGAGAAGAAGAAGAAGAAGAAGAAGAAGAAGAAGAAGAAGAGGATGAATACATTGACATGGAAGTGAGCTCACGTTCTAAGAACACGGTCTCCAACCCCATAAGCAGAGAGTTCGAGTTCCAAATGTCTTCAGTTTCCATTGAAAAAGAGCCCACAAATTCCCCAGCTGATGAGCTTTTTTACAAAGGGAAACTCCTTCCTCTTCACCTTCCTCCTCGCCTGCAAATGGTGCAAAAATTGCTGCAAAACTCCATTACCGAACCTCACAAGAAAGACATCTCACCTTCTTCCGAGTCTAGTGGAGATCAGCTGGAGCATTCAAATGGCGGAAGTGGTGAAAACCCGAAGAAATCATGGACCAAAAAGCTTAAGCTGATGAAGCAATCCTCCATCGGTTCAAAACTGAAGAAGGCTTCTAGGGTTTATCTCAGATATTTGTTTGGTAATTATAAATCAACAAAGAAAACTCCATTAGAGCAAGACATGAATGGAAATGGACATAGAAGATCGTTTTCAATGGCCAGCAAACGCCATTCATTTGGATCTTCAAATGGACAACAGCATTTGCTGGTTCTTAAACAAAGCAGCAGTGTAAACGCGGAGATGGAGAGCCCCATTCAAGGAGCCATTGCACATTGCAAGCAGTCTCAGCAGGCATGGGTTAGGTCAAGAAGAACAGTTAGCGAAGTTGGGGTGTTCTCATTTTCAGCTTCAGACATGAAATGCAGTTGGTGAAGATGAAGAGAGGCCCCACATTTGCAGTTCATTTTTGTCTTTTGTTTCCCTACTTTCTGATTTTAATTCCACAACAAAAGATTTTCAACAAATATTTCTCCATTCCTCGTACCATGGGCCTCATCAGGCCAATAGTCTAAATGTTATTGGGTTGTGGCCTGCTTTCGTCGGACCAAGTGAGTGGGTGAAAACTTATTTTTATGCAAATTTATGTTAGGGGGACTCGTTGATTGGATCAATGTAAGTGGTCTGTGCTACAACTTGTTCTGGGTAAACCTGTTTGGATTAAAAACATTCCGTGCTCAAATTTTGTGATGAGATTTCTTCTTCCTCTTTTTTAAACATAAATAGGTAAATTTAGTAATGAGATTCAACCTCATATGAAGTCACACACCAATACGAAGACTTCGTCGTAATCCTGCTACCATGAATTGCATTTGATTTTTGAACCAAAAAATAAAATATTCCATGAATTCCTCTATTGCCTTGTAGGGTTTGGGCATGAGCTCATATTATACCATCTCTGCATATCATCTTCGACACCTTCATTAGAACCAAGACCAATTGACATTTGACACCTCTCCTAGAGCACTTCAATCATAATGAGTCAATCATCACTTGTTAAGCTACCCTATACTGTCACATCGCCAGTTTAAAGGGTCACATTACTTCTCCTCTTAAGAAACAAAGAAGCAACTCATACACCAATAAGATGTGTAACGATTCGATTCTAAGTGGTGTTGAAAAATGAGATCTCGGGATCTCATTTCTGTAAATCAAGTTTGTAAAGACGAAATATAAAGTTTAATAAAGATATTAAGATAATATATAGATCGGTTAAGTAATTTAACCGAGAAAATAGTTAATTAAAGCTCAGGGACTAAATTATAAAATTTTAATCTCTATATAGTTTTAATTTAAAAAATGCTTGCGGACCTAGATAACAATTACCTAAAGGGCCTTAATGGTTATTAAACCATTATTTTTTATGTTGTTAGTGCAGAATGATGATGAAACTACTAAGCTTTCATAATCCCAATTAGTAATTAATATGCTTAAATTAAATGAATTGAGTTAAACTAATTAAGGTTAACTAACCCTAATCTAAGTATATATATTAAGCTAAGTGGAAGATTGTCATCTTCTTTCTTTAATTAAACCGTACAAGCTTGCGAAGAAAGAAGAAAACTCAAGCTTGGTTCAAAACACTCAGCTATTAAATTATATAAGGTACTTAAGATAAATTCATGAAATTTTTATTTAGATAGCTCGTGTATCAATTTATTCAATTGTTAAGTTCTTAGCAAGTTACTATTATAGAGAAATTGACTAATTAGGCTTGAATTTGATAGTTAATAAGCTTAGACCATGATAAAGACTAAATTGGAAATCTAATTAAGCTTGTTAGATAACTTTGTAACATTAGGGACTAAATTGAATAAATTAAAAAAATTTCATGAAATTATGTTATGATATGAAACTGAATTTTAATCTGATGTTAGATATTGGAAAATATGTGTATCTCGAATATAGAAACTAAATTGAATAAAATGAAAAATATGTTTGGTTATGTATTTGAATGTTAATTGGATGTAAACTGATGTTCCTTCTATCATTGAATTATCAAATGTAGCTAAAGATGTCCTTAAACCGTCACAAAAGAAAGGAAAGTTAAGAGTCATTGACGAATAATCACGATTTCGGTTTGTACTTTTATTATTCGAGTTTAATATATATATACATGCATGATTGTTGCATATTAACTATTAAGGTAAGACTATTACTGTAACATTCCTAGCTTGTCCCGGTTGTTGAGATTGAGCTACAGAATGCTACAGTACAAAATAAGATAGTTATAGACATTTAACAGATAAATTGAATCAGAAATCATTAACTACCATCATATGAGTCATTTAGTACAAATTATACTTTTCTTGAGCGTTATATGAGCTTTCATAAGCTCAAACATTGACTCGAAATCTAATAAGAACCAAACTACAAAGGTTTCAAAAGTTCAGTACGACATCATGATCTGAAGGAGTTCCTCGTCGTGACATCGCCAAAACAGTTTGTCATGTCACGACATAAGTCCGTTCAACATTGTGATGTCACTCATTGTTTGGGCTTGTTGAGATAACGGGGCTTCTCGTCTCAACGTGACATTACAGGCCTTTTCTCGTCGGGATGACCACCATACGGTGTTGCGATGTGAATCCTGTTTTGGGTATATTAAGGTCATTTAACACTTATTTCATATCATCTTTCAAAATAGCCAAAGGGGCGCATTAAACACAACCTATACCTGCTCCAAACACATCAAATTCATACTAAATACACCATTTGAACATATTTTTGAACATCTCAACCAATATGCCACATTTGCAACAAAGATACATGAATTAATCCAAACTATTCCACCTATTTATACCATGTCATATCACTTATTCATTCAAAACAACAAGTTAATTCAAACATTCCAAACTCATTATAAATACATATTCATATATGCATATTAATATACCAACACTTTGAACATGGGCGAATTAACATAATCATAAGTGCTCAAAATCAACTATGCCTCAAACATGTTTAACATTACAAATGAATTGACACTCATAAGTACATGCCACATATAACCGAGCTCAAAACGTTCAAAAGGCTACCAAAACGAGAGATGAGTGTGAGCTCCAAAGTGATCTAATCGTCATACTCTACGGTCAGAAATCTACAATAAGTCAAATTAACAATAAGTATATCAAATACTTAGTAAGTTCATATGAGATTTAACTAAACTTACCTAAGTATTATATCATTTAATCAATAGGAATTCAAAGATGCGTAACGTTATAATCTTTTGATATGCGTAAACCTATTTGTACAATTTCACTAAACCATCATCAAATTAACATATTAGTACAATAATCTCAAAGTGTTTAGATCACATATATATTCCATATAGTGCTATACCATTTCAACTTATACGATATTAAAACCATGCCAACCAAGTTTCTTATTAGATTTTTCAACCATTTCTTTTATCAATTTGTCTATATCTTTGCCGGAGAACTATGATAATTTAGTTTCGGATATTCAAGATTGAATTGCTCACACAAGCGATAACATATAATTTGCTGACACAAGTTGTATAACTCGGGTTTGCTCACACAAGCTGTAAAGAACCTGAAACATATGCTGGATCTCAGTCATCGATAACTAATTCCCTGACCAGCACCCAATCTGTATCACTTGGGTTTGCTCTCACAAGTTGTAGGTCAGGATTGTTATGTTAACTCTATACTATGTTGCTCGCACAAGCTGTAGAGAATAGGCAACATATGCTGGATCTTAGCTATCGATAAAGTAGTCCCTAATCAGTACCCAATTCCTTTAAAATGATAAAGGTTTGCTATTCGTATTGTAACATTTACTAAATTCTCATGGCATTGTTCTGTATTCTTTCATTTTGATCGCTCTAATATAATCATTTATACATACCGCTTTACTATATAAATATTTCATAACCATCAATCGCCACATATTTATTCAAAAATGTTCTATATTACATACTTTGCAACTTAATCCACTTAGTGTTACAACTTAACATTTCCACAACAATTCAACTAAAAAACAAGATACTATAATACTTAAATAATTAAAATTAACATAATAAGTTCTATATGAACTTACCTGGAAAAAGCAAAAATTGACAAGGTGTTAGGGACTAATCCATAATTTTCCCCTTTTCGCAAATATCCTCCGATTGGTTTAAATCTCAATCTAAACCATAATTTAATTCAATTATCAATTGAAAATATCATTTAACAACATACTATAACTATATATTTGTTCAATTTCATTGATTAGATATTCCCTAAAGCTTTTCATTTTATTCAATTTAGTCCCTAAAATCAAAATTGTTATAACTTTGAAATTTGAGCTTCGATTTCAAAACCGATCTCAATATCATCCTTCTACAGACCTCAACAACCTATATTTATAGAAATTTCATGCTAAAATTGAAATTATTGCACTTAAGTCCCTATGTTCAAAATTACTCATTTTTCTTTACAAACTAGTCCTTTTTCATAGATAAGCTCAAAACCTATCAATTTAGTACCAAAATTTTCAAGATTCAACAATGGAAACTTTTGTAAACTTTAACAGTTTTACAAATTAATCCATGGGTTAGCTAAATCAAGCTCTCGGGATTTCAAAAACATAAAAATTACAAGAAAATAACTTAAATTGCCTTAGAAATTGAAAAACCTAAGCTTCGACAATGGAAAACCTATTTCCTCTTCTTTGAATTGGTTTTGGGAAGAAAGAAAGAATGTCTTTCATTTTCTTTTTGTTTTTCTTTTTATACCAAGTTTAACTATTAATTAACCTCAATTAGCATTATTAATCTTTAATTATTGAATGATAAGTATGTTTAACTTAACTTTGTGGAAACATACATCATCCTTCACCAACCATCAAAGCAAAAAATTCTAATTGCTAAATTAGTCCATTAACTAATGAAAAATCTATAGTGATTAAACTTTTACCGTTTTTACAATTTAGTCCTTATACCTTAATTAATCACTAATTCAGCAAAATTTCCTATCCAAAATTTAATTCATCTATATAATAAATTTGAAAATATTTAATATAAATATTTACGAGCTTAGTTTACGAAAATGAGGTCCTAGTACCTCATTTTTTTACATAATTGACTTTAGGGTCAAAACACTTATACCCTGACTAACTGTCTCATTTAACAAATTCGTCAGACCAAAATTCAATATAATTCTAAAATAGACTCGTAAATATCAATAATAATTTTTACTGACTCGATCATCAACAAATGGGGTTCTGAAACCATCGTTTTTGGCACCACTAAAAAGCAAGTTATTACAATTACTTGTCTTGTGAATTAGATTATGTTTAACGATATTGAATGTCAAGAATTGAATTGTTTTGAGCATAGTAGAAACAAGCATGATAGCAATTGCTAAATGATATGTGATATGAATTGTTGATGGAAATGGTATGGAACTATGATATTGAATTGGTATATAATGTGTAATTGAAACATTAGTTACCCTATTAATTGTTTGAGCAACGTCAAATATAGTTGGCTTGCCATAGGGTTAGGTATAATGATAGCAACCCGATGTGGTAGAATGTACATATTCTAGTAGTCATCATTGTCGGGCAACCTGGGATGACAGAGTAAACAAATTGTGAAAGCCATCATTGTCGGATAACTTGGGATGGTAGTATGTACATGTTTTAGTAGTCATTGTTGTCGAGCAACCTAGGATGACAAAGAAATAGATTCGTGTATCCCTGTTGAATTTGTGTCCAGTTAATAGGGTTTTAAAACATGAATTGATTATAATGTGATTGAATTTGGTATATATATACATTATATATGAAATGTGGAAATGTGAAAGACCATTTGAACTGATTAAAAAGGAGCACTTGGGGCTGATTTGAATATGAACAAGCTAATAGTCTCGAGAGTGAATGAGATGGTAAAATGAAATTGAGCACCAAATTGGTATATATATATGAATATGTACCTAGATGATGAAATGAATGGAAAATGATTGTGATATATATTAGAAAGCATGGTATGATATGGTCTTTTTGAATTCCAAAATGAATTAGTGCACCAAATTGGTATCTAATTAAATCATGTAATGACTTGTATTGATTCTTATTAATGCTAATGTTATTGAAATGAATCATGAAAGTACCATTGACCTTTATCACTCAACGTACAGTTTGTTTATTTATGTGATGGATCTCAAAGTCCCAAAAAGTGATTTAGCATCCAATCTGTAGCTTTCGACCCAACAAGTTTATAAAGTTTCTTTATGTTCTCGGTAGCTAGCATGTACCTATGTTTTGAGTCGCTTTTGTATCATAAATGGTTACTTTGGAACATTTGTAGCTAATGTTAACTTGAATTAAGCATTTGGTTGTACATTGTGTATGTAAATGGTATAATATGGTAAGAATGATTGAAATGTTGTAATTGGTAAATTGTTTAAGTGATTGTAAATTGGCATCATATGGACCTTGTGAAAATAAGCAATCTCATTACACAGTCGAGTCCTTAATTTCATGAGGAGAAATGGACAGTGAGTTACGTCGCGACCTGGAACCCCCCTCCAAAGTCATGAAATTAACCCCATAGTTTGAAATTTTTTTATTTTGGTCTTTATTCAACCTCAAGTGATCAAAAGAGCTTCTTTAAGCTTGTTTTAACATCGAAATTGATTACATAACATGTTATAATGAAGTATTGAATAGAACAGTATGTATAAATTGTTACATTAAATTGTATTGAGATCATAGTTTCTTTGGAAACGAATGCGGCATCTAGTAACTCAGACCCGACGATCAGGTCAGGTATAGGGTATTTCAAGATGTCTACACGTGACATCCCAAACCTCTCATATAAAATCCTTCTCACCTCAATAGAAAATAGGGATATAAGAAAACTCCTTATCTATTTTTCCCTTGAACAATCTCTCTTTTTCACTCTTCTCGCATGACACCTTTAACTTAGTATGGCTCTTTACCTTGTTAATTCTTAGTATCAACTATTAGTGCAGTGAGCGTGGACGTTCATGGCTCACAATCTTTAGATACCCTTGGCGTTAGGGAGGTGAATCCCCATCTTGAAAAGTAAAAAGTAAAACCCATAAAAAATCCCACCCAAGACCAACCCTAAACTAGCACCAGGCAAACAACCAAGGATCCATAATACGCATATATTATCAGTTTCCACTATTTTGGTACTACAACCAACATCCCTAAAGTCACTCCAGTGCCCCACAAAGTAACCAAACCTCTCAAAATATTCACTCAAGCTCCCAACAGTTTAAAAAAATGTAGGAAAAAATGAAGGTGCTCAAGGAGTAGTTGTTATCACAGTAAAAAACCAACCAAGAACGACAAAGACATTTCCAAAAGAAATATGAACGCCAGTGCCAAATAAATCAAAGGAATGAAAAAAATGAAAAGGTTATTGAAGAGCTAAGAGCCACTAAGAATGCTTAGCAATAGAATCCTCAAGAGTAGAAAGATAAGACTATATAATCATCTCATGAAGGACAACATAGACTGCGATATAAAGATTATGTGGTGAACTAGTGGCAAGAACAAATTCGCTATGAGAATGAGAATACATTTGAAGAAATGATACTTTGAAAAATTCTACAAAGGGGAATTAGTTGACTTACCTTAGAATTATTCCAACGAATCCTTAGCATCAAAAGTGTTTTTACACTATGTACCCCAAACCTTCAAGTTTCCCAAAGTGGATTATGGTGGTCGTGGTGACTTACAAGACCATTTGGCATACTACAACAATCACATGAACATTTTTAGTGCCTTAGATAAAGTTAAATGTTGAGCATTTTTCATTACTCTCAAGGACTCTGCCAACGTTTAGTATTTATCACTCTAAAAAAACTCTATTTGAATATTTGAGCATTAGTCGATTTGTTTACAAGCAGATTCTTGGCTAACAAGATACTGCAACGATCTTTAAAATATCTTATGTCAACCAAAAAACAAGAAGATGAAACCCTTTGAGAATTTATCTAAAGGTTTAATGTTGTGACAATGATAACAAATGGGGGTGTCAGATGACTTCACTATCCAAGCATTTGTGTCAGGTACAAGCCACGAGTTTTTGAAGCATGATTTAATCAGTAAGCCACCTACTAGATTATCCTCCCTCTACGAGATGACGTACAGGTTTGTAAAAAGTGTTGAAATCCAAAAAGTTAATGCTCAGGCGCATGCCAAATATTTTAATAGTTAGTGTCGAGGAAGGTCACCTCTTAATGATCAACTTAGAATAAACTCCACAAGCGAAACACAACCGGAGGTAGGGGCAAACAATCTTACAGCCCTAAAAAATCTTTGCATTACCAAATGTCTATTAGAGATGGCAGGTAGTATCTAAAACATTAAAGCCAACAAGGCAAAGCCTTATATACTAGGTTTTATTTTTACCATAATTTGACTTGTAACGCCCCAAAATTTCCTATACAATATTTGGTACTATTTTGAGATCGCGTTCAATGAACTTTTAGGGAAATATGGAAATGAGTAAGATAAAGAGAATTCATAAATAATTAAATTGATATTGAATATGGAAATTGATGTATAAAATTGTGAATGTCAAAATGTGGAAAACTGACCAAATTGTAAATTTTGATAAGTTGGAGGACAAATGCATTTTGACCAAATTGAGAAAATATGAGGTATTGATGATTATTTGGCTTTTGAATGACTTGAAATATGAATTAGTACAATGGAAATCACTTTTGGACTAAATTTGAAAAGATTGGAAAGTATAATAACCAACTTGCAAATTTTCCATTTTCACTGTGGAAAGGGCATAAGTGTAATTTTGATCATCCGTGGACATATATTAGAGAGAAAATATGATTTATAAAGGTATAATTTGATAAGTGTCAATTGTTTTGTGAAGGAAATGTAATAAACGGTAAAAATGGGCTAAAATGTAAATTTTCCACATAAGGGCATTTTGGTCATTCCATCTAAAATTTGTATTGGAAATATTTTTTTGTTGAGATATTCTCTAATTGGGTTATTCTAAGTCCCTATATTTTTCAACTTTTGAAATATCAGTCTTGACATAAATGATAGTCGTTAATTCACTAACTAGATTTTTAGTGAAAATAACAAGCTGGGACATTACACATATAATAATATGTTTGTCACATCAGATTTAGGAAATAGCAGACCTCAACTTAATGAATTTAATAGTTATCGGTTGGTGAGAACTAAAATTTTAAATTTTGAAAAATACAAGGATGAAAAATGACCAAATTAAAGTACATGAACTAACTTCACAACTTTTGTAAAGCATTAGAAGTAATAGTAAAATTTAACATGTAAAAACTGAACATCGATAATGACAGTATAGAATGATCGCAAAGCAAAAAGAAAGAAAAATAAGAACACACATATTTTACATAGAAACTCTTTCGAGAAAAAAATCATGGGCAGAAGAGAAGAAAATTCACTAATGTTGAAATTCGAATGATACAATAAGAGTTTGTTTCAACTACATCTATTTAAAGGTTGAAAAACCTTATTCTAATCAATGTCAAATAGATAAAGTGTAGTAAGGCTAAAAAACATTATTCTAATCAATGTCAAATAAAAGAAGTATAGTTCTATATGGATTTTACTTTACTTATATTTTATCTTACCACTGTATTTTATTTTAACAAGGATTTGGGTCACTCAACTCTAACAATCTCCACCTTGACACAAGTTCTCAACGAACAAGTTCTTCACCTCGAATTCTCAACGAACAAGTTCTTCACCTCTTCCATGAAGCCCCTTAAGGGGTTTTTTCAACAATGAACATTAACCAAGTCCAAGCAATACTCAAAGTTAGTTATAGGAAGTGACTTAGTCATCATCTACAGGATTTTCATAAGTAATAACTTTGCTCACAACAATATCTCCACAAGCAATAATATCACTCACAATATGATATTGAACATTAATGTGCTTTTTTCTCTCATGAAATATTTGATTTTTCGTAAGGAAGATAACACTCTAACTATCACAAAACACTGTATTGATCTGAAGGTCTTTACCGAGTTCACCAAATAGTCCCTTTAACCAAATAAGTTCTTTACAAGCCTTAGTAATCGCTATGTACTCAACTTCAATAGTAGACAAAACAACTATAGTTTGCAAAGTGGCTTTCAAAATGATTGCGCAACCCTCAATAGTAAAGACATACCCTGTGAGAGATTTTCTTTATCAAGGTCTTCAGTAAAATCAAAACCAACATACCCATTGACTTCATCTCTAGTTCTTCTAAACTGTAAGCAAACATCAGTAGTACCTTGTAAGTATATGAAAATCCACTGAATTACTTTCTACTGTTGTTTACCGGGATTCGCCATGTATCTACTAACTGCACTAACTGCATATGATAAATCTGAATGTGAGCAAACCATAAATATATGAGAGATCCCACTGCACTAGAATATAGAACACGTGACATGTAGTCAATCCCATCATCTGATCCTAGAGACAAAACTAATGAAAGTCTGAAATGGGCTGCTAATGGAGTACTGACAGGCTTGGTACTCTGTATATTGAACCTACAAAGAACTTTCTCAATGTACCCTTTCTGACTTAGGTACAATTTCATGTTTTTTTATCTCTAAGAATCTCCATCCCAAGTATCTTTTTTACTACTCCCAAATCTTTTATTTCAAATTCTTCTCTAAGTTGGGCTTTGACTTTTCTTATCTCTCATTTATCTTTGACTACTACCAACATGTCATCAACATAAAAAAGTAGATATACAAATGAACCATCATTATTTTTCTTAAAATAAACTCAACTGTCAAAGCTGCTTCTTTGAAATCATGAGTAATCATAAATGAATCAAACATCTTATACCACTACCTTGGTAACTGTTTTAGGCCATAAAGAGACTTTTTCAACAAGTAAGCATAGTTCTATTTTTCTGAGATTGTAAAACCCTCTGGTTGTTGCATGTAAATATCTTCCTCAAGTTTTCCATGCAAGAATGTTGTTTTTACATCTAACTGCTCAAGCTCCAAATCATACATGGTCACAATACCAAATGTAATAAATTGTAACATGTTTATGCAAGTGTACATAGTCGTTCAAATAATAAGTAAATAAAAATGAGTTATCGTCTCCACAAGGATTGTATAAGCTTAACCAAATATTTTAAAATTATAACTTCACAATTTGATGTAAAAATTCAATAATTTGGATGGTGATGATTAAACTAAGTAAATTAGTTAGAAGCAAAGATTGATCCTTATGCAATTCTAATCTAGATGGAATATACCCAAGTGTATGAATGAAAGTTTTTGTGACAGCCCTAATTTTACCCTAGTCGAAAGTGATTTCGGGACCATTGAACCGAATCATAAAAATAATTAACCGTTATATTCCATGCTTATTGTATGTGTACATGCATGTGTGAAAGTTTCATGCTTTAATTTTGTCATTTGTATGTGAATTATTAAATAGGACTTAGGTGAGACAATTGGGAAAGATGATAGGTAAAATTAAAAGTGGCCTGTTAATGCATGTCATAAAAAAATTGGATTTGCATGTCAAATACCCATTTTTTGTTTATGGTGACCGGCCATAATGATGGTGTTGGGATAATATATGCTTATTTAAGTATTATAATATGATATGGCATTATTTTGCAATAAAAATAATTAGTAAAAGGTAAAGATAATAAAAATAAGGAGACTTATCTTTCTTTCTTCATTACCGAAATTGAGAAAGAAAATTTTGAAGGAGAAACCACCAAGGCATTCGACCATGGCTATCCTAATTTAAAGGTATGTATAGTGATTTTTATTTTAATTGATTATGAGATTAAATTGATAAGGGCTTAGTATAGTTAACCCATGGTTTGAATTCATGAATCCTTGATCATATAGCCATTCGACAAGTAGATAAATTTGTGTTAATTTGATAAGTTTTTTTTTAGAAGATGTGGTTTATATGTTAAAGTAGCTTAAATGAATAAGTTGAATTCATGGTTGGGAGGTGTGAATTAAAGTTGCCGTATGTATATAGATATATGCATTTTAGAAAGAAAATTTTGTGTTATTTGAATACTTTTATATATGTGCATTCGGTCATTGGGGGTAATTAGATGAATTTAAAATGTTGTGGTTGTTTATAAGATTTGTTGAAATTTTTGTGGTCCTTGTGTTTAGTTAATTAGTAAATTAATGGTGTGTGTGCACAAATTATATGAATTATAAAGGTTGTATGAATACTTAAAAGATGTACATGAATTTGGTTTAATTGATCCAATTATGTTAGGGGAATAGGAATAAATATCGGGTTGATGAGCTATATAAATATATATATATATATAGATTTCATGTATACATGAAAATATGATAAGCCTTATGAGATTGTATTTGTGTATGTAAACTAGATGCTTAATGGATATTCGGCTAAAAAGGAGTTAAAGGTTAAGTCATAAGAATTTTGGGTGATATTTATATTTGGACATTAAGGTTACATGTACTTTGGTTATGTGAGTTATGTGTTAAGTAAGCTATTTATTTGATATGCATATTCGGTCATTGTTCGGCAAGACTGAAACCTATGTGCAATTTGCTACAATTGATCATGAAATGAAATTGTAGATGAAAGCTAAGTTTGAGTGTTGAGGGTCGAATGTGGCATATAATAAGCATACTATAAATATATATGTGTGTTTACGTGGTTGTGCATAAAATGAGTAATCGATTAAATTGTGTTAATCACATATAGGTATATATATATGCCTTATGTAAGTACCTTGTGACATAGAGACATTCGGTTATATATATTATATAGTTAAATTGTGATTATGGTAACCATGACTAGTTGGTTGTTGAATGTTTTTAATTAGAAGAAGGTTATAAGTTAAGCTAATGTTAAAAGAAAATTTTGAAAAGATGCATAGTGCCGAATGTGTTTGAATGTAACTTACAAAGTACATAAATTTGAAAATGAAATGGTGATAGACTTAAAGTGGACAAATGATACAAATAAATTGGTTTTTGAAATATATATGGTTGTCTTATGTATGTGTTTGATTGAGAATAAATTTTTTTGATTTAGCTCAAGAGCTTAGAGGACCAAAGTTGGATAGGGGAAAGGAGAAAGTAACCGAATAGCCGTTGAAATCGATCAACAACATCTGAGGTAAGTTTTAAGTAGTTTCCTTTAGTATATAATTGATGATGCCTTTATAAGAGTATAGTAGGTGAATTGCAATCTTTGGCTTGCACTTGAATAAAGTTGTATATTAGATAATGCATGTATATGACTTATAATCTGATGGTCACTTTGAGTTTAAGATTAAATGGTGAAAAGAATGAGTGATATGAGATATAACTCCTGAGTTGAAATGTGAATGATAATGTACATATTGAGTTTATATTCGAATGTAATATATGACTGTTAAGTGATAAGATGACTGAGATGTGTTAAAATATGACCAAATATATATGAGATTGGAAATATATCCGGACATAAGGTTCGCAGGCTATATGTTGGAAATATATCCGAACTTGAGGTCCGCAGGCTACGTGCTGGAAAAATATCCGGGTTAAAGACCCGCAGGCTTACGCTAGTAATGTATTCTGAACTCTAAGACTTGACAGAACCGATGCCAGTAAGTTAAGTAAAATTGCGACTTTGAATGTCCGTGGTAAACATCGTTGTGTAAGTATTATATATTTTACATGTTAAGGTTCGTGTTATGTGCTCATATTTGAATTGATTTCTAAGTGATTTATTAGTATCAAAGAACGATATTTATATATATGTGTGTGTGAATAAATTCGGTGTTTGAGGATAAGACAAGGATATAATTGGTCAATGTAAGTCATCATATGAAAGTATGTGACTAAAAGTATAGTATAAGCTATGTAGATAGTGAAATATGTGCTAGAAGTTTTCTTGTGTATACATACATACATAATCGGCCAATAGGTTTTATAACTATTGTACTGGTGTATATTTGGCCAAGTTAATTTCAATTAGAATACGAGTTTTGTGATACTCAATGTTCAGTTTTAATGACAAGTTTTAATAGTATGAATTGCTTAAAACTTACTAAGCCTCGAAAGCTTACTCTGTTTCTTATTTCTCTGTTTTATAGATTATTGATTTTGGCCACCGTCTTGGGGATCGTCAGCAGTTCTTCATACTATCAATCTTTTTGGTACAGTTATATTTTGGACTCGATATAGCATGTATAGGTTAGCCTGTTGACAAAATATGTTTTGTAATTGTAAATATTTCGGCCATATGAAAATGGCATATATATAACTCAAGGTTCAGTATATGTTCAGCTCGATTTCTGCTTTTATTGCAAAATTTTGTGAATGAAAAATTAAATGTTTAGCTCGGTAATACCTTATAGCCTAAACCGGCGATCGGACTCTGGCTAGGGGTGTTACAGTTTTAGCAACAAATACAATAAGCATTAAATGGGTTAGGATAATTATATTAATCAAATCAACTTACTTTCATCATGCTAACATGTTCGGAATTACTTCCATGGCAACTCGATCTCTTATGGGTTTGGAAACCAAATTAAGTCCTCTTAGATCTTTTACTTAGTTAAATATGCATGTTACTGATCATATTAGACTAAGGGTTTTTTAGTATTTATGCAAGGTCACAAGGACATTTACGTTTGCAATAGTTTAGTTACATAAATCTAAAATACATGCAAGATAATTTAGCTAACTAAAGATATTATGAACCTTAACTTAGTCAATTTTAATGACCTAAATTAAGCATTACACTTTTCAATTATGCGTCTACTAACCATCGTCTAGTTAGGATCACTCAGCTAATCTGAGTGCACCCAATCAGGTATGAATGAAATACATCATTATATTAATTGAAAACATAATTGACTGAGGCACAAAATATGTTAACATGAATTAAATATATCTCATTAAATTAATATAATCATCCTAGCAGATAGGAATTAAAACTTCATAGTTGATGTCAAAAACATAAAACACAAAGCAAGCATGTTTAAAATAAATGACAAGAGGAAAGAGTTTGCTCAGTTCAGCAGCCTTTCGAATCTATTCTGACTGAAACACTCCTCCGTTATGATTAAAGCTTCTTTTGCTAAGGGTTTAGAAGGTAGCCGGCTAAAGAGTGCTTTTGAAAAAGCTTTTGAGGCTAAAAATTGAAGAGGGGATGGACAACTATGCAAGGGAAAAAGGGAAAAGAAATTGAGAGAAAACTAATATGAGTGAGAGAGGAATGTTAAGTGGTGAAAAATGATGGAAAAGTGAGGAATGGCAAGGTATTTATAAGTGAAGGTAAAGGTTCGAGTTTACTAAAAATGGATTTAAATTTTCTCCCTTCCCTCTCTCATGTGGTCGGCCATGCTTCAAGGAAAAGGGATGACCAAGTCTTCTCAATTTGAATTCGAGTTTCAAGGTAAAAATAGCTATAGAGTGGATGATTTCAATAGGGAAGTTGTTGGGCTGAATTCTGATTAATTTCCAACTATAAGGACCTTCAATTAAATATCCCAAAATAAATTTTGGGTAGCCAACATAAAGTTCCGAAATTGGGCTTTTAATCTCCATTGTTAGATGTTTTTTTAGTCCAATAACTTAGTAGACATGTCCATCTTTTATCACCTTTTTTACTGGGTTAAGTAGTCAACCCCGTGCCCAAAATTGCATGGTCTTACTGTCCATATGGATAATTTGTGCATGACCATCTTTTATTTATTTAAATCATGTCTCCAATAGCCTACCTACATAGTGAAAAATACATACGTTAATAAATTAACATTATTTAATATAAAATATGCATGAAAATCATGTAATTGAGCATAATTTCACATACTTTCCAAATTCATGTCTAAAATTACTAGTTAAGTAAACTTCACTTATTTCAATAATAATTACTCGAGATAAGCATAATAATTAAGTAAAAAGGTGGTAAAAATATATAGACAAACTCTATATAGTTTTGATTTTACACCAAACAAGACTCGAATCGAACTATGTTTCACAACTGGAGAAAACACATATGTGAAGTCTACACCTGGAATCTGACTGTAACCTTTTGTAACTAACTTTGTTTTATATTTGATTTCTTCAACTCCCAGAGTCTTTTCTTTTTCTTGAACACCCATTTACAATGAACAACCTTTTTACCCTTAGGGAGCTTCACTAGGTCTCATGTTCTATTCTTATGGAGTGATTCCATCTCTTCTTGCATGGAAAAATCTATTTTCCTAAATCTTCACAGCTAACTACCTCATAATAAATAAATGACTCTTGATTTATATCTATATCTTCAGCCACGTTTAAAGCATAATCAAATAGATCAGCCTTGACGTACCTTTTTGGAGTTTTAATTTCTCTTTTAGGTCTGTTCTTGGCAATAAAATATTATGGTGGTAGCTGTGGTGAAGACATACCTTTTTGGAGTTTTAATTTCTCTTTTAGGTCTGTTCTTGGAAATAAAATATTATGGTGGTAACTGTGGTGAAGAAGCAACTCTACCCTGAGTTTCTATTTTAACCTGAGAAGTAGACTCTGTTGTAGATCTTGGATCAATCTGAAGCTCCACCTACTTCACATGTGTGTTTGAACTTTGCTAGTTTCTATTGGAAAAGTCTTTAAGAGGTTAGTTAGGTAGCATAGTAGTTTCATAAAAAATAGCATCTCTACTAATTATAACTTTCCTCGTTTCAGGACACTATAACTTATACCCTTTAACATCAACCCTATAACTAAGAAAAACACATTTAATAGATCTAGGCTTAAATTTCCCATTATCAACATTAGCATACGTTGGACACCCAGAAATCTTCAAATCAGAATAATCAGCAGGATTATTAGACCATACCTCTTGCGGAGTCTTTTTCTCAATGGCAAAAGATGGAGACTGGTTAATCAAAAAACATGCAGTAGAGGCCGCTTCAACCCAAAACGACTTTGGTAAATAAGCAATCGACAACATACATCAAGCTTTTTTCATGATTGTTCTATTCATCCGTTCTGCAACGCTATTTTTCTATGGAGTATGACAAACTGTCAAGTGTCTCATGATCCCTTCTAATTTACACAATTCATTAAACTCATTA
Organism: Gossypium hirsutum; assembly: GCF_007990345.1. Taxonomy (NCBI): domain Eukaryota; kingdom Viridiplantae; phylum Streptophyta; class Magnoliopsida; order Malvales; family Malvaceae; genus Gossypium; species Gossypium hirsutum. The sequence goes on along the minus strand of NC_053428.1, from coordinate 97,683,446 downwards.
GAACAAAATTCCAAGCCATCATCTGTGTGGAGATGTTTTATTTGTTTTTCTTTTTACTTCTTGATCATAGTTTTTCAAACCTTAAATGCCAAAAACATGTCACTTTTTTACTTCAAGAAGAATGCCCAAACTTTTCTGAAAAAATCATCAATAATCGTCAATATATAATTAACAGCACCTTTCGAAAGCACTCTAAATGGTCCCCAGAGATCAGAATGAATAATCCAACATTCCTTTTGTGTTACGGATTCCTCTAGTGAATCGAACTCTCTTTTGATTCCTAAAAATGTAGTGCTCACAAAACTTCAGTTTGCTAATGCCTTATCCATCAAGAAGTTCTATTTTGTTTAATTTTGTCATGTTGTTCTCACTCATATGCCCTAAACGCATATGCCAAAGTCTAGTAACATCATCATCTGACAAGGAAGAGGAAGCGATAGCTGCATCACTAGTAACAGTAAAACCTTGCAAAACATATAACTTTGCAGTCTTTCTCTGCCCTTTCATCGCAACGAGGGAACACTTGCTAATCTTCAGAACCCCACTTTCAGCTATGTACTTATACCCTTTCGAATCAAGAGTACTCAACAAAATCAAATTCATATTCAATTCTAGTACATGTCGTACGCCACTAAGTGTTCTGACGACTCCATCAAACATCTTAATTTTGATCGTGCCAATACCTATGATTTTACATAAAACATTATTTCCATCAAAACAACACCTTTAGAAACTGTTTCATATGTTGTAAACTAATCTCAATTATGACTCATATAGAAGGTGCAACTAGAATTGAGGATCCACTCATCGCTCACTTTAGAGTTGTCGATAGAAGCAACTAGGAGTTCACCATCGTTGTATTCTTCTACAATATCAGCTTCACCGGATTATTCTGGTTGTTTTCCCTTTTGATTCGCAACTTCTATTTTGATCTTATTCTGCAACTTATAACACTCAGATTTAATGTTCCCTTTCTTCCTGCAAAAGTTATAGGTTTTACCTTTGTTTGAATATCTCGATCTACCTTTAGATTTACTATAAGGATTTCGTTCCTGTGTCATTCCACGATTATTACCAGTATTTCATTCTTGTTTCCCACGAACAATGAGACTCTCTCCTTGAGAGTCAGACCTAACTACAAGATGTTTCATCTTGTCATATGAGGTTAATAAAGCATAAACTTTATCAACTGTGAGAGATTCGCTACTATACAAAATTGTATCTCTAAATGTTGAATAAAACGGGGGCAACGAATAAAGTAGAATTAACCCTAAATATTCTTTATCATACCGAACCTCCATGGCCTCTAGATCTGAGAGAATTTATTTAAACACAGTTAAGTGTTTGTGCACAGATGCACCTTCCTTCAAATGATGAGCATAAAGATGCTGCATCATATGCAACTTGCTAATTAGGGTTTTTGACATGCATAGCTATTGTGGCTTTGCCTATAATGCAGCAGCGATCTTCTCCGTCATCACGTCCTGTAGAATTTCATTTGACAGATGCAGATGTAATTGCGTCAAAGCATTTCGATCTTTACACTTTTTCTCTTCCTCCGTCAATTTCGAAGGTATCTTATCTATCCCTAATAGGACATCCTTCAAATCCATTTGTACAAGAATTGTCTGCATCTTTATCTTTCATAACGCGAATCTAGTGTTGCGATCCAATAGCGAAATATCATACTTCAGTGTCGTCGTTGCCATGATCAAGACAAGCAACTCTAAAAGTTCTTGATACTAGTTTGTAAAAACTGAACGTCGATAATGACAATATAAAACGACCGCAAAGCAAAAAGAAAGAAAAATAAGAACACAAGGATTTTACGTGGAAACCCTCTCGGGAAAAAAAACCACGAGCAGAGGAGAAGGAAATTCACTACTGTTGAAATTCGAATGATACAAGAGGAGTTTCAACTACACCTATTTAAAGGTTAAAAAACCTTATTCTAATCAATATCAAATAAAAGAAGTATAGTTCCATATGGATTTTACTTTTATTTTATTTTATTTTATTTTACCACTATATTTTATTTTAATAATGATTCGGGTCATTTAACTCTAACATAACTAAATAAAATCATAAAATAATATATTTTTGTAAATAGGAAGAATTCCTTATAAGTTAATGACAACATTAATAAACTTATCCTATGTTGTTTTTTTAAGTATGTCGGCAAGGATATAAAGCTAATTATTGTCAATACATGAAACCCTATCTAATAACTCTCTTTTAGTTTTTAATTAAACATGCATTATTAATTTTTTTCTGAATATATATTTTAATTCGTCAGATTATTTTATGCGTTCAAGCTGCCTCCTTTAAATAATTTTAATTTGGAAAGTATTTCTTCTCTATTAATTTATTTAGCATAAGCATATTAAGATTATATTCAACAACCACGAATATTGGTTTTGTTATGAAAAAGAATTTTTTATTAGAAAAATATCTTTAAATATATGACAATTTTGAGCACCCAAAAGTTGGAGTTGGGGGTGGTGGTTGCAGCAATTGGTTACTCAAACCGACATTTTCGCTCCTGCTCCTGCTTTGTCTACTTCCTCTCATGTAGGTGTTCCCCTAAGGCGGAATGCTCTTCTACCGATACATTTTTACATCCCAATTCGGTAAATAGTTTAACCCCGTTCATCTTTAACGCAAGAGCGCTGATCAGTGAGCTATTACGCACTCTTTCAAGGGTGGCTGCTTCTAGGCAAACCTCCTGGCTATCTACTTATAAAACAATCCCATTTTACCTCTCTTTACTATTTACTCACACCCACTGGGCGCAAAATGTTTGTTTAATTTGAGGAATCATTGTTCCTTTTGTACCAAAAAACAGTTTAATCCTACATCCACAATGCTAACTGGCCCACCACATCTCAATTCGTATCGGCTTATGAACAACCAACACCGGCATTCCAAATGAAGCCTTCCTCATTTAAATCCCATCTTCTATGTAATTGGACTCCCTTCCCGTTTCCGAAATCAGAGTGCATAAATCCGATCAACTTCAACTTCGGAATTACTCGCGTCCGAACGATGCCAAGAGTTGGATCCACTCCTCCTCGAATTCTTTACCCTCTTCCTTCTACTTCTCTTTGATTTCACTACATAATAAGTCATGGTGCCGATAACCCCACCCATTACCATACCCCCTACCACGCTAACCAAAATCGCAGCCCACTCGTGTTTCCGCCCAACCACTATATACGAGGAGGCCATAAAAGCAACCGAAGTACAGACCGAAGCCAACCACATCAACTTGTTAATCACTTCCACGACCTGTTTCTCCGCTTTTGTTTCACCTCTAACCAACGTAATTTGTACCACCACAACCGCCAAAGACGTGAAGAGAGCAATAGCATTGAAGATAAAGAAAATCTTGAAAGAACAAGTGCTTGCCACCACAGCGACTCCGCTATCTTGATCCCCTCCTGGCACAGTAAATATAGCAGCAAAAGCAACTGTTGCGAATAGAACAGCCACCACAGTCACTGAATTCGTGGCATTGTTGATTCCTTCTCGGTGGAGTTTTCTGAGTTCCTTCGAGATATTATGAACATTTTTGTTGGTTTTTCTGGTTTGTTCGAGCTGTGTGTGGACATCTTTCTTAATTTGTGTCACCGTCAGCCTCAACTCATCTCTCGGTTGATTCAGTTCGTTAGCTCGGAGAGCACCACAACGAAAAAGGCAGCTCTTTATATCTGAGGATTCTGCAGAGAGGGGAAGCTCCTCAGCTATGTCTAGGGCTGTTTTATGGTCTCGGTTGGGTGCATTGACATTTGTATCGGGTAGGCGCAACAACTCGCTTACTATCTGCAAAGAAATCAGAATATTCAATTAGACAAACTGATTACAGAAAATTGCAAGGAATGTCACAAAATATACAAAATCATGGGTACCATTTACTAGATCTAATGAAATTGGAATGCCACAAAATACATTTTTGGGAAGATCTCGGAATCTCGAGGGATATTTGTACCTCAGCTCTCTTTTTCCGAGTGGCTACATGCAATGCTGTGTTCCCAAACTTGTCCGGAAGCATGACAATAGCAGCATCTGCCTCGAGAAGCAACTTCACAACCTCACAGCTCTGTCCTTTAACAGCCATGTGCAATGCAGTCTGTCCTTTCTTGTCGGTTCTTCTTGCCAATTGTGGATCTTTGCATAGCAAAGTTTTTACAACATCAACATGCCCTTGTCGAGCAGTTAGATGTAATGCGTTTTTCCCATTTGATCTTGTACTCTCTAGCAAGCCACCATCCCTCAATAACAGCTCATTGACTACCGCCGTATGCCCTTTGGTAGCTGCAGAGACAAGGGGGTTTGCATTTGATGGCCCGAAAGTCTGGCACAGACTAGGGTCATGATCTAGCAGCACTTGGACAATAGCTGCACAGGAAGAACCCGGGTTAGTGTTCCATCCTACTGCAAATCAATACTGCAGGCATTCATTTATTCACTAGTTACAGTCCATATCATATACAAACAAAATGATGAAAGTTGTCCAGAAGGTTGAAAAGTGATAGTGCCTCATCATAACATTCATAACATAAGGGTGCAGCAGACTGTTCCTGGAGGAAGTTATATAGTAAGGCACAAAATACTGTGCCTCAAAACATTTCTCGAGCAAGTGCACATCAATATACTGAAGTTAACCCTATGATTTTAACAATTTCTGTTCCCTAATAATTAATGAACTGAATTCACTACTAGATAGATTAAAGATGACATTAATTGAAGGCAATCTAGTAAAACCAACCCCCTTTTTTTTTTTTTTTTTTAAATTTAGCCCTCTTGTTTTCCTACATTTTCTGAGCTATCTAACGTAACAGAATAGTCAAAATTGTTCAATAGTCTTGTCCACATATACGGTTTAAGAACTCAAACAACCAATAAAAGAAAATCACCATAAGCAAAATCACATAACGAAAAGCTCAAGATCATTACCATGGTTCCCTTGACTCGCAGCAATATGCAAGGGATCAAACCCAGTTTTATTCTTCTTCGTCACAGTCTCTTTATTAGAGTATTTTAACAACTCCTTGACAACATCAAGATATCCTTTCTCGGCAGCAGTAAACAAGGCTGTCTCACCCAATTCATTTATTTCATTCACCACACTTGCTTGAATCTCAGAGACCTCCATGTCGAGATCTTCCACACTTGCAGTCCTCATCATCTGCAAATCAATATCCGCAAGAATCTGCTTTACAGCTGCCAGGTCACCACGCTGTGCTGCCAAGTGCAGCTCAGTGTCATTATGGCGACCTGTTACCTGCTTCACATATTTCTTTTTGCCAGCCTGATCAATGCGCTTGCCGGAATTCGATAGCACCAGAGCTGGGGCTGTTGCAGTAGATGATGGTGATGGTGTTACTGAGGGTTCGACAGTGCCAGAACTGGAACTGGAGAGGCTACTAGACATCCTGTCAATCTGCTTGCTGGAATTCGATAGGACCAAAGCTGGGGCCATTACTGTTGAGGACGGTGATGGTGTTGCCGAGTTGATACTTGAACTGGAGAGGCTGCTCCCCATCCTATCAATACACTTTGCGGAACTCGGTAGGATCAGGGTCGGAGCTGTTGAAGTCAACGATGGGGATGGCATTTTTAACGCTTCAATGACTGGATTCCAACTTGGCTGTGGAGTACCTAGTCCTTCCTCTAGATCCATTTCTCCACCTAAACAATCAATCATCAATCCCAATAATTCTTAAACAAACCACAATTTTTTCATAATCCTTCATAGAAATGATATAATTAACCCCATCAACCAAAAACGCAACAAATATTAACTTCTTCTTCAGCTTCTACCAAAGAAACAATCATAAAAATTAAGTCACCTTCCACTACTTCATCTTAATTCATAATTTCAAAATAAAACTAGGAAAAATTTTCAAAAAAAAGAACCCTAATTCCCATCAAAGTCTCATCTCTGTTTTCTAATTAAGCTCCAACGGATGAAGACATGAACTGTATTTTTGGATCAAACAAGATCTGAACTTGATAGCTAAAACTATATTGTCTATGTTCAATAGTACTCAAATATGCTTTCAGGCAGTAAATTTAAGCTAAAATTCAATTAAAAAAAGATTAAAAGGAACATCTTTTTTCAGCTGAATTAAGCTCATTTTCTATTTTTAAAAATAAATTTAAGCATTTTGAAGAAAGAATCAGTTACCCAGAATCAAAAAGTTAACTTTTAAGCTAAAGGAAGAAACTTTATAACAAAAAAGTAAGAAAAAAAATAAGAGAGAAATAATGATGTAAAATTAAAGATGGATGAAAGGAGAGTCAACTGGGTTACCTTGTTGGATTGAAGAAGAGGCCATGGGTGTAACAGAGATGAAGCAAAGCTGCGAATAACAAATAAAAACAGGAATCGGCCCTTCCTTATTTATGTAACCTCTGGTTGTTTAATAAGCAAGGATCATTTTTTCGGGGTTTTCCTTTTCACATCAAATTTAACTCGTTTTTGTTGAAATTAGATTTAGTAATGTTAGGTACCATATAAAAATGGCAAGTATTGATAGTACGAAAAAGAATCAAATTTATTTTTTTACTATTTAATTTTAATTAGGAAGGCAACAAAAAGAGAAAACGGATACCAAAATTCTAATTAGATTAGTTCACCAAAAATACAAGTATGTGATTGCTTAAATTAGTGTTTGAATTTGTCATTTATACATAAAATTTTTGAGATGAAGATTGATGCATGCATCTACCCAATCAATCACATTCATTTGATGTGATGTATTAATATTTTTGAAATATGCTGTATAAGGTTGTTTAATTACTATTAAATATTATAGTCATGTATAATCATCTCTAAATTTTTATTTATTTCGTTAATTTGAAATTTCTCTCTATGTTTATTTTTAAAAAATTAGATCTAATAGTTACGGGTGTTAATAAATTTATTAGTGTGATATTTTAAAATAAAAAAATATTTACTTAGTAATTATCTAATTATAAAATTAATATTTAAAATATTGATTAAGATTTATTCTTAAAAACATCTATTCAAACTCGTTATAATAAAATTATTTTTTATTATAGTGTTTTAAAAAAATTAACGTTAATATTTTAATTGAAGTAGTTAACAATATCATTTATTTATACTAAAAAATAATATTATAAAAGTAAAAGAATCAAATTAAATAAAAAATTAAAATATCTAGATTCAATTTAAGTTTCAACATAATATAAGGTCAAAATTAAAATTTGACCATTATCTTATAATGAAAAAAAAAGGATAAACTAAAAAAAACACATGTTAAATAGATTAATTAATAATTTTAGAAAAATGTAGGATTAAATTATAATAAAATAAAATAAATTTTTAAATTTAAACATATTAAAAGCACCAAAAGCTAAAATTTAGCTTTCTTTATGAAATGAGAAAAAGGAAAAGAGAAAAGCGTGTGTGTCATGCGTGCGACGTGTATATAGATTTTAGGGGGGAAAAGTAATTTACAACGTTAAAGGATTATGTATAAAAAAAAAACCATATTTTTGTTTTGGTTTGCTATTATTATTTAAATTAAAACATTTAAATGTAATTAGAGGATGATAATAGAAAAATGCAGTAAGTAATGCTGAAATGGTATAAAATATTCAATTAATGAAATGGATCATGTAATCAAGAAATTAATTTCTTAATTATATTTATTAATTAAAGTAAATTAAAATTTAAAGGAATTTGCATTCAAAGGCACTGACATTTGGATGTAGTAATGCAATTATCTTTGTTCCCTTTTCTTTATTTTATTAAGTGTTGAAACAGTTAGTTAGCTTAATACTTAAATCGAATTATTATTAATTGAATTATTTGAAACATAAAAAATTTTAATCGTTAATTAAATTAAAATTTTTTTCAAATACGTTAATCGAATTGAAATATTTCGGTTAATTCGGTTTGTTAACCAAAATTTATACATTTTTATCTTTTGATTAAAATAAGTATAAAACATATAAAAAAATACATTGTTAATTTTTTTTTATTTAATAGTTTAGAAAAATTTTAAATGAAGTTGAAAACAAAAAATAAGACATTATAAATACTATATACATTAATTATTTATATACTGAGAGGAGCTATATATATTATATATAATATATATTATTTATTTGGATTAATTATTTGATTTCAACTTAAATTAAGTTAATTTAATTAATTAATCGAACTTTATTATAAAAAAATTTCTATAACATATTCGATGAAGGTGCTAAACTGTGAATTTCTACTTTATAATTATTTAACTCCACTTCCAACGCTCAACCCAACCTTTTTACTATATTTTCTATTTTGCACTATTCATCTTCTACATATTTTACAATATATTAAATAATCAATAAATGTATTCAATTTAATCTCTTATATACAATGCAAGTATCTCAGCTTGAAGTTGGAATAGCGGCTCTGCTGTGTAATCTAGATTACCCTTGGCCTTTCCATCAAAATATACTAATTCTGCATTAACACCCGAAATACTCAGCTTTTATTTTAATTACAAAAGAAGATAATTAATTTGTTAATATTTTTAAAAGTGTATACTATTATATATAATACCCCTACCTAAGTATATTATCATCGGCTCCGTTAACTTATTTCTACCATAATTACTATTTATTTAGAATTTAGAAAACACACGATCTTATACTTCTGATAAATAAAATTACTTCAAGAGAACAATTATTATTTATCACATACACACCTACAACTTGAGCAACACCACATCACCAATCTAGCGATAACCTTTAAGGAGACCAGTCGGCTAACCAAGGATCGCCACATGACCCATTGGAAACTCGTTTGATCCCCTCTCTCTCTCCCTTATGCCCTCTTAACAAACCATCTTCAATTTTATTGTACAGTTCTATATCTCAAAAGGTGAATTGATCTTCAACCTCCAACGTAATTTCTTCTGCAATATTCTTTATATCAAAATATTTAATTTATGAGAGTAAAATTTCAATTTTGTAAAATTTATGTTATATATTAGATATAATGTCAAATTTAACCCTCAACGTTTATAAATTTTTTTGTCAATTTGATCATTATTCTTTTTTTAATTAAATTTAGTCCTCAACCTTAAAAAAAAGATGAAATTGACCATCAACTTTTTAAAAAGAGTTAAATTGTTGTTTTTTAACGAAAATACTAACTAAATGTTAAAGTTTTAAACATAGTAGCTCAAATGACAATTCACTTGCACTTCATGCTAATTTTTTTTTTGAATTTTTATGAACTTTTTATATTTTATTGAATTTTAAATATTTTTATTTTAAATATTTTTTAAAATTATTTGTTGACATGTCATATAAGATAAAAAGTGTCATGTCAGTATGACAATACACCTATATTGCTAAAGTTGATTGCCACACCAACATTATTAAAAAAAATTAATGTTTTATTCTGTACTTCTGTTAAAACAAGAGATTTGACTTTTTTTTTTAAGGGTTGAGAGCTAAATTTAGCTAAAAAAAGAAGAGCAGCTAAATTGACAAAAAATATAAGTATTGAGGGTTAAATTTGATATTATGCCTATATATTATTTAATTTGTTTACTAATTTCTAAACACGTGTTATAATAAGTAATAAGTGTTAGAAGAATAAATACAAAAATTGAAACAAGAAAAAATAAAATAATATTAGTCTCATAATCCGTGTGAGCTTAAGCGATTTCTTTGCTTCAAATCTTTTTAAGTTAACCTAACTCTTAAAAGTTAGAATTCTTGATGGAAATTCTCCAATGCACCAAAAGTAAAGCAGAAGCAACTGCATGAGAAAGAAGCAAAGAGAAAATAGAAACAAAAAAATATTACTTAAGAATGAATGATTACAAATGAGAGTGTAAGAGTTCTATTTATAGTTGAGTTTCACATATCTAACTGTATAGTTTAATCTACAATGAGTTTCTTAAAGAATTTACATGATCTCCTAATATTATAAATCTTTTAAAATTAATTTCCATATTTACCAAGGTCACCCTAATTTTCCTTAAGTAGTTAGATCTCTTCACATGTATCGGGCAAATTTAAGTGGATCAAATAAGTCTCATCTAATCAATTGACCTCTATAAGACGTTCTATATGCATTGGTCATAGATTTTGATCCGCAACTTATGACAATTGTACTAACATTTTCAACCTAATTTATAAAAAAAAGTTGTCAATAAAAAAAAGACATAAAATGGAAAAAAAATGTAAGATAAAAAAGCTAAATAATTGAGAGATTATATTATGATTTAAGCTCTTATATTATTATCTAGTCATCAAGAAAATGGATTAATGGTGTGAGGAATTTGACCACCAATCTTATACCAACAACATTGGCTTCTTTGTATGATTGTTCCTTAAGGAATGAAAATGAAAGTTTGTTATCTAAAAAGGAATAATTAATTAAGTAAATAAGATTAGTTCATCCAAGTATCGGGGTCGACTGAAAACAAAACCCAATATATAAAACCCTAAACCCTACCTTTCTTCTTTCGCTATTCCTCTCTTCAAAGGTGGCCTCTTTGTAGGTATTTCGATCTTCCTCTTCCTCCTTTCTTCTTTTTTTTTTTCAAAGAAAAGTTCTAGATTATATTTGTCGCGTTTGTTTGTTTAGAAAATTTGGGCGTAAGTGATCAGCCTTTTGGGTGCTAAATTGAGCGGTCTCGTTTCCCTCTTTGTTTTTCTTGTTGTTGATTCGTTTCTGTTGGTCAAGGCAGTGCTACCCGCCATTGTCAAAAGCGGCAGCCTCTTGTTTTGAGAGCTAGATTGTTATCTCTTTTACTTCTTGTTTTGCGGTTTGATGAAATGACTGGGTTTTGTTGAACTTTGTACGCTGCTGAGGGGAACCCATTTGCTTAGCAACATTTTGAATGAATTTATATTGGCTGTGTTATGTTCTTTGTGGAGGCAATATATTTTATCTCATGACAGGGAAATAGTTTGGGTGCTTACACTTCTTTCTGGAAGATATGACTTATAAATCCTAATTAGATTGGGGGGGGGGGTTGATTTTGGAGCTTCTTCTCCAATAGAGAGTGTAAACACGGATGTGTTTGCATAGTTGCTTTTTCCTAAGTTAGAGTTGCTTAAGCCATTTCTCTTACATCTCATATTGGGGTTAATGTTGATATAGGCATGCTCTCTTTGTTTATCATTTAGATCTTTGTTTCTTAGCAGTTGTTAATTGGTTGATCTTTATCTCATCTTCTGTGTATAATGTTCCAAAATTGTTTGATGCTTGGTGGATTTTTTTAACACCTTTGGAATCTTCTGCAATTTGACATCCAATGTTTAACTTGTCAGCATTGAGTAAAATGAATCTCAACAACCTCAAAGTTCCTAAGATGCCTGGAGGCGGAGCACTTCCTGCTTTGCTTAAGATTGGAGTCATTGGTGGGCTTGGCCTCTATGGAGTTGCCAATAGTCTCTACAATGTTGACGGAGGGCACCGAGCAATTGTTTTCAATCGGATTTTGGGCATCAAAGATAAGGTAATCATTCTACCAGTTTGCATGTTTATTTAAAATGCATCTCCTTCCCTATATCTGTTGTTTGCGGATATTATAGTGCTTTGTGGAACTTGCTTATTAAGAATAGCTATGGCTTCTATATTGAATTGATTAACTAGCAGCCTTGTGCTATCCTTTCTTGAATGACCAAATTTTTTTCTGCCGTCCTATTGACATTCTAATTTACATTTTTTTTTTCTGACTTAGCCTCTGTCTAGCAGTATGTCATGAGGTTTAATTCTTGGTTCTGCAGGTTTATTCAGAGGGGACGCACCTTATGATACCATGGTTTGAGAGGCCTATCATCTATGATGTTCGTGCAAGACCTCATTTAGTTGAGAGTACTTCCGGTAGTCGTGATCTCCAGATGGTAAATGCTGATTTTCAATTTTCACAGACTTTTTCCTATCATTACCTCATTGGTTTTTAGTTTTCTAAATCTAAAAAGATACTATCTGGGGCTTAAAAAATTAAAATCTCGCCCTATTTTATTTTTGTGCTTTATCAAACGTCATGCTTTAATGCTGGTGAGATGAAGGTAGTTTTTGCGGGGAAAGTCCTGCAATGTTATGTTTGGAAACATGAACTTGAAAATTTGGATTCTTTTTTATTAAAATTGTGAAAGTAGAATGCATGCATTATTTGTAAATTAGTTAGATTCAATATGATTATATGTTTGTTACATGTAAAAGTATGTATTTCAAATCTACAGATATCTATAAGTATTTCAAATCCACCACTAATCATGTATCCAACAAATCCATAAATTTGAAAAATAATCATGGACTTTACATTTATGTGTTTTATTTCTCAACAACTCTATATTTTTAGATCCCAATCCATATTTTGAAATGTAAATTCCCAAACGCAATCTAAGCATAGTGTTTAAATCCTTAAAATTTGAATTTACATTCTCAATCAATCAGATAAATATATTATTTCTAATTGCTATATCGAAGCTTACTAAAGGAAGAACATTAATTAAAAGAATATATATTACTTGCTATATTTTGCACAAAGTATTAATTGTAAACGTAATGTTTTCTTTTCCTTCTATATCATACCTCCTATTGAGTTTTTCATTTTTAAAAGTTACGTAACGGTTCTTCTATCTTTTAAGAATTAATTTATTTGTGTCTGTCCAGTCTCTGATATGGTCATATGAACTATGAATACAATATTTGAAATTTACATTGTCCTGTCTCTGATATGGTCATATGAACTGTGAATACAATATTTGAAATTTACATTCTTTTTCCCTGCGAAATGTTTCATTCAATCATATGAAAAGGCTCTATAATGAGAGGGTGAAAATTCTTGTTGATGCTATAACATTCATGCATTTGAAGTTATACTAGGTGAAAATTTAAAATAGAAAAATGTTACAGGAAGTAATGCCTTAATTAGACCCTAAACCTGCTTCTGAACTGTATCCTCTGCAGGTCAAGATTGGGCTTCGTGTTCTCACTCGCCCCAAGTCAACTCAGTTAACTGAAATTTATCGAACCCTTGGTGAGAACTATAATGAGAGGGTCCTGCCTTCAATCATTCATGAAACTTTAAAAGCTGTTGTTGCTCAATACAATGCTAGCCAACTCATTACACAGAGAGAGGTAGATATCCTGTCATACATTTTTGATGCCCGAAGAATAGCATAGATGGTTTATATTAATTGTGTGAAGTTGAATTATTGTGCTTTTAGAATGTCAGTAAGGAAATCCGGAAGATTCTGACTGAAAGGGCAGCTTACTTCAACATTCAACTTGATGATGTGTCCATTACAAGTCTGACTTTTGGGAAGGAATTCACTGCTGCAATTGAGGCGAAACAGGTGGCTGCACAAGAAGCCGAGAGAGCTAAATTTATTGTGGAAAAAGCTGAACAGGACAAGAAAAGTGCTGTTATCCGAGCACAGGTGAGATACATAAAATGGAACTAAACAATCTGGCCTTGGTAGTTTTTCTATAAAATTTGAAGATAAAATGCAGCTCAATGGGAGTATTAGGTAGATCTGATATCTTTACAGCGTAGAAGATAATCTGAAGCATATTTGGATGTCAGTTTTCTGCTGTTCTCAGAAAATTCTGATATTTGACTTAATATGATAAAGTTGATTGATCTTTTTTCTCTACTACAGTAATTTATTTGTTTTTTCTGGTTTACAGGGAGAAGCCAAGAGTGCCCAACTCATTGGTCAAGCAATTGCAAAGAACCCAGCATTCATAACATTGAGGAAAATCGAAGCTTCTAGAGAAATTGCACAGACCATTGCAAATTCAGCCAACAAAGTCTTCTTGAACTCAAAGGATCTATTACTGAACCTTCAGGAGATGGATCTTGAATCCCACCCAAAGTAACTTAGTTACTTCAATTTCGTACTTTTTCAATAAATCTATTGTGGGAAACATTAAATACAACACAGTCTGTCTTCTTTTGTTTTGGAAGGATTTTATTTTGTCCTAAGGATTAGTGTTCAAACATCATATCAGTTGGATCTAGGGCTGTTTATTTGAGGTAGAGAAGAGCTATTGGATGTATGTTAGTACTGCAATTTTATATTTTATTCAGGTTAATACCTTACCTAATGGACCTCTAATGGACCTGTTGGATGTGGATTTTTGTAATTTGGATTATGGTCGAGTTGTAGAATGATAGTAATCCAATGCTGTTTTGGGTTTGTTTTATGTAATTTGCTTCAACTATTTGACGCCGCCAAATAAACCCGAAACAGCATAGGATGGTTTCTGGTTTGGTTGGCCACCCTCGTTAAACTAGTTTGAATTGCTTCAACTAAAATTATCACCCGAAATATCTGGTTAAGGCTACCAGAATAGTGTGGTATTACGAGTTATGCTGGTTGTGGCTACCAATGTCAACTCCTGGGTGGCTTGCAAGTTGTACGGTGTTATTGACACCCGGAGTGAAGTCCCACAATTTGTTTTAAGATTAATTTGGATATTGTGTGATTAGTTGTAATTTCAAGTTTTTTGTGGTGTTGTTGAATTTCTTATTTTAATTTCGTAAAAGAAATATTTGCTGATGGTTGATTTGAAGTGTGTGAATGGAATAAGGCGAAATTCAAGGTTGATGTGAATGTTAGCATGGAAGAGGAGTTTGTATTGCAGGATGAGTATGTGGCTATAGAGATGGTGAATGGAATACCTTCAATCATGTTTTCAAATAGTGCATTGATTTATTGAGAGGAAGATGGCACTGATAGTTGTGATCAAATTATTAGGGAGAAAAATAGGATTCAACACCTTGATAAGGTGTCTTTATTGTGCAACATCAAATTATTTCTATCTTGTCTGGTTCTAGGATAAGGATGATTTTGACGAAGTTTTATGGGGTGGTCCATGGGTGGTCTTTGGACATTATTTGTCGTTGAGAACTTGGTCAGCCAAGTTCTTGACAACCAATAGAGAAGTGGATACTCAGGTAGTTTGGATTTGTTTACTTGAGTTATTCAAGGGTTATTACTTTGATTTTTTGCTTTGAGCTATTGGAAGAATGATTGGACTTGTGATTCATATCGATGCTTGTACTGATGCGGCAGTTAGGGGGCGATTTGCTAGATTGGTTGTAAGTGTGGATTTGAAAAAAAACCTTTGATTCCAAAATTAGAATCAATGATAGATTACAAAGAGTTGCGTATGAAGGGTTACTTAACGTTTGTTTTACGTGCGGACTTCATGGTCATAGCTCGGTGTTGTGTTACGGGAGCAAATAGGCCACGACGGGGGATGGGGCTGTTCAAGGCGGTTCAGAGGTTGAGAAATCAAGTTTACAGGCTAAGGTGAAGGAAGAGTTGTTTGGTACTTGGATGCTGGTTGAACAAAGATAGAGGGGGAAACCGCGGGGTTCATTGGAGGTGAAGGGTGTCGACAATAGTGGTCGTTCAGGTGGATCTAGATTCACTGTGTTAGAGGCTAATGGGGGGTGAGATAAGGGTCGATAATCACACAGAGAGTGTCAATCTTGATGGGGTTGTTGGTTTGGCGGCAAGTACGACGATGATTTTTCGGTTAGGAAAAGGTCGACTTTGGATGAAAGGAAACTTGCGGGATCTTCACTAAAGGAGGGTGTTGCGGTTGATAAGGATTTTGGGGTTAGGAAAAGAGATGTTAGGGTTAAGGATAAAGGGGATAGTGTGAGCCTTGGGCCTAAAGCTAGTGAGAGGGTTTTAAAGCCCAACAATGGTGGTGTTGGGTTTTCTTCAAAGAAGGCTGTTAGTGGGTTTGTTGTTGGAGATTTGTTGGGTTGTGTTGGTAAAGATGGAAGTTTGGGTCAGGAGAATTTCAAAGTTGTTTCTTTAAAGCCTAATTTGGACAAGTCAAAGCATATGGTCTTTCGGACTGTTGAGGTTTGTTAGCATGGTGTAGGGTCTGGGAAAGAAAATATATTGTTCAAGTTTGGAGCTACAAGGAAAGAATAATGGGGGAAGGATCGAATGTTGTATTAGAAGATATTATTTAAAGGAGAAAACCTCCTGATGGTAAAATGGGTTATATTGAGAAACCTACTATGGAGTTATTGACGACTATGGAGTTATTGACGACCATGGAGGGAATTGTAGGTAATTTAAATCAGGTCCTGGAGTAATTGATTATGGAGACTTTTTCATTGACGGTGGTTGAGGGTATCGCAACGAGCTCTGATCGAGAAGTTGCAGTAAGCTGTTAGTGTTCGTGGATTGTGGCTTTCTGTAGGTTCTTATTTCAAGTGTTTATGGATTTAAATTAATTTTTTTTGTTTATTTCCGAGTATAGACACGAGTTTAGTCATGATATATTTTATTTTTTTGAAACCCAGGTCAGTGGTTTTCGTGCTGATGAAATTATTAGCAAAATGGCGTATTCAAATTCTTGTAGTATTGGGACAAATGGTTTCTCTGGTGGAATTTGGGTACTCTGGAGTGATAATGTTATTGTTAATATTTTGGGATTACATTCTCAGGTTGTGCACATGAGGATTAGTAATGGCCAGAGTTCGTCAGGGTTTCTCTATTCGGCTGTGAATGCTAATACCCATAGGACAACTAGGTGTCTGTTGTGGGATTATTTAAATTCTGTGGCTAATTCAATTGATGAGCCCTGGCTTATTGCTGGTGATTTTAATTCGATGTTGGACATGTTTGAAAGAATAGGTTGCGCGGCTACATTTAGGAATGGATGTGCCTATTTTAAGGAGTTTTTGTTTACTAATGGTCTTCTAGACTTGGATTGTTGTATGTCTCATTTTACATAGAGTAGATGAGGGTTACCTTAATGGTTGGATCGGGTTTTGGGGAATTCAAATTTTGATTTCTTTGCACCTGTTTGTTTGATTTGGAATTTGCAACGTTTGAAATCTGATCACCGTTCGATCTTAGTGTCTCTTAAGCCTCACCAGGTTAGGGGCCTAGACTGTTTCAGTGTCTTAACAGTTGGATGTTCCATGCTGAATTTAGGAGGTTGGTTAGTAGCAACTAGAATTATGAAGATTCAGTGGTGAATATTCTAGAGCAGTTTCAAGTAAAGGTCCAAGGCTGAAACAAGTGTGTTTACGACAGATTTTAGAGTTAAGGTCGTCTGATAGGGTTTGTATTCGTGAGCTAGAATTGGGACAATAATTGGAAGAACTTCTGAAGCATGAAGAGCTCATATGGTTTCAGAAGTCTCGATCGACATGGCTCATGAATGGAGATAGTAATACTAAATACTTTCACGGATAGACCCTTGCGACGTAGAAGGAACAAAATTGAGGGACTTAAGGTGGTTGGTGTTGATTGGTGTTTTGATCTTGTAATTCTAAAACATGTTAAATTCTTTAAGAGTATCTTTTCTGTGAATTATTAAATTGATGGGTTTTTGCCATGCAAAGGTCATTTTCTTGATTTATCTCTGGTGGAGAAGTGTGGCCTCGAGCTGGAAGTGATAGATTTAGAGGTTCGTAATGTAGTCTTTGGAATGGCTCTGCTTAAGGCACTGGGAGTTGATGGTTTCCATGCAAATTTTTATCGATCTCAATGGGATATTATTGGTCCTTCGGTTTGTTCGATGGTGTGTCTTATGTTTTGGGGTTGTCTGGTGGATCCTAGAATTAACAAAACTTTGCTTGTTCTAATTCCTAAGGTTGATGGTTTGGGAAGCATCACTAAGTTCCGTTCGATTAGTCTTTGTACAGTTTTATATAAGATTGTCATTAAGACAATTGTTAATAGGCTGTAACCGTTGATGTCGAGGCTTACTAAATAAAACCAAGCTAGTTTTGTGTTGGGTAGAAGAATTTCAGATAATATTATTATTGCTTAGGAGTTTGTGCATTCTTTAAGGAATTTTAAGGGCAGAAAATCTGACATGATTTCAAAAATTGATCTTGAGAAGGCATGTGACAAAATCTATTTAGATTTCTTGAGGGATACACTTTCAAAAGCTGAGATTTTATCCATGATGATCATGGTAATTATGAATTGTGTGTCGTCAACTACTTTTTAGTTCTCTGGAATGGTGCGGTCACAGATGAATTTAGGCCTTCTCGAGGGTTACGGCAAGGAGATCCCTTATCTTTTTATTTATTTGTGTTATGTATGGAGAGATTGAGACATTTAATTGATGAATCTGTTGACAAGAGGAGGTGTAAGCCTTTGGTGCTGTTTAGGAGAAGTCCAAATTTATCACATTTATTTTTTGCTAATGATCTTATGCTCTTTTGTGAGGTAGATTCGAAGTAGGCAGAGGTTGTCAATGATATTTTGAATACTTTTTTATCACTTCTCAGGTAAAAAAGTGAATAAGAATAAATCTCTAATATTTTTCTCGCCTAATGTTCCAAAGGCTTTAGCTTCTGATATTTGAAGGAAGGTGCGATATGGACGAGTGGATGATCTTGGGATGTACCTTGCACTTCTGATCATTCATAAGAGGGTTGGGGTTAGCACATTCGAGTTTGTGGTTAATAAAATCTGTAGTAAACTTAATGGACCGGAGGCGAAGAAGCTATTAGGCAGGCATAATTATATTAGCGAAGTTAGTGCTTTTATCTATTCCCAATTACTTTATGACAATAGTTCATATACTTGTCGCTGTGTGTGGTGAAATTGAGAAGTTGGCCTGTAACTTTATTTGGGGCTCACTTCTGATATTAGGAAGCCGACTCTTTTAAAATGAGATAATTATTGTCATCCGGTAGAGGTTGGGGGTTTAGAAGTAAAAAGTTTAGCTGATCAAAACAAGTGTTAGCTTCCAATTGTTAACCGACTGATGATTAATGGGTTAAGATTGTGAGGAGTAAATATAAAAATTGTTGGGTCTTGCCGAACTCTATTGCTATGAGTAAGTGTTCCTATATATGAAAGTCTTTAATGAGGGTCTGATAGGATGTTTTGGATAATGTCTATTGGACTACAAGGGATGGATCTCTGACAAACTTTTGGAACGATAATTGGATATGTCAGGTGGGCCCTTTAAGGAATTTTTATATGGGCTTTGAAAAACTAGATGACACTTGCGTGTTTGTGATTTGGTCAATGAGAGTGGTAATTGGGATTGGAGTCATCTTAGAAGTTTCCTATTAAACCCAATTGTTATGCAAATATCTTTGGTGTTGCCACCTTCACTGGATGCGGGGAATGATCGATTGTCATGGAGATGGGCGACTAGAAGTTCTTTTTCCACTATAGAAACCTATAGAGGTATGCATCCCTTTGGTTCGACTGATAGTTCTAATGTTTGGAAATTGATTTGGAAAGCTAAGGCACCTCAACAGGTTAAAGTGTTCATTTGGTTATTGCAGAAGAATATATTGTTAAGTGATGATGAAAAAGTTAGGAGACATATGGCTTGTGAGGGCCACTGTCC
Source organism: Gossypium hirsutum (assembly GCF_007990345.1). Lineage (NCBI taxonomy): Eukaryota > Viridiplantae > Streptophyta > Magnoliopsida > Malvales > Malvaceae > Gossypium > Gossypium hirsutum. The sequence continues at coordinate 97,664,089 of NC_053428.1, read as the reverse complement.
GAGATGTAGCAATATGTATGAGTCCGAGGTACATGTGTAAGGGATTGTTCCTTTTCATGGGTGGTTTGGAGCACAATTGTACCAACTCAGGAACAAGTATTGTTTTTCTCCTTACCACTTGATGAATGGATTGTATGGGACTTGCAGAACACAGGAGATTGTGGTAGTCATAAGGTAGATTGGCATACTTTGTTTCCTATAGCGTGTTGGTTCCTATGGAAAAAATAGGGATGAGAAGCTCCACCATTGACGCCTAGTTTTCACGCGGGACCTATGGTTACCATTATGAAATGGTCAGCTTTGGAAAGTGGTTGGGTTAAGCTTAATACAGATGGTGCATTTTTGTTTAATTCTTACTCGGCTACAATTGGGGGAGTCATTAGAGATGCTAATAGAAATTGGTTATGTGGCTATTCGAAGGTATTAGGGAAGGGTGAAATGTTCAAGATTGAAGCAAGGTAAATGTTAGAAGGGCCACATTTATTACGGGATAAATTTAGTCCTTATACTTAAATTATTAACTGTTCAAACAAAATTATCAATTCAATATTTAATAAAATTTTATAAATAAACTCGTAAATGTTATTAAATAATATTTACGGACTCATTTGTCGAAATTATGGTTTCGAAATCACTATTTTCGACACCACTAAAAAATAGGCTGTTACAAATAGACACCTATACCCAGAGCCAACATCAATCCACCACGTTGACCATTACTGTTGGTATCTGATGGTTTTGGTTTTGTTACGGGTTAAATAAGAGTTAAGGTTTCGGGTTTACAGGGATAGAGTTGGTCCAGTTGAACTATGGGTGTAATGACTTGAATTTCAACAATGTCAAAAATTCAATTTGAAATCGAATTTTTAGTGAATCAAATTATTAATTGAATTATGATAGAATAATTAAATGTAAAGTACAAATAGAGGGGTCAAATCAGTGAGTGAAATTGAATTAAATCGATCATTTAAATAGTACAAAACTAAATTGCTAAAGTTTGAAAACATGAAAATATTTTGATTTAATCTATATGAATATCCGTGCTTGGTAATTAAATATGCCCTTGGAATTAATTATTCCATAATAAAGGTATGATAGTGAGATATAATGGTTTTTTTCATCATTATCTATAACTATCATTAATAAATATATATGTATGAATAATGAAAAATTAATGGCTTAAGTAATATAATTAAGCTATTAATGATATATAAAGAGTGTTGGATCTGGTGTCCTGAGTGTAGTATATTCGTTTGTAAACTTGTAATTTTTTCGAACGAGTTATTAATAAAACAATTCATGGATCACATTAATTTAATTTGTATAATTTTCCTTATATGGTTTTTGCATGCAAAGCAAAATAGAAGCAAATATTGGCTCACTAGTTGTCTAATGTTTAAACTAATACTAATCGGTATTACGTGGTTGGATCGTAATACAAAAAAACAATTTATATTAGTAGGCAGACCTAAACATGTGTAACAGGCCGATTTTGGGCCAAGTCAGAATAGTAGTTTCAGAACCACTAATCTGAGGTCAGAGAAATTATTTTTAATAGAATTTTATGTGTTATAACATGTTCACATGGATGCATGAAAATTTTGATGAATTAATTTTAGCAATTGTGAGCTTAATTGCGAAAAAGGACTAAATCGCATAAAGGGCAAAAGTTTTTTTTTCTAGCAAATGGTTTTAAATAACTAGAGAATCATAATTAGGGGTCTTTAAAGGGCAAATAGACCCATTTCAATAGGGGTGGCCGGCCATAGAGACAAAGAAGAATAGAAAAGTCAAAATTAGGTGAAGTTGGTAGCTTATTTTAACTAGAAATAAGATAAAATAAAACAAAAAAGGCTTCATCTTTTTACCATTCATCTTCTCCACTGAAAATATCAGCAAGAAAGAGGTTTTTGAAGCTTGTAACTTTCAGCCATTAAGTTCTCTCATAAGTAAGTGATTTTGATGTTTTTTCTTGATAATTTTTGTACTTTTGGGACCCTTGTAACCTAATTTAGCTAATGGAGGGACTATTTTGCAATATGGTTGAGAGTTAAGGGTTTTAAAATGAAAGCATTTATGTTATGAGCTGAAACTTTATGGGAGAAAATGAGTTATAGTTGTGAAATAAATAACTCTTGTAAAGTGGTGTTCATGAAAAAAACCTAAAATGGACCTTTTTGTAAAGGTTATAAAATAGGTAGTAATTGTGTGAAATAATCGAAATTGGGAGATTCCATAAGTGTAATAAAGGTTCGGCTAGGTTTGGTTAAATAGGAAATTTGATAAAAATTAATTTACGAGCCTAGGGATAAAATCGTAATTTTGTGAAAGTTTAGGGGCAAAATGGTTATTTTGCCAAAATATGAATTATGAAATGCATTGATTAATATGATGATTAAATCAGTGAATTTTTATCATTTTAGATCAAGACATACGAAATCCGGGCCTAGACTGGAGGAAGGCCAAGCTAGTAGACTAAATCCAACTAGTAGCCCACTTTTTGTATACCAAGGTAAGTTGCACGTAAATATTACAACTCTATTGTTATTATGCATTGAATTATTGATATGGCATGAAATGCTCGATTTTGTTACGAATATGCATGACGGAATTTGATATGGTGAGACTCCCTGTTGAACCGTAGAAATAGATCAGATATCCATGTCGTGATACTAGGGTTATGTGAACCAGTATAATACCATGTTTGGAACATGACATCAGTATTGATATGAGAACTAGTGTAAGACCATGTCTGGAACATGGCATCGACCTCGATATGTGAGCCAGTGTAAGACCATGTTTGGAACATGGCATCGGCATTGATATGAGAGCTAGTGTAAGACCATGTTTGGGACATGGCATTGGCCTCGATATGTGAGCCAATGTAAGACCATGTTTAGAACATGGCATCGGTATTGATATGAGAGCTAGTGTAAGGCCATGTTTGGGACATGAAATCGGCCTCGATATGTGAGCCAGTGTAAAACCATGTTTGGAACATGGCATCGGTATTGATATGAGAGCTAGTGTAAGACCATGCTTGGGACATTGCATCAGCCTCGATATGTGAGCCAATATAAGACCATGTTTGGAACATGGCATCGGCATTGATGGGAGAGCTTGTGTAAGATCATGTTTGGGACATGGAATCGGCCTCGACATGTGGGCTAGTGTAAGACCATGTTTGGAACATGGCATCGGCACCGATATATGAGAGTAAGTGTAAGACCATGTCTGGGACATGGCATCAGCATCTTACCCTTTTGTATGAGGCTTATCAAGTATCCATTTACTATTCCAACTGGTTCAACGGTTAATTTAAAGATTATATCATGATTGAGAAAAGTTATGATTACGTTGCAAGTGTTACTGGTACCTACAAGAAACTCATAAGAATGAGCTTGGGTTATGTATATGAATAGTAAGGATGAAATGAGTATGTTATGTCTATAGTCATTCAAGAAACTTGTGCAAGTGTATGATATGTTATGAGTATGATGTTACTTGGTAAAGCAATGTTAATTATTTACTTGTAACTTACTAAGCTTTATGCTTACTCCCTTTCTTTTCCATTTTCTTAAAGTGCCGCCAAGCTAGCATCGGGAATTAAGGGACGTCAGAAGCATCGATCACACTATCACCTGAAGCTTTTGGTATAGCTAGTTTAAATGTTTTGAGTGTGGCATGTATAGGGACTTGTTCTTTTTGTTTGGTGTCATGTTAGTTTAGCCACAAGTGTTGGCTCATATGGATGTGATATTCATTTTGTATAGGCTATTGATGTTGGCTAATACTGATTACTATTAAATGCATTTGATGAAAATTCTCATGGATATGGATGTTAGGTTATTGCTGGTTTGGTTATGTGTGTTTATGCTTGGATTGGAGATGTTTGATGTTGTGTAGGTTGGTGCAAGTAAGGGTGGCAAAAAGGCTTGGTAGATAGCCTTGTTTTTGTCCACATGGACAGACACACGGGCATGTGTCTAGGCCGTGTGCGACACACGATCTGCCCCATGGGCGTGTAGTCAGGCCGTGTGTCCCCTGCACCTAAATTTGGAAAAATAAAATACCCAGTAGTACACGAGCGTGTACCATGGCCGTGTGCACCTAAAGGGTTGCTGACGTCAGAAACAGAATGTCAAGGTTTTTGTACACGGGCTGAGACACGAGCGTGTCATGGCCGTGTGAGGGACACGGATGTGTAACAAGCAGTGTAAAAAACCCTATAGGTTCGAATCGAGAAATAAATTCGCACGGGTTACGGACATGGACGTGTCTCGATATGTTCAGACCGTGTGAGCCACATGGGCCTTCAACATGGCCATGTTAAGAAGACACACGAGTGTGTCACCCTTCCACACGGGCGTGTGCCCCTGTCTACTTTGAAATTTTACAAAATTTTCTAAAGTGTTTAGTTTATTCCTGAACCATTTCCAAAGCGTGTTTTGGGTCTCGTAGGTCTATATTAGGGTCGTTAAGAGGAAGTTTGAAAGTTTTAAAATCAAACGAAATTTTATAACCCGAAAATGTTTGTATGTATATGTTCAAGTTCGGTAATACCTCGTATCCTGCTCTGGCGTCGAACTAGGGTAAGGGGTGTTACAACATGTCTTTAGTCTAATTGGAAATGAGCAAACCAATTAAAAGACTAATATGCCGTCTATCAAGTCCAATTGGGGAGATGCTTTGTCTTGGACATCGAAGCGGATGACTCCCAGAAGGTAGAGACATAGATGTGACTGACTAGACTGATAGTACATCGGACTGGACCCAAGAAGAATAGATCTTAAATTCGTTTATGGATTTATGCACTTGTGACGTTTAAAGTGTGACATACCTTAATAGTGAGTGGATGAGGGACTATGTATGCGCTACTCATATACTTTGATGTAAGTAAAAGCCTGATTTCAAAAAGATAAGGGATCGAAAGCTGGTGCGTTAGGTATATGACTTCTATAATATATAGTGTCATTCACAACAATGGAATTCATAGCTCGAGACATGGGTAAACGATATCCTTTCATTGGCATTACATCGTTGATGAAAAGTGAACGTGGCCTCCTGTTGTTCGTCTTTGTGATGAATAACTTGATTACTATCTGATAGTAATTGATTTTTCATGAAGAAAGATATAATGGTTATCATGAGATAAAATAGGATCATATTAGGAGAACATATTTATCCCAAAGAGATTAAGGATATCTTATGAGGGTAACACACTTATGACAAGGTTATTGGACGAACATTGATCGACTTAGTTTCATAATGGTATGCCGTTGATTTTGTGACTAAATGAGTCTATAATTAATAGGTGAAAAGTTAGAACTTAATTATAAATTATTTAAGCCTTAATCACATGTCTAATCGGTCCATCTACTAGCTCGTTGAAACCATAAATGAATTGCATGTTGAATCAAATGAACAAAAATGGACAGAAATAGTAAAAATGGAAAACACTCAGGAAATAATTATGATTTTCTCCAAAATGAAAATGAAGAAAATGGAATCATTTGGAAATGAATGTGGTTTTCTCAAAATGAAAATGTAAATGAAAACGAAAACGAAAATGAAAATAAAAATGAAAATGAGAAATGAATTCATTGAGAACTGAACAACGAATTCTCAAAAATGATCAAAATTTTGAGTTTATATTTTTGAGCTATTTCAAAACCCGAAAATGAAAATAAACCATATGATCATGGTGAACAAGTTGAATGGTGAAATATTAAATATATTTTCTCAAAAAATTTATCAGGGGTAAAATCATCATGAATTTAGCTAGGGTAAAATTAGGACAAGAAAATTATTTAATTAAATATAAATATAAAAATTTATTTTGGGAAATAGAAAAACATAATCGGGTTTGATCAAATTATAAAGTACTGGATCGAAAAGTTCTGGAAGTACTCGTAATTGGACCTGATGTGAGAGAAACCCAAAATCCCTTGATGGAAAATGAAAGGAGCGGTAACCCTAATAGGAATACTAGGGGTGTGCTGCCCACCCTAATCTTACTCTAAGTAAGGGGTGCTTTTCTATTTGAAATAAATTTCTCTAATTCAACAAGGGTTCTACCTTCTCCCCCTATAATAGATGGCATCAATAGGGCTATTTACACAACTTTCATATATCGTTATTCTGCCAGAAAATAGAGAGACTTTTATTCTCTAATAATTAAATATATTTTTCAGAATAACGATTCTGTTGGTTTCTATTTTGAAGAGAAAATTTTTGTTTTCACCTCAAAAGAAAAGGAAACTATTTCTAGTTTTTGTGTTTAATTCGATTTGATTGAGCCCACACTCAATGCAATTCACAGTATGGGAATAACAAAGAAGATCATTTGGTTGAAAGTCGATAACGATAAGGATCCGTTTATCCAAAAACATATGTATGATTTTGGTCTAGAGTTTATTACTATAAATATTATAAACCAGGTTGGTTTTCAAAATTTTTATTTTCTGCTATGTAAGAAAACCATATTCAAATCAGTTTTTTTTCCAACAATACCCTCAGTGGTACAGCTTATGGCTCCTATATTGATTTCAGAAGCCCACGGTCTCGAGTGTATTCTTGGTGGGCTGCCACTCACTCACTTTTCTCTTCTGCTCGGCTTGAGTGCTTGTTGTAGAACTACTCAAAGATGACATCATTCAAGATGCATATTTCTGTAATTAAATGTGGAAGTAGAAGTCCTCGGGTATGCCCCTTGGTACGTTGCCTTATGTTGTGGATGATCTGGTCCCCCACATTAATCTTTCGGTTATGTAAAATAGCCTACAATAGAAAAGCACAATCACGAGTAACTTCTGTGATGTGTTGTGCAAGAAATTTTTTTGCACATATGAAATACACCCATAGTTTAGCCTCGAGAATCATTATAGATTGTTTAAATCTTATTGGTTCTTTAGTTGTGGTCTTTTGAACCCAAGTTCCTTGACCCTCAATTAAAAAATTGATGATCTCTTCATAATTCACCTCTTTTTCATGTAATTTTTCATAAAAATCCAGGTTATACCAAGGTTTCTTATGGACGGCTTCGATCGTAATCATAGAATCTTATTGGTTTTTCAGTTATGACTTTTCGAACCTAATTTCCTCAACCTTCAGTTAAAAAATTGATGATCTCGTCATAATTCACCTATTCTTTATATAAGTTTTCATAAAAATCTGGTTTATACCAAGGTGTTTTATAGATAGCTTCGATACTAATCAAAGAGACATCTACGAAAATGCCTCTCACAAGGACCTTATGGTCTTGTGCCTTAAGAAAATGTATGGAAAAATCCAATACTATTGAGATAACTATGGGTTTAAGGGGTTGTCAACAAAAGGTGTTCCACTTTAAGTGTTTGACCCTTGTAGTTATAGGGTCGCGAAACAATTGTGTGGAAAATTCGAATCCATGTTTCGAAACTAATGATTTATCTAAGTTTTCAAACCTTTCGGCAGTCTCATTCAAGACAAATTGTATCCTCAGATCGTTAGGAGTATCGCGCTCCATTGTTCCCCGAGATGCTGTTCATTTTCGAAAAGCCATAACCAATTTCACAACAATATCCAAACAACCAAAATTACAGTTTGTATGACCAACTTATCAATTTGAGTTCTCTAACTTTACTTATTCAAATCAAACACAAGTATATAAATATTTAGAGTTCTGAGAGTAGGAAAATTTCACCAATCTTTGTTGTTGTCAGTAAGTTGTCTTGTCATGTTTTCCTACTGGCCGCCGTCAATCCTTGCCAGAAAGTTGCTTGTCATGCTCTAAAAGGATAATTCTAGTATATGAAATTAAAATTCTAAGTAAAACAAAAAAAAAGAGAGTGAAGATTAATGGTTAACAAATGAAAAAGATTGAAGAACTTTGATCGCTTGAGGAGTTGAAGACTGAAGAGTGATCTGCCACAATTTACACTATCAATTATACTTATTTTCACGTGACTTTAGCTTGTTTTATGGATTAAATTGAGTCATTTTAATAAATATTTATGTTCTGATAGTTGAAGTTGCTTTTTAGTAGTCTTTATTACATTTTAGATATCTAAATAAGGTTATATGGTTATGTAGGTTGAATTAGGAGCAAAAAGTGCACATTTGGGTTGAAACTCGTGCCAATGTCGCAACATCTGAACCCAGTGTCGTGACATCAAAGATTGAAGTGAAAAAAAAAACCTGGAACGAAATAGGCATCAATGTTGCAACATTGGAATTGGGTGTCACGACACCAACTCGGTGTTGCAACACTGGAACTCAGTGTTGCAACACTGGAACCTAGTGTTGCGACACTGGCTTTCTATGTGGCCAAAAATTCCTTGACGTGACAACTATGATTTTTAGGGCAATTAAGGGTTTTTCCAACCTAAAACCCTAATTGACATTATAATTGAATAGACAGTTTAATCTTTTGGATTTTTGTCTCTATAAACAAAATTAAAACCAAATTCAAGGGAGGATTGAACACAATTTATCGCTTAGATTTTAGATTTTCTTTAGTTCTTAGTTTTTCTTGTTTAGTCTCTTTTATATTCACTTAATCAGAATCATTCTATTCCGAAGTTAGACAATCGCAAGTAATGGATGTTTCGGAATCACGTTATTTTGTCGATTAATTCATGAGCATTCTCTTCCTCTTATTCTCTTATTTATATTTTGTTTGTTAATTTTATTAATTGAATGTGTGTATAAATATTTGGATATATTTTGTGCTTCATATTAATTTCGCATGAATTGTCTATTTCATTAATTAATTGATTGAGGAAATAATTATTTGAAATTAAGTGTTTATTTGAGGGTGTTTAGTATATTAGGAGTGATGCCCCTAATAAAAGATTTAGACAAGTGACACCGATAGGGTATCTTGTTAAGTAGAACTTGTGCCAAGCGGTGAGACCGAGAGGGCATTTGTATGCCTAAGTGAGACCGAAAAGGTATCTTATGTGGTAATCCTTAGTGAAGATGAGATTGAGAGGGTATTATTAGCTAAGGGTGGTAAAAACTTAATTAAGACTAATTATTGATTTAATTAATAATTAGGGAACACAATTGATTTTAGGCTCAGGGACTCACGTAGTCAAAACTAGGAATAGGAGAAGCCGATAGTTTAACTTAGGTAGTTTTAGTGAATTAATTTTATTATTGTTATTTTAGTTTAATTTAATTAGTTAATTATTATTATTTTGGATTTACACCACTAACTCGTAACTCGACTAAATTAGTACTTATTTTTTATAATTAATTTAGTATAGTTTTCTCTAATATGCAATCCCTTGGGTATGATCCTTAAAATTCTTCCTAAGTGTTTCGTTGTAAACAAAGTATATTACAACTTGACTTGTATACTTGTGGACATCACTGCTTTGTTATTGATCTTTTTGATGAAGTATTTCCACTCTAGACGTTTGCATGTCTGGAGGCGGTCAGAGAGCGACAGAGAAGAGGAAGAAAAATCAATTTAGGGCATCTAAACTAGGGCTCTTTGTGATGAGGCCTTTTTATAATTGTTTCCTCATCGCGACGTGATGTCTCCTCTCGTTAAGATGTCGTGTATCAATTATAATTTCCAAGGTTGTTATGTCATGGCTCTTTGCAACATGTCCTTGATGGAATTGTGACGTTGAGCTGCTCAAAGCGACGATGCAATTTTCCTCATTGTGACTTCACTTACTGTTTTGTAATTTATTGACCAACTTATCATGATGTCCTAGGCCAGATTTAAGACGTGAGGTTGTATCATTGCGAAAACATGAGTCTAGCACGTCACGATGTAACTTAGCGTTTTGGCCCACCTCACGCGAAATTTCAATTTCCTCGATTATTTTGTTTGTCCATTTTACAAGCTCAACAACCATTGTAGAAAATACATAAAAACTCCTAATTTAAGACTTAGAATAAAATAAAAGAAATAATAAATTACAAATGAAAATAAAATTTAAAATCAAAACGAATTTAAAATAGAAGTCCATTTTCAAGATTTGGACAATTCGTATTTCCCTCGATGGAGAACTTCCAGTTGGTCCTCGACACTTTGATTCTTTGTTTTTTCCAGTGTCGATGTATCTGCACTAGCAACTTAGGTCCATTCCAATGATGTTGCCTTATTTTCGACCGACGCAACATCCACATTACGAGCCACTTGGTACCAAATTTGAGCTAACCCCAAATTATTTTCTAGGGCATTGTTATCTTGAGTCTCCTCACCTCCATGTCACGTGAAGGTCTAGTTACTTGAGTTTTACCTCTTTCATCAAATGAGAATGAAATGAACTCTTCGACCTCTTTGGTGGGCAGCTCCCTGGTTTTTGCCAAAAAATTGTATCAGATCTTTTACACTTTTATTTAGATACGGTTGAAGCTCTATGTTTGTTGTTACTTCTACTTCTATATCTACTGCTACATCTACCTCTATGTCAATTGGATCAGAGACACCTTCGGCCATATTCAACTCGTCCTTATGGTTTCTGACTCCAAACTCTTATTGACTTTCATCTTTTAATTCAGGATGGTTGACAGCAATACAATAGTCCTCCTAATCAAAGTTAGGAACATACTACACGACCTCTTCCAATTGAGTATTTGTTTTGTATATTTGTCGAAGTAGTTCTATCATTAGCAACATTTTATCCAAGTAGTTCTATCATTAGCGACTTTTTATCCAACATGGCCTCTAACTGCTCAGGTGTGGATAGCATAATTACTTCAGATGAAGATATCTGATGCGAATTACAAGAGTGATTGTCTGGATATTCAAGCATATCATATTCTTGGTCATGACTCTACTTGTTCATCAAAGCTTCGGCTAACTAATTTGATCTTTGATTGCGTCTATATTGCTCATAATACCATTGATATGCATCATCATCCATGATCAAGGCAATTTTTTAGTTGTCAGAATATTTGGGCATATTATGTACTTCGTCATAACTCTACTAGTTCGTTGAAGCTTTGTTCGACCAACTCGATCCTTTGTTAATGTACCATTTATCGCTCTCCCTCTACTTATCGTCACTCTTATCATACCATCTATATTCACTATCATCAAATTAAATTGTCAACAAGGTAACCAAAATAAAATACTAATAATTAATTAAAAATTTAGCACACTATTTGGCTCGTTTGTCTTTCGACTTGTATTACTTTACAGAGTAATCAATTCAATAACAATTATCATCGTCGCAATCTCCGACAATGGTGTCAACAACTTAACCGTCACCTCGATGTGTGAATGTTAGGGCTAAAAATCGTGCAAATAAAACATATAGAAGTAATATGTGATTTCAACAAGCGAACAGTAAATTTATAATATAATTTTGTTTACAGTAAAACACTTGGAAAGTATTCCGAGTATTGAACCCATGGGATTACAGATTGGAGAAAACTATTATTAAATTAATTACTAAAAATAAATATTAATCTATCAAGTTACGAATTAGTAATGCTGATTCAAAATTAAAATATTAATAAAACTAATTACATTAGCTAACCTGAAATAACCTAATGAAATTTGCTATCCCTAGTCTCAACGATGCGAGCTCCTAACCTATGATCGATTAAATCCCTAATTTCTAACTAATCCACTAATTACCCTTAATTGAGCGGTTACCACCCTTAGTTAAGAATTCCCTCTCAATCTCACCACTCAACAAAAGTTCTATGCAATAGGATACCCTTTCAATCTCACCTGTCTAGATATTCTACTAGGGTCATCACTCCTAGTATACTAAGTCTTTTGAATAAACACCCAATTTTAGATAATCAATTACTTAATTGGTTAATTAGTAAACAACTGAATCATGCAAGATATAAGTAAGCACAAGATTAAATTCCAATATTCATATAACATTCAATTAATACTATTAATGAATGAAATTTAAATAAAGGAATAGAAGAAAAAGATGCTTATAAATAAATATCTAGCAGCTTAGTTCCAGAACAATCTCTGCTCGTAATCATCTTCAAATTAGAATAGAAAAAATTCTGCTTACAAAAACATGAAATAAAATAAGACTAAAAACTAAAGAAAACTGTGTAAAGAAATCTGTCTGTCTAGGTCGACTCCCTCTAATGTGATATAATATGACTTGTATAGGTTAAATTCAATGTACTAGGTACTTAAAATACCCTTGAAGCAATTAGGGTTTAACTAGGAAACAAAACCCCAATTAGCTATAAAAAATACGGCCGCTCTTGTCCAGGTTTTCGTCGTATAGTCACGACGTCAAAAAATCGGTTGTTGCGACGTCATCTTTGTTTCATCCCTGATAGCTTCAATTTTTGGTGTTGTGACATTGCGTGTTGGTGTTGCGACACTGAAGTCTTCCTTTGTGTTCATTAGCCTGAAACAACATCCTGCACACTCAAGTAGCCCATTAGTTATACCCTAGTCTTGAATTGGCCTAAAAGGTCATCGAAACACCTAAAAATGTGTAAAAGGTCTTATTTTACCAAATTTAAACATTAAAGACTAAAATATAAATGTAACATCCCAAATTTTTTGTTTAAAGAATGTAAAGTTGTATAAAAAATGAGCCATTAGTTTAGTGGTCAAAAAGAAAATAAGGGAATAGTGCAAATAGCTTAAGGACTCAAGTTTGATTCCTTTCCCTTGTAAAATAGCTTAATTTTGCTAATTTTTCTCCTTCTCCCTATTTTTGTGCTGCACATGCCTATTAACCTAAGTATAAATATCACTTTTTTCATTTATTTTTTAGCCTTTAGTCATAATTTTTCCAACCCTAGCCACCCCTTCCTATTCTCTTTTCTAATTCTTTCAATTTTCTCCCTTTTCCTTCCATTGTGCCGTCCACCAAACTCCTTTTTCCTTACCGTCCTTCCCTCATCCATTGGTGCTTGGTTTGGTTATTTTTGTTCTTTTTTGTTTTTTTTTTAACTTTTATTTCACTATTTTCCCTATCTTGAAATAGCCTCTTGAACCACTTAAGAATTAGCCTCCATTACTGCCACAAAGATCTTTATTGCTGTCCTTTTACCTTTCTAAAGTAAGTGCCTAGTTCTCTCATTTTTCTATTCCATTTTCTTATTGTTTAGTTTTAAAAATTAGACCTAAAAATTTTGGTTTTGTATATTGATTTTAATGAATGATTTCTAGTCCTCAAACATCCCTTTTGAACTGCCCAAAATTATCCCAAAAAAAAAAACGTCGCCGCCAATGGTAGTTTTTACCCTTAAAGTTTTCCTTTTTATTGACCGATTGTATGAGATTTATTTAGGAAAATAAACTGTTGTTTAAGTCCAAATATAGTATTTAATAAGCTTTTAAACAATTCCCCTTGGTGTTTTGCAAAACTGCCCCTTTGTGGCCAATTGTGGAGGTGTGCCACTCTTATATATGCCACTAGGAGCTGCTGATTTTTTTCCTGTAATTTTGTCGAGTATTTTCCAGCAAGTTTGAATCTATCCTATCCTAATCAGCCTTTGATCATGTATGATTCAGGAATACTCGATCTTCCTTCGTTTAGTGACTTAGATCTGACAGATCGGGAAGCGTAAGTGCGATTGTTTTCGGGTTAATGCATAGTTTCAATATTGTTAGTAGGGAATTTGTTAGTTGATTGAATTAAGGTTTTAAATGGATGATTAGCTACTGGTTTTTCAACATTTTATTATGTTAGGCATTGATTTAAATGCCCTGGACTAGCAGTGAAGTCAATTATCGTCTGTGCGTATGTTTTGCATCGAATTAGTGTAAGTAGTCTAGTCGATTTGGACATGAAAGTTAGTTGTTGTAAAAATGATTTGGTTGATCCTTTGAAGAGTGTTTTAAGGCTGATTTGACAACATCTTAACTCAATAAATGTTGTATTTTAACTTAGGTTCGGTTCAAGTCTAAAGTGGGAATCGCGGATTTCGTAAGTAATGTTGTGGTTGTGCGAAATTAAGGTGTGGGTTCTAATCTGTAAACTTGAGTGTTTAAATTATATTATTAGTGTTTAAAATGAAAATAAAGCTTGCTGGTCAGACTTATATAAATGGCTAAGTAAATGATTTTATGGTGGCCGAATTAGGTACGTTTCGAGCCCTAATTAAGTGGCACGCTTGCAAAATTTGCATGGTTGACTGATTATTTGTATGATTGGTATTGGTATGAAATGACATGACATGGATGATTTGGATATAAAATGATTGAATGCTTGAATGTATGCTTAAGTGAAATGCCATGAAATGTACTGATTGAAAGCTTGTTATATATGCACTTGAAAATTGTTTTTATAGCATGTTAAATTGCTTTTGAAATGATTATGAAATTGAGGCATGTTGGAATTCCATCGAATTGAATGTGAAATCAAACGCTTGATAAGTGTTATCACTGAATGGAAATGAATGATATAATGAAGGCATGTAAAGCATGCCACTAAAATGTAATTGTAATGGAAGTATGTACTTGTTTGTATCTTTTATGAAAAAAGGCAAGTGCATGGGGTGGGAAATTGTGGATGATGGAGGAGTTTCATGGAGTAACGACGGTAGATTAAGTCTGCATTTAATGTTGTCAGTGTACTGCACCGGGAGTAATGAGGAGAATGACGATTATGTCGTATATTGAATGGTAGTATAACTACATTATTTTTAATGGTGGTTTAACCACATCAAGCTCAACTCACAATGTTTGGAGACTGGTAGACAGGTTCTGGGGAACTCATGGAGTGTAGCAGATGGATGGGTATGAATATTTTTGCAGTGTATCATGCCATGTCATACTCAAATGTTATTGATTTATGTTGTGTATTGTATTGAATTAATGAATGATGTCTGTAGGATTGATGGTGTGTTTACATTGTTATAGACTCACAATGAGTTAGTTTATCTTACCCCATAGTTTCAAACATTTCTGGTAATGCTCAAGATTAGCATCGGACCCGGTATGCGGACATATGACAGACTTCGGGTTAAACATTTATTTTGCTTAAAGTTTATTAAGATTTATTTGGTTTTTGGACTGTTGTTTGGGTTTTATGTATTAATACTCATTTCATTGATTGGATTTAAATACGTGTTTCAAAATTGGACAATGCATGATACTTGACTTAACTAAGTTTTTTCATAAACTATGTTTTCTGCTACAACAAAAATAGTTAAAGTTTTGCTGAATGAAATGACGAGCAACTTGTTTTCCAAAACCATGCTTACATTAAGAGAATGACTTAAGATAGTTGACTTAATCAATGAACGTTTTTTAATTAACAAGTGCAAACAGCGGTTTTTCTTATAAGAGAGTAACTAAGGTTTTTCAAAAAACGGTAGGGTCATTCAGTCACAGAGGTGGCAATATGGTATTCACAATTCGGCTATAATGTCTAGGCCAAGTTGGGTAGGTTACAGTAAAAATAAATAAAATAACACAAAATTATGCCGAAAACAAGCTTATTAAGTGTTGGAAATAACCTTATTTGTCACCTCTAATTGTGGTAGATCATCATGATTTTAACGGAATTAGAATTAGGTTAAGAAAATTATTTAATTGGGTAATTAATTTATTTAAGATGTTTTATTTTGGAAATAGAAAAATTAATATCGGTTGGATCGAATTATAAAGTACTGGGTCAAAAGTTCAAGAAATACTTGTAATTGGACCCAATATAGGAGATGCCTAAAATCCCCTTATGTTTAAAAAGAGGGATGAAAAACCCAATTTTGTTTAACTAGGGTTGTCGTTGCATCTAGCCCTAGTTAGATTAGGAGTTTGTTTTTCTATTGAAATAGCCTTGTACAATTCAATAAGGGTTTTATCTCTTCTCCCTACAAATAGGTGACACTAGTATGGATAAACGTACACCTTTGAGATACTGTTATTATAACACCTTTGTTTTGGTTTTTGATAATTTCTACGTTTTTGTAATCGTTGCTTCGTATACTATCGAGCCTATGCCTCAATTTTTGATTTTTATGATGATTTTGAAATGTTCTATGGATTAATTCATGAGCTTTATGTTGTTTTATGATGAAATATGAAAGTTTAATGTTGGGTTTGTATGTTCTGTCCTTGGATTTTTGATGATTTTAAGTAAAATGGGCTAAATTATGAAATTTGCAAATTTAGGGACTAAAATATGAAATAAATGAAATGTGTGGACTTGAATAAGAGCTATGAATATTCGGCCAAGCATGAGTATATGCAAATTATGTGTATTTTGTGATTTTGTGAATTAGGGACTAAAGTGTCAAAAATGTGAAAATGTGATGGCTAGTTTGCAAATTGCCCTAAATATGTGTCTATGGATTTTTTTTTGAATGAATTTGTGATTGAATAAGTTAAATTTGAATTTATATAGATGAAGAATTAAAGAAAACAAAGTTAGATCGGGTAAAGTCGAAAGTTGTCGAGTAACCGATTTTATTCATCCGAATCCGTATGAGGTAAGTCGATATACAAATAAACATGTTTAAATTGAATTCTTATGATTTATATGATATTTAATTGTGATAATGAATGTTCGAACTAGTTATGTGCTTTTCAAAAAAGTATCGACAAAGTTCTGACGTCCGAAAAGTCCCGTACGGATCTTAGGAATAGTTAGGATACATATGTCATGAATAGGAATTCTGATATCTGTTCTGCGTGTAAGACCATATCTGAGAAGTTGGCATCGATTTCTATTTTTCATGTAAGACCATGTCTGGGACTTTGGCATCGTATCTGATTTCGTGTAAGACCCTGTCTGGGACAGTGGAATCGATATTTGATTACATGTAAGACCGCGTCTGGGACGTTGGCATTGTATATGTTTTTTATCTATCCGTGTATCCTTACGTTTCCAAATGGTTTAAACGGGTATTCCGAGAAAATGAATAACTTTGTGAAATTTTATCCGACTCAGGTACATTTGAATTGTGTACTATATTTGAAAGAAAAAGGTAAGTATATGTGCAAATGATGAACTACGATTTAAGTATATGAATATGAGATTTGTGTTGGCATTTGGCTACAAAGTATAAATGATTTGATGATGTTTATATGCTTTAAATGATATGTTTATTTGTATATGGCTTACTAAGCTTTTGAAAGCTTACTTTGTGTGTGTTTACATTGTTTTACAGATATCGAAGCTATTATGAGCTCGGGGATCGTCGAGGATCGTCACCACACTATTGAACCTTATTTTGGAACTTCTAAAAATGTATATAGTAAAGTATGGCTTGTATAGGCTAGAAGTAGTTTGGTTATGTTTTGTAATGTATATATTAGGCCATGTGATATGGCTAACTTATGTTTGAATTTGTGGTTGGAAATGCTAGATGATATGTGTGGTATTATGAATTATATGGTATGTTTTGAATGACCAAAAGAAATGGTCAATGTTGAGAATTTTTTTTGTAAGTTTTAAGCATGAGATTGAATGATGTTTTGAGTATATGTTTAAGTATGATGTTAGTCTAAGTTTTGGTATGAATTGATTGATGAATTGAGATTGGAATTTGCTGGTTTTGTAAAGTCATGGATAATGTATGTCTGGGTATTGAGATTGGCTGGAATTGGTGTACAAATATGTTTAGTTTGGTGCTTGTAGGTTTGACCTAATTGGGGTGGCAAGTTGGCTATTCAATGGCCCATTTTTGTCCACACGGGCAGAGACACGGGCGTGTGTCTCAACCGTGTGTGGTTATGTTACACGGTAGTGTGTCCCCTGGGGTACTCTACGAATTAAAGTCAATATACCCTCTAGTTTTGACATGGCCTAGACACACGGGCATGTCTATCAGTCGTTTGTGGCACACGGGTTGACACACGGGCTTGTGGTCGGTCGTGTGGCCAAGTTAGTAGCCTCTCTAATTTTCACATGGCCTGGCACACGGACGTGTCTTGTGGCCGTGTGGACAAGTCAGTATGTATGCCTTGTTTTGCCAGGGCTTAGACAAACGGGCGTGTCTAATGCCGTGTAAGGCACACAGCCTGTTCACACGGACGTGTGAACTTTGAAAAATTGAAAATTTTTCTATGTTCTGAAACTTTCGTATGTTATCGATTTAGTCCTGAATATATGATTTAGGCTTTGTATGCTCGATTTAAGTTCATATTGATTATGAATGATTTATAATTATTGAAATGAGATGATATTTGATATATGTTTGTTCTGAACTGAGTTACGAGTCCGGTAATGCCTCTTAACCTATCCCGGCGATGGTTACGGGTTAGGGGTGTTACAGTTATTCTGCCAAAAAACAATGAGAATTTATTCTATAAGTATAAATTATATTTTTTGGAATAACAATTCCACCAATTTCTATTAAGAGAGATTTTGCTTTCACGTTGAACATAAAGAAAACTATTTCTGGTTCTATGTTTGGTTCGAATAATTTGTTCCCAAACTTGAAGTAGTTCATGATATGATAATAGAGGAGATGGTTGTTCCGTTGAAAGTTGGAAATGAAATGGATCCGTCTAACCGAAAAAAAACATGTGCAATTTCGGTAAAGTGTTTATTGCTATAAATATCATAAACTGGCTCGATTTTCAAAATTTTCATTTTCTTCTGTGCAAGAAAACCATTTTTGGACCAATTTTTTTTTCCAATAGAGAGAAGAAAGAAAATCCATTTTCTTCATCATTCTCTTTTTGTAACGAAACAAAGAAGAAAGAGTAGAGTTGGGTATTCTCCCTCAGTTGACCAAAAAATCCCAAGGTAAAAAATACATTGTTTTTGAAATTTTTATGGAAGCTTAATTATCTAAGTTTAGTTTTGCATACCCAAGTGTTATATTTCTTGATTATTGAGTTTTTAACAAGTTTCCATTAAAAGATGTTAATGAAATTCGGCTTGGATAGAAAGGGATTCTTGAGTACTGAGTTTAGATTGATTGAAGAGTAAGTTAAAAAATGAAGAAACGTGTTAATTTAAGTTAAGATTTTGTTTAAGAATTTAGTTAAGTTTATGTAATAGGGACTAAATTGTAAGAAATATAAACTTTGGGGTTTGATAATAAATAATGGTTGTAGGAGGTCCCTATACTATATTTATGAAGTCAATTTTAAATTGAATTGGGTATATCATGAGATACAAACGTTACAAACATTAGGGATTTAAAGTATTAAAGTGAATTAAATGCACTCATGTTTGATTTTGTTGAATTTGTGTTGAATTGTATGGTTAACGATGTTTCCATAATTGTATTATATCAAATGTAGCCAAAGACAATGCTGGATCATTGAAAGATAAAGGAAAGGTGAAAATCGTCGAAGACTAGCAGTTTCAGTCGATTTTTATTATCATAATTTTCTTTCCTTTTTGTTAATTTAATTAGGTAACTAGCCTTGTTAGATTACTAGTGATATGTGATTACAATTGTGATTAAGTGTCATCTTAAATTTTGGCTAAAACGATAAGTTGGCAGGTATGTATTTGTATGTGAGATTTATTATGATGTTAAAATGATTAGCTGCTTCGTTGATATAATGAAAGGTATGTGATTACACATGTATCGATATTGTTAAACTGTGAACTTGCCTTATTAAGCGATGCTAGACATAGTCAGGGTATAGTTAGTATGCCATAGGATTCATATATATATATCGGTGAGAGCATCCTAATACTTTGGTGCAATTCATTCTGGCATTTAGGTGCAATTCATTGACACTATAGTGCAATTCATTCTGGCATTTCAGTGCATTACATTCTGTAGAGTGTTAGGGGGATCAATGCATTAATGTCTGATTAGCACTTTAGTGCTTATTGTGGAGTGTAGGGGATAAATCTGCATACTCGTACTTGTGTTTGCATTCAATTAATAGGGGCTTTAAGTAATTTTTTATTATGTCATTCTGATTCTGAAAATGATACGTTATTCTAAATGTCATTTTGAATATGATAAACGAGCATCATTCTGATTTTGATTATAACAAGTTATTTTGAAAATGATTTGTTTTAATGTGATAATTATATTCTTTTTATTTTAATTTCTTTTATGTTTAACTTCAAATTATGTTAGCACCACTAAGTAATCAATACTTAGTGTACGAATTTGTTTGTTATCATGCACAAGTATCGTAGTCTTTTGATGTGATCGTTAGTCTTCAACAACCAAGCGTTCAACACTCAGCTCAACTATCTTTGTAAAGTATTAATTATGCTTAATTAAGTATCGCCTGTACCTAAGTCATTAGAAAGTATTTTGGAGTTCTTTTGATATATTTTTTTGAATATATACGCTCATGTTTTAGTATACTTGGTAAGGTGACCTATAAGGTTTCCAAGGTTGATTTTCAAGCTTTGGTTAGTAGCTAATTATGCATGATTGTACAAGTTTGATTATGTTAGTTGATAAGTTTTGTCTAGTTGTATCAGATTGTATGTTTGGATGATATTTGTTTGTGATTACATGTGTCTAATTGATGGTTATTGCGTTGGTTTTATGTTTAGGCATGTTTTAGGTATAACTTGCTATGGTTGGAATGCTTGAAAATAGGCATTTTGGTCATTTTTTCATTCAGTCTCAAGACTAGAAGAACATGTCTCCAGATCGTCAGAATAAAATTTACCTTATTGTTCATGCAAAGTCTTAATGTTTTAAGGCATTCCATGTTAGTCTCAAGACAAATTGGCTTTTGTCTCGAGACAAGGGTACATCGAAGCTAAAATAAATTTTCCATATTCCAAGTCTCGAGACAATCGAGGCATCCAAACATTGAAGCTAAAATAGTGAACTAGAGGAGGCCTATCTTAAGACCCAGTCTCAAGACTTGAAAAGTCATGCCTCAAGACATGGATTTCAATATCTCTAGACGTATAATAATCAAAGCTAAATTTCTAAAAATAAATTGTAGTATGTCTCGAGACTTGGAAATCCTATTTCAAGACATTATGTTGAAAGTTTATGAATATAGTTTGGATTTGAATCTTGCTTCGTTTTTGATTGACCGCAAACTTGTAAACCTATTTATAGAATCATATAACATTAAATCATCAAGTTTATGTTGATAGTTGTGATTTTATGTGATTATTATGAATTAATGTCAAATTGTTTGATTAAATTACTTGAAATAGTTTGAGTTACTTCGATAATGTGATGCAATGTCTCACATTTGGATCCGACAATTGAATCGAGTGTCGGTGTCACAGAAGGCTTGTGGTGATTGTGTTCTTTGGGTGTTGTTGGAGTAAATGATGATTTCGGATCCTTGAGCTTTAGCAAATAAAGTTTTTTGTTGTTTTTATGAATGTCGAAGGAAGAATAAAGAGAATTGAAAGCTCTTTATGTGTTCACTAGACTTGAGCACCTTGTATTCCTAAAGGAAACTTGTGATCTTGCAGGAGTCGATGAGAAGCTTGGGTTTCTCAAGTCTATAGTTGTAGTTAAATAGGAATGTGGTTCATTATGGACTTGCTTTTAGATGCTTGGTCGAACTTTACTATTTAGTTTTATAGTTTGTGACATTAGAGACATTAGATTAAGAGTAAAGAGCTTGGAGTGCAAGATATTGAATGAGTTCTGTATTATGTTTTGAAACTACAAAAACAATGTTGAGCTTTTGCATAGTAAGGGACTTTGGAGGCCTTTCCCTTGCGGTAATAGGTCTTCAGTTTTCTTTTCTTCTTTTTTTTTCAAAAAATTTATATTAATAAAATTTCTTTGTTTTGAATATCATGTTTATAATGATCATTCATGGGGCTTATTGTAACAGTCCGTTTTAAGTGAAATTGGAATAATGGTTTTGAGACCACAAATTCGACGAGTAAATTATTTTTTTATTATTTTAATTTTTATAGACTATTAGTAGGGTTGTATTAACGAAATTTTGATGTTTGCTTGTTTAATTGTGTAAAAAGGACTAAATTGTAAAAGGTGCAAAAGTGGAGTTCTATTAGTAAAAAGGGTCAAATGGCTATGAAAATTTAAAGTGAGAGGACTTAGATAGTAATTAGAACATTTAAATAGTTAGTGGACTTTTATGGACACAAATTAAGTGATTTTTAAGTTAAAATGAAAGGTTAATAAAGTAATTTAATTAATAAGTTAAAGAAAAAAAAGTAAAAACAAATGTATCATCTTCTTAATTGATATTTTTGACTGAAAATTGATGAAGGAGAAGCCATAGCTAGGGTTTGAAGCTTCGGTCACTTATATAGCTTGCATGTAAGTGATTTTGATCCCGTTTTTAATGATTTGTATGTTATTGATATCCTTGTAGCTTAATCTATCTAGCCTAGGGTTCAATTTGCAAAACTGTTAAAGATATAGTATTTTTACATGAATCTTCTTACATGATTCTTTATGTTTAATGGAAGATTTTGAGTCCTTGTTGATAAATAAACTAGTTTTGTAAAGTGATTTTTGATAAAAATGGCATTTAGGGACTTATTTGTAAAAATGATAAAATTTCATGGTGAAATTGTGAAATGATGGTTTGTATGAATTGATATAGGTCCCTAGTGAATTTAGCTGGCATGAGATGATTAAAATGCTTAAATTTCAATTTATGAGCTTAAAGACTAAATTGTAAAAAAAATTAAAATGTTAGGGGTAAAATAGTAATTTTGAAAAAAATATGAAATATGGACTGAATTGAATAATAAAAGAATTAAATGGATTGAATTTGTCTATTTAGATCAAGATAGACCACGTACGGACCTAGATCGAGGAAAATCTAAAGTTTCAAATTAATTGATCTCATTTTTACGTCTTTGTCATCGAGGTATGTTCATATGCATAAGTATCATTTCTAATACTATTTTTGATTATATGTTATTATGTTAATTGTCATGTAATTGAATGATGAATATCTAACAATGCCATGATGATTATCGAGCCCTATTTGAACCTTAAGAATTTGTAGGATACAAATGACATGTCATTAGGGTTTTCATGTTCCGCGTGCTGGTCTTGAATGTCCTACCAATGGCTGAGGTTCTGCATATGTTGTAGCTATTCCACAGCTAGTGTGAGTAGCATCGTGTAACTTACATTTCGACCCATAGCTCTTGTGAGCAGGCCCATTTCACAACTCATGTAAGCAACAATGTAAAGGAAAGGTTACGGTTATATGTTAAGCACACTTCGTGTGAGCTTTCCCGAGTATCCGAAGATATTCTAAATGGTTCAACGGGCATGAAAAGGAAAGGAATGGTAAGTGTTCAAATGAAATATATTATGTAATTATGAAAAGTATTGAAATGGTAAGCTTTAAAGGAAGTATACTTATGTTTATGAAAGTGATGAAATCAAATGAATTATATTCATGTAGAAATAGTTTACCCGATGTTAATTCAAGTGAATTATGTTTAAATGTACTAACATATGTTGTTGATGGTGCTTAGGCTTATGCCAAGCTTGTGGTTGGATGTTATGTTTAATCTTAATGCTATTTATTGAAATGTTAAGTTATGTTCATGTTTTTTGAACTTACTAAGCATTATATGCTTACGTAGTTTTCTTTCCTATGTTTTATAGATAATCGAAAGCTCGTCGGAGATCTATCACACTATCCAGCGAATATATCTGTAGTTTTTGATGTTTTGGCCAAGGTTATATTGGCATGTACAGGTAGGGGTGAGCGTTCGATCAAATCGAATGAAAAAATTTCGAGTTAATCGAGTTGACGAATCATATTTTATCATCCTAATTTGATTTGAAATTTTCTCAAATCGAGTCGAGTGAGATGGAATTCGAATCGAATAGAATCGAATATATTTGTTCGAGTTAAATTTTTAAAAAAATAATTTTGAGTCCTTATAACCACTATCACTCACCATAATCAAAATTTTTATTAACTTTCATCACCTCATAATTTATTTATTAATCTTTTATATACGGGTTAGCTTCCTTGCTTGCTTTTTTTTTCAATTATCTTCAGATTCTTGTCACTATGTATTTTGAAATTAAAAAATATATTAAATATAAAAATGTGATTTTTTAATAAAAAGTTATTTTAAAGATAAAATGTGAAATTGATATAAATATAAAATTTTAACACGAATATTTTATGGTATCATTTAATTCAATTTTAATATAAATATTCAATATGACTAAACAATTAAATAATATAAAATGTGAAATTTAATTTAACAATATAAATATTAGATATAATTAAAATAATTACTATTTATGTTTAGGAATTTTTTTGGATAATTTTGATTTTTTATTTGGGAGTAAAGGGTGAGAACTAAAAGTTTAGGAGGAAAATAAAAAGTTTTGGGGAGTAAAAGTTTGAGGGAAAGTAAATAGGGGGAGTAAATTTTTGGAGAAAAAATATTAAAAAAAATTTGGAGGGGGGGAAGGGGATGGGTTTGGGGTAGATGGGAGGTGGAATGGGAAGGGAGTAAAAGTTTTAGGGGGAAAGTGGGAGGGAGTAAAAATTTTGGGGGAAAATAAAAAGTTTTGAGGTTTTTGGGAGTAAAATTTTGAGGAAAAGTAAATGGGAAAGTAAAATTTTGATGGGAAATGGATTTTAGGTAGATGGGGGGTTGGGATGGGAGGGGAGTAAAAGTTTTAGGGGAAAGTGGGAATAACTAAAAGTTTTGAAGGAAAAGTAAAAAGGTTTAGGAGTTTGGGGTAAAAAGGTAAAATATTATAATTTGATATTCGAATTATTCGAGTTATTCGAATTCGAAAACTCAACACGATTCGAACTCGAAATTCGAAAAAAATTTGAGTTGACTCGAATAACTCGATTAACTCGGATAACTCGATTTGTTTAACTCGAAATATGAATTTTTTTTGATTTTTTTGAGTCAAATAAAATTTTGCTCACCCCTATGTATAGGTGGACTTGTGTTTGGTGTTAGTTGATAATTGATTGATAATTTTGACATGTATAAGTTGTTTTCGTACCATTTAGATGATGGTTGGATTGTGTCATTTTAGTGTTTGTGATGCATGAATTGTAACACCCCAATTTTCGGGAATCCTGTGAATGTTGGCATAGGTTTAATTATGTTAGTGGGCCTCTAGAAAGCCCAAACTTAAGATAGAACCCGACAATTTTAGTTAATTTTTGTTCCATAAAAAAATGGGGTGAAATTATGAAATAGAACCTATGTGAAAATGTTTGAAAATGTTATAGGCTAAATTGAAGTGGCCTAATAAATAGGAGTGCAAAATAGGAGGATTTGCATGACAAACCTCCCATTTTACATGAAGTGGCCAGCCATCATGTTGTTGTAGACAAAATGTACACTTGATATCCATAATTTATGGTACAAATTGATACAAATTGATAATAGGTTAGGTAAATGTTCCATGATAATAGGTTAGGTAAATGTTCCATGATAATGGGTTAGGTAAATGTTTCATGATAAGAATTTCATGTCTTTTGTATTAAAGAATTAAATGGATGAAATATGAAGTTTTATTAAAAGAAAAAGGGGTGAAAAGAACAAAGTTTTGTCCATCTTTGTTCATCATGCTGAAAGTTAGAGAAGAGAAAGGAGAGGAGAAAGCTCTTGAGTATTCGGTCATTAGGAGGAGGAAAATTGAAGGTAAGTTCTTGGTACCTTGCTTCTATGTTGAGGTTCATGAGTTCTTCTTAATTCTACCTTAACTCTTGAAGCATATTTTGGTTTTTGGTTGTATTGTGAGCATTTGGTCATGAATTAAAACGAAGGAAATGGTTGTTGTTTCATGTTCTTTTGATGAAAAATGGAAGATAGGTGAAGTTGAGCTAAACAAATGAGCATGCATGTGCCTTAGATGTTAAAGGGAAAAATCAGCTAACATTTTGTGCTTTAAAATGATGAAATGGATATTATACTTAAGTAAAATCATAGATATGTGATGATTTATTGGTGATATACATGTTTAAATAACAAGCATGCAAGTTAGGTGTGAAAGAGTGATTTGGTAATAAATCTGCTTGGGACAGCAATAGTAACGTGAATTTGGAAAATCACCATAAATTGTGGGAGATGAGTTAGAAGCTGCATAAATTATATAATTAAATCTTAATGAGTCTAGTTTCAAATGATATAAATGAGAATATATTTTGAATTCTGTACAATGAGAAATTTGATTTGAAATGAAGAGTGGTCAGATTAGTCAAACAGTGAAACATGGGAAACTTTAAGAAAAATCTGGTATTGATTGGCCATACCGAAAATTCTGAAAATTTTATGGATAGAAGATATATGAGTCTATTTTCATGGAAAATTAACGGCACTTGATTTTGAGTTTCGTAGCTCCAGTTATAAATAATTTAGTGACTATTGCTCAGGAAGACAGCTTGCAGTGAAATTATGATTATGTGGTAAACATTGACAAAAATTTGTTAATGAGTTGCTTATTGATTTCTTATAAGCTTACTATGATCTGTAGGTGTGGTTGGCCGAATATTGTAAGGGGTTAATACGTAGTTTGTATTTGAATAGTTAGATTAACGTGTTAGTAATCCAATTGTAGGCAGTTCGTGTGTGGATCTCGTCAGCATATTGTCGCAAACAGGTGTGACACTAACACCCTCTTTCTTAGTCTGGATCGGCAAAAGTCGAAAAGTCGAAATGCTGAAAACAGGTATTTTGTAGATTTGCGAATGTGCGAATGCTCGTGAGGTAAATCGATTAATGTTTTTGGTAAGCTGAAAAATTTGGACTGCAAAGTGCATGATTTCTGTGCCCTCGATATTTTTGGGCTTAATGGGCCAAAATTGGAATGATGGGCCAACGGGCCCAATTCGGTAAGAACCCTCGGTACGTGATTCTGTTAGTACGTGAAAAGTAGGAATATGCATGAAAAATCCTAAAATAGATAAGTTACTGAAATACCTTTAAAATTGGAAAATTTACAGTTTTACCCCTAGTAGATAAATTACCGAAATACCCCTAGGGTTAAATTGAACTAAATGCATGTTTGACTGTTGTTATTTACTGCATGCCATGTTGTTATTATCTGATGCATGGGATTGGGATATTGACGGAGGAAGTATTGAAAGTGGCTTGTCCACGTACTGAAGGCTTTGCCTCAATTTACTGTTAACTGAGCAGCAAGGCTGCAACTGTGGAGTGTTAGGCTGGGTGGGTTGAGCTATTCCCCACATGGAGTGTATGGCTGGTACGAGTGGAGTGTAGTGGTTGGTGGGTTGAGTAGTCTCCCCAAATGGGCTTGCATATGTTATTGATGTTGCATGTATTTTGAAATGGGCCTGTGGGCCATACTGTTATCTGAATAAGGGGCTAAGGCCCAGTTTATTGTAATCTGAAAAGGGCCTCTGGCCCAGTACCACTGTTACCTGAATGGGCTTAGGCCCAATAGGCTTGAGCTGACTTGGGCTTTGAATGGGTTTTCCTTACACACTGAGTTTCCCCAAACTCACCCCTTTTATTTTCATCCACGCAGGAAATCCCCAACCATAGTGGGCTTGGAGCTGTGAGGGAATTTGGAGTGGCCACCCGTTCTGAAAGTTTGATTTTCTTCTGGTGAACTGGACATCCTTTTATTTACGTTTGAAGTTTTGGGTTTTTAAATGTAATAAGGCCGCTTAATTATTTTTGATGGTTTTAATATGTATTACTAAGATAGGTATTACTTATTTTAACTGTTGAAATTGGATAGCTTTAAGGCGCGTTTTCAAAAAAACAACAATTGATTTCAAAATAACACGACAACAAGCAAAGCTTCCGCAATGAAAGTATTTCCCAAAATTAATCACTTTTCCTAAAAATGACTTAATCAAATCGGTTTCCTAGAAATATCCATGACGTTAAGGTGTGGCAATGGCGGTATGCATGTCTAGGATTGGATCCGAAGGGAGCTTGGTACTTAAGCAGTCCAATGGACTCACCACCTCTTTTCCGGTTTCCTACCTGGTGCACAACTTCCATTCACTTTAACCCTTAATGAATTAATCTTTTGAACATCAAGTACGATTTTCTAGACTTAGAATGGAAATTTTTTTTAACGTTTTTGATGTGGCATGCCGGATCCGGCCATAACTTCTGGGCTGGGTTTGGAGTACTACATTTAGTGGTATCAGAGCCTAGGTTACAACAACTCGGCTGTGGAATGGGTTTACAAAAACAAAGATTTTTGAAAACGAAAAAAATTATAAAGATTGCGAAAAATGCGATTTTCAAAATTTAGATCTTTAGAAGGTGGCATTCCGAATCTTCGGCCCAAGCCTGTAAGTATTACTCTGAACTCTTCTGAATATTTTTTTGACTTATCTGTCTGTACTGAAATCCTGCTAGGATACTCTAGATAGGATGATACTAAAACCATAGGAAAATCTGATAAGAGACTGAAACTGTAGCTAGACTTCGATTTTGCGAAAACAAACTCTGAACTACTGTCTGATTCATAAAACATTTGTAATAAACACTGAAATATTGAATTGATGCATAAAAATTGGTAATCAAGATAAATCGATATAAGTACGAGAGCTACTCGGGGAAGAGGCCGTGGTCGAGGCCGAGGTAGTACTCAAGCTGGAACTTCGTCTTCTGAACACATACCCACTAGAGTAGTACGACCACCACTGACGGATGAGAATGGGCCGCATGATAAGGCTGCCGAGGATGATGCCCTGTCACAGGCAATGCTTCGTGTTCTGGAAAGGGTTTTCGGGACAAGTTCGGGCAACGAAATTCGAGGATCAATTTCTAAACGACTCTGGGCCAACGGAGCGGAGATCTTTAGGGGTGTGTCTGGTATCGCCTCGAATGTGGCAGAATATTGGTTGGAGGCCACAGAACGGATTATGGACAACTTGGACTGCTCTGAGGAGATTGTGAGTGGGGTATCTATACTAAGTCCTTTGGGTCTCTTGGTTAGGGTAGACAAACTGTATAGAGATGTACCCTTAGAAACTCAAGGTAAGATTTTCCCTGGAGATCTGATGGAGTTACCGTTCAGAGAGTTTGATCTTATTTTGGGAATGGACTGGCTTGTTAAGCATAAAGCGACTCTGGACTGTGCTGCTAAACGAATGGTGTTAAGGACCACAAAGGATGAGGAGGTTATAGTGATAGGTGAGCGAAGGGATTATTTGTCCAATGTGGTGTCGGCTTTAAGAGCCAAAAAGTGGATTCGGAAAGGTTGTGAGGCCTATTTGGCATTTGTAAGTAAGTCAGAAGAGGAGGGACTGACAGTGGATAAGGTTAGGACCGTAAAGGAGTTCCAAGATGTTTTTCCGGAGGAGCTTCCAGGATTGCCTCTGAATCGAGAAGTTGAGTTTGGAATAGACTTGTTGCTTGGAACGGTGCCCGTGTCCATCGCACCGTATAGGATGGCACCGAAGGAGTTAGTGGAGTTAAAGGCTCAAATTCAAGAGTTGTTGGATAGGGACTTCATTAGGCCAAGCGTGTCTTCATGGGGAGCACCGGTGCTATTCGTGAAAAAGAAGGATGGTACGATGCGGATGTGCATTGATTATCGCCAGTTGAACAAACTGACGATTAAGAATAAGTATCCATTGCCAAGGATTGACGATCTATTCGACCAGCTTAGAAGAGCTTCTGTATTTTCCAAGATCGACCTTCGATCTAGATATCATCAGTTAAGGGTCAAGGAGGCAGATATCCAAAAGACGACATTCAAGACTCGGTATGGTCATTACGAGTTTCTGGTTATGCCATTTGGACTAACGAACGCTTCTGGAGCGTTTATGGATCTGATGAATCGTGTGTTCCAACCATTTTTGGATCAGTTCGTAGTTGTCTTTATTGACGATATTCTGGTATATTTTGAAGCTGAAACGAAACATGATGAGCATCTCCGTATAGTGCTGTAAGTATTAAGGGAGAAGGAACTCTTTGCGAAGTTCAGCAAGTGTGAATTTTGGTTGAGGGAGGTAACCTTCTTAGGACATGTAGTCTCTGCTGAGGGGATTAAGGTGGACCTTCGAAAAATTGAAGTGATTTTGGAGTGGAAGCCGCCTAGGTCAGTGTCAGAAATACGGAGTTTTCTAGGACTGGCAGGATACTACAGAAGGTTTGTAGAAGGTTTTTCTGTGATGGCAGCACCTTTGACAAAACTCATAAAGAAAGGAGTATCGTTTGTATGGACTAAGAAACAGCAGGAAGCTTTTGAGAAGTTGAAGAAAGTTCTGACTGAAGCACTTGTGTTAATTCAGCCGGAGTCTGGGAATGATTTTACTGTGTACAGTGACGCATCACACGTGGGTTTGGCCTGCGTGTTAATGCAAGAGGGTAAGGTGGTTGCATATGCATCACGATAGCTTAAGCCTCATGAGGGAAACTATTTGACTTATGATTTAGAGTTGGCAGCAGTGATATTTGCTCTTAAGATTTGGAGACATTACTTGTACAGAGAAAGGTGTATTATATACACTAACCATAAGAGTCTTAAGTATTTGTTGACTCAGAAGGAGCTGAACCTTAGGCAAAGGAGACGGATTGAGTTGCTTAAGGATTATGACTGTTTGATCGAGTATCACCCAAGCAAGGTTAATGTGGTAGCCGATGCTCTAAGTCGTAGAGCTGTATCTGATCTGAGAGCAATGTTTGCTCGTCTGAGTCTGTATGATGATGGAAGTCTGTTGGCTGAGTTGCAAGTGAGGCCAACCTGGGTGGATCAGATTAAGGAAAAACAGTTGAACAATGAGTCTTTGGTCGCTTGTTTTCAACAAGTTAAGAAAGGGGAAACTTCTGAGTTTGGGAGCCAGAAGAGACGATGCAACAGCAATACCCTCATCTGTTTGGATTAGGTAAATTTCGAGGACGAAATTTCTTTAAGGAGGGTAGAGTTGTAACGCCCCAATTTTCGGGAATCCTGTGAATGTTGGCATAGGTTTAATTATGTTAGTGGGCCTCTAGAAAGCCCAAACTTAAGATAGAACCCGACAATTTTAGTTAATTTTTGTTCCATAAGAAAAAGGGGGTGAAATTATGAAATAGAACCTATGTGAAAATGTTTGAAAATGCTATAGGCTAAATTGAAGTGGCCAAATAAATAGGAGTGCAAAATAGGAGGATTTGCATGACAAACCTCCAATTTTACATGAAGTGGCCAGCCATCATGTTGTTGTAGACAAAATGTACACTTGATATCCATAATTTATGGTACAAATTGATACAAATTGATAATAGGTTAGGTAAATGTTCCATGATAATAGGTTAGGTAAATGTTCCATGATAATGGGTTAGGTAAATGTTTCATGATAAGAATTTCACGTGTTTTGTATTAAAGAATTAAATGGATGAAATATGAAGTTTTATTAAAAGAAAAAGGGGTGAAAAGAACAAAGTTCTATCCATCTTTGTTCATCATAGCTGAAAGTTAGAGAAGAGAAAGGAGAGGAGAAAGCTCTTGAGTATTCGGTCATTAAGAGGAGGAAAATTGAAGGTACGTTCTTGGTACCTTGCTTCTATTTTGAGGTTCATGAGTTCTTCTTGATTCTACCTTAACTCTTGAAGCATATTTTGGTTTTTGGTTGTATTGTGAGCATTTGGTCATGAATTAAAATGAAGGAAATGGTTGTTGTTTCATGTTCTTTTGATGAAAAATGGAAGATAGGTGAAGTTGAGCCAAACAAATGAGCATGCATGTGCCTTAGATGTTAAAGGGAAAAATCAGCTAACATGTTGTGCTTTAAAATGATGAAATGGATATTATACTTAAGTAAAGTCGTAGATATGTGATGATTGATTGGTGATATACATGTTTAAATAACAAGCATGCAAGTTAGGTGTGAAAGAGTGATTTGGTAATAAATCTGCTTGGGACAACAGCAGTAATGTGACTTTGGAAAATCACCATAAATTGTGGGAGATGAGTTAGAAGCTGCATAAATTATGTAATTAAAGCTTAATGAGTCTAGTTTCAAATGAAATAAACGAGAATATATTTTGAATTCTGTACAATGAGAAATTTGATTTAAAATGAAGAGTGGTCAGATTAGTCAAACAGTGAAACATGGGAAACTTTATGAAAAATTTGGTATTGATTGGCCATACCAAAAATTCTAAAAATTTTATGGATAGAAGATATATGAGTCTATTTTCATGGAAAATTAACGGCACTTGATTTGGAGTTTCGTAGCTCCAGTTATAAATAATTTAGTGACTGTTGCTCAGGAAGATAGTTTGCAGTGAAATTATGATTATGTGGTAAACATTGACAAAAATTTGTTAATGAGTTGCTTATTGATTTCTTATAAGCTTACTATGATCTGTAGGTGTGGTTGGCCGAATATTGTAAGGGGTTAATACGTAGTTTGTATTTGAATAGTTAGATTAACGTGTTAGTAATCCAATTGTAGGCAGTTCGTGTGCGAATCTCGTCAACATATTGTCGCAAACAGGTGTTTAACTAACACCCTCTTTCTTAGTTTGGATCGGCAAAAGTCGAAAAGCCGAAATGCCGAAAACCGGTATTTTGTAGATTTGCGAGTGTGCGAATGCTCGTGAGGTAAATCGATTAATGTTTTTGGTAAGCTGAAAAATTTGGACTGCAAAGTGCATTATTTCTGTGCCCTCGATATTTTTGGGCTTAATGGGCCAAAATTGGAATGATGGGCCAACGGGCCCAATTCGGTAAGAACCCTCGGTACGTGATTCTGTTAGTACGTGAAAAGTAGGAATATGCATGAAAAACCCTAAAATAGATAAGTTACTGAAATACCTTTAAAATTGGAAAATTTACAGTTTTACCCCTAGTAGATAAATTACCGAAATACCCCTAGGGTTAAATTGACCTAAATGCATGTTTGACTGTTGTTATTTACTGCATGCCATGTTGTTATTATCTGATGCATGGGATTGGGATATTGACGGAGGAAGTATTGAAAGTGGCTTGTCCACGTACTGAAGGCTTTGCCTCAATTTACTGTTAACTGAGCAGCAAGGCTGCAACTGTGGAGTGTTAGGCTGGGTGGGTTGAGCTATTCCCACATGGAGTGTATGGCTGGTACGGGTGGAGTGTAGTGGTTGGTGGGTTGAGTAGTCTCCCCAAATGGGCTTGCATATGTTATTGATGTTGCATGTATTTTGAAATGGGCCTGTGGGCCATACTGTTATCTGAATAAGGGGCTAAGGCCCAGTTTATTGTAATCTGAAAAGGGCCTCTAGCCCAGTACCACTGTTACCTGAATGGGCTTAGGCCCAATAGGCTTGAGCTGACTTGGGCTTTGAATGGGTTTTCCTTACACACTGAGTTTCCCCAAACTCACCCCTTTTATTTTCATCCACGCAGGAAATCCCCAACCATAGTGGGCTTGGAGCTGTGAGGGAATTCGGAGTGGCCACCCGTTCTGAAAGTTTGATTTTCTTCTGGTGAACTGGACATCCTTTTATTTACGTTTGAAGTTTTGGGTTTTTAAATGTAATAAGGCCGCTTAATTATTTTTGATGGTTTTAATATGTATTACTAAGATAGGTATTACTTATTTTAACTGTTGAAATTGGATAGCTTTAAGGCGCGTTTTCAAAAAAACAACAATTGATTTCAAAATAACACGACAACAAGCAAAGCTTCTGCAATGAAAGTATTTTCCAAAATTAATCACTTTTCCTAAAAATGACTTAATCAAATTGGTTTCCTAGAAATATCCATGACGTTAAGGTGTGGCAATGGCGGTATGCATGTCTAGGATTGGATCCGAAGGGAGCTTGGTACTTAAGCAGTCCGATGGACTCACCACCTCTTTTCCGGTTTCCTACCTGGTGCACAGCTTCCATTCAATTTAACCCTTAATGAATTAATCTTTTGAACATCAAGTACGATTTTCTGGACTTAGAATGAAAATTTTTTTTAACGTTTTTGTTGTGGCATGCCGGATCCGGCCATAACTTTTGGGCCGGGTTTGGGGTGCTACATGAATGGTATGTCTCAAATGGTAAGTTTATGTTGAAATGGTATAGGTCAAGATATGGTATGTTTTGAGATGGAAATGAACTAGATATTTATGAATGAAATGTGGTCAATTATATATATGTTTAGGTAAATTTGTATGTTTACATTTAAGGTGCCTTGTATGGCATATTGGTTGAATGATCTCGGACTATTGAATTGGTCATTTCATGTTGGTTTTGGTCATGTTATGATGCCTTGATCATTTGCTCATAATGCTTTTAGGTGGTTGCGTGAGTTGGTGTCAGAAATGGTTTGAATTTGGCCAATTTCATGTCCACACGGCCTGAGACACGGGCGTGTGACTCAGTCATATGTGACATATGGCCAAGCGACACGACCATGTGTCCCTTGTAGGTTTTAATGCATGCAAGTCAGATTGTTACACGGCCTAGTACACGGTCTGGCACACAGGCATGTGTGGCTATTTCAAGAGTTACATGGCTTGGCACACGGGCGTGTGGCTTGGCCGTGTGACCCAACTCAGAGAGTTACAAGGGTGAGGACACGGCTGTGTGTCCCTATTTCAAATGTTACACGGCCTGAGACATGGGCGTGTGTCTCAGCCGTGCGCCCATGTCTCAGGCCGTGTAACCCATGTAGTCTAATTTTTCTAACTTTTTCTTGTACTTTTCGATTGTTTCCAATTTGGTCCCAAATTGTTTCTAAGGCATTTCTAGGGCCTCAAGGGCTCGATTAAGGGACATTATGTATGTGAATGAATGGATTATATCATGCTTATTTCAATGTTTGAAATGTATGTATACTGTTCAGTTTGTACGATAATGCTCTGTATCCCTATTTCGGCGACGGATACAGGTTAGGGGTGTACATTTTCATTTTGCATTTTGTTTTGTTCTTGTTCAATTATTCTATTCAATCTTGTATTTTTGGAGATTTGTTCAATTAATTTGACTATTATATTAAATTTTTGGGTTTGCATTTTTATTTTGTTTGTAAAAAATTTATTTCGGAATAAAATAGAAAAATTGCTATCATGCCTTTAGGTTTGACTTGGCCGACATTTTTCTTGCAAAAAATTGCCACATTTAAATGTTTTAATGGTCTATGTGTACTTCCACGTCACACTTTAATGCTGTTAAAGTCAGGTATCTTTTTGGAAGACGAAAGCAATATACAAGGAGCACATTGGATATTTAGAAATTTTAAGTACCACGTTGTATAGAGAACAAATATGCCATTATCCCAAATTAAAATCAATAAAAAATAATTGTTGAATGGATTTTGAAGTAATAAGAAATGGAATTGTTAGGAATAGGAAGTGTAGGGTAGAGTATTAGTTGGAGAATTTATTATGGGGCGACATAGGCAAGAGTGAGTTGACTATCATGTCTTTTGTTAATGTTGTCATAAATAAAATACAAAGGCCTACTACCACTGTTTTATGTTACTCAAATGGAAGTTTCCTTTTTTTAATTCCTTTAAATATATATATACGTATTAATTGTATATATTTGTATCCCAAGCGATAGTAATCATATATAGATTGAAGCTTACTATTTATATCACTTTAAGATTTATAAAGGTAATATACAACTTGGGAATTTCTAAAGAATTACAACATAGAAACATTGAATATGACACTAAAAACAATTTTTTTATATTATAAAACAATAACCTAAACTTTTAATCTCTAAATTTGATAATTTTTTGTTTAATTGTTTAATTTTTTTTTTGTTTACATTAGTTTTTGGATTTGAAAATATTTATCAATTTGGTTCCTATTAACTTAAATCATTTGTTAAT
Source organism: Gossypium hirsutum (assembly GCF_007990345.1). Taxonomy (NCBI): domain Eukaryota; kingdom Viridiplantae; phylum Streptophyta; class Magnoliopsida; order Malvales; family Malvaceae; genus Gossypium; species Gossypium hirsutum. Next base: position 97,628,572 of record NC_053428.1, on the reverse strand, counting down.
ATATAAGAAATAGAGTATGAACATAAGTGATAGTGGAAGTGGACAGTTCTAATGACACTGTGATAAACAATAGAAAAACAATGGATAAGAAATTATTTACGCAGTTCGGTTTCTCTACGTCTGTGAAGCCTACTCAGAGAGGTGAATCTACTATCTTCAAACTCAATAAAAAAAGTGGTTTTAGTTCTATCACATTTTGTACTTAAAGACTAGATCTTTCACCACTAAATTCTCTTCTTAAAAACTTAGTTTGTAAACCACCAATAAAAGGTTTTACTATCTCAATTGAAATCTCACAATAATGTTACTCAATGAACTGATAAGTGCTCTAAAAAATCAGTGCGTAAACCTATACATCTCTTTCAAATATATAAAATTTTTTGAGACTTGCTAACATATTAAAGATCAATTACAATCATTTTTAAACAACCGCTAAAATAGTTAAATACAATATAATAATAACAACTAAAGTAAAGTGGATTGTTGAAAGATAAGTCTTCGAGTTTTGTCTTGATCCAACATCCTTAATCCAAGGGATTTGATAAGATTTTTCCGATCCGATCCAATTCTTAAGATATGTCCCTCTAAATGGATTGATTTTCAACGACGGGCTTGAATCATTCCACAATATCAACATCGAACATAGCCCAATTGTTTCAATAAATTGACAACTTTAAATATGGCAATGAGCATTATATTGCAGTGGTGATGAAAGTGAATAGTTTCATTAGCACAATGTAGGCACTTCCAATACTTGTCTCAACAGTCTCCCTATTTAGAAATTTGTTGAACAAAACCAAACAAGATAGGTAGCTAATAAACAAACAGCCATAGCTCCCGTTCAGCACAATTCTCTTAATCTAACATACTTAAAATAGAACATAATTAAGTATATTAACTATCAATGTTTTGTCTAGAATTTGCATCAATAGTCAAAATATTATAACTATAACTAAGTAAGAAAGGTGCACAAATATAAAAAAAAATATTGAAAGTTTAAGTCCAAAAAACTCAACATTACTCAATCAAAAATTTCTATTGTAGGGTATTCATCCTATTCCTATAGGTTTTATTTAGAAAACATGTATTTCCCTTCTCAATCTTAACCAGTGTTGTTTGAAGTTGATAAAGAGATAGAATTTTGGTTATTATTATACCAAGAGATTAGACTATTCCCAAAAGACACAACTCTCTTGTACCTAAGTTTAACTACATTTTTTTTTCTTGTTGCGATTTACAAAATAAAATATTTTGAAATATAACATTAAAAATTGTAAACTAAAAACTTCATATTATGTCAAATATTGTGATCTTTTATGTTGGCACAAGTCCAACCATGGTGTGAGCCGGGCTCTAACAAAATGCTAGGTCTGGGTCTGGCCTGACTCAAATAAAATTACTAAAATCTTAGCCGAGTCTAGCTTGTATTACTTTTTTTAATTTTATCTTTTTTATATAAAAATTTAACAAATATAATACACTAAATATACTAAAAATATTAAAATAAATGTTTCTCAGCAAATTGCAAATAAAATTTAAAAAGTCTTTATACTTAAATAACAAGATAAGTGCAACTTAAGAAGTAAATGCCTCTAAAACAATAGCAAAATTAATAACAAAACAAGTGTTATACAATATTCAAACATTAACAATAAAATAGTAGCAACGTAATAGTAAAATAGTAGCAAAACAATGACAAAAAGTGCAAAACAACAATAAAACATGAAAAAACAACAACAAAAACAGCAGGGTTTTTTTTATTGAAAATATGGGTCAGGTTGAGCCCAGGAAAAAAAAACCTTACCCGAGGCCTGATCCGTTTTCTAAATGGGCATTATTTTTTAAACCAATTTTAATTTTTGAGTCTATATTTTAACCCAAACTCTTAATTTTTTAGACAAATCTAATTCAACTATGGACAATTCTACTCAACATGTTAACAAAAGAAAATATATTAAATAAATAATTAATTATTACAATGAATTAAAAATAAAATTATTCATTTAATGAGGGGCTTGTCATGGGAAATATATTTCGAGAGTTGTAGATGCTCATGTCTAGTCTAGGATTGCAAATTTACTCAGATTGAGTTATTTCATACTAACATTTTGTCAGTATATATTTCATTTATAGGCTAGGTAGGGGGTGAGTATTGTTTTAAACCTATTGGCACAGCAAATTAAAAGAATGATATAGTGGTAGCTGCTTCACTTTAATGTTGAGGATTTATTGTATATCAGAAGTACTCTCTTGAATAAATGAATTCTGTTTTAGTGGATGGCATGGATTTATGTTATACGGTTTTATTTATTTATATTTTAAATTAAATTTAGTTCTTGATATTTATATAAATTGGTTTTTAAATTAAATTTAGCCTTTATCTTTTTAAAAAATAGTTAAATTATTTTTTTATATTATGCACGTGATTGTCCTTCTAACAATGTTGTCTCTAAAATTTAAATTTACGTTTTTTTTGAAAGTGTAATGTAACTTACCATAATTATAATAATTATAAAAATATTCATAATATAATAAAATAACTCATAAATCAAAAAATTATAATAATAAAAAGTTCATAAAATTTACATAAGTACACGTGAATTGTCATGTAGGTTGTCATGTTTAAAAGTTTAACATTTTAGTCAATATTACCTTTTAGAAAAAGCAGTTCTACTTTGTTTTTGAAAGGTTGATGGCCAAATGCGATTCTTTTTAAAAGATTAAGAGTCAAATTTAGTTAAAAAAAAAGGAATAAGGGCTAAATTGATAAAATGATGTAAACATTAAGGTAGTGTTTGAAAAGTTACCTAGTCATTGGATTTGGATGTAATTGCTTGTAATTACACAATGATAACATATTTGGGTAACCATTTTAATTGGTGGATCCTACCGAATTGGGTGTAATTGAGTATCCCGATTATAACTTTTCAATTCTTTAACAGAGGGTGAGAATTTGAGTAATTGTGCAGTTAATTTAATGTTTTAAAAAATTGTGCAAGTTATAAAAATCATATTATATGCATGAACATGTATAAGTATTTGGGATAATTATGACAAAAAAGTTTCTTATATTATACACATTAAAAATTAATTCTAAAAATAATTTGTGTCCTTTACAAAGTTATAACAAAAAAGTTATTAAATCCTGATAAATTTCTAAAATTATAGCAAAAAAGATTATTATAAAAAATAATTTATATGGTCAAGAAGAATGGACATAAGTTATTTATATGTCCATGTTATATATTATAAAAATAATATACTTATTTATAAAAAATGTTATTTTTTATCATAATTTATTTATAAAAAACAACTTTTTAGAGTTATGAGAAAAATATATATTATTTATAAGAAATGTTACAAAAATTTGGACATTATATAAAACCTTTTCCTTATAAAGGTTATATATAATTATAATTTTATATTATTTTTACTTAATATATATCATAAAAAGAGATATAACTTAACATAAGTCTTTCTCCAAATTAAGTTTATACAAGTTATTATAGTTAAAGCTACAGACCGTTTGGACTATGAATTCATATATTGTAAGGTTAATGCTAATTATGTAAATAAAAACTGTTGTCTTGCACCATATCACATGGAATGATACCATTTGAGAGAATGGTGTCAGGCATAATCATCATAGGCAGCTCATGTACTCTTTAATTTGAGACATTTAATGCTTCAAAATGTAGTTGAGAAGACATTTGTTGTTTTAAAAAAATATTTTCAATATTAACAAAATCATCTTAGTATAACATAAAAATCATGTTAGATCATACTAGCATGTTGCATATTTCATAACTTCAATTATAGGTGAAATTAAAATAATTCATACTTCGAAGAGTATATAAAAAGAAGATATATTAATAATCTTAATGATGCAAATTCAAATTCAGATAATGATGAACTCGATCAAGGACCAATAGATGATGATAATGAGCATATGTTAAATATTAAAGAGAGAATAATCCAACAAAAATGCACTAGAGCTATTAGATAAAATTGCACATGGTGTTTACTTTTCTTGTTGTTTTTATCATTAATCGTATTATCAATTACTTTTTTAGGCTAACATAATACATATAATAATTTGATTTTAATTTTTGTTACTTGTTTAATTAATATTTTTAAAATATAAATTATATAACTCTATAATTATAAATAACCAAACATAATTTAATGAATTATGATGTAATTACACTTTATCAGCCAAACACATCTAAAGAATTACAATTTTTTTCATAATTACTATCCTAATAATTATATTTTCATTCAATTACTCTATGTTACCCAAATAAACCCTAGAAATATTTTTTTTCAAACTCAATAAATTGTAAAACTAATAATGCAATTAATGTTGAAAAGAATGTGGAATTGGTTGGGAGTTACAACACTGAAAATGAGGAAATCTTCAAGTGGCCAAGTTGGATGAAGATTTCCTTGTCGCTTTACTGTGACCAAGTGGACAAGTTGAAAATGTCCTTCCCATTCCATAAAATACTTTTTCATTTATTATATTCAAAATTTAATACACGGATATCAAATTGGATAAATGGTTAATGAATTCACCCATAAACATAGATATACGATAAATTGGATTATAAATTATTCCAAACTGGAGCTTAAATAAAACTTTCTCAACCTTTCTATTTCCATTTATTTATTAAATTTTTGGATATTATATATCTAGTACAACATTTAAGATGCAGATTATATTTGAGTTTTTTTTAATTGTTAAATTAAAATTTATAATATATTAATAATATTAATTAGTGATATTGAAATTCTATATTTAATAACATTTACTAATATAATTCTATTTATTAAAAAATATTTTCATTTAATAAAATATTATTACTATATTTTTTATATAAAATTTAAATAATTTATTGAAATAATATCTTAACTAAAATTTATTTATTTTATTTCACTAAAATTTGAGACAAGATGATGTTATAGAGAAGTAATTTAATAATAAATAAACTTCATACTTTATGGTTGTTGTTATAGATGGTAAAATTAAAACATTAAACATCGGTTTTACAACAAACTTGATTGTTTTAATTGTAATGAAATGTTGTTATCTAGAGTGATTGTTATAAAGAATATTGATTATAAATGGACTATTATTTGGTACATTGTTAGAGAAAATTATTTATTTTTACAAATAGTATTAAAAACAAGATAAATGTCTTTAAAGGTATAATTTAAGAAATAATAGTTGATGCACCATTAGTGCATAAGTCTCACACAACATCAATAAATAATATATGACACATCATCATTAAATTAAACAAAAAAATATGGATTTATAAATAATTACTAATAATTTTATTTAAATGTAATTAAATATTAATCATAACTATTATAAATAAATATTAATAACTCTTGTATTTAACATCTTGGGTTTAAAAGTTTGGGTATTGGGGTCTAAGGTTTCGGGTTTTAGCATTTATTTCTAATTAATTATGTTTAAATAAAGTTGTTAATATTTATTTATAAGCCTCCCAATATTTTTTGTTTTATTTAATGATGAGATGTCATGCTATTATTCATCGATGAGGTGTGAAACTTATACACTAACAATGCATCAAATATTTTCTCATATTTAAAAGTTAAAAAATTAAATAAATGAGACATTTATCACTATTTTAACATTAGTATTTATTTGTAATTAATTATAATTTAATTATATTTAAATAAAGTTATTGGTATTTATTTATAAATCTCTCACTAAATCCTAAACCCTAAACTCAAAAACCCTAATTTTAGTTTTTTAATGATGAGATGTCATGCATGTTATTATTCATTGACGGAACGTGAGACTTGTACGCCAACAATACATCAAATATTTTCTCATATTTAAAAGTTAAAAAATTAAAATGGGACATTTATCACTATTTTAACACTTTGAAGTGAAATTTATATTTTCTAGTATCAAATAATAATCAGTAGATAAAATTTTAGTTAAGTCATGATTAATTATTACAAAAGTTTAGGATAAAAAAGTAATTATAATATTTAAATTTTTACATATATGTTTTTTTTTCTTTGTGGTTTTGTTATTTCTCTAGTTTTACTTTAATAAATAAATAAATAAACGGTTAAGTTGGAGGAAAATAAACAGGAAATTAGGACAATATGTTGTTTTTGAAAAATAATTAAGGAGATAGATTTAAAAAAAAAAAGAAATTAGGGAAATATGTCATTTTTGCTACGTGCGGTTGCCACGTAGTGAAAGCGTTTTTATCATACCGTGCTTTTTTTGCATACGATGGAGCAAGCACCTTGCACAAATCTTTAAAAAAATTAAAAAACAAATATAAACCATTGGGTCCCAATAATTAGAAAATCTGGATTACTGATTTCTAACTGTTGGACCAACTACTAAAAACTAGAAAAAAAAAAACCAATAGCTCCCTAAATTTTATCCTAAATAAACTCCTCCACTTATCTTTTTTTTTTTTTGCATTTATTTTCATTCATCTTTTGTCTCAACTCTTCTTCTCTTAATTTGTTTTTTATCATAATCTCTCAATTTTCTCTCAAATTATTTTTCTCTCAATTTTCTATCCTTATAGTTAGTAATTTTTAGATTTTATTCGATTTTCATAACATCAAAGATTTCAAGTAAAATAAGGTAATTTATTTTTTAAATATGTTTAACGATATTTTTATGTTAAATAAATCCTTAATTTAATGGTAATTTAATAATATTATATATATTTAGTTTTTCATTGTCTAAATTAATTAATCTTATTTAATTAGATAAATGTACATATTTTAAAAATATCAACACCTCAAATTTGTTTGGATCACAAACATACATGGTGTCTAATTAAAACTGGTAAGAAAATATTAAAATCAGTAGTTGTATCCTCCTTCAAGCATAGGCATGTAACCGCTTGCCATTTTTATGTCCCTGAGTAAACTTCCCTTATCAATTCTCACACGTAATAAGGTAAGATTCATTTAATAATATAATTATCATATTATGTTTTTCATTATTATATTTTTGAAATAACATATTATTTGAATAGGTGGAATAATGATGCGAATCATGTGGGTATACTGAATGAGCTTGAAGGTATTTGGTTATCGTTAGATCAATAGTCAGAAGCCAATGTTAGTTTTTGAAATTTTCAATTACGTAATAGGTACATAAGAACTTGAAATTTAATATTAGGTACATAATGAAATTAATAATTTTGTACTCTAGTTTGAATGAATGTAATACTCTGGTTTGAGAATTGAAGAATACCTCTCATTCAAATTTTTGACAAATCTTAATATCTAACATGTCAAAGTGTCATTGATAGTTTTTGCAACAGTTGAAATGCATGAATCTGATCAAGTGATGTGCCAATTTGACTTCGTGCAAAATATTCCACCCTCACCTCAGAACCTCAATGAATTTCACAAGATTGATTTGCGGGGAAGAACCAATGAATGTTGACCTAAATTGCATGCCAAGTATATCAACTTGTGGGAACACAGGTATGAATTTTATACCTAGACACGAATAAATTGTCAGACTGGATTTGGTAACATCTTCAGATTACATGACATGATTTAGACTTAATGGTAAGCCATATATATTACCAGAAGAGGAAATGAGTTGACAAGTTCATCATAGAAGGCCAACAGGACCTTACATGTGCCACGATTTGGAGTACATGCATCAAGTTCATCATCATCGGCTCCAATCCCGAATCCTATACCGATAGGTACACCTCTCGGTCAATATGATTCATATTTTTCTGGTACATTTACTAACAATCCAATGTTTTTCACACAAGCACCAAGTTATGCACCATTATACCGTGCATCAACACCTTTCCTACGAATATTTTTTGCACCATCTCCATCTGTGGGAGCATATTAGATGTCACTGCCATCAACAACACCATTGTATCTAGGATCACCTACCATCCCAACATTCTATGCACAACCGAGTTGTTCGACACTAAATATTTCTCCATGATAATGTTGCAGACACCATCAAGATCACAGTTTTTCAAAGGCAGATAATCTTCACAACCATTTACTAATAAAACTGACGATATACGATGACAACATAGGATGCAAATGCAGTCTAGCATTGAAGAACAAGATGAAAATGAAGATAATGTTGGAGATGAAGATGGAAATAGAGATGGAGATGTAGATGAAGATGAAGATGATGATGATGATAATGATGGCGATGGCGATGGCGATGGTGATAGCGATGGTGATGATGAAGATAGAGATGATGAATATGATAATGATGATGATGATGAGCTGAAATCCCAACCACGACGAAATCCTCATTGTAGTTGACACCCACCGGGTTGTGGCACACATTCAACCAAACGACGAAGATGAATTTTTCATGTATATCATTATTTAGCTTGTTAACTTATAATTTTTTAATTAATATATGTAATGCTTCCATTTATATTTGTATTGTATTTTTACATCACTAATCTACTTATTTACATTTTATCAAAAAAAAATTGTTTGTTTGTTTATTTTTGTATGTTTAATTTCATTTTGAATTATCCACTAATTTTAAAATAAATCAACATAATATTAGAGTAGATTATATAATTCATGATTTTGTTTGTTATTATTTTGCTAAAAAATGTAAAAATATAGCTCAATTAATTTTTTAATTTGATTTGATAACTACTAAAATTTTCTAGTTTACATATCTACGATTCTCGTCTCAACATTTCCGCTAAATGTGTACATGTTTTCTTACTATGTCCTAGGTTCCTGCAAAAACTACAATTCAAATAGAGCGCTCGAAACGCGAAACCATCAATCTTTATTTGGGACAGGTGGGAATTCAGACTTCATATTTTAGAAAATTCATTTTAGTTTGTACACTTCATCAACATACTTCATGCAATCCAGATGTGTCGATGCACATGTAGCAATTGCATATGAGCATAGAAAATGAAGTGCTTGAAATCTCCTACAGTTGTAGATATTTTGTTTCAGGTATACACGATACGATCGCCCAATAATACCCTTTCTGGTCTATGGAACTCTATAACCCGAAATATTTCATTTGGACGTGAGTGACACATTGCCATCATTGAGTTCACTCTTGTTGTATTTTCAGCCATATCTTTTCTCACTTTTTAGCAAAAATATGTCTGCGTTTTTCTATCCAACACATTTTTTTGTTTGCTTAGGAAACAAGGTTGATAAGCTGAAATTTGTTTCTTTCACCACCAACATTATTGGCAAATGATGCATCCCTCTCAATACAGAATTTATGCATTGCATTCCACTAGGTTCATTGTCATATACCCGTATCTTAGACCTCCATCATATGATTGAGTCCACTGGTCCTTGGGTATCCTATCGAGGTAATCAACACCTTTTGTGTTTACTGCTCACAAATTCTCCAACATTTCATAGAATCGATGTTAGACGAGCTCATACCCTGTCAAAGAAAATAAAAAGTATATCCATGAATACAAGCAACGTATATGCTAAAGAATGATATAAAAAATAATATTTACTACCTACCTATGTTAATAACATATCACTGTTCCTCATCTTTGTGGAACTAATCCATGTAATTTGCCCTGATATGACATGCTCAATGCCTATGGTGTGTACGATAACATAGGCTTCCATGTCGATCAATCGTAGATTGTATTTTGGGTGCCCTATCTGAAATTATGCATATATCGGGTTGTGGCATAATATGCCTTTTCAAATTAGTTAAGAAAAAGTCCTAAACATCTGCGGTTTCTTGTTCAACAATTGCAAAAGCTATTGGCAGGATTTTTTTTATTATCATCCTATGTAACAACCAACAACAAGTGATGCTCATATATCTGTACATAAATGTACCATCAATTTAGACCAATGACATATAGTAACGAAATGCTTCAATGCGTGACTTGAATGTTCAAAAAAGACGATAGAGAATTCATTCGTCTTGGACCATTCGATTTCCATGATATGCAGGTTTCATTTAAAAATCGATGACAATACCTAAGACATACTAGTTCAGTACCTTCAACCATTGCTATAAATCATTATATGATTTATCTCACCAATTATGCATTTTTTCCATTGCCTTTTGTTTTGTAACCCATGTCTTGTAGTACAACACGGTGTAATCATTCTCACTATAGATATTAGCAACCAAAATTGGTATGGGAATCTTAGGATTCACTTTCATCATAGGTAAGACAATGTCTGTGCTAAAGTCAGAATCCAATTTCTAGTGATTTGTGACATACTTGCAACAACACAAGTACATGGAGTGTCATATTTCTTTATCGTCTAGAATCTCATCTTCTTTCTCACTGATGTCATGATTTTCCAGGGACATCTACTGCCACGCATTGCACGTTTCACCTAATATTTTTTCGCTTGCGATTTTGTAACATGAAAATTGACCCCATGCTTTGTGCTATGCCATTTCTTACAACAACATCTTTGGAGGAAGACTCTATTTCAACTTGTAAATTGTCAAAATTTGTAGAAGAACTATCATGTCTCTTCTAAGAAGAAATTCTGGAAATTCTAACCCATCTTGAGCATCAATGTCGACATTAATCATGTGGGGGTAGATGTTCATACGTTGTAAAATCTAGCTAGGTTCCTCCAACATTGTCCGAACCTTCACTATCAGAATCACTCCCTTTTGGTTCAGTAAGAACGACCTTTAATTCAAAAAATAATGCAATTTCTGAACCATCAGGGTTAAACTCCCGGATTTGATTATCATTGGTTTCAACTTTTTATTTGTTCTCAGCTTCCTCTTCATTCTCAACTTCCTTTTCATTATGAACCCTAGTTACTATTTCATGTACCGAATTGTATGCCTCTTTGTCAGTGCAGGTTGTAGGGAGAATATTTATAACAGTCCGTTTTTTAGTGGTATAAAAAATAATGGTTTCGAGGCCACCAAATCCAATGAGTAAGTTTGTAAATATTATATTTAATATTTACAAGTTAATTGTGAATTTAAAAAAGGTTTTTGATCTTGTATTTTTGTTTTAAAAGTGATTTATTATGTTCCAGTGGTATGACCCTAAAGTCAAGTGATTTTAAAAATTGAGGTATCGGGACCTCGTTTTTATAAACCGAGTAGTAAATATTTTTATAAATATTTACGAAGTGTAATTAAGGTGGTATTAAAGTTTTGTTGGAAAATTTTATCGTTTCGATAGTTAATTAAGCAAAAAGGACTAAATCGTATAAAGTGTAAAAGTTGTGTTCTATAAGCTAAAGGTATTAAATAGCTATATAACTTTAAAGTGGAAGTCCTTATATGGTAAATATACCATTAAACATGATAGTGGATGTGCATGGCTTGGCATTAGTGTAATTTTTAAGGTTAGGTAAGGGTAATTTTATAAATAAGTAATAAAAGATAAATAAAATAAAATAAAACAAAGTTGTCATCTTTAATTTCTATTTTTCCAATAGAAAATGAAAAGAAAAGAAGCCATGGAAGCTTGAAAATTTTATCTAGACAAATTCCTTGCATGTAAACCCCTAAACTATCAGTTTCTTGTAATTTTTATGTTTTTGAGATCGTTGCAACTAAGTCTAGCTAATCCATACATTCAATTTTAAAAATATTAAATATTTTGAATGTTTCCATTGATGAATATTGTGATTTTTGATGTTAGATGATGAATTTGGAATGTTGATTTATATTTATAAGTATTTTGTTAAGTGATTTTGATGAAAATTTTCGATTAGGGACTAATTTGTTAAATTAATAGAAGTACAAGGATTTAATATGAAATTTTTGTATAAATGGGCTGTTTTGGATACCATGAACATTCAGCTAAGCTCAATTCTGGGTAAAAATGGTTAATTTGCATGTTTTGGGCTTAAGGACTAAATTGAATAAAATTAAAACTTTAGGAGTAATTTTTTAAAAATTTAAAAAATGAACAAATTGTATGAAATGAATTTTTTTATTGTCTAAATTAATATATTGAATGAAATTATTAATTTAGATCAAGATCGGGTGGAAAATCGAGGAAATAAAAAATTACCAAAATGCCCTTGAACTTTGGTTTTTCTGAAATTTAGCCAGATAAGTTCATATGAACTATAATATGTATATTTTTGATTAAATTTTATGTTATTATATGAAATTTTATTGAAAATGAATCGATATATATATATGTTATTCTACAATTTAGCTTATAATGAAACAAGGAAAATTCAACGACGCACGATGACTATCGAGTTCCATTTGAACCTTAGGAATATTTAGGATACAAATGACATGTAATTAGGGTTCACCGTGTTTTGGGTGCTGGTTTAGTACGTCTTATCGGTGGCTGAGTTTTCGACATTTATTGCGGTTACTTGACAATTTGTGTGAGCAGCACTGTGTAGCTACGTCTTGACTGAAAGCTTGTGTGAGCAGACCCATTTATGGCTCGAGAGAGAGCATTGATATGAGATATGAGATAGTAGTGGATTCAACCACATGTTGGCATATAGTGTGCTAGATTTCTACGTATTCGATATTATTCTAGTGGTTCAACAGGAAATGTTCTATTACAAGACGATATGAGTTCGATACAACCTAATACATGTATATATATATGAAATACACGGAAATTATGGTACATGATATATTGATATATTGAAATGGATGCTATATATATATATATGAAGAAATGGTAAGAGAATGATATGTATCATGATATGTACAGATATGAATATCTTTGATATGTTGATAATTATGTAAGTGGAGACGAGTAATAAATTCAAGTGTGACATGTTGAGAAAATAAGGTTATCAATGTTGAATTTATATGAAATATGTTCAAGTAAGCTAACATGTGTTGTTGTTGGATGCTTAGGCAAGTGCCAAGCTGTTGGTTGAATGGTATTCTATTTACTTATAAGTTGCATTGAAATGGTAAGTGCTCAAATGAAAATATGCTTGTGCTCATGAAAAAGTGGTAAGGTTTAAATTATGCAATTTCTTATGAAATGACTTATCACGTAATTAATTTGAAAAAGGCTATGTTTAAATACACTAGTTTGTGGCTATGGTTGAATTATATGCTTATAACTTGTGTGTTATGCATATGGAATGGGTGTGGACAGTAATGAAATACAAATGAAAATAAATAAATTTGGAAGAGTTTAAAGTTGTCTAAAATATTACTATGCTAGAGATAATATGTATAAGTGATGCTGTAGATTTACTCATTTTGTGAGTTGTTGAATTTAGTTTCATGAATCGTGTGGTATCGGTATATGATTATTCTTGATATGTATAAATTTCATATTGGAAATAGATTGATATGACTAAATTTTATACAAGCTTACTAAGCATTCATTGCTTACGTAGTTGTTTTTTCTTTACTTTTCAGATTATTGGAAGCTCAATCGGGTTGGAAGCTAGTTGGAGTTATATCACACTATCCACTGGTTCTATTAGTACTTTCAAATGTTTTGATTTTGGTCATAATGGCATGTATAGGTATTCTGATTAATATTGGTCTATGTGTTTGAATGTTGAAATGGCCATTTAACTTGGTTGAGTTTTGGTATATTAATGGTATAATGGCATAGGTTGGCATGTATATGAGTAGCCTAGTTATGATTAATGTTTGGCTTGTCTGTTTTAATGATAAAAGATGAAACGGTAGTTGAACATGCATATGGTATATGTGCTTTATGATATGTGGAATATGTGGTGATTTGGTACCTTATTATGTATAAGTATTTTAGTTAATTAATATTAGTTAAAGAATGGTATTTTGGTACCAAATGGTTTGTGTTTTGGTAAAAAAGATTTATGGTATGTATAGATCCAAATCAAATTGGAAGTTAGTTGTTTATTTTGACCAAATAGAGTACTTGGTTATACATGTTTATTAGTTGTTTGTGTTTTGGTAAAAAAGATTTATGGTATGTATAGATCCAAATCAAATTGGAAGTTAGTTGTTTATTTTGACCAAATAGAGTACTTGGTTATACATGTTTATAAGTTGTTATTTGAAATGCCTATGTGCTTATTGGTTGAGTGTGGTTATACTCTATGTATAAATCTAGATTATGCTTGATTTTAGAGCCTTGCTATGGTTCGTATACATGTGCATTTTTTACTTAGGTACATGCCTTGTTGGGTGAGAAAAATGGTTTGTAAAATAGCCTATTTTTGTCCACACGAGTAGAGACACGAGCATGTGTCTCAGCCGTGTGTGACGTAGTTTCAAAGGGTTGCAAGCCAAGTTTTACACGTCCTAGCACACGGCCGTGTGTCCCTATTTCAAATGCCCATACGGCCTAAGACACGGGCGTGTCTCTTGGCCGTGTAAGTCACATGGCCTGGCCACACGGCCATGTGACCCCCGCAGTTTATAAATTTTCATCTTTTCCCTAAAATTTCTATATGTTTCTGATTTAGTCCCGATTTATTTCTAATGTGTTTTTAGGGCCTTGAGGGCTCCTATAAGGGATAATATGTATGCTATTGATTGGTTTTGCTGTGATTGATGATATGAATTAAATGTTTTAAAATTTTTGATAGTTCTAAAATGTAAACTCCAGTAATGCTCCGTAACCCTATTCCAGAGACGGATACGGGTTAGGGGTATTACAATATCATTCACTATTGTAACCCTATGGTAAAACCAATATTACTTACGGATTGCCCTCCCATGTAACTTGATGGCATACCCACATAAGTGTTTCTAGCATAGGACATTAGCGTTCTGAAGTTGAAATGAAAGGCACTCACAAAATGTTGTGTTGAGGTTTCTGCGTTTAGGTTACCAACTAATCCTGATTGTACACCAAAGTTGAAATCAAGGGTTGAAATTGACGAATGCCTTCCTATTAATGATTCAAACATTCCTCGATACGAGCTTTGCAATAACGTTGTTCAATCACCACACAACCGTGTGGTTGGACTTTCTACTTCCTGTTCTTGAAACAAATTAACTGGAACTGTTTTCAAACTCGAACCACCTTCCTCTACATCAACAAATTGGGCATATAACTCTAGTATAGCATTTCTAGTTGAGCAATGTATATCAAGCATTAACTCGACATTCGTGTCGCCTTTGATCTCAAATTTATCATATTTAACAAGGTTCATTAATATTAGATATCTATATTTCAAGCTTAAAATTCTCATCCAGCTTGAAGTGGAGACTTTTCTTCTAATTCTTGACAGAAGCTCATTCATTTGATGCTCCAATTGAAAGCTAATTCTATAGATTTGGCTAATACAATAACAAATTCAATCTCGGTGTCACAAATTTGATCGTCGTAATAAATAACAACTTTAATTCGTCTAATCATCTTCGCTAAATATACCTATTTCACATGTTTAATATAAAATTAAAACGAAAACATTATACAAAAAAAATAAAATAAATACTCATTAACCAAATTCAAACAACTACACCAAATTTACTTACTTTGTTGAATCTATTTTTAGCTTCAAACTTTTAACATCAACAATCTTCTCCTCAACATGCAAATCTTTTGCTTAAAATTTAACTATGAAAACATCTCCATATCAATCTTCATTTTATTGAAAACTTTACTACCAAATGTGAAACATTTTTCAAAATGTTGGAACCAGAAGCATTTTTTTGGAAAAAATTTCTTTCCTAATATTTGTATTATTGTAACAAAATTTTGACACGGAAAAGACAGGACAAACTGAAAATTTTTTTTGAGTCTTCAAGAAATTATTAAACTTTTCTCGATATTTTTAAATTCCAATCCAACAACTTTTTTTTTTCCAAGTTTTAATTGGACGACTCTTTTATTTTAAAATAATGAAAACTTGTCTTGGAAGACGCACTTTCCCTCTCTCCTTGCCACATCAACAAAAATACTCCCTACTAAAGACTTTTTTACCACTCATACCCAAAATCATCCTATTTCATAAAATTTTGTTATATTTTAAGAACAGCATTAATTTTGCCAAAATAAAATGTGGAACTATATATAAGTTGGAGCATGCACTTAGTCACCCTGCATCAGATTGCATTAATGACTTGGGGAAATGAATTGAAATACGAAAGAAAAACATAAATTGAAAAAGAAAAGAAAAGAAAAGAAAAACAATGTAAAAGTATAACCCAACCCAATAATATATTATAATTACTATAAAAGGAAAACAATGGTCTGAACTCTGGATTCCAAGAAACAACAAAAACATTACGGATTTGCAGTAAACAACAAGGAACAATGGCTGAAGAATAAAACCCTAATCATAATAATAATGGTAAGAAAATATTGAATCAGGAAAGAATGATATTTGATAAATCCATCCTAACAAAGTTGAGACGCTCGTCATTGATCCAACTATACTTGTCTGCGAAAGGGTTTATCGTGTTCTTTCTTGGTATTGGATAACGATCCATGCAATGCTCCCACACATTCCCATTTCCAAGATCTTTCATCACCTCCCAAACACAGTTATTGCACATAAACCCAGCTCCCAGGCTTATCATTAGGATTTTATCGTCTTTCTTAAGCCTCTTTTTCGCTTCCATATACCCTAGCACATACCACAGTCCCCCAGCCGATGTGTTCCCGAAACGATGGAGCGCCATTCGAGCCGGTTCCATGTCGTATTCGTTCAGCCCTAAGCTCTTTCCCAGCCCATCGATCACCGCTCTTCCTCCTGGGTGAATGCAGAAATGTTGAATCCTGGTTTTCAAATTCAAGCTTGGTTTTGCGGTTTTATTGTTGGTTTTACAGATGGAAATAACGGCGAATCGGATTAGTTCTCGAATTGGTAAGATTTTGGGGACTAACACTTTGAGGTTCATGGTAAAAGCTTTAGCTGCAGCTTTTGTTAGGTTCCTTGTAAGGAGAAAACCGTTGTAACCTTGTTGGTCTTCGATTTGGATGCAACATCCGTATGCTTCGTCGTTCGATCCGATGTTGGTTCGGACAGAATGCTTTAATTTCATCAATGCTTTATGTTTCAAACACGGTTTGTCTGTTAAAAGAACCGAACATCCGCCTGATCGGAACAGGCAATTCGACAACATCATCGAATTCTCCTTGCCGCAATACCAATGGGGACCGATCGTTTCGGAGCTCACAACCACCGCGAATGCGTTCTTGTAACTCTTGAACAAGTTTTGGACGAGGTCAATAGCCACCATGCTTGCACTGCACCCCATACCCGACAAGCTGAAAGATTTAATGTTGTCCCTCATCCTGTATCGGTTCACTATTCGAGCAGTCAACGACGGGGACGGGGAGAAGAGCGACACATCAACAACAAGTATATCGATGTCGGACGGTGAAACATCTGTCTTGGAAAACAGGTTGTCGAGTGTCCCAAACATGATTTCATCCATTTCTTCATGAGCTTCCATTAGGGTTGGAGTTTCCTCTCGACCTGCAAGCACATTTCTTGGGCCATAAGTTTCTTCACCAAGACCAGAGTTCACCATTGTTTGTAACAGAAACCTGTATTGGTCCAGACCAAGATTCTTGTTCCTCAAAACAATTTTTACACAGGATTCAGTGTCGAGTTTCCTGTCGTCGGTTGCTTTGAAACACTCATAAGCTAACATGTAACAGCTATGACTTCTCATTTGGGAAAACCTTTTGTAAAAATAGGAAATAGTGCAGAAAAGAACTAAAAAACATACTGTTATCAACAACTCCATTGGTTGAGGAAAAGAGTGAGAGAATATTATTACCAGTGACCTTTGTCTGTGTAAGTCAGTCATGCATGGATATTTATATTAATATAAGCTTAAAAAAAAACTATTTTTCCACCTAATTAAATACTTCAACTTCAATTTTTTAAAAAAACAATTAAGTGCGTATATTTTTTTCAGTACTTTAATAGTAACTCTATTCCTAATTTTTTTAGTTAAAGTTATTTCGTGTCACAATTACGGCGTGACATGTAGTAAAAAATTTTATAAAAATAAAAATTATTAAATTATTAAATTTTTATAAAAACATAAAAATATTAAAACTTAGAAAAATATAAAAAATTGTAAAAAATATAAAAAAAATTGTAAAATTTTATAAATATCATAAAAAGGCCCTTTAACAATTGACTTTAACTGTTGACTATTAAAGTTAACCCCTAGTTTTTTTTAGTTAAAACCATCATATGTCTGCAACACAGCATAACATGTGGCGAAAAATGATAAAAAATAAAAATGAATAAAATGTATAGAAATATTATAAAATAATTTTTTTGGTACTATAGTTTTTATAACATTTTACAAATTTTATATTTCTTTATTTTTTTATAATTTTCTTACGATTTTATAAATTTTTTTCTATATTTCTATATATTTTATAAAATTTTTGATTTTTATAAAAAATTTAAAATTTTTTATTTTTTTTACGATTTTTGTAATTTTATATATTTTTATTAAAATTTAATAATTTTTATAATTTTTTTAACTTTTATTGATTTTTATTTTTTATAATTCTTTTGCAACATGTCACGCCGTGGTTGTGTCACAGAGTGGCTTTAACTAAAAAAAGGTAGGGGCAATTAACTTTATCTGTCAACCATTAAAGTACCAAATTGAGTGCAAAAAAATAAAAATAAAAAAACAATGGCTTAATTGTTATTCTTTTAAAAGTTTGAGGTTTTTTTTATACATTCTGACAATTTAAATATGTAATTAAGTGAAAAAAAAAACAGGAGCTTAGTTGCTATTTTTGAAAAAGTTTTGAGGGTTTTTTTACGCCATTAAACTTAATATTTTTTTTAAAAAAATAATTATAATTCTTGGATTTTTTTAAAATTAAAAAAGGGAATTATTTGACGGCTTTAATGCAATAAATTTCTCAACAACTGCTTTATAGTGCTTACAGCTGTTAATTGATAGTGGGGGAAAGATCAAGTTGTGTGGGAAGGTTAAAACCATCTCTCGTCTTCTTTTTATTTTTATTTTTCCTTAGACATTAAATGTAGCATAGTTGTCATTATCGAACCACGTCCATTTTAAAAGATACAAAATTTGACTTCCATTCTAGATTCCATCTCAACTTTTTCAAGTTACTTCAATGACTTATTCGATAATTAAAATATTTTTTAAAACAAATTTATGGTGAAAGGTAACGAAAAATTTCAAATTAAGCTTTCCATAAGTGAGGCAGTAGGTTGCATAATTTACCCCTACGAACCAGACCATAATTAGTTTTCTAATCATAATAATTTACAAATCATGTGAGGTCCATCAGTTATAAATGTTGGTTATGGGCCTCGCCCCCTAAAATAAAAAATTTCATTTTAGGTCATTAAATTTTTTTAAAAATTTTAAATTAGTAAAAGTAAAATTATACTTTGCCTCCCCTAAAATTATAAAAATTCAATTTAATTCTTTACAAATTATAAAAATATAAACTATAAAAAGTTAAAATTTTATTCGACCCCCCTAAAAAAATTTTCTAACTTCGCCCCTGGTTCTACGTAATTTTCTAATAAACCTCGTGTTTTTATATTTTAGTTGATATTTTCGGTGCAATTAAATTACCAAGAAAAAAAAAAGAAATTTATTTCTAGACTCAGATCAAGCCTAACAAAACCAATCGCTCCATTTTTTTTTCAATATTAAAATTCATATTTATTATTAAATTTAAATATAAATTCTGGCCCGTCTATATCAGAATGACTCGACTATAACAGCTATAGTGGTTAAATTGAAACAGTCATTCACAATTATTATCTTTATTCATTTTTCTGACCTAACCATAGTGCCAATCACATTGCTTGCTACAAAACATTCATGCACATAAATTTTCCCTACAAATTAATACTAGACTACCATGACGCTTGGAAAAAATAGTAAAATAAAGGGAAAAAGTAGCATATAATTTTGGATATCACACAGTTATATAATAATAAGATACAAAGAAATGTAGTCATGGCATGTGAATGTGAAGGATGTGTAAAGTGTGTAACTGTATATTAAGGCGTAGACTTTGGTGCCGTTAATAATATTAATGAATAATAAGGTAACAAAACTTTATAATGAAATATAGGAACAAAACACTGATTATGAGGGGACTGCTATGAAGCCATTGACGATATTCATGCAGTGGTTGAAAAGCCTTAGACCTGTAGCCATCGAAGCTGAAGTAGTAAACCACTAAAGTGCATGCCCATTGTTTTGGAGGAAAACTTTCGTCACCTCGACAGAAGCGAATAGTTATTTTTTTAATAAGTAATTTCAATATAATCACCAAATTTAATTTTTTTTAAAGAAAAGAAATTTTTTGTCACTAGTTGTATATGTACATTAGATCCGATCACTTCGCCGACTAACAATTTTTGTTCGAGAATTGTTCTTATTCGTCTCCCACATACTCTATACTTTAACCCCCTTAATTCACATCGCTGATATAGTAACGAGACATCATCAGTCTAATGAGAAACCCATCATGTTACCTAGACCTATAGACAAGTGTTCAAAACTAGTACTCATGCCCACCTATAACTACCATGCCCTTCATCAATGCATAAAAAAAACTCTGTATCGTGTGAACCGTTGTTCTCTTTATACGTTCTTTTTTTTCAACAATTAATATGATAAATATGGATTGACATGAATGATCCCAATGAGAATATCCCTAAAAGTAGAGATATTGTTAGTAACCTTATTACACAAGGCTTTCAGGATGGTCTAAGTAGTCAACCTCAACCAAATG
Organism: Gossypium hirsutum; assembly: GCF_007990345.1. Classification (NCBI taxonomy): domain Eukaryota; kingdom Viridiplantae; phylum Streptophyta; class Magnoliopsida; order Malvales; family Malvaceae; genus Gossypium; species Gossypium hirsutum. Next base: position 97,607,909 of record NC_053428.1, on the reverse strand, counting down.
CACGCCATTACAATCCTTATAGTGACTCTTATAAAAACCTGTAACACCTCTTACTCGATTCAGAATCTGGCCAAATAATAGGCATCACATTGGTCACCTTGGTTACCTAATTGATCAAATATACAATCAAGCCATAGTTAAGCACATGTTATTGTCGAGACCATTTTTAAACCGAGTTTTGAAAAATGAGAATCGACTTTAAGAAAAACGAAAACGGGAGTCGTCACCAATCTTTTTTAGGTGTGATTGGATCACCTTATAAAATGTTTTGCTTTAAAACATTAATTTTGGTCTACGAAAGTCAAGAAAACAGATTCGGGAGTCGGTTACATACGAGGAAGGGTTAGGATCTCGTAATGCCCAAAAATTAGTACCTAATTGATTATCAAATGTCTTTAATGTCGGAAATTTGAAAGTTTTAATATGCAAACCTCTTTTAATTAAAATGTCTCAGTTTTGAAAATTAAGGCTCACTTATTTCAAACGAATCAAAACATCACATCCAGCAAGTTAGGATGCAACATTTTAAAACCTTTGAAACTAAGCTCGTCTTTCGAAAATTTCTATCTCGAAACAACAAAACGCCATATCCAGTAAATTAGGACACTATGTTTTGAAATCTCGAAATAATTGTTTAAGTTTTAAAAACTCAAAATTACTTAAAAGGGTGCTTGACTATTCGAATTCAACGAGAAAAGTCGCAACCCAGTAAGTTAGGGCACTACCTTTCTCGAAGTTTCCAAACATCATGCATTGCCTTTTATTTTTCTTTTTTGAATTAAGTGAAATATATCTTTTGGTTTAAAAAATAATGATGCGTTTTGTATATCACAAGAAATTAAATAAATCTAATTACAATATACATGTTCTATCATTTCATGCAAATATAGTGTAGAAAATAGTAATAATGGCATAAATTACACAATATACATTATCACTTTATGCATATGTCATGTTCATGCATTATTGTTACATGCAAAAATACAACATAGAGTATAATAATAATATAAATTACATAACACCTATATATAACAACATTGCATGCAAATGTACCTTAAATTAATATAAATAATTAACTTCCATGCAAATATGTAATAACCATAACAAATAATTTACTAAACAATAACGAAATATGAAAAAAAAGCAAAGTATAAACTTATGAAATATAAATCAAATAAAGATATTCATAAATTTTAGACTAATATGAAAATAATAAAAGAAAACCCAAAAAAATGATTAATATATAAAAACCATATTATAGGATATAATACCTTAATAATGTACTAAATATTAATATTACACATATTTATTTAGTAATAAAATATATATATAACTAATGAGTGATAAAATAGTATATATTTTATAATGAAATAAAAGTAATGTAAATGATAATATATATATAGTAAATATTTAGTGTATAATATAATTTATAACCAAAATATATAATAATATAAACCATATAATAAGTAACATAAAATATATATATAATAAAATGTAATATGTAATAAAATGTAAATATAATGAAGGATAATATATATACTATTATTTAATTAAAATTTACACAATTAATAATAATACATAATTTTTTTAAAAATAATATATATAAAATATATAAATAAATATAACTTATAAGTAAAAAATAATATAATAAATAATATGTGAAATAATATATACTATTTTTTTATAATTAATATTTATAGATATAAAGTATTTAATAGATTATAAAAAAAATATTTTAAAAGGACTATAATAAAATAAAATTAAAGTTTTAGGGCTAGTTTAAATAATAATAAAAAATTTGGGCCTTCTGGAATGCGTGTTAAAACCGAGGGACTCATTGGGCAAAATGCCTTAATCCGAAAACGACACCGTTTCCCCAAATTGAATTTTAAAGCACTGTGAGGACCAAATTGAAACAAAATTAAAACATTAGAGCTAAATTAAAAAATAGATAAAATGAAATTATAAATATTAAAATTGCGAGAGGACCAATTGGGAAATTAACCCATTTTACAAAAAACACGCGGATCCTCCCCGGGTAATCGGGTCCACACGCGAATCCCCTATTGAAACTGTGCCGTTTTAGTGCTTATTGAACTAAGTCAAAACGACACCGTTTTGCACTGCTATATATATCAGAACTTAAGCCTAAAATTTTTTTAGTTATTAGTTTTTAAAAAAAACTTTGAAAAGCTCTCTAAAAGAGAGTAGAGAGCAGTCCTCCGGGCTCCGACCTCCGTCGAGCCGAGCCCCGGTCATCAGAATCACGCGCCCACGCACCGTCGCCGACCTCGCCCCGTATGGCAGTCAGAAGCCCAAAGTCTCGATTTTTCGAAGCGATTTCAAAGGTAAATTCGCTTTTTATTTATTTTAATGGTACTTGCATGTATTTAGAGAAGAAAAAAAAATGAAAAGGTAAAGGTAAAGGTATATCACCTTTAAGAAACTGTATGTATTTGGCTTTTGTATTCCTTGTTAAAAATCTCCCCCTTCGTTTACAGGTTACAAAGGAGGCTTTTATAGCCACTGTTTCTATTACATTTTGGGAAGAAATCTTTTATTTCTTTCCATATTTGTTTTGCTTGTTTGCTACTGTGTCTTTCTTTCTTTTGCAGGTAATCAAGGAAAGTAGACCACCGGTGTTGATTCGGCCGTAGACCACGGCATGGTTCGAAGCCCGGGAATCACGGCACTGATTCAGGTCGCTGCGAGACGAACGGACACGAGTCGAAGGGGTGTGACTCTTGGTCTGATTGCGGCGCAAGTTCTTCTGTCGCTTGGTATGGCTTGGGAGTTGCGGTGCAAACCCTAGCTAGGTTTTCCCGAAACTGAAAATAAGTTGGGCCAATTGGGCCTACTAAGTCTTGGGTTACTGGCCTAGTTCAGGGGTATTGGGTATTTGATTGTAAATGGGCTACTGGGTTAAGCGGGTTTTGGGCTTATTGTAACTGGACTTTAATAAATAAACATTTATTTATTATTTATTTTTTCTGGTTTTAAGGCCCGGGTAAATTTGGGCTATTGCAGTTATAACAAACAATTAATCATTTCAAACTTCCACAAACCATTGCAAAAAGAAAAAGAAAAGAAAAGTTCAAACAGGCCTTAAAATGAAAAAGGAAGTCCAAAATACAAAATTAGGGAGGCATGCCACGTTACTTGGGTCCAATGTATCAATACATAGTAACATGGCTCAAGATTCTAAGATCATATCTCGAGACTTGTTTGCTCTGGAACTACTTGAGACTTTGGTGTCATGTCTCAAGAAAAATCTCGAGACTTTAGCCTATAAATGTTTATCCTATCTCAACACATACGTAGAATTGAAGAAAAATAAGCTTGTAAGTCATGCAAACATGCTTCTAAGTGCATCCAAAACATACTAACAATGACCAAACTATGCCAACACATTTAACATACCAAAGTACACTCAAAACATGTAATTCCATATTCATATATTAACTAAATAAAAATTTGACTACCTAAGTAAAAAAAAAAAAAAAACTTTCATTCCATATGCGATTCAAGTAAATATTTGGTTGGTTAATTTTTTTATAAGATGTGACATTTTTATAATTATAAGCATGTTTTGAATTATATATGTGATTGTATATATTTTATTATTTATATGATAAAGTAATTTTGCCAAAGTTGTGATTCCTAGAAATTAAAGTGGTTGTAATTATTATTTTAATAGTTTTTTGGGATATATAATTATATCATGAAATATCATCTCCATTTAAGAATTATTTTACTTATTCTTTTATAATAATTTATGATAGTCCAAAAACAGACATAAGTATAATGTTATTGAATCTTTTAATGAATCTTGGAGAATTGAGACGCATCAAAGATCGATTGAGACAATGCAAACTCGACCCAACCAACTGGAAAAAGACCGACGATTGTTCGGAGATGAAAGATGTTGGTGGTCCAATAGTGGTGGTTGACAGTAGTGATCGAAGATGGCTCGACAGTGGCCCATGATGGTCAACAACAACGACATCAACCGTGGTAGCAGCGGAAGTCTGTGGTGGTGATAGAAGTTTGACAGTAGATCCTTTGGTGCTTTTCGAGTCATTTGTGGTTTTGAGGAAAAACCTCAAAAATTAGGATGTTTGGCTTTTACCAAGAAGACCCAAAGTATGTTATTTTTATTTTTTAGGATGGAATCATGGAAACTTTGGTTAGCCAGTCATTTAATTTTATGTTTTTTTGTGATAGCATGATAATATTTAAATTAACAACAAAGTTTGTTCACGCGTATATATGATAAGCATGCCATATATTTTAGGAAAAGAATATCACATGTACTTTTCATATATTTATTAATCATTCTTGATTGAAAACGAATATAAAAAACCTTGTATGTTTTTAAAAGATTGAGTAGGAGAAGGTCCCTAAACAAAACCTATGGCCTCTATCGATGATCTCTTGTGATAGCATGAATTGGACCTAACCCAAGTAGACATTAACATGTGGTTTTCACTGAGAAGATTTTCTAAAATAAAGAAAAATTATCTTGTAATCTTATGATAGTTGACCGGCCACGTTGTAGGTATTATCATGCATTATAAAAGGCAAATTTTCCTTTATAAAGGACAACTAGTCATACATGTTACTCGTTGAGATTGTCTCAAGATGACTCAATCATGGAGCATGGAAAGCTTGATGTTAAGTTGATGGTTATACGCTCAAGATCATTCTAGTTAAGAAACTTCCTAAAAAGCAATGCTTAAGTTAGAATAATGGCCAAACGTGAACCAATTATTAATACGGGTGAATGCCTAAGGAATTAGGTTCACGCATTAATTGGATGGAAATCCATATTCTTAATAGTTGTTTAAAATTTCCTCAAGGTGACTTAATTTAACGGGTGTAGGAATTATTGTTGTAACAACTTATACATGTTTTCAAGGTTTAATGTAAGACACATGCATCATCTTAATGCATAATCTATTTTGTAAAATGTTTCCCTAATATTTATTACATACAAATATATTAACGAATGAATATTTTATTTTTCAATTCGAAAAATGACACCTACTCCCTTACTAAACATACTTATTGAGAAAAAATTGAACGCAAATAACTATAATGAATAGAAAATGAACCTTATGATTTGTTCTGAGCTGTGAGAAACTCAAAGCAATCCTTAATACTAAATGCCCACCAGTCACTAAGCTTGGGAGGAGCTTGATGAGATAGCTCATTACTATATGCTAGCAAGCCTGACTAACACCCTTTGTAAGAAACTAGAGAGCTATAAGACTGCTAAAGAAATTCTAGAAAAACTAGAGGATATGTTCGGAGGACAAGCTACCTTAGCTCGACAGTCAACTATAACTAGTTTTATGAATGTTGAACAAAAGCTCGACATTTCGGTCAAAGACCATATAATCACTCTTATAGGCTACTTTAAGGTCATGGATAATGAAGCCAATCAAGACCAAGACACACAAATAGAGATGATGTTCAAAAGCTTTTCCAAGGATTTTGTAGTCTTTAGGGCTTCATATAACCTTAGAAACAAGAATATGAAACTAACACAACTCATGAAGGAGTTATAGTCCTATGAGTTAATGTTGAATGACGATCAACTGGTCCAAAAAGTAGAAGCAAACTTAGCGGTTGCTTCTTTCTTTAAAGGGAAGGGAAAACATGTTAAAAGAAATAAGACTAAGTCCTCTAGGCCATCTAAAGTGGAAAGGAATAGAACTAAGAAGCCTAAATATGTATTTAAGCCTAAATGTTTCTTCTGTGATAAGAAAGGGCATTTCAAGGCCAACTGCAAAGAGTGGAGGATTACCTAGCCATTAAGGGAAAATGTATAGAACTCTTTATAATAGAAATTTTCTTAGTGAAAGATTTGATAGATCATTGAGTCATTGATTCTGGAGTCACTAACCATGTGTGTGTTTCACTATTGGGGTTCGAGGAAACGAAAGATCTTAGTTTTGATGATTTTAGGAAGAATAGAAATTTGTAGATTGAAAATGGGGCAAGTCTAGCAGTTGAAGCAGTGGGAGACATACATCTTAATTTTGATGGTTTTAGAAAGGATATTTTGAAAGACGTTTTCTATGTACCAAGTTTCAAAAGAAACTTAATTTATATTGCATCTTTATTTAAAGATTGCTTGACCTTAACTTTTAATAATAGCATTGCAATACTTAGAAATCATGCTCTTATTTGTAATAGATGGATGAATAATAATATCTATTTTATCAGACCAAAAATGTACACATTGCTTAAAAATTCTCACTCTAATGAGGTGTACCTTTGGTATTTGAGGCTTGGTCATATTAACCAAGAAAGAATCACTGGACTTGTCAAAGATGGCACTTTAAGTTTTCTTAAAGAATTTGATCTTACACAATGTGAAATTTTTTTTGGAAGGTAAGATGACTAAGCGATATTTTAATGCAAAAGGAATAAGGGTCGTGAAACCCTAAAACTTGAGTACATTGACGTATAAGTGGTTATGATTATTACATAAACTTCATAGATGATTATTCCAGATGTGAGTATATATAGCTAATGCACCGAAAAAGTGAAACCTTTTATAAATTTAAAAATTTCTGTACAGAAGTGGAGAAATAACTAGGTTTACCCAGAAAGACACTTCGGTCTGATTAAAGTGGAGAATATTTATCGGATGAGTTCTTAAGGTATTTCATAAAACAATGGGATATTATCTCAGTTAACCTGATTGAGAGCTCCACAATCCAACGACATGGTAGATAGAAGGAATTAAACTTTTTTAGACATGGTTTAATCAATTTTATGTTATTCGAAGCTACCAATATCCTTTTGGGGATACGCCTTACAAATAGCTTTCTATATAAATTGTGGCATGAAAAGAAGCCAAGTCTAAATCATTTAAGGATTTGAGGATGCCTAGCCCATTATTAGGTAAAGATGTGATGAAGTTGGATTCATGGATTGAACTATGCATGTTTGTGGGATATCCTATGGGAACAAAGAGTGGTTTGTTTTGTAACCCGAAAGAGTAAATAGTGATAGTGTTGAATCATGCTACCTTTCTTAAGGAAAGTTACATGAACAAATTTAAAGCTCGAAGTAAAGAATTACTTGAGGAACTTTTAGAAAATTCACAAAGCCCTACAATAATTATTCCAGAACCAACTTCTAATAGTAGACTTGCAAACGGTCAGCAAAATAGAGAGCTTTGTCATAGCTAAGGTCTCTCGTAGGCTTGAGTTTTTCCAATCTGAAGAAAGTGTTCTAAACATTAAGTCTACAAAACACAATGATGATGATGACCCACTCACATTTGATGAAGCGATGCAAAGTGTTGATTTCAAACTTTAAGAAATAGCTATGAAAGCTTAGATGAATTCTATGCAATCTAACTTAGTTTAAGAACTTGTAAACTTCCTGAAATGGATGAAACCTAGAAGGTTTAAGTGAATCTACAAGAAGAAAAGAAATATGGATAGAAATGTGGAAAATTAAAAAGCCAGACATGTAGCAAAAGTTTATATTTGGAAACAAGGTATTGATTACGAAGAAACCTTCACTTGAGTTGCCATGCTCAAGTTAATCTGCATATTGTTATCCATTATGATGGCTCCCGATTATGAGATCTGAAAAATGGATGTCAAGATAACATTCTTGAATGACTATCTCGAAGAGAGTATTTATATGATGCAACCCATCAGATATATAGCTAAACAAAATGATCACAAAGTTTGCAAACAACTTAGATCTATATATAGGCTTAAGCAAGCATCCTGCTCATGGAATCAAATATTTGATTTAGTGATCAAAATTTTTGGGTTTGAGCAAAACTTAGATGAACCTTGTGTTTATAAATGTATTGGGGATGAAAAGGTGGTCTTTCTCGTTCTATATGCCGTTGACATCCTACTAATTGAAAATGATATAGGAAAATTGTCATCAGTTAAATTATGGTTAACTCAACAATTTAGCATGAAGGACTTGGGAGAAGCTAATTTTGTTCTAAGTATTTGAATCCTAAGGGATTGAAAGGAAAAAGTGATAGCATTATCACATGCTTCATACATAAATAAGATATTGGAACATTATGCAATGATCAATTCTAAGAAGGGAACCTAACCCTCAATATCAAGGTTTCATCTCTCTTTGGAGGACTGTCCTAAGGCAATGAAAGAAAGCGAAAAAATGAGAAGGGTTCCTTATACTTCTATAGTAGGAATTCTCATGTATTTTTTATGAACACATCTACATATCTATTTTGTAGTAGAGTTGGTGAGTTGATATTAGACAAATCCCAGTCTAAGATACTGATAAACAGTTAAGCATATACTCAAGTATTTACGGAGAACAAGCGATTATATGCTTTTGTATTTTGGAGGAGACGTTACTCCTATCGGATATACCAATTTTGACTTTCAAATGTGTCGGGATTCAAAGAAATTGGCATCGAGTTGATTCTTTGTCCTAGGTTGCAGGTCCATAGTGTGGAGAACTGTCAAGCAAAGTTGTGCTATTGACTCCAGTATGAAGGTCGAATATGTGCCTACTTCTGAGGCTACAAGAGAAGCAATATAGATTCAAAAGTTCCTTACAAATCTTGAAGTCATTCTTTGTATGGAAAAAAAATATCACACTGTATTGTGGTAATAGTGCAACAATAGCTAAACCAAGGCAATTAGAAACTATAAGAGGATGAAACTCATTGATAGAAAGTATCACATCATAAGGGAGGCAGTAGTAGACGAAGTCATGGATATAGTTAAATTCACATAAGAAGATAAATTTACAGACCTGTTTACCAAGACTCTACTAGCTAGGAGCTTTGAAAAACATACAAAGAGCATAAAAATGCGAAATATGACTTATCCACTTCGCTAAGCCAAGTGGGAGACTGTTGGATCTGGTTCCCTAAGTGTAGTATATTCGTTTGTATACTTGTGTTTTTTTAATAGACTGGTTTAATAAAATTATCCATGAATTACATTAATACCTTTTAAATATTTTCCTCAATGATTTTTGCACGCAAAGCAAAATGGAACAAAATATTATCTCACTGGTTATTTAATATTTAACTAATACTAAGCGGTATTATGTGGTCAAATCGTAATACGAGAAGACAACTGATATTAGTAGATGAACTTAAACATGTCCATAGTCTAATAAAAAATGAGAAAATGATTAAAATACTAACATGTCATCTATCAAGTTCAATTGAGGAGATACTTTGTTGTGAGCATCGAAGTAGATCACTTCTAGAAGATAGAGACATAGATGTAACTAACTAGATTGAAAGTACATCGGACATGACCCAAATAGAATAGATCCTAAATTTTTTTATAGATTTATTCACTTGTGACATTCATAGTGTGACATACCTTAATACTGAATGGATGGTGGGCTATATATGTGTGACTCATACACTTTAATGTAAGTAAAAGCCTGAGTTCAAATAGATAAGGAACCGAAAGCCGGTGTGTTGGGTATATGACTTCTACAGTATGTAGCAACATTAGCAATAGTGGAATTTATATCCCATAATATAGGTAAATGATATTCTCTCATTGACATTACATGATAGATAATGTCACACCTGAAATCCTTTTAACCCGAAAATTAAGAACTTTAGGGGTTAAATTGGAAGAGTTCGAAGTGGTCTCTACTGGAATGTTTGGAAAATATAGTAATTGAAATTGGATAGGGTCAAGAACCAAGTCAGGGTTGGTTGGATTAGAATCAACCGGTCACTTAGTGGAAAACAAATTAATTACGGATGAACGGTTGATATACAGTTGGAAACTACGCATGAAGGGTTATAAATAGCTGAGAAATGAATCCTTAGATGAATTCCTCTCAGTATGTTTCATTTTCTCCACTTCTTAAATTTCCATGGTTGCTTTGAGGAACAGATGATCAAGGAAAGCTATGCATGGAGCAACGATCAGGAGGTTTAAGTTGGAAAAGTAGATAAACCAATAAACTAGTAAGATTCTAATCCCATTGGTATACATAAGACTTAGAAAACAAAGTTAAGAGTTTCCAAAAACCATTTTAAGGATTCTGTATTTTTTTTTGTAAAATTGAGGTTTAAAATAAAAATAGTGGGTTTAACCCATGACTTGGTTTCCTTACTTAGCTTCCAGGAGGAAGAAAGCTCTAGTGTTGAGACAAGCTAAACAGACAAGGCGACGAGGTATCAGGTGAGTTTTTGTACTCAAACCCAAAACTACAAATGCATGATGCATGCTTTCATAAGATTATGAGTATTTTCCATCTTAGTTTAATATTCATGAATAAGGGAAATCAAGAAAGGGTGCAGACGAAGTTAAGAAGGGAAAAAGAGAGTAATTTTTTTAGATACCGTCATACAGTATTTCGGAGTGCAAATCATGATATGTGAAGCTCTGAGCCTTGTGGAAGGGACACTACGGTGTTCGAGCATCAAGCTATAGAATGGCAAAACAAAGGAATGGATGGAAAGCAATGGGGAGAGTGAATAAAATTTCTTGTCTAGGTCATAGGACCAATCGGAGGCTATACACCTAAAATTGAGTAACACCATAGCTGAAAGATGCTATGGCATTATGATATAAATGAGTAAGACCATGGCTGAAAGACACCATGGAATTGTGTTAAGTAAGATTAAGACTATAGCTGAAAGATGCTATGGCATCCAAGTAGTCCAATAGGACAGTAAAAACGGGGAATATAAGGTGTAATCCCTAGTTGGTGTAACAACCCATTTTTCAATGGTGTCGAAAACAATGGTTTTGAGGCCACAAATCTGACAAGTTCATAAATTTATTATTTAATATTTATGGGTCAAACATGATATTAAAATAAATTTTGAATTAGGAATTTATGCTATTTGAATGAATAATTAGGTTTAAGTGGTATGACCCTAAAGTTAAATGGTTTTAGAAAATAAGGTATCAAGACCTCATTTCTATAAATCGAGCTATAAATATATACAATATTTATGGAGTGTTATTAAGGTTGTATTAAAGTTTCGTTAAGAAATTTTGATGTTTAAATGATTAATTAATTGGAAAGGACTAAATTATAAAGATGTGAAATTGAATAGTTGTAGATTTATTTGTATTTAATAGATATAAAAGCATAAAATAAGGGCCTTAAGTAGTAATTCAACCAATTTTAAGGTTAGTGGATGATCATGGCTTGGCATTTGGTGAAATTTAGTTTAATATTTAAAGGTAAAATGGTAATTAGCCAATTAAACCAATTAAACTTTTTTATTTGGAAAAGGGGATGACCAAAACACCATTTTTTTAGGGAAGAAGTATTCGGCCAAATTGATTTTGATGCATGGTAAGTGTTTTGATCCTGTTTCTAATTATTTTTATGTTTTTAGGCTCGTATTAGCTTAATCTAGCTAACCCGGGGGTCACTTTGTTAATTTTTTAAAATGTTATGGAATGTGCCATTGATGAATTTGAGATGTTCTTGAAAGTTTATGGTAGAATCTTAAGCTTGGTTGCTAGATAGGACTATTTTGTAAAGTAATTTTTGGTAATTTTAATGTTTAAGGACTAAAATGTGGAATTAGTAAATGTACAAGAACTTACTATGAAATAATAGCAAATATGAGACTTTATAGGGTTCCAAACAATTCGGTTAAACTTGAAATTGAGTAAAAATGGTTAATTTGCATGTTTTGGGCTTTAGGGTCTAAATTGTATAAAAGTAAAATGTTAGGGGAAATTTTGTAAAAATTTCAAAAAGGACTTAATTGCAGAAAATGAACTAATTTTTCTATTAGAATTATAAATTGAATGGAATTATTATTTTAGATCAAGAACAAGTGGAAATCGAGGAGAAGAGAAAATTATCAAATAGCCCCTATACTTAGTCATTGCTACAATTTAGTCTGGTAAGTTCGTATGAATTGTAATCGTTATAATGTTAATTAAACTAAATTTTACTATATTTTTTAATGTAAATGAATCAATATATATGAGAATGTATCCGCATTATGACGAATTGACGGATATTGAGTCCTGGTTGAACTTTAAGAATTCTTAGGATACAAATGACATGCCATTAGGGATTTCATGTTTTGGATGTTGGTATTAAATGTCCTATTTATGGCTGAGGTCCTACATTTGTTGTGGATTCTCCATGGCTCGTGTGAGCAACATCGTGTAGCTTACATTCAGACTTACATCTCATGTGAGCAGGCCTATTTCACAGCTCGTGTGGGCATTGATGCAAAAGAAAAGCTACGGTTATTTGTAAAGGCACACTTCGTATGAGCTTTCCCAAGTATCCGACGTAATTCTAGATGGTTCAACGGGTAAGAAAAGGAATGGAATGGTAAGTGACTTAATGGAAAGCTTCATGACTATATGAAAGGGTTGATGCTTATGAAATGTATCCTATGAAATTCTACTTATGATGTAAATGAGTTTATATGTGTTGTTGATGAACCTATTAACATGTGAGTTTGATGATACTTGAATAGGCTTATACTAAACTCATTGCATTGGCAATGGTTTATGTTTAATCTGTGAATGGTAATATTGGAATTAGTAAGTAAGCAAATGGAATGAATAATGACTGTATGGTAACAATGATGAATTAAATGTTATGTTTATACATGGTTGATTTCATATGTATCATGAACAAGTATACTAACTTGTGAGTTTGATGGTGTTATATAGGATTTTATTAAGCTTATGACATTGGTAAAGGTTTATTACTTATTCTATAAATTTTATTATAGAAATGGTAAGTTATGTTTTAAGTTTGTATGAGCTTACTAAGAATTCATTGCTTATGTAGTTATTTTTCCTTGTTTTATAGATCGTCAGAAGCTCGATTTGGTTGGAAGCTCATCGAAGACCTATCACTGTAACACCCTAACCCGGGTTCGATGTCGACACCGGGTACGAGGCATTACCATTCACAAATCACATATATACGTACAAGTCGGATTATACAAGCCCGTCAAAACTTAAAAATTTTTCAAACTTTGTCTAAAACTTCTTATCATGGGCCTACAAGGCCCAAAACACCTTTTGGAAGCCACTCGAGACCAACTCGGGTCCTTTAACCAACACTAGGAAAATGACCTTTAAGATAGGGCACACGCCCGTATGGAACTTGAACATGTTCGTGCTGATGGACGTGTGGCACACACGGCCTAAGCACCTAGGGACATGCCCGTGTCCTATACCCATGTAGATTTATTTTTCAATTCGAACCTACAGGGTTTTCACACGGCCTAGCACACGTCCGTTTCCATGGCCCGTGTCCCTCACACGGCCTCGACACGCCTGTGTCTCAGCCCGTGTTTGAAAACCTTGACATTCTGTTTCTGACGTCAGCAATCCTTAAGGGTCACACGGCCAAGGCACATGCCCGTGTGCTAGGCCGTGCCCTTCACACGTCTGAGACACACAGTCGTGTCTCTGCCTGTGTGTTTACTACCATGCATACTGACTTGCAATTTTTATGTGCAGGGGACACACGGCCAGACAACACGCCCATAGGGCTAACCGTGTGCCACACACGGCTTAGACACACGCCCGTGTGTCAACCCGTGTGGACAAAATAAGGCTATTTACCAATCCTTTCTGCCACCCTTACTTGCACTAACCTACGTAACCTCTAACATGACAATTCCTGTAACACCCCTAACCCGTATCCGTCGTCGAATTAGGGTTACGAGGCATTAGTTAACTAAAAACATATTTTCGAACACACACACACACACACACACATAAACTCTCACCAATCTCGAACATAAATAACATCTTTTGCACATACTCAAAATAAAACCAATCAAAACTTATTACATAACTTAATAAGTAATTACACATTCAACCTAATATATATATATTGACATGTTCGAATATGCTATTATAGATTAGATACATATTGCATACTTGCCATAGATTTCAAGGCTACACTTAACAATTGAATTTATACCAATAATAGACTAAAACCATCATGGAACATTTTCCTAACTCATTACTTTTCATATCCGAATCTCATTAATTAATATACATACACATCCAAATTTTATATCATGGAACAAATGCGGAATTACAAATTATAATAAAAACAAAACATGATTCTTACATACCACATTATAAACATATTAAAACATATTTATATCAAATTTGAATATAACAAAACAACCTTAGATGCCAAATCTCTTACAACACATTGACTAAATACAACCATCTAATACATTTATACTTTTATCCATGTATATCATAACCAAACCAGCCACACAAAATCAACCAAACATTAACTTATACCAAAACATATAATACCTATCTCAATCATCATTCACTTTTAGCATATAACATTGTAATCAAACAATTTCAAACCACAATCAAACATAACCGAATTATCAATACCAAACTCATTAAACATTATAAATAAGCACACATGTAACCAAAACTAAGCATAATTACTAAGCCATTTTCGCATGACTTTATACAAAGACCAAAGTTCATTGATTCAAAACATAATCCAATCTATACATGCCACAAGTTCGAACATAGACTTTTAAAAATACCGAAGGTTGACGATAGTGTGGATGACTTCGATGACGATCCCCGAGCTCGTAACTTACAACAAAATCTATAAAACAGAGTAACAAAAACATACAAAGTAAGCTAACTTAGCTTAGTAAGCTTTAAGCAAATTAAACAACTCAAATGAATAATCAAAACATTTCAAATAAGCCGAATTGTATCATTAATGTTATACTTTAACACAAATAAGTTACCTTGGCCGAACACTAATATTTCTCATTTAGCATAATATTATTCAACTTTTGATTCCCAAAATAACACTATCTCAATTATGCTTACATTCAAACGTATATACTTATGAATTAAACTTAAATTTATAAACCAACATCATTCATTTGGTCTATTATAGAAAATCAAATATAATATCACATATATACATACCTATTTGGCCAAATATTCAAGATCCAATATATCATCTCATAAATACTTACTTGTATGGCCGAATACTCAAGGTTCATTATATCATCACATATGGCCAAATATACAAGTACAATATATCATCATATATGACCGAATATACAAGCTCAATATAACATCACATGTAGTCAAATATTCAAGTTTAATATAACATCACATGTGGCCAAATATACAAGTTCAATATATCATCACATATGTACAGACCTATATGGCCGAATATACAAGGTCATTTAGATCAACTTACATGCTCAATTTCCACATCAATGTGAAGTCCTATGGGCATAGGCTTGAAAATAAATCATCGGTATAAAACCTGCTAGGCATAAGCCTGAATTAAGCACCGACACAAAGCCTGCTAGACCCAAGGTCTAATATTTATTCACCGGCATTAAGCCTACTAGGCATAAAGCCCGATTATAATCACCAGCACAAGTCTTGCTAGCCTCAAAGCCTGAATATCACTATTACAAAGTTGTTTCGTACACAACTCCCATAACAAAAATTCCAAATATTTCATATCAATCATACGGACTTTCGAATAATATAACTTAATAGAATTAAATCTAAATACAATATTTCTATATTTAAACACATTCGGGTAGCTCTTTTATGAATCTATAGATTCCAAAACAACATATTAAACCAGATTACATTCAATATAAATAATGTTTAATTGCTTAAAAACTTACCTCGAATATCGACGAATGTTGTAAATCGGCTATTCAACTATTTTTGTTTTTCCCCGATCCAAGTCCGATTTCTTTTGTTCTTGATCTATATAATTTCAAATTAACCTCATTTAAACACAATTTCATTCAATTTAATCCAACAACACATAAATGAGAAAATTACCATTTTACCCCTAATATTTCATACTTCTACAAATTAGTCCTAATTGCACAAAACACAAAATACACAAAATCTCACCACATCATAGTTAGGTAGAATCCTCCTCATGCTTATACTAATCCATATATTTCATTTATTTTTCATTTTAGTCCTTAAATTTATTATTTTTGCAATTTAGTCCTAATAATTCAAATCATCAAAAACTCCAATACAAAACATATTAATGCAAAACATATCTTTCATAATTTATCATCAAACATCACAAAACACAAATATTCATCAATGGCATAACTCAAAATATTCACCAAAATAAAAAATTCAAGCATGGGTCGGGTAGTACTAGAAGCAACGATCTCAAAAACGTAAAAATTATCAAAAACCGAAACAAAACATACCTTAAATTTGAATCAACAATGGCCAAATACCTAGTTTCTTATTCTTTTCTTTCTTCTTTTATTTTCGGTAATAACAAAACAATATGAAACCTTATTTTATTTATTTATGTTATGATAAATTATATATTATTTCATAAGTTACCATATTAACCTTTGTTAATTTATACAAAACCAATATATACAAAGGTCATAGCCGTCCATGCTATAATTAAAAGGCAAATTTGCAACATAAATACTCCATATTAAAAAGCCACTAACACTTCAGTCCTTATGCTTTAAACTATCAAGTCTTCATTTTACACGCTTAAGCCCTTTTATTTAATTAAGCACACAAACAATCAAATTTTCATACGAAACTTTCACACATGCTAATTCACATATAATAAACACGAAAAATAATTTTTAAATATTTTTCTGACTCGAATTCGTGGTCCCGAAACCACCGTTCTGATTAGGGTCTAAATCAGACTGTTACAACTCCACACAACAATACAAGGTTTAATCAGCCACACAAGGCATTATCTCATTCATGCAAGTTACTCATCCATGAAAATATCATCATTTTCATATATCAATAATGAACATTAGCCATTAACCAAGACTGTGTACAACATGAAGGGATTCATCCCAAGCCAACACATTTAGCAAAAATAACATTGACACAAAACTCAAAAGTCTAAGCCCTATACATGCCATATTCAAAATAATAAAACCAACTATACCAAGTGCTTCGGTTGATAGTGTGATCGATGCCTCCGACGTCCGATGATCCTCGAGCTAATTAGGCGGCACTATAAGAAAATGAAAAGGAGTGGGAGTAAGAATAAAGCTTAGTAAGTTGCATGCAAATAAATATAACAACAACTTTACCATTCACCATCATGCTCATAATAAAAAAGTAGGCAGAAGCACAACTTACTCATCACTATTCAATACAATTCACATAGCATATATTGAGCTCACATCTCATACATTTCAAATAGGTACCTGTACCACTCACAGTATGGTTATACTTTTCTCGTTTGACTTAAACTGTAACTCTCACTGTTGAACCATTTGGAATTCTATCGGATATTCACTAAGCCTCAAACATAGGGTATAATGCCGGTGCCATGTCCCAGACATTATCTTACACTGGCTCATCCATCAAGTCAATGCCATGTCCTAGACATGGTCTTACACTGACTATCGAAACCAAGGCCGACGCCATGTCCCAGACATGGTCTTACACTACCTCTCACATATCCATATCGATGCAATGTCCTAGATATGGTCTTACACTAACACATCTCGTAGCCGATGCATGTCCCAGACATGTCTTACACTGGCTTACATCTCGAGGCCGATACATATCTTAGACATGTCTTACACTAGCTCTCGTCTCAATGCCGATGCCATGTCCCAGACATGGTCTTACACTGGATCTCATAATGTGGCCGATGTATGTCCCAGACGTGTCTTACACTAGCAGACAAATAACCCGAATGTCATAGGATGAATATTCGATTTATTTTCTAAGGTTCAAATAGGAGTTCTACTATCTCAATATTTATCATACATAATCATTTACACAAAAAAGAAATTTATGCTATATCAATACAAACACATATGATAACAATGTAGTTGCATTATTTACATACAACTTACCTCGAATTACAAAATGTAGACGACTAGTTCGGCTTAGTCCATTTACTTTGCTTTTCTCCGGTCTTGGCCCGGATTTTGTAATTCTTAATCTATAATGATGAAAATTCACAAATTTAATCATTTTATTAATCTAGGCACTCAACAGTTTAAAAAAAATTGGGAAAAATGACCATTTGCCCTATACTTTTACAAAATGACCATTTTACCCATAGGTTAGAAAATCGATTTTTATCAAATTTCTTCATATCTTAAGCCTAGTCGAACCCTTTTTACTCTTAAAGCAACCCAAAATTTCCATTCTTTCTCATATTTATCATCTAATTTTCAACTTATGCAAAATGGTCCCTAGTTAGGGTTTCCATGAAAACTACTTCACAAAAGCTGTTTATTACACAACCATAACTCATATTCTTCCATAAAATTTCAGTTAACAACAGATTTTATTTCATGGAAAAACCCTAGACTCTCAACCATTTTGAAAAATAGTCCCCTTATTAGAAAGCTCATGTTACAAGGGATCCAAAAATGCAAAAATCCTTGCAAGAGATACTAATGGCTGATATTTTGAACTCTCTAAACCCCTTTTTTGATGCTGAAAATCGGTGAAGAAGAAGAAATAAAAAGATGAAGCCTTTTGTTTTATTTTAATATTATTACTAGTCAAAATAGGTTATCAAAACCTCACATAATTTTGACTTTCTTGTCTCATGGCCGGCCAAGCACTATTCCAGGGTCTATTTACCCTTTAAAGACCCCCAATTAATAATACGTGGCAATTTAACACCCTTAGCTATCAAATTAAGCCTTTTGCACTTTATGCGATTTAGTCCTTTTTCGCAATTAGGCTCTCAAACGCTAAAATTTCTTCACCAAATTTTTCATGCACTAATATAAATATGCTATAACTCCAAAATAATAATAAAATACTTTCTATGACTTTATATTTGTGGTCTCAAAGCCACTATTCCGACTAAGCTCAAAATTGAGTTGTTACAATTCTCCCCCCTTTAGGGATTTTCGTCCCCGAAAATCTTACTGGTGAATAAATTTGGGTATTGCTCTCTCATAGTCTCCTCAGGTTCCCAAGTGGCTTCCTCGAATCCATGTCGATGCCATAAAAATTTCACCAGTGCTATACTTTTATTCCTCAGTTATTTAACCTCCCGAGAAAAAAATTTAACCGACTACTCACCATAAGTCATATCCGGCTGAATCTCAACCTCAGTTGGCGCGATCACATGCAAAGGATCCGATCTATAGCGACGTAACATGGACACATGAAACACGTCATGAATCTTTTCCAACTCTGAGGGCAAGGCCAATCAGTAAGCAACAGGCCCTATTATCTTGGTAATCTAATAAGGTCCTATGAAACGAGGACTCAGCTTGCCCTTCCTACCGAATCTGAGGACCTTCCTCCATAGAGATACCTTCAAAAACACCTTATCACCGACTTGAAACTAGATCTCATTTCGTTTCAAATCCATATAGGATTTCTGTCTATTTGAAGCGGCCTTTAAACACTCACAGATTACTCTTACTTTCTTCTCAATCTCTTTAACTAAGTCTACCCCGTGTATCTGATTCTCTCTCAGCTTGTTCCTATACAAGGGTTTTCGACACTTACGCCCATACAAAGCCTCATAAAGTGTCATTTTCAAACTCGATTGATAACTATTGTTGTAGGCAAATTTCACTAGCGGTAAATACTTTTCCCAACTGCCTTGAAACTCGAGAACACAACACCACAACATATCTTCTAAGATCTGAATTACTCTCTCCGACTGTTCGTCGGTTTACGGGTAGAAAGCTGTGCTAAAGTTAAACTTTGTTCCCAAAGCCTCTTGTAACTTCTTCCAAAACCTCGAGGTAAACCTCGACTCTCCATCTGACATAATCGACAAGGGCACTCTATAAAGCCTCACAATTTCGGAAATGTACAAGTCGGCTAGCTTATTGAGTGAGAGGTCTGTATGTATCAGGATAAAGTGAGCTGACTTTGTCAGTCGATCAACCACAATCCACACGGTATCTTTCTTCCTCGAGGTTACCTGTAAACCTGTCACAAAATTTATAGGAATCCGATCCCACTTCCACTCGGGGACCATGATAGGCTGAAGTAAACTCGAAGGTACTTGGTGTTCGACTTTCACTTGTTGACAAATTAGACACTTAGAAATGAACTCTGAAATGTCTCTTTTCATTCCCGACCACCAGTACATTTTCTTCAAGTCATTGTACATTTTTACACTGCCTTGGTGAATAGACAAACAACCACTATGTGCCTCTCGTAGAATCTTTTGAATGAGCTCATTATCCTTGGGCACACAAATTCTATCTCGGTATATCATACAAACATCGGCACCAATTCAAAATTTTGATTCATTTCTCGCCTCACACTGATCCATCTTAGCTTGCAAGCCTTTATCACCTTTCTGAGCCTCACAAATTTCTTAGAGAAACGTCGATCTAACCTTTAATTCTGCTATAACTGAACCATCCTCTGAAAAGGTCAATTGGGTGTTCATTGCTCTCAAAGTAAATAAGGATTTTCTATGCAATGCATCGACGACCACGTTCGCCTTTTCTGGATGGTAGTCGATAATCAACTCATAATCCTTTATCAACTCCAGCCACCACCATTACCGTAAATTCAGCTCCTTTTGAGTCATCAAATACTTTAGGCTCTTATGGTCAGTAAATACTCGGCATCTCTCACCATACAAATGGTGCCTCCAAATTTTCAACGCGAATACAATGGGGGCCAACTCTAAATCGTGCGTCGGGTAGTTTTTCTCGTATGGTTTTAGCCGTCTCAAGGCATAGGCTATCACCTTGCCTTCTTGCATGAGCACGCACCCTAACCCATTCAAGGATGCATCACTATACACCACAAACTCTTTTCCCAGTTCTGGTTGCACCAAAACTGGGGCTTCGGTCAATAAATCCTTTAGTTTCTGGAAACTCTGTTGGCACTTATCATTCCATTCGAACTTGACCTCTTGTTGTATCAGTCTATTCATCGGAGTAGCTATCATTGAGAATCCTTTAACAAATCATCTGTAGTACCTAGCTAAACCCAGAAAGCTTCGAACCTTTGTCACATTCCTTGGCACTTTCCACTCAACAATAATCGAGATCTTACTTGAGTCAACTCTGTTCCCATCACCCAACACAATTTGTCCCAAGAATCCAACCTTTGTAGCCAAAATTCACTCTTACTGAACTTGGCATATAACTGCTTATCTCTTAAGGTTTGGAGAACCATTCTCAAATGCTTCGCGTGCTTGCTCTCATCACGCGAATAAATCAATATGTCGTAGATAAAAATGACGATGAACTTATCCAAATATGGTTAAAAAATACGGTTCATTAAGTCCATAAATACCGTAGGAGCATTCGTTAAACCAAAGAGCATGACAAAGAACTCATAATGGTCGTACCTCATCCGAAAAGCAATTTTCGGTACGTCTTGCTCCTTAACCCTTAACTGGTAGTAGCCAGACCTTAAGTCGATCTTAGAAAACACAGTGGCTCCCTTCAACTGATCAAACAAATCATTGATCCTTGGCAAGGGATACTTGTTCTTCACAGTCACTTTGTTAAGTTATCGGTAGTCTATGCACAAATCTCATCGATCCGTCATTCTTTTTCACAAAAAGTACCGGAGCACCCCATGGTGAATAGCTCGGTCTTGCAAAACCTTTATCCATTAAATCCTGTAATTGAGTCTTCAACTCCTTCAACTCTGTTAGAGCCATTCTATATAGTCGAGATAGGTGCTGTACCGGGGTCTAACTCGATACCAAACTTAACTTCTCTGATTGGAGGCAACCTGGGTAACTCTTCTAGAAATACATCCGAGTACTCGCATACCACAGGCACTGTCTCAATTTTCACTTCAGACTATTTGGTGTTCAACACAAATGCTAGGTAGGACTCATACCCTTTTCTCAAATATTTCTCGGCAGTCAAAGACGAGATCAGTACTGATGAGTTATCCGGTTCACCTGATTCAACCCGAATAATATCCCCATTCTCACATTTCATTTCAATCAACTTGCTACCATAATTCACTATCACATTATGAGCAATCAACCAATCCATGCCAAGAATTAGATCAAATTCATCAAACAGTAGTAGCATGAGGTTAGCCGAAAAACAATGACCTCTAATCATTAAAGGGCAATCTCTGCATACTTTATCAACTATCACATGCCTACTATAACAACCCAATTTTGACCCTAATTGGAACGGTGGTTTCGGGACCACGAATTTGAGTCAGAATAATATTTAAAATATTATTATCGTCAAAATAATATTTAAATATTATTTTCTATGTTTAAAATGTGTGAAGTTGCTTTTTTGAAAGTTTTGTTTAAAAATTTTAGTGTTTGGAGGTCGATTGATGAAAAAGGGTTTAATCGCGTAAAATAAAAAATTTAAGGGTTAATGTATAAGGGCCAAATTATGATTGTTTTTATACTATGGAATATTAAGGTTGCAATTTGGACATAAATAGGAATTAGTGGCCGGCCAATATGCATGAATAAATGAATTGTTTATTATATTTTATGGCATTATGGTATATTTTAATACATGTTAATATATTATATTTGATAAAAGATGAAAGTGTTCATCTTTCTTATTATTTTTGGCCGAAACTAAGAGAAAGAAAAGAAAGTTTAAGCTTTGATATTTTTCGTCCTTGCAAATTCAATTAGGCAAGTGATTTGAGTTCGGTTTTTATTAATTTTTACGTTTTTGAGATCGTTGCTTTGAATACTATAAAGCCTATGCTTGAAATTTTGAAATTTGATTATGTATTCATGAAGTGTCATTGTTGATAGTTTGATGAAATTTATGTTTGATGTTAGAAAATAAAATAAATGTGTTAGATTAACATTTTTGGTATTGGGATTTTTGGTACTTTTGAGCATTTAGGGTTAAATTGCGAAAATACTAAATTGAAGGACTAGATTGTGAAATTAGTGAAATGGGAGGGCTTATATAAGCCTAGTGAACATTCGGCCCTAGCATTGTATTTGCAAATTCTTCATATTTTGTGTTTTGTGAAAGTTGGATTAAATTGTAAAAGTGCAAAACGTTAGGGGTAAGTTGGTAAATTGCTCAATTATGTGTATTCGGACTTAAATGAATGAAATTATATTTGAATGAGCTTAATTTGGAACTTTTTAGATCAAAAACCAAAAAGATCGGACGTGGATCGGGGAAAATAAAAAATCGTTGAGTAATCGAATTCAATTGTCCGTCGATATCCGAGGTAAGTTATTAAGGATTTTTTTTTTGTTGATTAAATTTAAATCAATTTAAGTATATGAGCCGATTTGAATTACATGAAAGATTGATGTTGTCGAATTCAAAGGGAATTGATGAATTTAAATTTATGTGTATTGAGTAATGGAATTTAGGCACTAAGTGTGCGAGTATAAACGATTACGGATGTGAATCTTGCACTAAGTGTGCGAATGTGGTTATTGAGCACTAAGTGTGTGAGTTTAAATGTCGAGCACTAAGTGTGCAAACTTGATATATATTTTCGAGTAAACATTAGCACTAGGTGTGCGATTTATTTGAGTAGATCGGGAATGGTTGAATGAATTAAAGCTTCAAATTTCTTGATGAACAACTATGATGTATAGCTCAAGTTTGTGCAGGTGAGTATTGATTCTATGTGATGAATATTATAAATTGAAAGTATGTATAATAATGATTGGTTTTAATGGCTTTGTGCTCGAATATATTAATGTTATACGATGATGGAATGCTAAATGCATTCGGTTTTGTGTTTGAGAGTAATGTAGTATATTGTGGTTGAGCAGATGCATATTGGACTTAGTTGAAATTGAGTATATGATTAATAAATTTCCTTGAATGTGGTAAGATATTGACTAAATGATCTAGTAGCATGACTTAGTGACTATTAAATTGAATTTGGAGTTTTTGATGCTTATAACTTACTAAGCTATGGTAGCTTACTTTGGATGTGTTTTTCTTGTCTCTATTTATAGATTTTGGAGATCGTTACGCACTCGGAGATCGTTATGCACTCGAGGATCGTTATTAAAGTCATCCACATTATCTTCAATATTTTGGTACTTTTAAAAGTTGGTTTGGTACTTCGGGAGTCTAAGTATTATATGCTATGGTGGTGTAAGTTTAATCATGATATGCATATGTTGTGATAGGTGAGTTGTTTTATATGTTCTTGGTTGATGATCGAATATTTATACTTATAATTTGATCAATTGTGGGTTGGATATTTATACTAACCAGGTTCAAAAGAGACCAAATGAACCGTAACACTGATTTGTGTTAGTTTTATTAATGAATTCTTTTCATATTTTCTTGTTATGCGCATACATTATACTATGTTTGCATATACATGTTGAATTTACTATGTAATTTTATATTGGCATGAGTTTTTATAACATATTTTTTTATAAATTTAAAATTTTGATTAGAAATATATTTATTTGTAAATTCGGCTTGGTAGCATAGTATTGTACAGTCTAATTTTGCTATATGAGTGTTCAAATGTTGTTGTGATTGTTAGGTAATACCTCATAACCCCTCCGGCGACGGATTTGGGTTAGGGGGTGTTACACCTACTTAACGGGTTTGACACTTTTATCACAAATTCAGTAGACTCAACTGACATATTCATACTGGGTGCTAATTTCATGCAAACATAAGAATGGGTAGACCCCGGATCAATTAAAGCAACAACAGAAATATCGTGAAGAGAAAAACTACCTGTAATCACATCTGATGAAGATGCCTCTTCGCGAGAGCAAATGACATAAGTTCTTGCAGGTGCTTGATCGCGTGATTTTGTGACAGGTTTTAAATATTTATAATTACTCATTCTTAAACTAACTATTATTGTGATGTAGGCAAGTGTACCTATCGAACAGTAGTACAGTTTTAGCAAGACCGGATTGTCGAACCCAAAGGAACTAAAAGTACTAGTAATGACTGTCTTTTTATTATCTATGTAACACCCCAAACCCGGCCCAGACGTTACGACCGAATCCGGTGTGTCACATTGAAGTGTTTTTCGAAAACTATGTTTTCATTGGAAACCCTTCTTGATGTAA
This sequence comes from Gossypium hirsutum, assembly GCF_007990345.1. Taxonomy (NCBI): domain Eukaryota; kingdom Viridiplantae; phylum Streptophyta; class Magnoliopsida; order Malvales; family Malvaceae; genus Gossypium; species Gossypium hirsutum. Next base: position 97,582,931 of record NC_053428.1, on the reverse strand, counting down.
AACTCATTGGAGCGTTATTGTAAAACTCATGGTTTAATTAAAAATCTTTGAAAAGAATATTTTCGTTATAGATTAAAGTGAATGGAAACTGTGCACCAGGTAGGAAGCCAGAAAAGAGGAGGTGAGTCTATTGGACTGCTTAAGTACCAAGCTCTTCATGGATCCAATTCTAGACATGCACACATCCATTGCCACACTTAAAGCATATTACTTGTCCACGAACAAAAAATTAAGTTTAAGTCCATTTAAAATATTTATTTCCTTTGAAATCATTTACGTTGCGGAAGCTTTGTTCGGAAATCGTGATATTTTAAAAATAAGTAATTTTATAAAACGCGCCCTATAGCTAACCAATTTAATAACCCAAAATATTAAAAATAATAAAAAGAGCGGCCTTATTACAACTTAAACCAGAATAAAAATAATCAAAAATAATCAAAAATAATAAAAGGAAGCTAATTGAAACTTATTTAAAAACTAGAAATTTAATCTTCGTGGCCACTCTGAATCCCGCCCAGCTCCAAGTCCATCGATCTAAGGCTCACCTACAAAGATGGGAAAAAGGGGGGTGAGTTTGGAAAACTCAGTGTGTAAAGTATCCCAACTAGAGCCCAAATCAGTTCAAACTTTACTGGGCCTAAGCCCTATTCAGAAATCAGTGTTAACTGGGCCTTAGCCCATATCAGTATTAATCTGGGCCATAGCCCTATTACAATATCAGAGCATAATGGGCCTAGCCCATATCAGTATCAGTCTGGGCCGTACCCCTATTACAAGTCGAGATATATTGGGTCTTGCCCATATTAACACAGTTGGGCCCATTTTAATACAGTTGGCCCATAATAAAACAGTCTCATATGATTAATGCATGATAACCCCATCCAACCCTACACTTGCCTCCGTCCATCCCTACACTTCCTGTGGGGAATAAATCACCCACGCCATCCCTACACTTACAATGTTAGCACCGATTGCGGCACTAACTATAATCCGCAGCAAAGCTGCTTATATCAGAATATGTGGCACAGCCACCAGAACGGGTTCTTCCTCCATAACAAAACCCAACCCCATGCAACAGATATACATGTCATGGCATATAACAAACAGAATCAGAATATCATGTATTTCAGTCAAAATTAACCTTAGGGGTATAACGGTCATTTAGCACCTAGGGGTAAAACGGTAATTTTCATACTTGGGGTAGTTTAATAAAATTTACTATTCTAGAGTTTACATACATATTCTAACCATTAACACATTAACAGAAGCACTTACCGAGCGTTTTTACTGAATCGGGCCCGTTGGCCCACTAACCTATTTTCGGCCTATTAAGCCCAAATATACCGAAGTGCACGAAATTACGCACTCTGCAATCATACTGCTTGCGATTATCAAAATTAACAACCAAACCACCTCACAAGCGCTCGCATGCTCGCAAGTTCATAAATGCCGGCTTTTCAACTTTTACCGATCTAGTCTATGAGTGGGTGTCGTTTACACACCTAATTTAGAACGATACGTTGGCGAGATCCACACACGAACTGCCTACAATTGGATTACTACCACGTCAATCTAAATATCAAAAACAAACTACTTATTTAACCTCTTACCATACTCGTCCAACACGGCCTTAGATCCCAGAGTTTTTTTACCTTTTGCCGAAATATGGGTTAGATATGAAGAGCCAACCGAATTAGTCTTCAAGCCCTTCGTTGTACGTCCTCTTGTCCTCTTGTCTATGCTAACTCTTACACAATCAAAAGAAAGAGGCAAAAAAAACCCTTAGATAAAAACGCTAGCCACCCTTAGGGGTTTCGGCTTTTCTTAATTCCTGAAATAAAGAAATAGATTCAAAAACTTACCACCGATTCCTTCAGCCAACGATTCCACTTTAGTTCTTATTCAATTCTGATGTAGATCTAACCCTCAAACCCTAGCAGAAATCGATCCTTTACTGGTCTAAAGATTCGGCTATGCTCTTAAGACTATGGGGTTTTCAGCTTTTAGAACTTATTCTTAGGTATGCTTATTTCGAGTTAAGAAGAAAATAGAAGAATAACGAAGAAAAAGAATAGAGGATTCGGCTAAGGAGTAAAGTCGGCTATCACGTAGTGTGGTTCAGCCTTTCGAAGGGCAATCGGTTAGCAATGGTTTGAGAGAGATCGATGGAAGAAAAAGAAAAGGGAAAAGAATTTTAAAAATAGCAATAAAAGATTTAGGCTTCGGCGAAGAAAAGAAAGATGAATCAAAAGGAATGAAGTTTGAGAAAATAAAATAAAATAAAGAAAATATGATAAGAGAATTTGAGCTGAAAAAAAATAAACAAACAATTCAAAAACAAGTCTTCCATGCACGAGGTGAGGCTTGAACCTTAGACCTCCGTCTGCCCTTGTGCCTTCGCCCATGCTGCTGGCCACTGCACCATTCTTCTCTCTTTACTTATATATGGTCACAGTTAATTATAAACCTTATCTGCTGAAGTCTTGGTCCGCCTAAAAACAAACCAAAATAACGCCAGCACCTGGATTCGAAGTCGTGCCCTCTCAGTCCCTTTAACGCGCTGCTGCCACTATGCCATAAGCTCTTTTTGTGTTAAATTATACTCGCAACTCATCTTAACCCTTATCTAGCCGCGATCTGCATATTAAAAAAAACACACAAATTGCGCACGCCGTGCCTTGAACCTAAGCTCCTCCCACACCCTCCTAGCATACTTAGCCACTAGGCCAGATGCTTGCTTCTGACATGAATTAGCCTGAACAATTAATAAGGCCTACCTGTGACAGCCCTTGGTTTTTCTAAAATAAAACTCACATTTGCGCATGCAGGGAATCAAACCCTTGCTCCCTTCCTACTGCTTAACACGCCTAACCACTAGACCAGACTCCTCCTTATGTCAAATTTTAGCCGAATTTATTAATAAACCTTAATGCCTAGATCCCCTAAAGGAGCAAAAATAATAAAATTTTTTTTTGCTAGAGTCTTGGTCCGAATTTTTCCCACACTTTAAATCCATTGTAATTTATTTAAAAACTAAAATAATAATAATAATAACCATAATAATGAAAATTTCAAATACGATAATATATATATTTTTCCTAATAATAATAATTATAATTTCCATAAATCAATAAAATAGATACAGTAAAATTTTCCAATAATATGTTAATTTAAACACTAAATTAACAACAATAATTTTATAAATATATTTGTATCTAATAATTATAATGATAATAATTTCATAAAAAATAAAATATTAGTAATAACATAAATATTTTATCAATATATATATTTTTTTAAACACTAGTAATATTTAAAACTTCTCAATATTCAGGTTTTCTTCTATCCGAATCCCAGACTCAAAGCCCAACTCTTCTAGGCCCAATTTTTGGGCGTTACAATCTAGCCTAAGAATAAAGAGGTTTTGTTTTAATTAACTAATTATCTAAACTAAGAATGCACAGAGAAAAGAATTGGGGAATTGCTTTTGGGAAAAATCGATTGACTTAAGACAATACCTAAGGAAAAATCCACCTAGACTTTACTCGTTATTCTGGCTCCGAATCGAACGATTTATTCATTCAACTTGTTCCGTAGAGATCCCTAAGTTATGTTATTATCCCTATTCAAGACTAATAACATCTAATCCATAGATTGAATAACTGAGACTTTTCTCTAACTAACACTCTAGGGTTGTATTAACCCGACCTATGGATCCCCTTATTAGGTTTCACCCTAATTCGGAAAAATTTTGTCACCCTATGTCTCGGCGCGCAATCAACTTCGCTTAATTATTACAAATGTACTCTTAGAATGGGTCTATTCCTCCTCTGAATAAGAGCACGTCTTGAATCAGTATCCTGGGATATCAAAACAAGAATTAAGAACACATAATTAACAACAAGTTAAATATTTATCATACGATTCAGAAAATAATAACAAGATTCGTCCTAGGTTTCATTCCTCTTATGTATTTAGGGGTTTTAGTTAATAACTAAATAAGAAAACATCTCAGAAGAATAAAGAATACAAAACATAAAGAAAACCCAAAACTCCTGAAGGGAAATTGAGGAGAGATCTTCAGTCTTGATGATGAATCCGGCTTCTGAGATGGATCAATCGACTTTCTTGGAGTAATTCCTTACTTGTAACAGCCCTAGCCCGAATCCAACACCGGGACAGGGCTCGAGGCATTACCAAAACTTTACAGTTTCAGTACACTAACTTGGATCACAAAATTTCATTTGAATTTAAAACCTTTCAATCATGAACATCTCGTTCCTTGTATAGGCCTTCGAGACCTATAACATATCGGAAAGCAATGCGGGACAAATACGGGCACGTTTGAATTACCTTAGGCTCCTCAGAAAATTTTCCTTAACATAAAGGGACACACGTCTATGTAGTTGGGCCGTGTGGACTCACACGCCCGTGTATCTTGGGGCACGCCCATGCCCTTCAACCGTGGGCAACACTGACTTATCAACACGGCCATGGAACACGCCCATGCTGCCTGCCCGTAGACGACACTATCATTTTAACACGGCCATTGCGCACGCCTATGTGGCCTACCGTGCACAACTTTGAGCTAAAATTTTAAGTGCAAGGGACACACGGCCATAGTACACGCCCATGGGAGGGAACCGGGTGTCACACACGGCCTAGACACATGCCTGTGTGTCCAACCATGTGGGCTTTATTAGGCTATTTTCCAAGCCTTTAGTAACCCCTTTTTACTACTTGTGCCCAGTGGTTATCAAGTTTGAAAGAGAACATAATTTTACGCTTGTAAATAACCTTAATGAAAATAGTTGTATAGAAACCTCATATCATTGGTTTCATACATAAATGGTTATTTCCTCTTTAGTATCATGGGTTTCCATGTTACATTAATCCATCCGAAATTGGCTCATTCATGTGACTCATTGCCAATTGATAGCAACCCATCATTAGTAATTAAAACCACGTATAAAATCGTAGGTCATAGTCTACTTAAATTAAGCCAATTTTCATGGCTATATACAAAGAGATAAACACATTTCTACATGCATTTACTTGGCAAATCAAATGACACATATAACAAAATACTCAAAAAAAAATATACATGCCATTGAACAAAATAAACAGAGTATTTATACCAAAGCTTGTTTAGTTGATAGTGTGTTGACTCTCCAATTGTCCTCCAATCCTTTCGAGTCCTCGAGCTCTGTGAGACAGGGAAAAAGAGAGGGGTAAGCATTTACATATTTAGTAAGCTCGAATAACCGGAAAGTAAACTTACCGAGTAATTAGCATACATCCATACTTAATTCATGAAATCATCCATACTTAATTCATGAAATCATCCATTATGAAATGATTTCCTATCACATGCACTCAATCATTGAGTTAGTCACATAATCATGTATCATGTAATTTAACTAGATGAGCTTATCATTCAACATTTCATTCACACACATATATATATCCCATGTAAATCTCGTTGAGTTTCTAGGAAATCTCAATGGAATACCCATTATTCGTCAATTCTTACGAATGATCATTTTACATATATGCACTCCTGCGAACCTCACATCATATGGCGGGATTATCGGTCCAAGCTAAATCTCTTATAACGAAAAACACCCTTAGTGAGCTCGGATTTGAATTACCAGTCCAGGCTAAATTCAGACCCAATTCAGATTACCCGTCCGGGCTAAATCCAATGTACATATATTCTTCGGGAGGCTCAATCATTCAACGAACACCCGTCCGGGCTAGATTCCTTTCCATATTTGAGATCACGGATTACCGGTCTGGGCTAAATCCTTACTGCAACACATGTAGGATCTCAATTCAAATGTAAAACATGGTTTATCCATCGAATTCCCTTTTTAACCCCAACCGAGACAGTTATTAACAAGTCATTACCATAGGTGCATTTCAAGTATTTTCATACCATCAATAAATGTAAATATCATACATTCATAAATCATACAATTATGTATATTATAGGTTTACTTTAAGTTATCCGAACTTACCTGGTATTCTTTTCGGGATTGTGTTTCGGTTATTCCGAAACCTTGCGTTTACCACGATTGACCACCGGAATTTGCTCCTCAGGGTCTATAACAACAAAATTAACTCATTAATACCCCACATTGTACAATTCAAGTTTAATACCTACCCCGGTCCAAATGACCGTTTTGCCCCTAACTTTCACATCTTTACAATTTAATCCTTAGGCTCATATAATGAAACACATGCAATTTCTATCTTACCCAAGCCTAACCGAACATTTTCCTCTCTTATGGTAGCCCACATTATCCATTATTTTCTCATTTCTACCACATATTTACATCTTTTGCAAAATGGTCCCTATAAGGGTTTCTCATGAAAATCAACTAGAAAAAGATGCGTGGGTAAATTTTCAAACATGAATCCTAGCATGAAATATGGGTAGAAATGGAGAGAGCAAGTTACTAGGATTTCAAAAATACAAAGAACATGAAAAACGGGGCTTGAGAGCACTTACTATTGAGCTTGCAAAATTGAAGAAACCCTAGCTATGGTGTCCTCCAAATTTCGGCAGCTATGGGAAAAAGATGAGCATATTTTTTCTTTATTTTTCCCTTTTTATTTCCACGCAAGCCCATTTTTGTCCAAAAATTTAAAATTTGGGCAAATTGATCTCCAAGACTTTCTAATTCATAATCTAAAGCAATTTCATACAAATTGCTTCTAGAATCCAAGTTTTGCAATTTATTCAATTTAGTCCTTATTTCCAATTGGACATCTTATACTTAGAATTTCTTCGTGAAATTTTAACACATGCATATATCCATATTCTAGGACTTATAATAACCATAAAATAAATATTTTGATATCGTATTTGGAGTCTCGAAACCACTATTCCAACTAGGCCCTATTTCAGGATGTTACATTACTCCCCCTTCTCTGTCTCCCTTTTCTTCCTTATCTAGGGTGTATTTATAGGCTTTGGAATGCCTAGAAGCCCTCAAAATTAGCCTTTTCTGAATTGGACTCAACTTGGGCTCGGCAAGGACACGCCCATGGCAGATTACTTCAGGCCGTGCTCGAGCCTACCAAATTGACACGGCCGTGTGGTCTGCCCATGTGAGGAAGTCCAAGCCGTGTTGATTTCGTACTTTGACCCATTTTCTCCATTTGTGGCTCGTTTCTTGCTCCTTTCGCTCTCCTATGCTCTCCTAAGTATAAAACATGAAATCAAAGCATTAGGAGCATTGAATTCACCAATTCTAATGGGAAATCATCCATAAGATGCATTAAACATGGGGTAAAAATATGTATAATTTATGGTTTATCAAATACCCCTACACTTAAGCATTTTCTTGTCCTCAAGCAAAATTCTCAACTCATAATCAAAATAAATTCTTCTCAACTTATAATTTCTATCGATAATATCTCACATTAATCCATAAGTAATCATATATTGAGAATTCAACTAAAAGAACATAAAAGTTTCAAGCATTCCAAGTTGAGTATTTTAATCATGCAAACATAGGTGTCTCCCCTCATTTAAGTAATTACCTTTTGATTCAGAATATGACAAAGTTTCACATCCTCACTAAAGATTCACTCAAATCACTAGAGGTGTTTAAGGACAATAAATGAAGCACTTAATAGTCAATAATGAAAAGTCATTACCATAGGCTTGCATGAAAATCAAATCTCCACCACTATAATTTAAGATGATACATCAATCAAAAGGTCTTTAAAGGGTTGTAATACGGCTTGTTTAGGGGGTGTGGTCACAAGCTGAAAGAAAGGGTTAAAATCGAGATTAAATTGACAAATTACCTAACTAGAAAAAGAGTTAATCATTACTTGCATACAACAGAGCTTCTTCTCAGACTATGGAATTTAACTTCTGAAGCTTACAAACAGAAGATCACTACCAATATGTATACATGTTTTTTTTTTAAGAACAAGTTAAATAATATGGACTAACTATTAAGAACAAAACATAGCTAAGCAATCCATTCAACTCAAATCTCGAAAAAAATAAGAATTAATTTAGGGGATTTCAACAATAATGGGTTAAAGGTTAATATTAAGGGTAATACAAGAAATGGCTTATTAGGCTCAAGGGGGTTTACTAGGGGTTAATCGTGAAGGCAGGCTTTTCATAGCATGAGTGGGTTAATCCTAAGTGCCTTAATCATTTTGACATATCAAATCAAATGGTGTGGTCCTGACATGCATAATCAAGCAAGTTCTAGAATAACAGTTCAATACTGACACACTCAAAGCAATAACAAAAGTGAGCATGAAAGAATTAATAGATGCTCAAAAGGCTCAAAAATCTCACAAAAATTATGGCTTTTTGATGTTAAGACTTGTGAATTCCAATTCAAAGTAATACCTAGACTTGGGGAAACAATCTATAATTTTAAATTCTTAAAAATCAACTTATCATGCTTGATTCTCTAATGTCTTAAAGTTTAAACAATGAATGAATAAATCCCTATGTTTTAATTCAAGATATATCAATCAAAATCATAAATCAATTAAAATTTATCCTAAATATGATATGAGAGCTTATCAAAAGAACAAGGTAATCATTCAGGGATTTTTCTGATAATGAAATGAATGCCCCATCCCACACTTAAGATGTACATTGACCTCAATGTGCAAAGATAGGTATTATAGAATATAAAAATAAGATAGGGAGAGAAGTGAAACTTCCTGTATGATGAATTCCTTGAACTAGAGTTTTGGAGAGTAATCGATTCGAGAGTGGAGAAGGATACTCCGGCAGTCGTAGAGGTTCATTAGTCCATAAGTCCTGCGCCAAAATGATATTATCTCTAGTGGTAGCTATGGTAGTGGGCGAGCAGGACATGACTGTAACACCCCAAACCCAGCCCAAACGTTATGGCCAAATCTAACGTGTCATATGGACTTACGACTTAGTATGCATTCGTTGGTTTAAATGATTGGGGTGGTCTTTGTAAAAACAACAGTTGAATGAAAAGTCAGTTTATCAATCTTTAGGCTATCCATTTGTTGTGCTTGTTGAGTCTTGGAAAACGTTCATTAATTTTGAAAACCCGCGCAGCCTAATACTAGCAGTTTCGACATAGTATAAATATAATCAGAAAATAAAACCATAGCGGAAAAAGAAATTTAAATAGCGGCCTTCTTACAACTTAGACAAACCAACTTTGCAGATGATGTGGCCACTCCGAATCCCTCACAGCTCCAAGCCCACTATGGTTGGGGATTTCCTGTAGAGATGAAAATAAAGGGTGAGTTCGGTAAACTCAGTGTATAACATAACCCAACCATAGCCCAAAACAGATCAAACCTCAGAGTCAGACTTATCTGGGCCTTGGCCCAGTACAGAAATCAGAATGAAACCCATAGGCCCATAGCAGATACAAAACAAATATATCATGAATGTAGAAATCACAACCCAGAGCCATCCATAACACCCCCGTACTAGCCTTACACCATGTGGGGAGACTACTCGACCCACCCAACCGCTACACACCACAAAAATTACAGCGAGGCTGCCAGATATTGTGACGAAGTCACCAGATACAGATATTGTGGCTAGGCCACCAGAACAGATATATATATGTGGCGAAGCCACCAGATTGCAGCGAGGCTGCCAGATATTGCGACGAAGTCACCAAAACAGATATATGTGGCGAGGCCACCAGATTGAATCGAGGCTGCCAGAATGCTTCCTCCATCAATATAAACCCATGTCCCGTGCAACAGAAATAATATGTCATGGCATACGTATACAGAAACAGAACATCATGCTTTTCAGAAAAAATATAACCCTAGGGGTAAAATCGTAATTTTGCATGCATAAGGGTATTTTAGTAATTATTACCTATTGCTAAGGTTTCATACTCATTCTAACGTTTACCCAGTAATCAGAAGTACTTACCTCGTCTTTTTACCAAAGTGGGCTCGTTGGCCCGTTGGCCCATTGGCCCGTTTTTGGCCTATTAAGCCCAAAATACCGTTGTGCACGAAGATGGACACTCTGCACTCTAATCATCCAAATGCACCATATTCATTAACAGCTGTCTCACGAGAGCTCGCACGCTCGTGAGTTCACAAAATATCAATGTTTCGGTATTTTGACTTTTACCAATTCAGTCTAAGGGAGGGTGTCGTTTACACACCTGGTTGATGACGATTGATGACGATATCTCCCACGAGATAATCCTACAATCGATCACTAACACATTAGACTTGCGAATTAACGATAACTAACATAAATCCATGTCAACTAACCCAATCATCACACAAGTTAGTCATTTACGTACGAGGGGCAAATAGTCATTTTACCCTCTAAGGGTAAATCGGTAGTCCTACCCTACTGGGGTATTTTAGTAATTCTACAACTTATCCACTTGGGCCTACGGACCCATTGGGACCACATGGCCCATTTCAGCCCATCGCGGCCCGAAATAGCCGTCCTATTGCTAGAGTAATGAGAAATACACACCTGTTAGGAGACTGTAGTTAATTCGCGCTCCAAACACTCTTAGCTGACGCCCAACCCAAACGAGCACGTCACAAAGCGAAAGGGATCAGCCAAGAAGGGTACGCCTACTCTCCTCATGGTTTGCTCTATTTAAAGCCAGCTCTCCATCTACTTTAATGTTAGCTTCCCGATGTGGGATCCCTCCATCACCAAAGTTTAAAACCAACTCTTTCCGTCCCAACATAGCAAAATAATCAACCTTTGCGTGCCAAAGGATTCGAACCAAAGTCCTCTGACATGCCAACTCACGTCACCACCACTAGGCCATCAACTCATCTGTGTCATAAATCCAACACATTAAACTTTAAAGCGCACCTACTTGCTTCCAGATTTATTGAAAAGAAAAACCAAAATATATTGCAAGAGCCAAGACTTGAACCTTAGACCCCTTGCTTCCTCTATGGCGTCACTTCCTTGTCCCCTAAGTGGCGCCACCTTGACACTACACCACACTCCTTTTTGTGTCATATTTTACCCCTTTACTCTTAAAAGCCCAAACGCCAATTGCATCACCTGTTCATAAAATTAAAACTCCGAAGACTACCATGGATTTAACTTAAGTTTGGGCCTTCCAAAGGCCCACTAACCTACTAAAATATATATTTTAACCAACCAGAACACATATAAATTTTAAAAATCACAGAAACACAGAAAACCCAAAAATTGGGGTGTTACAATGACAGCCGTGGAGAACCTTTCTCGGTGTAGTTTTATTTCCTATCTGATGATGAGCTTAAGAGCTCTATATAATTGTGATAAAATCAGGAACTTTTTAGGGGATATTAGGAAGAATAATTACTCATAAAGAAAAATCAAAATTGATAATTAAAAATAAAATTCTAAAATCTGCTAAAAATAAAAAGTAGTTTTAATAAAAAGTAAAAACATAAAATAATAAATAAATGTTTTTAAAAATGTTCATCGCTGGATGGTTCGCGAGGTGGGATTGGCGATGAGATGTGGAGGTGCTGACAAATCTGCTGTAGAGTAGCATCAATGTTGTCAAATAGTTGAAAACGCTATTGCTCGAATCAAGTGAGGCGCTTAGAGATGTCAGCTTATGAAGCCGCCGCATGAACTGGATGAGAGGGTAGTGGTGGCTGAGTCGCCTACCACATTTTGAACACTCTGGCCTATTTGGCCGAGCACAACCAACACTAGCGATAGAAGTAGTTTGAGCTTTAGACGTCATGTGCTGCTTGTTCTTGCTCTTGCTTGAGAACCCTACTGACGCGTTTGATCAGGTAGGAAACTCTCTTGATCTCTTAGATGAGGTCTGCTATGATTTCCCCATTTGTCTTTTCCTTAAGTCTCGGGACTCGATGTCATCTTTTCTCTTCTCTTTGGCCAATTCCTCAGCCTTACAGGCTCTCTCCACGAGCACCACAAATTCCCTCAATTTTAAGATGCCAACTAATAGACGGATATCTTCTTTCAGACCATCTTCAAACCTCTTGCACATGATAGCTTCTGTAGATACACACTCCCATGCATATTTGCTGAGTCTCACAAACTCATGCTCGTACTCCGTCACCATTCTACGGCCTTGCTTCAGCTCTAAATATTCTTTCATTTTCTGGTCTATAAACCTCTAGCTAATGTACTTCTTTCGAAACTCTTCCTGGAAGAATTCCCAAGTTATCTTCTCTCTCAATACAACGGACACGAGAGTATTCCACCATTGGTAGGCCGAGTCTCGTAGGAGTTAAACTGCGCACTTCATGCACTCCTCAAGCGTGTATGTTAGCTCATCAAATACCCTAATGGTATTTTCCAACCTGAACTCTGCTTTTTCTAGGTCATCATCAATATTAGCCCGAAATTCCTCGGCCCTTTGCTTTCGTATTTTATCTACTGGGTTTCTCTCTCCTAACCATATCTACTCCTTGCGGAGCTACAGGGGCATAATGAGGAATCGGAGAAGGTAGGGGAGGTGGAGTGTTCGGATTCGCACGAACAAACTCCGTGCACCAAGCGTCCATCATATGGAGGTAAGCTTCTCTAACCCCTCCACCTTGACTCAGTGTTACGGGCCCACTATCTACTGGCGCGATCCCTTCAGTGGGAGCCAACGTATTAATCTCCACATCATCCGTTGTAGCTAGTCAGGATCCATTTACTATATAAATAGAAACTCAATTTATCTCATCAGGAGTCATCACACTATCAATTTATCTCAGTCATCACGCTATGTTAGTCCTAGAATTCACTAAACCATAGCTCTGATACCACTAAATATAATACCCCTATCTTGGGTTCGACGTTAACACCGGGTACGAGGCATTACCGTTCACAAATCACATATATACATACAAGTCAGATTATAAAGCCCATCAAAACTTAAAACTATTTCAAACTTTGTCTAAAACTTCTATCATGGGCCTACAAGGCCAAAACACTTTTTGGAAGCCACTCGGGACCAATCGGGTCCTTTAACCAACACCAGAAAAATGACCTTTGAAACAGGGCACAAGCCCGTGTGGAACTTGAAAATGATCGTGCTGATGGCCATGTATGCACCTAGGGACACGTCTGTGTCCTATACCCGTGTAGATCTATTTTTCAATTCGAACCAACAGGATTTTCACATGGCCTACCACACACCCGTATCCATGGCCCGTGTCCCTCACACGGCCTCGACACCCCCTTGTTCAAAAACCTTGACATTCTGCTTCTAATGTCAGTAATCATTAAGGGTGATACAGCCAAGGCACATGCCCGTGTGCTAGGCCGTGCCCTTCACACGGTTGAGAAACATGGCCATGTCTCTGCCCGTGTGTTTACTACCATGCATACTGACTTGTAATTTTTACGTGCAAGGCACACACGGCCGGACAGCAAGCCCACGAGGCTGACTGTGTGTCATACATGGCCTAGACACACGCCCGTATGTCTACCCATGTGGACAAAATAAGACTATTTACCAATCCCTTTTGCCACCCTTACTTGCACTAACCTATGTAACCTCTAACATGACAATTCCACACAACAATACAAGGTCTAATCAGCCACACAAGGCATTATCTCATTCATGCAAGTTACTCATCGATGAAAATATCACCATTTGTATATATCAATAATGAACATTAGCCATTAACCAAGGCTTTGTACAACATGAAGGGATTCATCCCAAGCCAACACATTTGGCCAAAATAACATTCACACAAACTCAAAAGTCTTAGCCCTATACATGCCATATTTAAAATAATAAAACCAACTATACCAAGTGCTTCGGTTGATAGTATGATCGATGCCTCCGACGTCCAATGATCCTCGAGCTAATTGGGCGGCACTATAAGAAAATGGAAAAGAAAGGGAGTAATCATAAAGCTTAGTAAGTTGCATACAAATAAATATAACAACAACTTTACCATTCATCATTATGCTCATAGTACAAAAGTAGGCATAAGCACAACTTACTCATCACTATCCAATACAATTCACATAGCATATATTGAGCTCACATCTCTTGCATTTCAAATAGGTACTAGTACCACTCACAACATGGTTATACTTTTCTTGTTTAACTTAAACTGTAACTCTTACCGTTGAACCATTTGGAATGCTATCGGATATTCACTAAGCCTCAAACATAGGGTATAATGCCGATGCCATGTCCCAGACATGGTCTTACACTGGCTTATTCATCAAGTCAATGCCATGTCCCAGACATGGTCTTACACAAACTCTCACATATCCGTGCCGATGCCATGTCCCAGACATGGTCTTACACTGACACCTCTATACGTGTCGATGCCATGTCCTAGACATGGTCTTACACTAACACATCTCGTAGCCGATGCATGTCCCAGACATGTCTTACATTGGCTTACATCTCGAGGCCGATACATGTCTTAGACATGTCTTACACTTGCTCTAGTCTCAATGCTGATGCCATGTCCCAAACATAGTCTCACACTGGATCTCTTAATATGGCCAATGCATGTCCTAGACATGTCTTACACTAGCACACAAATAACCCGAATGTCATGGCATGAATATCTAATCTATTTCCTAATGTTCAAACGAGAGTTCTACTATCTCAATATTCATCATACATAATCATTTACACAACCAAGCAATTTATGCTATATCAATTCAAACACATATAATAACAATGTAGTTGTATTATTTACATACAACTTACCTTGAATTACAAAGCGTAGACGACTAGTTCGACTTAGTCCAATTGCTTTGCTTTTCCCTGGTCTAGGCTTGGATTTTGTAATTCTTGATCTATAATGATGAAAATTCACAAATTTAATCATTTTATTAATCTAGCCACTCAAAAATTTAAAAAATTAGGCAAAATGACCATTTTGCCCCTAGACTTTTATAAAATGACCATTTTACCCCTAGGTCTGAAAATTAATTTTTAGATGAACCCTTTTTACTCTTAAAGCAACCCAAAATTTCCATTATTTCTCACATTTATCATCTAATTTTCAACTTATCAAAATGGTCGCTAGTTAGGGTTTCCATAAAAACTACTTCACAAAAGTTGTTTATTACCCAACCATAGCTCATGTTCTTCCATAAAATTTTAGTTAAAAACACATATGCTTTCATGGAAAAACCCTAGACTTTCTACCATTTTGAAAAATAGTCCCCTTATTAGAAAGCTCATGTTACAAGGGATTCAAAAATACAAAAATCATCAAGAATAACCTTCTAAATGAAGGGATTGCAAGATATACTAATGGATAATATTTTGAACTCTCTAAACCCCTTTTTTGATGCTAAAAATCAGTGAAGAAGAATAAATAAAAAGATGAAGCCTTTTGTTTTATTTTAATATTATTACTAGTCAAAATAGGTCACCAAAACCTCACCTAATTTTGAATTCCTTGTCTCATGGCCGAACAAGCACTATTCTAGGGTATATTTTCCCTTCAAAGATCCTCAATTAATAATATGTGGCAATTTAACACACTTAGCTATCAAATTAAGACTTTTGCACTGTATGCGATTTAGTCCTTTTTCACAATTAGGCTCTCAAATGCTATTCTTCACCAAATTTTTCATGCACTAATATAAACATGCTATAACTCCAAAATAATAATAAAATACTTTCTCTGAATTAGGATTGGTGGTCTCGAAACCACTGTTCCTACTAAGGCCAAAATCAGGCTGTTATAATCACATTATCTAGTAGACAATTCGGTAGTTTTTGAGTAATTTGGCTAAGGTTTATAATGGCATGTATAGGGTGATTTGTAATGGTATTATGGTGTGTGCGTGTGTTAATGGTGTTTTGGCTTGTATAAACTTTGGAAAGATATGTTATTTTTGTACACTTTGATGTCTTACCAAGTTATGTTGTTTTGGTAACTTTAAAGTGCTTGTTTTATAAGGCTCTCTTAGCATTTTGATGATGATTTGAAAATGGTTACTAGTGACATGTTTTAGTTCATATTTGAACTAGGTTAGTATGTGCAGAAATGGCAATATTAACATGTATAGGGTGGTTTATAATGGTGTTTTGATGAATATGGAAATGGTAAATTTGGTATGTTGGTACCTTGATGTTTATGTATAGTTCATGGACTTATAATGCTTGTTTAGGTAAGTCCTTTTGGTCACTTTTTGATAATTGATGGGTATGGAATTTTGGTACAAGAGGTTGACTTGGAAATGGTCATTTATGATGTGTTTTAGGCACATAATAGAAAGAGGCTTTTATGCATGGCATTAGGTAATGTTAACATGTTTTGGTAAGTAATTGAACTAGGTTATGATGCTTGAAATAAAGAATTGTTGATTTGTTTTCGCATGTTATGTTTTGTATATTTGTGGTACCTTTGAATGGTATATTGGTTAGGTAATGTAGGATGTTTGAAATGGTATATTCATGCAAGTTTGAATGATGTTTAGGTCCCTTTAAAGTGTGCACAATTGGATTGAATGTTTATGCTTGGTTAGGTTATGAAATGGCGTGATTTAGGTGAAGTTTCAGCTCACACGGCCTGAGACACAGGCGTGTGACTCAGTTTTGTGAGGCACATAGTCTGGCAACACGCCCGTGTGTCATCGGAGGTTTTCTTAAGGTTCAAGTCTATGAGTTACATAGCCTGGCACACGGTCGTGTGACCCTTCTCAATGAGTTACACGAGTGAGGAAACAGGCTGTGACACGACCATGTGTCCCTTGTTCGAAAGTTACATGGTTTAGGGTGATTCCACATGGCCGTGTGACTTTTTTTTCAAATTTTTGTAACTTTTTCCTAAACTTCCTATTTTGTTTCAAATTAGTCCCGAATCACTCCTAAGCTATTTTAAGAGCCTCGAGGGCTCTATTTATGGACAGTATGCATGTGAATGAATGGTTTATGATATTTAAAATGTTGAATGATATGATGTTTAAATTTTTTTATTGTACAGTAATGCTCTGTAACCCTAATACAGCAACGGAGACAGGTTAGGGGTGTTACAATTAGACTATGGCAACCCAGGTAGTCCGTCGAGACAATAAACACAGGATTATATTGAGTAAGACCATAGTTGAAAGATGCTATGACATCATAAATAGTTCGACAGGATATTAAACACTAGATATTCCAATGGGACAATAAACACCGGATAGTTCAATGTGATGTTAAACACAGGATAGTTTGACAGGATGCTAAACATGGGATAGTCTGATAGGATATTAAACACGAGATAGTCCAAAGAAACGTTGAACAGAGGGAAGTCTACTGAGACGGTAAAAACAAGGATTTGGGAGGTAAAACTCCAATCTGATTGTTGCAACCAATGGAGTCTACCAAGACATTAACCATGGGAAACTTGCGAAGACCATAGCTTAACTATGGCAATATAGAGAGAGGAGTGAAAGTCCACCAGGGCAATAAATTTAGGAGAGAATTCAGATCAAAGATCTTAAGACAACCCACTAATGGGGAAAAAGTGTCAAAAGGAAAAGTAGAAGTATGGATAAGCGATAGACGAGTGGCGAGTCGAAGAATTCCACAAGGGAATCGGAACTTAATGATAATGGGAATGGACTACGAGAATAGTAGTCGTGTACCTAGAGGGGTATAAAGATGTTAATTAGGAGGTAGTCATGGAAGCCAAAAGACCAATGGTGCCCAATATACAAACGTATGAAAAATGGTAAAACCAAGGATTGTGGATAAGGATCCACCATTAAGGATTTACCGAGAGTGCTTTGGTATAATACCCCCTACCCGTATTCATTGCTGGAATAGGGTACGAGGTATTACAGGAGTTTATGATTTTTTTTATATTCAATATAGCCCCTTTATATATATCTAACCTTCCCTGCAATATTAAATCGAGACCAATCCACATCAACCAAACCAATTCAACATATTTTCAAGATAAATTCATGCATATTTATAAGATAACGTCATCACATACCCAAAACCAGGTTTGTTAACCATACTAATGGCTAATTTTACATTCATTTCACATTAACATTTACTTTATTAGCTTATACATGACATTGATTTCCAAAATAAAGTTTATTTATATACCGAAATCCTGAGGTTGATAGTGTGATGTGTCTCCGACCAAATCCGACCTCCGAGCTCTTAACACTATAAAATAGGGGAAAATAAAACAAGGTAAGCACTTTGTGGTTAGTAAGCTCATGTAAGAAGAATTATACTTACCTAATATTTTCAATACAATACAATAAACATCCCTATATCCATTCAATGCATTATTACCCTAACATGCACAAACTTAACATTCAAGTTAGTACAATAATTTCCATATACCAATAATATATACTATGATTGATGAGTTCATCAATACATGATTTCCATTTCCTTATATATTTTTTTCATATTTATCCCGTTGAATTTCTTGGAATTTTCAATGGATTTTCAGAGGTACACTTTTAGTGTACATTTTCAGGTCCGTCAATTCATATTCATGTGCGCACATTTCCATTTCAGAGAGCACACTCCCGCGAACCTCATCCTTACAGCGAGATTACCAGTCCAGGTTAAATCCCCTGCAACGACAATTACTCTAATGAGCTTGGATCTGAATTACCAATCCAGGCTAAATTCAAACCCTAATTCGGATTACCCGTCCGGGCTAAATCCATTATCCACAAATTCTTCGGGAGGTCTATATCAGGATAGGATCACCCGTTTGGGCTAGATCCTTTTTACTGTCAATTCCTTTTCAGAGATCCATCAAATTTTCCTTTCATTCAATCGGGATTTCTTCCCCTTTTATCAAATATATCAATGTTTCATAAATTTCCATAAAATGAACATTCAAATCATATTCATATCAAAAACATGCATTTTAAGCATTTAAGAATATAATTCAAGTTACATAAACTTACCTTGATACTAGTTCGTGTACAAAAATCTACTAATCTTGAACTTTTTCCTTTCCTCGATCTAGCTTCGTATTTGAATCTTCTGGATCTAAATAAATAAATTTAATTATCAATTTAATACATTTCATGTTCATATGCAACAATTTCTATAATTTCATTATTATTATTTATAGTTTATTCAAAGTTATCTATTTGAGTCATTGTCACTAAATTATTTATACCTCGAGCTACGAAACTCGAAATTAATATCCGTTAATTTTCCCTGAAACTAGACTTATATATATTCTTACCATAAAATTTTCAGAATTTTTGGTTTTGTCAATAAGTTCAGTTTATTCTTTAAAGTCACCCCTGTTCTGCTGCCTGATAATTCTGACCCTTCTTCACTAAAAATTAATTATCTCTTCATACAAAATCGAATGATGTTCCCGTTTGTTTCTCTTGAATTCAGAATCTTAGGCATATAAATTTAAGCCCCTAATTATTTTTATTAAATTTTTTATGATTTTTCAAAGTCAGAACAGGGGAACTTGAATTCATTCTGACCTTGTCTCACAAAATTCATTATATCTCATGATTTACAGATCCATTGCTTACACCGTTTCTTCTATAGAAACTAGACTCAATAAGCTTTAATTTCATATTTTTTTCATCTTCTAATTCGATCCCTAAAATTTATGGTGATTTTTCAAAGTTAGTCTACTGCTGCTGTCCAATATTGTTTTAGTGCAAGCTATTTATTACCATTTTTCCCCTAAGCTTTTAATAAATAACAATTTCGTCCCTACTCAATTAGCCTCTCAACTGAGATGATTTTTATCAATTAACACTTTATTCTATCACCTTAAACTAGTTTACAACCTTTAGGAATTAAAATCTCAGCAATAGACTTTAATTCCAAACATTTTCACAATTAGGTCCTAAAAATCAATTTCTATTGAAATTACCTAATAAAATCATCTCATAAACAAATTAAAACTTTAATTTCATTCTATTTCATCATAAACTTACAGCACTAAACATGGTGAATTTCAATTTCATCCATGAAATTAAAAACTAATGAATTTAATAGTAGGACCTAGTTGTAAAAGTCTTAGAAACACAAAAATTACAAGAAAAAGGCAAGGATTAACTCACTTGGTGCCAAAATTACGGAATACCAGCTTAGAGAACCTTTCTATGGCATTTTTAGCTGTTGGAATTGAAGAGAAATGAAGAGAAATCTAGATATTTCCTATTTAGTCCTAGTTTTATTTAGTTAATTTTGCAATATTCCAATTTTGCCCTTAATTTATCAATTTTCCTGCTGATTTCATTCCCTTGTCGTCCAGCCCAAATAAATTTTGGGTATAATTGCCTTTTAAATCCTCTCTCATTAGACACTTAAGCTATTTAATCATCCCATCCACTTTTACACATTTTACAATTTAGTCCTTTTCATTTAATTAACTATCCAAACATTAAAATTTCCAAACGAAATTTCAATACCACATTACTAACATTTCATTAACATTTATAAAATTATTTTTGACTCGGTTTTATGAGATAGAGGTTCCGATACCTTATTTTACCCAATTTCTTCAATAATTTCTTTTTCTAACTAACCACTAAATCGGCAAAATTTTTCTATCAATATTTTCATACGATTTTCCTATCATGTCAATTTTCATGCAAAAATATTGAAATAAATTTCTCTTTAAATCAGATTTGTGGTTACAAAACCACTATTTCGATAACCTTGAATTTAGGCCATTAGAACTCTCCCTCCTTTTAGGATTTTCGTCCTCGAAAATCTTACCAGTAAAGAGGTTTAGGTATTGTTTCCTCATTGCCTCCTCCGGTTCTCATGTCACTTACTCAATCCCGTGCTTTTGCCACAATACTTTCACCAAATTTATCCTTTTATTTTTAAGCTATTTTGTCTCCCGTGCCAATATCTTGACCGGTTCTTCACTGTAAGTCATATCCGGTTGAATCTCTACTTCTATCGGAGAAATAACACGTGAAGGATCTGATTGATATCGTCGTAACATAGATACATGAAAAACATTATGGATTCTATCAAGTTCCCGTGGTAATGCCAATCGATAAGTGACCGGTCCAATTCTTTCTATGATTTCATATGGCCCGATAAATCTTGGACTCAGTTTACGCTTTCGACCGAATCGAAGAACTTTCTTCCAAGGAGACACTTTCAGGATTACCTTGTCACCGACTTGAAATTCAATTTCTTTTCGTTTAAGGTCGGCATATGATTTTTGATGATCAAAGTTGCTTTTAGACTATCCCGAATAACCTTTACTTTTTCTTCTGTTTCCTAGATCAAATCAACCCCATGTATCTTCCTTTCACTGAGTTCTGTCCAATATAATGGTGTTCTACATTTTCTACCACACAACGCTTCATACGGAGTCATTTTAATACTGGACTGATAACTATTATTGTAAGCAAATTCAATCAAAGGTGGATACCTCTCTCAATTACCTTCAAACTCTAGTATACAACATCGAAGCATATCTTCCAATACTTGAATTACACGCTCAGATTGACCATCTATCTGAGGATGAAATGCAGTGCTGAAATACAACTGAGTACCTAAGGCTTCTTTCAATTTGTCCCAGAAACGAGACGTAAATCGGGGATCTCTATCTGATATAATAGAGAGAGGCACTCCATGTAGCCTGACAATCTCAGATATGTATAGTTCAGCTAATTTATCTAAAGAATAATCCATACGTACCAGAATAAAGTACGCTAACTTTTTCAATCGGTCAACAATAACCCAAATAGCATCTTTTTTCCTCAGAGACAAAGGTAACCCCGATACAAAATCCATATTGATTCTTTCCCATTTCCATTCTGATATAGTAATTGGCTGAAGTAACCCCGAAGGTACCTGATGTTCAGCTTTAACTTGCTGACTTATTAAACACCTTGATACAAACTTAGAGATATCATGTTTCATTCCCGACCACTAATACATCTTTTTCAGATCATTATAAATTTTATTACTCCCCGGATGTACAGACATAGTACCGCTGTGAGCCTTGTGTAGAATCTTCTATATGAGCTCTGAATTCTGAGGTACACATACCCTACCTCTGAATAATAAACAACCATAAAAATGAATCTGAAATTCAGAATCATTACCTGACTCACACTGTGCCCGTTTAACCTGTAACTTCTCATCATTCTTCTAAGCTTCACATATTTGCTGTAAAAATGTCGGTTTAGATCTCAATTCAGCTATGATTGAACCATCATCAGTCAGTGACAACTGGGTATTCATAGCTCGTAAAACAAACAGAGATTTCCCGGTTCAGGCTACACTTATATAGGTGCTTTCGTTAGTAGATCTTTCAATCGGTTAAAATTCCGCTGACATTCATCAGTCCATTTGAACTTTACATCCTACTGCAATAGTCGAGTCATTGGAGAAGCTATCATAGAGAATCCCTGTACAAATCTCTGATAATAACCAGTTAAACCCAAGAAACTTTTAACTTCAGATACATTCTTTGGTGGATTTCAATTGACAATAGCTAAGATTTTACTTGGATCTACCCTGATGCCTTCGGCAGATACAATGTGTCCAAGAAAACCCACTTCTCGAAGCCAAAATCCACATTTACTGAATTTAGCATATAACTGCTTCTCTCGCAGAATTTGCAACACAATTCTCAAATGTTCTGCATGTTCTTCTTCATCTCGAGAATAAACCAAAATATCATCAATGAATACTACTACAAATCTGTCTAAGTATGGTCTGAATATCCGGATCATCAAATCCATGAATACTGCAGGTGCATTAGTTAGCCCAAACAGCATAACCAGAAACTCATAATGTCCGTACCTGGTTCTGAAGGTTGTTTTTGGCACATCTGACTCCTTTACCCGCAACTGATAATAACCTGATCGAAGAACAATCTTTGAAAACACAGTAGCACCTTTCAGCTGATCAAATAAATCATCAATCTGGGGTAACGGTTACTTATTCTTTACGGTTACTTTATTAAGCTGCCGATAGTTGATACATAGTCTTAAAGACCCATCTTTCTTTTTCACAAATAGAACCGGAGCACCCCAAGGTGAATGTCTCGGTCCGACAAAACCCCTGTCAACAAGCTCTTCCAACTGTGTCTTTAACTCCTTCAATTCAATAGGAACCATCCGGTACGGAGCTATGGAAATCGGAGTAGTTCCCGGAATCAAATCTATGGAAAATTCTACTTCTCTTTCTAGTGGCAACCCTGGTAATTCCTCTAGAAACACATCGAAAAATTCACATACTATTGGCACTGCCTGTATCCTTGACTCAGATACCTGGTGTCGAGTACATAAGCCAAGTAAGCATCATACCTTTTTTGACATACCTTTGTACTGCCATTACTAAAATCACATCAGATAACCCCTCTGTCTGATCAGATTTAACCCGGAGCAACTCACCATTCTGACATTTTAGCACAATATATTTTTGTCTACAATTTACTACTGTATCATGCTGGGTTAACCAATCCATGCCCAATATCACGTCAAATTCATCAAATGGCAGTAACATCAAATCAGCCAGGAAACAATAACCTCTTACCATCAGTAGACAATTTTTACAAATTTTATCCACTAACACAAACTGGCCCAGGGGGTTCGAGACTTTAACCACAAATTCACTAGGTTCAACAGATAATTTTTTAACAATTGCAAGTTTAACACATATATATGAATGCGTAGAACCAGGATCAATCAATGCAGTAATATCAGTATCAAGTAAAGAAAATGCACGAATGGCATATGTCCTAGCAGGTGCTCGTGCCTCAGACCTGCCTGCAATATCTTTCGTAGCTCCTCGACTACCACTGACATTACCAGATGGTCGAGGTGGTCTGCCCCTTGAAACTGGATTACTTAGCTTCGATATCTGCTCAGCTTCCTCTTCACCTCTTTCTGGACAATCTCTGAGGAAATGGTAAAAAGAACCACATCAGTAACAAGCCCCGCTCTTTAATCGACATTCACCAAAATGAGCTTTATTACAGTACTGACATTTCGGCTTAGGAGTGCCAACACTGCCAACCATGGCCACTAATGGAGTGAAAGGTCTTGGATTAGTGCGTTGAGAACCTCGCTCTCTACCCGAAGACCCAGTGGCTGAGGTAGAACGATCCTGATACTTCTTCAATTTCTTTGGAGCAGAAAACTGGGATTTTCCCATCGGTCTTTTACTAAAAATTTGAGCTTCCCTCTCAGCCTGTTTCTTTTCTTTGCTCAATTCTTCTGCTTTATAAGCTCTCTCTGCCAATGTAGCAAACTCTCGAATTTCAAAAATTTCGATCAGTAGCTTAATGTCTTCATTCAACCCTTCTTCGAATCGTTTGCACATTTCAGCTTCTGACTGTACCCATTCTCGAGCATATTTACTCAATCAAACAAATTCTCTTTCATACTCAGATACTGATCTGTTACCCTGTTTCAGCTCAAGAAATTCTTTTCTCTTCCGATCGAGAAACTTCTGACTGATATATTTCTTTCTGAACTCGGTCTGAAAGAATTCCCATGTAATTTCTTCTTTCGGAACAAATGAAGCTTTAGTATTCCACCAATGGTAAGCTGTGTCTTTTAGCAATGAGACGACACATTTCAGACATTCTTCTGGTGTACAAGATAATTCATCCAAAACCTGAATAGTGTTTTCTAACCAGAATTCAGCCCATTCGGAATCATCATCAACTGCTGCTCGAAATTCTTCGGCCCCATATTTTCAAAATTTATCTACTGGAGCTTTCCCTTTTCTGACAGATTTAGTACCTGTACCCTGTGGGATCTCGGGAACCGGTGGAGCAAGAGGGGGAGCTTGAACTTGCTGCACTACAGGGTTAGTTCTTAAGTATTGACTAAACCATTCATTCATCATTTGAAAGAAGGCTGTTTTTGCCTCCTCCCTTCGACCCTCTGTCTCGGGCCTTCTACTGCTAGTTTCTTCTCTTTGTACTGAAGCCGGAGCATGACTTCCAGCTTCCTCAGATTGAGATCGGTCGGAAGACATTTACTATAAGAAAAACACATTTAAATGGTCAGGAGATATCATACTATCAATAATAATTTAAATGGCATCTATAGCTAATCCCGTATTTACTATGTTGGCCCGAGAACCGGCTAAACCGTAGCTCTGATACCAACAAATGTAATACCCTCTACCCGTATTCATTGCCGGAATAGGGTACGAGGTATTACCGGAGTTTACGATTTTTTTATATCCAATATAGCCCCTTTATAAATATTTAACATTCCCTGCAATATTAAATCGAGACCAATCCACATCAACCAAACCAATTCAACATATTTTCAAGATAAATTCATGCATATTTATAAGATAACATCATCACATACCCAAAACCAGGTTTGTTAACCATACTAATGGCTAACTTTACATTCATTTCACGTTAACCTTTACTTTATTAGCTTATACATGCCATTGATTTCCAAAATAAAGTTTCTTTATATACCGAAATCCTGAGGTTGATAGTGTGATGTGTCTCCAATCAAATCCGACCTCCAAGCTCTTAACACTACAAAACAGGGGAAAATGAAACAAGGTAAGCACTTTGTGGTTAGTAAGCTCATGTAAGAAGAATTATACTTACCTAATATTTTCAATACAATACAATAAACATTCCTATATCCATTCAATGCATTATTACCCTAACATGCACAAACTCAACATTCAAGTTAGTACAATAATTTTCATGTACCAATAATATATACTATGATTGATGAGCTCATCAATACATGATTTCTATTTCCCTATTTTTTTTCATATTTATCCCGCTGAATTTCTTGGAATTTTCGATGGATTTTCAAAGGTACACTTTTAGTGTACATTTCTGGGTTCGTCAATTCATATTCATGTGTTCACATTTCCATTTCAGAGAGCACACTCCCGCGAACCTCATCTTTACAGCGAGATTACCAGTCCAGGCTAAATCCCCTGTAATATAAACTCATAGAGTATTGTCGGGATTACTAGTCCAGGCTAAATTCCCTGCAACGACAATTACTCTAATGAGCTTGGATCTGAATTACCAGTCCAGGCTAAATTCAGACCCTAATTCGGATTACCCATCCGGGCTAATTCCATTTTCCACATATTCTTCGGGAGGGCTATATCAGGATAGGATAACCCGTCCGGGCTAGCTCCTTTTTACCGTCAATTCCTTTTCAGAGATCCATCGAATTTTCCTTTCATTCAATCAGGATTTCTTCCCCTTTTATCAAATATATCAATGTTTCATAAATTTCCATATAATGAACATTCAAATCATATTCATATAAAAAACATGCATTTCAAACATTTAAGAATATAATTCAAGTTACATGAACTTATCTTGATACTTGTTCGTGTACAAAAATCTACTAATCCTGAATTTTTTCCTTTCCTCGATCTAGCTTCATATTTGAATCTTCTGGATCTAAATAAATAAATTTAATTATCAATTTAATACATTTCATGTTCATATGCAACAATTTCTATAATTTCATTATTATTATTTATAGTTTATTCAAAGCTGTCTATTTGAGTCATAGTCACTAAATTATTTATAACTCGAGCTACGGAACTCCAAATTAATATTCGTTAATTTTCCCTGAAACTAGACTCATATATATTCTTACCATAAAATTTTTAGAATTTTTGGTTTAGCCAATAAGTACAGTTTATTCTTTAAAGTCACCCCTGTTCTGCTGCCTGATAGTTCTGACCCTTCTTCACTAAAAATTAATTATCTCTTCATAAAAATTCGGATGATGTTCCCGTTTATTTCTCTTGAAAATAGACTCATTCATAATCCTAGGAATATAAATTTAAGCCCCTAATTATTTTTATTAAATTTTTTATGATTTTTAAAATTCAGAACAGGGGAACTCGAATTCATTCTGACCTTGTCTCACAAAATTCATCATATCTCATGATTTACAGATCCATTGCTTACAAGTTTCTCTATGAGTAACTAGACTCAATAAGCTTTAATTTCATATTTTTTTCATCTTCTAATTCGATTCCTAAAATTTATGGTGATTTTTCAAAGTTAGTCTACTGCTGCTGTCCAATATTGTTTTAGTGCAAGCTGTTTATTACCATTTTTCCCCTATGCTTTTAATAAATAACAATTTCGTCCCCACTCAATTAGCCTCTCAATTGAGCTGATTTTTATCAATTAACACTTTATTCTATCACCTTAAATTTGTTTACAACCTTTAGGAATCAAAATTTCAGCAATAGATTTTAATTCCAAACATTTTCACAATTAGGTCCTAAAAATCACTTTCTATTAAAATTACCTAATAAAATCATCCCATAAATAAATTAAAGCTTTAATTTCATTCTATTTCATCATAAAATTACAGCACTAAACCATGGTGACTTTCAATTTCATCCATGAAATCAAAAACTAATGAATTTAATAGTAGGACCTAGTTGTAAAAGTCTTAGAAACACAAAAATTACAAGAAAAAGGCAAGGATTAACTCAATTGGTGAAAAAATTATGGAATACCAGCTTAGAGAACCCTTCTATGGCATTTTTAGCTGCTGGAATTGAAGAGAAATGAAGAGAAATCTAGATATTTCCTATTTAGTCCTAGTTTTATTTAGTTAATTTTGCAATATTCCAAATTTGCCCTTAATTTATCAATTTTCCTGCTGATTTCATGCCCTTGCCGTCCAGCCCAAATAAATTTTGGGTCTAATTGCCTTTTAAATCCTCTCTCATTAGACACTTAAGCTATTTAATCATCCCATCCACTTTTTTACACCTTTTACAATTTAGTCCTTGTCATTTAATTAACTATCCAAACATTAAAATTTCCTAACGAAATTTTAATACCACATTATTAACATTTCATAAATATTTATAAAATTATTTTTGACTCGGTTTTACGAGATAGAGGTCCCGATACCTTATTTTACCCAATTTCTTCAATAATTTCTTTTTCTAACTAACCACTAAATCGGTAAAATTTTTCCATCAATATTTTCATACGATTTTCCTATCATATCAATTTTCATGCAAAAATATTGAAATAAATTTCTCTTTAAATCGGATTTGTGGTTACAAAACCACTATTCCGATAACCTTGAACTTAGGCCATTACATTCGGACACCCAACAAGTTGGTAATTGATCGAGAGTACGCAAACTACCCCTAAAGAATGGAGTTAGCCAGAATCCAAAGGATAAAAGGGTAACCATAATAAGGGGGAAAACATCTAGTGGAAGACTTGTTTGTCCAGACTATTCCTCATTAAAGGGGAAGAACTGGTGTAAAGGTATTCGCCAGATGGTTAATTCCTTGAGAACCAATAAGGTAATGATAGCTAGAACAACTAGTTAGGCAAAAATAAAGTACGGAAGGGAACTCGGGAAATTGGATGACCACCCAGCGGTAGTGACTATGTAACTCAGGCCTTAACGGTCAGTAGTAAGAGAATGTACTATGCTTAAGGGTAAGTTAAAATGATTAAGGCGTGGTACAAGGAAGTAATCTAGCCACGATTTAGTCTAAGTAGGATTTAATCTGCCAAGTTGGTGTGGATTCTTGTTAGCCATACTAACAAATGAAATGTAAAGGAAGACATACGGGATTAAGATAAGGAAAGAGTCTATCACAGACTAACCAGATTAAGAGTATACACCAGGAGCCCTTACGAGGGCAAGATAGAAGGTCACCTTAATATGGCTAAATAGGAAGAAGAAGAAACCTATGATGGAAATAAGCAGAAAGAAGCAAAGACAGGGTCCGCAGGAGTGACGAAGCACTCAGAAGAGCTGTCAGTATGGCTTGACAGCTGATATGATGGTTCGTCAGGATGGCTTGAGTAAAGTATCCCCAGCAAGCAGGGAGTTTATTTTATTCATTATTATTACCTAGATGAAACCCCAACAAGTTGGGAAAGGTTTTTTTGAACCGTAGAAACTCACTAAGTTTGATCGAACTTACCAAATGGTTTGACCTATGGTTGCAGGATTAGTGGGACAAGAGACTCAAAAAGGGACCAAGCCAGATCGTGTGGAAGAAAGGATTTATTATTAGAATTTGGGTCTTGCACATAAGAAGAAGGTACCTTAGAGACTTTTCCAAATGGAGTGATCAAGTTATATTTGTTTAAACTCCTTCATTGGAGTTAGGACGACAAACCTTGTATTAAATTTAATCTTTGTTATAAGTCATATTAATAGGTAATATAAATTGTTTTAACTTAATGAGATTTTAGTCTAATCGATAACCCAGTTCAATTGTGATGTCCATACCCAGATATGATGAACGGATCGAGTGAAGGTGTTACAAATGAAAAGTAAATGTGGCAACAAGTTGTTTGTCTTTGTGATGCATGACTTATTACTATTCAATAGTAATTAACTTTTTTTGAAGGAAGATGTAATGGTTATCATGAGATAAAATAGGACCATATTGGGAGAACAGATTTATCCCAAAGAGATTAAGGATATCATATGATGGTAACATACTTATGACAAGGTCATTGGATGAGCACTAATCAAGTAGCTTTCGTAATGGTATGTGATTAGGGAGAGCTTAGTCATGATACTATAGTGGAATGACTTTGTGACTAAACGAGTTTATAATTAATAGGCGAAAAGTTGAAACTCAATTATAAACCATTTGAGCCCTAATTACCTATGTCCAATTGATCCCATCGCTAGCTCGATGAAACCAAAATTGAATTGGGTTTAGAATCAAATGAAGAGAAATGAATACAAATGATAAAGTTACAGAAATGAGCTACATTCAGAAATGAATGTGGTTTCGCACTAAGTATGGAAATGACCTAAGAATTAATTTAAGTTTTTGGAATTATTATTTAAGCAAATAATTGAAGTTCAAAAATGGAATTAAATTAATCGATCATTGTGAATCCGTTGAATATGAAAATTAAATATATTTCCTTGTAGATTCTTTTACAGTAAAGTTGTCATGACTTTAATGAAATTAGAATTGAGTTGAGAAAATTATTTAATTGGAAAATTAATTAATTAAAATTAATTTAATAAATAATACTTATTTTGGGAAATAGAAAAACATGTTTTGGGTTGGATTAAAATATAAAGTGTTAGTTTAAAAGTCCAGGATGTAACACCCCAAAAATAATAGGGTTAGGATTACTAAAGTCATCCAAAAATGAGTCGTAGTTTAGGTGGTAGAGATCTTAGTAAACCACCTAGAGAGGCAAGGTTCAAACCCAACTATTTTCATTCTTTCTCTTTTATTTTTCAGCAACCAACGAATAAAACCAAGCTAGTATGTATATTAAATGTGGTAAGCCATGACCAAGTATGGGCCGCCCAAGTGGTAAGGGTTTAGCATATTTCCCTTATTTTTTTCCCAATTTCGATAGAATGATTTATTTTCCAAATCAGCATTTTAAAGTTTGAAAACCCTAGATATTTATTTAATCTTGTTTCCAAATCATAATAGAATTGTAGTTTCTTTTTCCCTATATCTTTTCTCTTTTTCCCCCATCTTCTCATTTACAATTTTTTTTTAGTAAACTCCTTTACAAATTTTTTGTTCCCCATTGCTAAGATTAACATTTTTAAATCCCGAACCCAAAATCAACCCACGTTCAATTCGTTCTTTGTGTCGATTTAGCGTAACACGGTCAATCTTGTTTCTAATGTGCTAAGATTAGTAAGCATTCTTGTTTCTACTTTCATGGAACCTTAGAATTCTAGAATAACATTGTTCTTAACAATCTTTCAAATCAATTTGGAATCTTTTACGAGTTTTCTCAAAAATCTTGATAACCTCGATAAATCTTGAAAGTTGATATTATTTATTGCGTATTTGTCGACCGAAAGACCTATTGTAGGTATCTCGGATCTAATTTGGACGTGAGGATCGTAACACGAGGCCCTAGAAGTTAGGTGTGTTATTTTATGAGAAAATCGAGGCAAAACCAAACCAAGTCCAGACCGCACGGCCTACTGCATAAGTGTGTGGGTCACCTGTGTAGACTGCATGACCCTCACACATGACCATGCCACCCCTAAAACCTTAGGATTTTGCATCTCACACGACCTAAAACCCTACACACGACCTACCATACGGTTGTGTCACCCCTGTATGTTGAATTTTCGAATGCCAAACGGCCACAGTCTCTCACACAACCTAGCCATACAGTCCTGTGCCCCTTCCACAACGCCCAGGGCTTCCCACATGGTCCAATCAGATGATCGTATGCCCTTTGAAACCAACAAATTATAATTTTGACCTAGAATTTTATGATTTATTTAGATTAGTCGCTAATTGATTCCCAAATCGTTTTTATGGTTTTATTAAGAAAACAAGTCCCTAATAGTATGAATAATTTCTGATCCCATAATATAATTGACTAAATTAGTATCAAGTAAACTCTAAATTATATAGATTTTTTTATAGCTATTTATATCACCTTTTTACTTAGAATTTATGTTAATCCTGAGATTTTGATATTTAATTAGGTGATTTTTGTTCATATTGAGACAATAGGCATAATTTTAGTAAGGTCAGCAATTTTATGAATTTATGTATTAAATTTTGCATAATTTAACTACCTTATGTTACATAGTAATTTATGTGCTTTAATTGTCTTAGTGGGACCATTGAATTAATAAGTGTGTGAGCTTGTTTAAATCATACATGGCCATGAGTTATAGTCCACCTCAATTAGACAGCAAATACAGCAAATTGAGTCAAGAGAAGTCAATTTGATACAGTTGAAGTTGTTCTTGCTGAAAAGAGCAAGTCTGATAGTTATTTGGGTCACAAAACCGTCCAAATAGGGGGAAAGTAGTCCAAATCGACTAAGGCATCAAGAGAAACCCAAATTAGCTTTAAGATAATTAATTTGGAGGTCCCTATACTTTGGAAAAAAAATCAAAAATTAGCCCCAACTAATACCCAAGAAATCGTACAACCCCTTACATGATTCATGCATGAAAGTAAGCATGAATCAAGCAACCATCAACCTCTCTCTCCAAATTCATGGACAACCAAGCAAAAGAGAAAACCAAGGGACTCCAAGCTATTTTTAGCAAACTCATATGCCATCCCTCTACTATAAATACCACCCCTCACTTATTATTCACCCATCCTTCAACTCACATTCCTTTCATCTTTCTTTCATCTCTTCCAGGATCCCTCTACTATAAATACCACCCCTCACTTATTATTCACCCATCCTTCAACTCACATTCCTTTCATCTTTCTTTCATCTCTTCTAGGCATAAGCCCTCCATTTCCCCTCTTCCCTTTAGCTAGCATTTTCCTTGAGAAAAACTCTCCTGGTCAGCCACCTTGAGGAGCATTTTATCAAGGAGCAATCACAAGAATAAAAGGAAGCCACCACGATCAGTCTTCGGAGAATCATCAAAATCATCAAGAGTTTCTTCTTTCTTATTATTTAATTTTTTTTAGTTATTCAACATGTTTCCAAATTGTTGTGATGTTTTTCCATTGACAATGACGACTTAGTTTTGTTTAGCTAGAACAATTGCGGTGACTGGATAAAATTCATTTAATCCCTGTTTATATGGTTTGTGTCTTAGTTGTTTATGCTTCCAATTATAATATTTTTGTATTTCATGCATTAAAATATGTTTGAATGTATTAGAATTAGTTAGTCAGTCCTAATCAGATGATAACAAATGGACACGATAATTGGAAGGTACATGCTTAATTTAATCCTAATCAAAATAAATTAGAGGTTCATAATAGACTGAGAGAACTTATTACCTTGTACAACTTTAGGTTTGTGTGATTAAATTGTTTCAAACCTAATTCATCCCTATTACTTCACATAAATTCTAAGGAGTCTTTAGTTAAATTATAACATTGGTTTATGCATATTTTTCTAAGTATAAGATTCAGTTGAACTTATATGAGATTCCCAGTTAATGAACGATCGAGTTACAATGGAATATTTTCTGAACATTGTTAAACATGATGAAAATGAATTGCGTCAAGTGTTATAATTGTTCTAGCTTATTCATGTTATTGTTGTTGAACTTGTGAAATTGCTGCTAAACCACCACCCTACATTTTATTTCATCTTATTTGCATTTAGGTGATCCTAATGTGACACATCAAACTCAACCGGAACGGACCAGCCCGGATCCAAAGCGACACATTAGTCATTGAAGTGACTCTCCAGCACAAAATCACCTAAAGCACACCTCAACCTTATAACACCTCAATTCTAACTAATACCTATCTAATCTTTTTTTTTAAATAGCCATTTTTTATTAATACATTTATTAATTAAGGCTATATTTGCTAAGTTTTATTACCTTAATTCATACATACAACTCTAATTAATCTATTTATAACTAATAAACAACATATGTATAATAATTTCAACATTCAAAATCATGCTTAACAAATAGCAATTAAAACATAGAACGGACTTACCTAAGTGACAAAGCTATCCACTCCTGGACAAAGTACAAATAAAATGTATTAGTGAAAATTTCATGCTTCAATCACCATGTTTTCAATCACCATGTTATCACTTCACAACATACAATAATACATTCAACATTTAACCATAAAATCAAACATTAAAACAAATATAACATCTCAAAATCAATATCCAAATGTAAGTCTCAAACATCCACTATGAGTGTATCAAATTATCCCAATTGAGTGCCACAATGCCCTCTAATGTATCTATAGAAAAGTCCTTAATCTATACTACCACGTAGCTTTAAATTTGGACCAGCCTTGCCCTTGCTCTCGACTCCCCAAAGCTAGAAAAGTTCCGCACAAATCTATAAGGGTGTAAGCTGAAAAAGTTCAGTGAATGGCCATAAATTCAATAAGTAAATCACACTAAAAACATACCTAAACCAAGGCAAATCATGTATCAAATTTTAGGTATAAGATCTATAATTTCAATCATATTTTCATGCTCAATTATGGAATTCAATTGACTGAAATTTCCAGCAGCAATGCAACATCATAACATCAAAATTCCACATGTTATTCCATGAGTAAAAATCACATTTACTATGGCATATGAAAACATAATATATACACTTATATTGGCAAATGACATCCATGGAAAAATTTAAACATGTGATCATGCGTTGGATAAACGGATCTCCAATCTCCCAAATATCGAATACAATAATCTGGTTGAGTGGGGCGTAGCCACACACTCCCTTATGTTGCCTCAAAATCACCAATGATTGAGTGGAGAAAAAGGCTCAACACTCTCTTATTCACTGTAGCAAAATCAATACTCCTAGAGCCATATGCTTACATATAACACATGCAATGGTAAGTACTCACTAATCCTATTGCATGTCATCTATATCCAATGGATCCACCATGCAATGTTGCCAATATAACCAAACACACAAGGCATAAACACTGATATTTAAGCACTTAATTCAAGATATAAAAATTTAATTTAAAGCATGTCACTCAGCAATTTTAACATCTACATAAATAAGCTCAATAAGTATCTTTGTCCATGGATCTAAAACCAAATATAAAATCATCATCAAGTGCTCTATCATACATTAATCCATGCTCCAATTATTAACCAATACAATTGAAATCAACCATATCAAACAATATATTAACAATTTCCATAAATCATTTACAAATATGCTTTTATAAAATTAAAATCAATTTTGAAATCTAAACCATTTGAAATAAAATTGAATCTCTAGAAACACAATTCAAAACCTCAATTTAGAATGTAAATAGGCATGTTTACCAAT
The DNA here is from genome assembly GCF_007990345.1 of Gossypium hirsutum. NCBI lineage: Eukaryota > Viridiplantae > Streptophyta > Magnoliopsida > Malvales > Malvaceae > Gossypium > Gossypium hirsutum. The sequence goes on along the minus strand of NC_053428.1, from coordinate 97,548,307 downwards.
TGCCTTTTAAAAACCACTCACATTCACACTTTGCTTATCAAGCCAAAGTGTATCAAGAAACTGTATTTGGACCTCAGTTCTGATTAGAAGTGGCCCCTCTGGATCTTAAACAGAGGTAAAATACATGTTACAATCTATCATTAACAATAAGAAAATAAAAAATCATGAACTACACAAACCTAAAATGTCTCCCCAATCTACCTTACCGAAAACTCACGATCTAGCCGAAACACAAATTTTAGCCCCTAAATGACCTTCTCTGCAACAAAAATATTTTTTAAACATCATTCCTAATCTATCAACACAAAACCTAAGCATCAATTTCATCAAACAAACCGTTTCATAATTTTCTGGAAAATCAACTCATGTTCTTAGTTAAAAACGGATTTGTCAAATTTGATTAACCAAGTGAGTTTGATCTTTTTTTTCTGATAAAAAAAGATCTTAATAAAAATGATTTGAGCTTAAATATCCATTTAAACTTGGATTCCAACTCAAAACCATGAATTCACCATTAATAAATCTCATGTTCAAGAGCTAAGAGATCAAGATTTGAAAAATCATTTTATTCAATTTAGATTGAAAATAATGATCAAAAAAACCTTAGAATGAATTTAGAGCTGAGAAAATACATTCAATCGATCTGGAATCACCAATATTGAAGATTGGATCAAGATTTTTGAAGAACTCGAATGAGTTTTTTCTCAACTTTGAAATCTTTTTTGGAGAATTTTGATAGAATAAAAGATGAGATCTAATCTTTGATATGTGGAATTCAAAAATGAAAAGAAAAACAACATAAAATACTTAAAAATCGAGTGAGAATTGTGAGTGAAGTAAGGAGGCTACAACATTTTTGAATTGAAGAACCCCCACCTAATTTCCAAAAATTGGGGAAATTACTATCAGGCCACTACCACAATTCTCTAGTTTTACCACATAATCCTTTTCCCTCCAAAATTCCAAAAATATGGGTAATTTTCCATAGGACCACTCAAATATTTCCCTTGTTTTGCAAAATAGTCCTATATAATTAATATTTCAAATCCTCTAAATTAAAGCCCCATTTTAATTTATTTTTCAATTCCAATTTGACCCAAAACATCTATTTTACCCAAAAATTATTTAAAACTATAAAATTAAATTTTATAAAAATATTTTTATTATCTAGAATATTGTTTCCCGATTTTTAAATGAAATTAAGCTAACTAAGAATTTACTAATAAACCCGATTAACTCCTAATTTTCACTTGAAACCCAGTAAATTTACCTGAAACTACTAGACCTATTTTTAGGGCCTTACACAATCACCCTTCATTTTATTTGATATCATTTGCATTTAGGTTAATTTGCATCTAGTTAATTAATTTAATTTTAACATCTATCACTTTAAAATTATTGTGTTTTCTTTAAAAACTTGTAAATTCATAATTTTGTAATTATTTGATTAACAGGTACAATCCCTATGGAGATGATAACTCTTTTACTTACTCATTACTTGATAATGATTGTATACACTTGCACAAACCTATGCATTACATATCACATACATTTATATAAATATTGCATGAATTGTGAATAATTATATTTTTGTATCTGTACTTGTGATTTTCATATTACATGCCTCATGAAACCGCCAAATTGGATCTTTGAAAAGCATGTGTTTTTGCTTCTATATTGAATAGTTGAAAGTATTACTGCTATATTTCATTACTTATAGGCATGATAATTGTTTATCTTATGATATGTTATAAGCATGTTTGAATCGTTGTATCAGATGAGACGTTTTGAAAGGACAAGTTCTGGCAAACTATAAATCTGCAAAATCTACAAAATCTGGTGGTTCATCCACATATTATCTGTGAGTATTCATTTGCAAACATGTTGTGTAGTCACAACCATTTGTCAGTGTATTAACTTGAAAATTTGGTGGTTCGCCCACCCATTATCTGGTAGCTTTTATCTGCAATAAAGTTGTGTATTCACAATCATCCGGCAACGTATTAAGCTACAACATTTGGTGGTTCATCGAAAACCCGATGTGTAGGGATGAACAGGTTCTGGGGAACTCATATGGTGTGTAGTGGTGGGGTAGCATTTTATCTATTATACGGAATTGTTTGCATCTGTAAAGCATGTGCTTGAAATTCTGAAAATTCCGATATGATATGGTATATGTGTATTTGTTTATACATTGTGAAAATTGTTATGTTATTCTGATATTCTGAATTTGCTAATATGTGATTTACGCTATATAATTTGATTTAATATGCTTATTGTTTGTTTTGGTTATCTTGTGATGGAACTTACTGTAACAACCCGATTTTTAATGGTGTCAAAAATAATGGTTTCAGGACCACCATTCCAATAAGTGGAACCATAAATATTATTATTTAAAATTTATAAATTAAATATGGCTATATTTTGAATTTTGATTTAATAGATTTTATCAATTGGTCAGTTAGTCAAAGTACAAGAGATTCGTACCGAAATTCAGTGGTTTTGGCACCTCGTTTTCATAAATTGAACTCGAAAATATTTTTCTATAATATTTTCGAAGTTATATACAGTTGAATCAAATTTTTGTCAGGGAACTTGTAACACCCCTCACCCGTATCCAACTCCGGGATAGGGTTCGAAGCGTTACCGGACATAAACATTCACAAACATACAAAACTGGGTTACCAAATTTCGTCCAAAATAAAACTTTTCAAACACATGCATATTGTCCCTTATACAAGCCTTCGAAGCCTATAACATACATCGGGGTGGTTCGGGACTAAACCGAGAACTTCTGAAAGTCTTTGGACAACTTAATAATTTTCTAGCTTTGGAGAGTCACACGCCCGTGTGGGTTGGGTCGTATGGTCGCACACGTCCGTGTGGCTTGGGACACGCCCGTGTCCTCAGCCCGTGTAACTCGCTGTTTATGACGTCAGCAACCGTTTAAGGGCACACGGCCAAGGCACACACTCGTGGCCAGAGGCCGTGTCCTCCATACAGCTAAGACACACGGCCATGTCTCTACCCGTGTTGTCAAGACTTAGTCTAATTTCCAAGCCTTTTTATCATCTTTACATACACACACATACACGATTTCAATGGCATGCATCATGTACATATGCCATATACTTCTCATACATAGTGAACAAGCACAACCACATAACCATATCACAGGACATTAACACATATCATGGATAAAAAAGCTTACAAGCCAAAATCATTATAAGCCATATCTCATGGCTATAAACAACAAATCAATATAAACCAATACCTTTTGGCTAATCACAGCAATAGTCATCATAGAAAAACTAAGTCCCTATACATGCCACTCATTTGAAAACATTTAACATACACATATCAATACTCCACGGATAATGGCTCGATAGTGTGATACTGCCTTCGACGATCTCCAACCCCGAGCTGACCTGACAAAACTAAAAGAAATGGAAAGGAGGGAGTAAGCTTTACGCTTAGTAAGCTTGCATGAAAATAATAAGCAATGCGATAACATGCTATTTTCATTTTTTTCTATTTATTCAAATTCCAACTAAGCTATTTTCCTGAGTTATAGTCATTAAATTATTTATATCTGGAGCTACGAAACTCAAAATTAATATCCGTTAATTTTCCCAGAAACTAGACTCATATCTCTTCTTATCATAAAATTTTTATAATTTTTCGTCTATCCAATAAGTACATTTTATTATTCAAAGTCTCCCCTATTTTTCTGTTTTATAGCTTCGACCTATCTTCACTAAAATTTATTTATCTCATAATACAAGACTCGGATAATGTTCTCGTATCTTTCTCCTGAAATTATACTCATTAAGGATTTCATTAATATAGATTTTAACTCATAATTATTTTTTTACAATTTCTATTGATTTTCCAAATTTGAGACAGGGTAGTCTAGAATCACTCCGACTCTATCTCACAAGAATTCAAATATTTCATGATACAGAATTATTTGGCTTTCACCGTTTCCTTTATGTAAAATTAGACTCATTTAGATTTAATTTCATATTTTATTAAGCTTGTAACTCAATTTCCACTATTTTTAGTGTATTTTCAAATTTGGACCAATGCAGCTGTCCAAATCTGTTTTGGTACAATATAATGATCCCTATCATAAGATCATTTCCAACTATCATGAACTTACCATTTCATAGATCCCTTCCTCATTTTTTTACAATGGAGATCTATATCAAAGTTATTATTTCTCATGGGCACACTTAGTCATACATTCCAAGTATAGGATAATTCCCTATCACATGCACTGAATCATCAAATTAGTCTCATGACAATGCACCATGTAAATTTGTCTTAGAAGAGCTCATCATTTATCATTTCATTGATATACATCATATTAATCCCGTTGAGTTTCTAGGAAATTCCGATGGATTATCCATTTACCATCAATTTATAAGAATGATCATTTCATGTATGCACTCCCGTGAACCTCACATCTTACGGCGGGATTACCAGTCCAGGCTAAATCCCACGTATCATAAACTCATAAGGTGATGTCGGGATTACCAGTCCAGGCTAAATTCAGAACCTAATCGGATTACCCGTCTGGGCTAAATCCAATGCACATATATTCTTCGGGAGGCTTGATCATCCAACGGAACAACAGTCCGGTTTAGATCCTTTTCATAATTGAGATCAACGGATTACCCGTCTAGGCTAAATCCTTTCTGCAACACATGCAGGATCTCAATTCGCTTGTAAATCATGGTTTATCCATTGAATTCCCTTTTTAAACTCAACCGAGACATTTTTCGACAAATCATTTTCAAAGATGCATTTCATGTAATTTCATGCCATCAATAAATGCATTTATCATGAACTCATAAATCATAAAATTAGGCATGTTAGGAGTTTACTTTAAGTTATCCGAACTTACTTGTCGAAATCTCGTCAAGCACAACCGTGTAGCAATTCATACAACCCAGGTAATAGTAATTTAACACTCAATTCATGTAACAATAATTTGTCATTCAATTTCACATGACACAACAAGCATTACATTTTTCCATACCATACACACCATCCATCAACTTCTCTTAAATATATTAAATCATACAATTTATTTCATATCAATAGAGAATTACAATTCATGCATGTTATTGCATTATTATAACACACGAACTTACCTCGATCTAGAAACGGTAATTTACCATTTTAGTCCATAACCTTGTATTTTCCCGATTTAAACCCAAATCTCAATTTCCTCTATAATATCCCATTTAGCCTACTAATTAGTCACATTATTCATACGGGTCCAAAAATCATTTTTTACAAATTTTTATTTTGACCCCTAAACTTTTGCATATTTATACTTTTTCCCCAAGGCTCGGAAATTAAACTTCATCCTATTTTCCTATGTTTTATGACATGCTGATCATTTTCCCTTCTATGGCAACATCAAATTCTCACTCTAACATGTACCTATGAACATAAGGTATTTTTACCGATTAAGTCATTTTACTCGTTTTCACGTAAAATCGCTTAGCGAAAGTTATTTAACACAATTTCAAGCTTCATATTCTACCATTAAACATCAAAATACATGCATATCATTCATGGGTAAATTTTTAAACACAAACCCTAGCTCAAATAAATGGTAGAAATAGCTAGAACATGTTATCGAGACTTCAAAAATGTAAAGAACATTAAAAACGGGCCTCAGGATCACTTACAAATGAGCTTGGGAAGCTTGAAAACCCTAGCCATGGTTTTTTTCATGAGACATTCGGCCATGAGGAAGAAGATGAGAAAATTTGGCTTATTTTGGCATTTTTAATTCATTAAATTACCAATTTACTAAATTGCCCTTAGTGAAAAACTTTTAAAAACCTATCATACCATGTCCATTTTTTCCACAAACTTCAAAATGGTCTAATTACTATTCAAGGACCTTTAATTTAAAAACTCATAACAATTAGACAGTTCTAATATGAAGAACTTAACTTTTTCACTTTTTACAATTTAGTCCTTATGACCAAATTGAGTGCCCAAACGTCGAAATTTTCGAACGAAATTTTTACGAAATCATTCCGTGAAATCGTAGACCATAAAAATATGATAAAAAAGAAATTTTCCTCATCGAATTTGTGGTCCCGAAACCACTGTTCCGACTAGGCCCAAAATTAGGATGTTATATTTCTCCCCTTTTTAGGGATTTTCATCCCCGAAAATCTTACCACGAAAGTGGTTTTGGTTTTTCACCTGGATTCCTCAATCCTATAATCAATGTCAAAGAACTTTCACTCAAGCTGAGCTTTTACTACCTATCTCTTTAAATTTCACATACAAAAATCAGAAGTGTTATTCACTTTACAATACTTTCACCGAAACTTAATCTGTACCAGAACGTGTACTCAAAAGTCTGATCCATACCATCATGTTACATATACAATCGCACCCCAATCTTTTCGAATTCAAATAGTGAAACTAGTCAGTTCATCTCGGCCTCATACTCTTTATAATTCCACACAGTCCAATTCAACTCTTAGTTACCTTTCATTTCAAAACCTCCTCTAGCTTTCCCAAGAAATCATGCTATGAATCTCAAATCTCAATTCGATTAGTGGATATTAATATTCCATGATGTCCAACATTTATAAAGACACAAAATCCTATGAATCTGGCGAGTAGACGTTTGGGTATACTAGCATAATTTACACATCACATAACGTTTAACAACACTACATATTACTTTCCTCTTTCAAGGACAGGAACGATCCAGACAAGAAAATCCATATTAACCTTTTCTATTTCCATTCTAATTCCCAAACGGCAAAAAAATAATTCTGATGATTCTTGCTATACATCATTAAACTTTAAACATTTCAAGAATTTGTACTCAAAGATAAATAATGATCGTTTCAGCATTTTTAAATACCCAGATTATCTTCACATTATCAATATCAGGTCTTCTTATCGCATGCGATTCTTCTAGGAAGCATACACTTCTTAACTAGACTATTCATCTTTTTACCTGTGAAGAAATAAAGTCTTATTCTCTTGAGCATGAACATTTCATTAGATTTTAAACATATATTCCATACAGATTGAACAATCAAGTTGACCTTATTCATCCATAACTGATATTTCAAGAAATTCTCTCTTCTAGTCAACAGAATGATTCAACATGCATCATTCTAAATTCACTCATCATGCCAATCGAAGGCCATAACATATGCATTAGCATAAGTAATACTGATACCTCAACTGAGTACATTAACTCTGATTAACTTACTTGAAAAAGGAAATCCACCATACACATTGGGACTTGAAATTTCACCACATTATCAAGATCAATTCAGAGGTATAGTCATATTTGTTCTTTATACACATCAATCACAAGTTGGAGGTCATGCTCTAAATGCAAGCCATGATCAACAAGTTACAAGATAAAATATCCAGAAAACCCAAGATAGAGAAATCTAAAACGAAGAAGCCCAGAATAAAGAAATCCAAGATAAAGAAATCCATGATAAGGAAATTCAATTTACAGCACTGCATCAGAAGACTGAGAACCAGACTCATAAAAATATGAAAGACCCCAATGGTTTTTCAAAGAAAAGAAATCCAGAATAACATCATTCCAAACCACTGACAACAAATACGACCAGAACTATATGCTTCTCATATATATAAAATCAATCAGAGCAATGATCGGTAGAAATAGAATCATGGCACCATACACAATTTCTCATCGATATCCAACAGGCGGAATATAACAAAATACCAAAGAAAAACAGAACCATGCAGATTATAATCCAATCAGACTAACAACACATTCGTCTAACGTTAAGATCAAGGAACATTTTCATATTTCGAACATATTCCTTTAACTATTTCTACCATCCCAAATTCCGTAATATTCCCTTCACTAAGAAAACCAGTTCATAGGGGAATTTCAATCGATACATTTCTCGACATCATACCAAGATAGATCATTTTACCAAAATTAACCCTTTTTGCTAACTACAATGTTGCGAAAGTTAAACAATCTTTCGGTCAATCTGAAATCTTTCTAGCTCATGTCTGTACTTATCAGCCCATCTTCAATCTCTAATCATGCTTATAACCATTCCATCATTGAACTCTTTGGTTTCTCACCTGGAAACTCATTCAACATAAAGCTCAGGAATTTCCATTATAAAACACCACTTTGGTAAGGGGAGGGGGTCGTAGGGCCTCTGACTCAACTCTCATATACATATACATGTAACACAGTTTTTATCATAGCAATCATATCTCAATCATGTCATTCATTTCGAGTAACTAACATTCATATTGATTTAATGCCCATTTTCCAGTTATCTCATTTAGTCAAGTATAATTATGCATGCATTCCATGTTTTCTGGATAACTTTACTTATCTATTCATTTAATCATATAAGTCATGCACATGATATCATACATGGGCTAACAAATACAGATAAGTTTATCACAATCCATACTTTTACCTTGTACACTATCATTTAGACATATCGTTACAATCATATGAATAAGTCCAAGCAATTTAACACATTTACTTAAGCTATACAAGCTTATCAACCATGATTTTTCATATAAGCGTGCGTAAATGTTCATTCCATCTATATCTTTGGCAAGTTATCTAAACACATGCATTCACTCAAGCAAATCGACCATTTACACATAGAATTATCTATTAATCATAGATAAGCTCATTTCACCAAGTACACATTTCATGAATCCTCATTCGTACCTTTCTAAGTTTTAGTTCGTCATGACTATACATTACGCGAATATTTTAGCATCACATTCAACATGGTCGGTGTAGCTCGGTTGGAGAGTACCTTTGTCTAAACAAAATGGCTCTCGTACACGTTGGCAGACATCACACTATTACGGATCGGTGGCATGTATAGCTAGACTCTAATACATATGCTAGGTTAGTCCGATAACCGACTAAACCATAGCTCTGAAACCACTAAATGTAATACCGCTCACCCGTATCCAACTCTGGGACAGGGTTCGAGGCATCACCGGACTTAAACATTCACAAACATACAAAACTGGGTTACCAAATTTCGCCCAAAATTAAAACTTTTCAAACACACACATATTGTCCCTTATACAGGCCTTCGAAGCCTATAACATACATTGGGGTGGTTCGGGACTAAACCGAGAACTTTCGAAAGTCTTTGGGCAACTTAATAATTTTCTAGCTTTAGAGAGTCACACGCTCATGTGGGTTGGGCCGTGTGGTCGTACACGTCCGTGTGGATTGGGACACGCCCGTGTCCTCAGCCCGTGTAACTCTCTGTTTATGACATCAGCAACAATTTAAGGGCACACGGCCAAGGCACACACCCGTGGCTAGAGGCCGTGTCCTCCACACGGCTGAGACACACGGCCATGTCTCTACTAGTGTGGTCAAGACTTAGTCTAATTTCCAAGCCTTTTTGTCATATTTACATACACACACATACACGATTTCAATGGCATTCATCATGTACATATGCCATATACTTCTCATACATAGTGAACAAGCACAATCACATAACCACATCACAAGAAATTAACACATATCATGGATAAATAGGCTTCCAAGCCAAAATCATTATAAGCCATATCTCATGGCTATAAACAACAAATCAATATAAACCAATACCTTTTGGCTAATCACAACAATAGTCATCATAGAAAAACTAAATCCCTATACATGCCACTCATTTGAAAACATTTAACATAAACATATCAATACTCCACGGATAATAGCTCGATAGTGTGATGCTATCGCCGACGATCTCCAACCCCGAGCTGATCTAACAAAACTAAAAGAAATGGAAAGGAGGGAGTAAGCTTTACGCTTAGTAAGCTCGCATGAAAATAATAAGCAATGCGATAACATGTCATTTTCATTTTTTTTTCTATTTATTCAAATTCCAGCTAAGCTGTTTTTCCAAGTCATAGTCATTAAATTATTTATATCCGGAGCTATAAAACTCAAAATTAAAATTCGTTACTTTTCCCAGAAACTAGACTCAGAATTTTTACTCTAGCCAATAAGTACAGTTTATTATTCAAAATCTCCCATGTTTTGCTGTTTGACACTTCAACATTTCTTCATTAAAATTTATTTATCTCATAGTACGAGACTTGGATAATGTTTCTGCCTCTTTCTCCTGAAATTAGACGCATTAAGGATTTCATTCATATAAATTTTAATTCATAATTATTTTTTTTACAATTTCTAGTGATTTTCCAAAGTTGAGACAAGGAAGTCTGGAATCACTTCGACTCTGTCTCACAAGAATTCAAATATATCACGATACATAATTCTTTTCCTTTCAGCGTTTCCTTTATGTGAAACTAGACTCATTAAGCTTTAGTTTCATATTTTATTAAGCTTCTGACTCAATTTCCACTATTTTTAGTGGATTTTCAAAGTCGGACCGATGCTGCTGTCCAAATCAGTTTTGGTACAATATAATGATCACTATCATAAGATCATTTCCAACTATCATGAACTTACCATTTCATGGATCCCTTACTCATTTTTTTACAATAGATCTCAATATAAAAGTTATTATTTCGCATGGGCACACTTAGTCATACATTCCAAGTATAGGATAATTCCCTATCACATGCACTTAATCATCAAATTAGTCTCATGAAAATGCACCATGTAAATTTTTCTTAGAAGAGCTCATCATTTATCATTTCATTGATATACATCATATTAATCCCATTGAGTTTCTAGGAAATTCCGATGGATTCTCCATTTATCGTCAATTCATAAGAATGATCATTTCATGTATGCACTCCCGCGAACCTCACATCTTACAGCGGGATTACCAGTCCAGGCTAAATCCCTTATTGCGACAAACACCCTTACTGAGTTTGGATCTGAATTGCCAGTCTAGGCTAAATTCAGACCCTAATTGGATTACCCGTCCGAGCTAAATCCAATGCACATATATTCTTCGAGAGGCTCGATCATCCAAAGGAACACCCGTCTGGGCTAGATCCTTTTCATAATTGAGATCAACGGATTACTCGTCCGGGCTAAATCCTTTCTGCAACACATGCAGGATCTCAATTCGCTTGTAAATCATGGTTTATCCATCAAATTCCCTTTTTAACCTCAACCGAGAAATTTTTCGACAAATCATTTTCAAAGATGCATTTCATGTAATTTCATGCCATCAACAAATGCACTTATCATGCACTCATAAATCATACAATTAGGCATGTTAGGAGTTTACTTTAAGTTATCCGAACTTACTTGTCGAAATCTCGTCAAGTACAACCGTGTAGCAATTCATACAACCCAGGTAATAGTAATTTAACATTCAATTCATGTAACAATAATTTACCATTCAATTTCACATAACACAACAAGCATTACATTTTTCCATATCATACACACCATCCATCAACTTCTCTTAAACATATTAAATCATACAATTTATGTCATATCAATAGAGAATTACAATCCATGCATGGTATTGCATTATTATTAACACACGAACTTACCTCGATCTAGAAACGGCAATTTACCATTTTAGTCCATAACCTTGTATTTTCTCGATTTATGCCCGAATCTCGATTTCCTTGATCTATAATATCACATTTAGCCTACTAATTAGTCACATTATTCATACGGGTCCAAAAATCATTTTTTACAAATTTTTATTTTGCCCCTAAACTTTTGCATATTTACACTTTTTCCCCAAGGCTCGGAAATTAAACTTCATCCTATTTTCTTATGTTTTATGACATGCTGATCATTTTTCCATTCTATGGAAACATCAAATTCTCACTCTAACATGTACTTATGAACATTAGGTATTTTTACCGATTATGTTATTTTACTCGTTTTCACGTAAAATAGCTCAGCAAAAGTTGTTTAACACAATTTCAAGCTTCATATTCTACCATTAAACATTAAAGTACATGCATATCATTCATGGGTAAATTTTTAAACACAAACCCTAGCTCAAATAAATGGTAGAAATAGCTAGAACATGTAACCGGGACTTTAAAAATGTAAAGAACATTAAAAACGAGGCTCGGGTCACTTACAAATGAGCTTGGAAAGCTTGAAAACCCTAGCCAAGGTTTTTTTCATGAGACAGTCGGCCATGAGGAAGAAGATGAGCAAATTTGGCTTATTTTGGCATTTTTAATTCATTTAATTACCAATTTACTAAAATGCCCTTAATGAAAAACTTTTAAAAACCTATCATACCATGTCCATTTTTGTCCAAAAACTTCAAAATGGTCTAATTACCATTTAAGTAACTTTAATTTAAAAACTCATAACAATTAGACACTTCTAATATGTAGAACTCAACTTTTGCACTTTTTACGATTTAGTCCTTATGACCAAATTGAGTGCCCAAACGTCAAAATTTTCGAACGAAATTTTCACGAAATTATTTCGTCAAATCGCAGACTATAAAAATATGATAAAAATAAATTTTTCTCATTGGATTTGTGGTCCCGAAACTACTGTTCCGACTAGGCTTAAAATCAGGATGTTACAGAACTTTAATGTTTGATTGGTCAATTAAGGAAAAACGATTAAATCGTAAAAACCATAAAAGTTAATTGGTATTAGATATTATTTGTTAAAAGGCATAATTAACATTTATTTTAGTTTCTATATGACAATTAATCCATTTTTATCTTAGTGGGTGGTTAATGTATATGATAATTAATTACTTATAAATAAATATTTAGTTAAATTAAAGTTTAAGTAAATAAATTAAAAGGTTAAAAACATTAAAAAAAATGAAGTTATCTTTGTGTCCACACCGAATAGCCTTTTTTGGAGCTTCTCATTTTCAGCCAACAATCCTTCTTGCATGATAATGTTTTCTAAGCTCATTTTTTGTAATTTTTATGTTTTTGAGATCGTTGCAACTAGGTCCAACTAATTTGTATATCCATTTTTAAAATTGTTAAAGATTTATAAAGTTGTCATTGATGTTAATTTAAGTTTTTGAATATTTATGTAGAATTTGAAACTTAGAAATGAAATGGGATTAATTTGTTAAGTAAATTTTGTTAATGTTTGAGCTTAGGGACTAAATTGTGAATATATTGAAATTGATAGGAAATTTTTGTTAATTGTGATAATAGGAGGTTGTATATGGACATAATTGAAGTGGTTTTAAAATTGGAGTTCAAATTTGGAAAATATGATAAGTTCGGTTTTAGGGACTAAATTGAATAAAATGTAAAATTTTAAGGAACAACCGAATAAGGAAATTTGAGTTGATACGTGTTTACAATTGAATGAAATAAGAGGTTTAAAATTGATAAATTGAATTGAATTATTGAATAGATCAGAAATTAGACCAAATTGAAGTGGGGAAATTGCAAAATTTGTTGATTAGTCCTTCGAGAGTTAGTTGTTTGTTGTCTTGACCAAATAAGTTCATACGGTATGTTTGTGTTAAATTCATATGTATTTAGAATTATAATTGCAATTTTTTGTAATTACAATTTCACCAATTTCATGCTAGCCGAATTTTCCCTTATTCCATTTCAACTCATAATTATTAAAATTTCACAAGAATTTCATGCCTAATTTATTATTTTATCAATTCAGTCATTTAATTAAAAACTAACCAAAATCACTTTACAAAATGGTGTCATTTAACTATCAAGCTTAATAATCTATGATCAAACTTCAAAAACACTACAAATTCATCAATGACATAAATAAAAACATTTAACAGTTTTATGGATTAGTCCCTGAGTTAGCTAGATTAAGCTGCAACGATCTAAAAAAAAAATAAAAATTACTGAAAACGGATAACAAAATGTCTTACATGCATGGAGTTTTGTATTGCCAAACTTAGGAAGCTTTAATAATGGTGTTTTAGGTGTTTATCAATGGTATACGAATGAGGAAGATGATTCTTTTCTTTTGTTTATTAATTATCATATAATTATTAATAATTAGACATATTTTAACATATATATAATACTTCAAATTAATTATTTAACCGTCCACTTAGATTACTAAAGGTTTAATTTCCTTTTAAAGCCTTCAATTCATGTTTTTATACCCATTTAACACTTATAACCTAATAGCAATTAAGTTTTATGACTTTTACGATTTAGTCCTTTTTTTAATTAACCAAAAAATCACTAAAATTTTTGAACCAAATTTCAATTTACCTATATAACAACTCCATAGAATATTTACGGGCTTAGTTTACAAAAACTAGGTCTCAGTACCTCATTTTTCAAAACCACTTAACTTTAGGGATAAACCACTTAACTATTCATTTAATTATCAATAATTATCAAATCAACATTAAATATAATACTATATTTGACTCATAAATATTAAATAATAATATTTACGGACTCACTCATCAGGTTTGTGGTCTCAAAACCATTGTTTCCAATACCACTGAAAATAGGTTGTTACAACTCTCCCCCTTAAAAAATTTCGTCATCAAAATTTCTCACCTAATAATAGTTTTGGTTACTGTATTCTCAAAGACTCTTCTTTTTTCAAGTCAAATCAAAACCAACTAGCTTGTTCTCACGCAATTGAACTTGATGATATAACACTGTAATATGTCATCTAGAATCTAAATTACCCATTTCGACTGTCTGTCTATTTGCACCATAGCTTTGTGAAGTTTACTTCGGAATTTAGAGGTGAATTTCAAATACATACAACTCAACTAGCCATTCAAACGAGTAATCTGTTCTGACCAAAATAAAATGAGTTGATTTTATTATTCTAACAATAATAACCCAGACAAAACTTGATATTCAACTTTGACCTGTTGACATACCAAATATCTCGATACAAACTTTGAAATTTCAAATTTTATTCCCGGCCACCAATAAATTTGTCTCAAGTCATTACACATTTTTCATTGTCTGGCTTAAATTAGATAAATGCTACTATGAACCTCGTGTAAGATGTCTCGTATAATCTCAACATTGTTTAGCACACATATACAATTTTGAAAATATATACTATTATCATAATCAATATTGTACTTGGTGATTTGATCATTCTGAATTTTTTCCTATTTAGCTAACAGATTCAGGTCTTTTCTTTACAACTCACAAATTTTTCTGAGGAAATAATGCTTTAACTCTCAACTCTATAGTAATTAAACCATCTTAACTCAAGATCAACTAAGCTTTAATCAAGCTCAATACAAATAAAGATTTCTGACTCAAGGTATCAACTACTAAGTTATCTTTTCCCTGATGGTAGTCAATCACCAAATCATGATCTTTTAATAGTTCAAGTCATCTTTGTCGCATCAAATTTAACTATTTTTTATTCATCAAGTATTTCAAGCTTTATGATCGATAAACATGTGTCATTCCTCACCGTAAAGACAATGTCTCCAAATATTCAAAGCAACACAACAGTTACCAACTCAAAATCATGTGTCAAATTATTCTTTTCATGAGCTTTAAGCTGTCTAGAAGCATACACGTTAACCTTGTCGTCTTGTATTAGTACGCAACCCCAACTATTGAGTGAAACATCAATATAACAATGAACTTCTTCCCAGATTCACGTTGAAGCAATACATGAGCTTCTGCTAGTAAAATTTTCAACTGGTCATAACTCTATTAGCACTTATTCGATTAAATGAATTCAATGTTTTTCTATAGTAACTTCATCATCGGCAATGCAATTATCAAGAAATTCTTCACAAATTGTCTGTAATTCAATTTTTCAAATGCTGAGCATACTTTAATTTAGTTTTAGAATAGATCAGTATGTCATCAATAAAACAACAATGAAACTATCAGAATATGTCCGAAAAACCCAATTCATCATATCCATAAATGTTGCAAGCACATTAGTTAATCCGAAAGGCAAAACTAAAAATTTGTAATGTCTATAATACTTTCTGAATACTGTTTTCAGTACATCTACATCTCTAACTCGCAACTGATAATAACCAGATTAGAGATCTATCTTCAAGAACACTGTAGCACTTTTTAACTAATCAAATAGGTCTTCAATACTATGTAATTAATATTTATTCTTTATTCTGACTTTGATCAATTGTCAATAATCTATACACAATCTCATTGACCCGTCTTTCTTTTTCACAAACAAAACAAGTGCACCCCGACGTGATATACTCGATTGACTAATACCTCTTTTAATTAATTCTTGAAACTGAGCTTTTAATTCTTTTAATTCAATTGGAGCCATTTTGTATGGATCAATCAAAATCAGAGCAGTTCAAGACATTAATTCTATAGCAAACTCAACTTCTCGCTTTGGCGGTAAACTCGATAATTCCTAAGGAAAATCATCTGTAAACTCGCAAACTGTTGGTATTTGATCAACTTTTATTTTCAATAATATGGAATCCAGGATATTAGCTAAAACACATTACAATATTTTTTAATTAATTTTTGTGCTAATATTGTTGAAATCGTATTTGAAACACAATCATACTTAACAATTCAACATTATTTACTTCACCATTCTGATATCTCAAACTGTTTCATTTTTGTCTGCAATTCTCGATAGCTTTGTATACAATCAACCAATCCATCCCTAGAATAATGTCAAATTCATCAAAATGAAGTAACATCAAATAAAAAAGAAAATCATAACCCTTAATTTTCAGTGAACACTGTTTGTAAACCAAATCAATTATGACATTTTGGCCTCAAAGGTTCGTTACTTTCAAAACATAATCAGTTGACATAACCAATAAAATCTTTTTCGTTACTAACGTAGTGCATATCTATAAATGTCTTGACCCATGGTCAATTGATGCATACACAATAACATCAAACATAGAAAAGGTACCAGCAATATCATTAGGATGGAGGCTTCCTCGCGTACACAAATCAAATAAGCTCTGGCAAAAGCTCGAGCTTCAGCTTGAATTGTTGTGTCTTTGGTCCCACTTCTACTAACTCATGCGGTACCACTATTCCCTGGCTATTTGCCTCTAGTAGAAGTAACAATAGGTTTTGCATTCTTATCTCTATTTAAATTAGTTCGATTCAGACAATCATTCTTGAAATGATTAGGAGATCCACGATTAAAGTAGGATCCATTTTCAATCTACACACTCCAAAGTGATTTTGGCCACAAAGTTTGCATTCAGGTTTATTTATATTTCGGACGCTACCCATGTTAGCTACTAAAGGCACTAGTGATCTTATATTATTCTATTTCGATCGATCTTTGCCCAAAAACTCTGATGGCGCTAAAGAAAGGCTACTTAATTCTTTCATCTTCTTTGGTGGGGGAGCAAAAAATGTTTTGGTTGAATTGCGTTTATTGAAGTCACGAACTTTAGCTTCATTTTGCTTCTTATGATTATATACCTCTTCCATTTTCTAAATTCTGTCAAACAAAACCACAAACTCTCTAATTTTCATCGCACCAACTAACAGCTTGATCTCGTCATTTAAACCATCTTCAAACTGAATACACATTTCTTTCTTATAAGATACAATTTACCGAGCATAGTTAATGAGTTGGACAAACTTATGCTCATACTCCCCAACTAATCTATTTCCCTATTTCAATTTGAGGAATTCTGATAACCATAAATATAACATGTTTTAATCCCATACTTGGTATGTTTTTGGATGATTTATTATATAATTTAGTAAATTTGATATTACTAATTCTTTAATTTCATGTTTTATACTTAGGAGAGCATAGGGGAACAAAAATGAGCCGAAAACGGGCAAAACGTGCTGATTTAAAGATCTACATGGCCAAAACTATTTCCACACTGGCTAAGCACACGCCCGTGTGAGCCACATGGGTTGGACACACGCCTGTATGGCAGCCCGTGTTGATATCGCTCCCTGTTTCCCAAACACGCGGAAAAAGCCAATTTTTAGCGTTTCTGAGCATTCTAAAGTCTATAACTGCAGACTAGAAAAGGACCTATGAAGACATGCAGAGTAGAACGCAAAAATTACTCGAAGAACGCTGATGGACTCAACTCAGAAACAGGATCTCCTTCAAGACTGAAGATCTCCATTCAATTTCTTTAGAAGTTTTTGGATTTCTTTATGTTTTGTTGTTTTCATATTTTTGAGATGTTTTTCTTTCCAAGTATGAATTAAATTCTCTAAATACCTAGGGAAGATGAAACCTATGACAGATCTTATTCTTTGATTTTTCTAATTTACATGATAAATATTTGCTCTTGATCTCAATTATGTTTATTTACCTTCATATTTAATGTTTTCAGATATTAATTCATGATTGATGTGCTTATTCAGTAGAGCAAAAGTCCCTGTTTAAGAGTAGATCTGGTAAAATTGAGTGGAGTTGCATGCAATCCTAGAAATAGGATGACATAATCTACCGAATTAGAGTCGAATCTAATAGGGGAATCCATAGATCGAGTTAATGAAACGATAGGGGTTTTAATTAGAAAGAGATTTTTAATTAATCAACCTAGAGTTGTTATTTTTACTCTCGAAAGAGATATTAATATAGTTTAGGGATTTCTACGGATAAAGTCAAATGAATAAATTGTTTAATTCAGATTTAAAATAATAAGTGAAGTCTAGGTGGATTCTTTCCTGGGTATTGTCTCTCTCATAAGTTTTCTTTAATTATTTTCCCAATCTGCTCTCTGTCGTTTAGTAATCAGTTTAGTTAAATTTAGATTAGGTTAAAACAATTCCTTCAATTTATAGGCTAGATAATAAAAAGATAGTAATTAATAGTACTAACCCTCGTGGATACGATATTCCCGACTCACCATAGCTATACTACCATTCGATATGTGCGCTTGCCTTTGTCGTATTTTAGTTAGTTCGTGACGTCATCAAATTCCTTTTTCTTCTTATCAAGATATTGTTTGTTAACATATCTCTTTCAAAACTCAGTTTTGAAGAATTCCCAGTTAACTCGTTCTTTAGGTGCAACCGGAATTAAAGTCATCCACTAGTAAAAAGCCTCATTTTTTAACAATGACACTACACATCTCAAACAATCTTCAAGAGGACACAACATTTTATTCAGAACTTTCTAGGTGTGTTCTAACCGGTACTTAACTCTGACTGGATCATCACCTACATTATCGCAAAACTCTTCAGCCTCGCATTTTTGAACTTTATCAATAGAAAGTATAGAACTATTCTATCGTATAGGACTTTGAGAACGAGGGGTGGAGGTTGTTAAGCCACATAATTGACTCTCATATACATGTTAAACATATCATTCATCATACTTAAAAAAATACTATGAGCCTCTTCTCTAGGATCTTGAAACTCCGACACATTATGAGCGACCCCTTAATCGGTGGCTGGAACATAACTCTATACTCCATCGAAATCTGCTTTATTGGATTCAGTTAATATCTTTAGTTCATAATAAAGCAAGTCAAACTAATCAAGAGTCATCACACTATTATAGGTTATAAAATGACATGTATTTCTAGACTCAATACATGTTACGTTCAGCCCTAAAATTGACTAAACCATAGGTCTGATGCCACTAAATGTAACATCCTATACCCGATTCAGTCACCTGACCCGAGCTATAAGGTATTACAATTGTAAAATATTAACATTGTTTACTATCCTGTTGTAAATAACCAAATAATTTATTTAATTATTCAATTACAACCATTCCCATGTTAATCAATCATATACAGACCTAAATCAAACATACGAAGCATTTAAAATAAACCGAGAACAATTTTGGACTAAACTGAAACCTTTACAAAAATTTAGGTAAAAAGTAAAAATAGAGGTCACACGGCCATGTAACTCACTGCAACCGTGTGGACAAACCTGCATCAAAAATCAAATAAACCACATGGTTGTGTCATGCAACCGTGTGCTGCACACAATCACACGGTCGTGTGACAAATAATGTCACAAGTCATGTGTGCCCAAAAACACCTTCAAAGACAAGCTAAATCACATACGAATTCTTAAGTTCCAAGCCATGCATTAAGAAACATTCAAAATTATTCAAAATGTGCCAAAACATGATGAAATATACCATCTCACAACCAACCTTTGTGCCTAACCAATATGCCCTCACTAGCACCACAATTTAAACATAAACAACAACTATCCAAAGCAAAACAAACTCAACACATCAACCTTATTCAATCATTAAATAAGTCTCAAATAACATATGTTATAATCAACCATTTATACCAAACCTTTCAATGAAAATATATCCCAATCATCCATTCCATGAACTCAATACCAAATTAAAAACATTACACCATTGCTCATATTGCCAACATATTACCAACCAAATTTTACCAAGTTACCTAGACATTTATACCAAAATATCAATTAGAATTACTTCAATATACATATTATATTCTTCAAATGGCATAAAACATCACTAAGATGCCTATTAACATAAACATACCAAAACCCTATTTACATGTCACTTATAACTGACCAAAATAAACAAATAGCTACCGAATGAGTTGTCAGATAGTGTGATCCCCATTGATGTCTAATTGACGAAAAGAGTCCAATGATCTACAAAGAAGAAAACCAACTAAGGTAAGCTTACATAAAGATTATAAGTTCGTAAAACAAACATTAAATACCTGTCAATTCAAGTTTACTACTCATACATAACATAAAAATTACAATCCTTTATCTTGATCCATAATTTCTACCATGTCAATTGGTTAAGCTTGGATAATTCGAATCATCAAAACATAACTTGCTAAGATCCATATATCAAGCTATACTCAGCACAACATAATTTATCAAATTATCTCTTCTCATTTCCATTTCAATAATTAACTATTTTGCCCGAGGAACAATAGGAAATTGACTTCGGATACACGAAAGGGTAATTCTCACACAAGCTGACAAAAGGACATTAACCGATACACGATACTGCTCACATAAGTTTTAGAGAATTTGCAACACATGCATGATCTCAAGCTATTGGTATGGTATCCATTACCGATACATAGTGTCTGCCAAATATAACACCGACACCGGTAAATAGTACCTACTAAATATAAATAGCACATAGCCAACACTGGTACATAGTATCTGCTGAATATAAATCCTAATGACATATCATTTGTATCCTAGCTACTCACTACGTTCACACGAGCTATAACCTATATTCTATAACCTTTTCATCTTTATATTATTATATCATGATCAACCTGGTCTTATTCAGTTCATATGTTATACCTTCAATTCACACATACTTATTTACTATGCTTTACAAATCAATCCTTTATTTCCAGTCTCATGCCTTACATTAATTAATCATGTTAACTTGTATAAATTCATAAACATATATATATATGAATTCAAATCATTATAAACATACTAAACCTAACAAGAACTTACCTAACCACAATAGCTATGGACACTTCAAAGACAACTACTCGTCGACTTTTCCTTTCCCGCGATTATCAACCGACTGATCCATTTCTTAATCTAAATATAACAATTTTTATTCAATTAACCAATTCAAATATCATAAAATACTTAAATTCACATATTTGACCCTTTATAATCATTTTATACTTTTACCCTAAACTTTTACCTTTTATACAATTTAGTCCCTAAACCCGAAACTTTCAAATCTATCACAATTTCATCAATTTCATGCTAGCCAAATTTTCCCTTATGTCATTTCAGCTCAGAGTTATTAAATTTTCACAATATTTTCATGCCTAATTTATTATTTTATCAATTTAATCCTTTAACTAAAAACTAACCAAAATCACTTTACAAAATAGTCGCATTTAACTATCAAGCTTAACAATCTATCATAAAACTTCAAAAACACCAAAAATTCATCAATGACATAAATCAAAACATTTAACAGTTTTATGAATTAGTCTTTGGGTTAGCTAGATTAAGCTGCAACGATCTCAAAAACATAAAAATTACTGAAAATGAGTAACAAAATGACTTACATGCATGGAGTTTTGTATTGCCAAACTTGGGAAGTTTTAATAATGGTGTTTTGGGTGTTTAATTCGGAGGTAGACAAATGAGGAAGATGATTCTTTCCAAAAGTTGATTGATAATTCTATGATATCTCTTGAAAGTCTAGACATAAGATCAGGCACAAGTTTATATAGAGAAAATCCAACTGAACAAACCCTTTTTTAGTGTCCTTAAAAGGAAAAGGTGACTTGTATCGCCTCAGTTTTGCCACAAGGTGAAAAACACATTTTTATGCAATTTGCTTAAAGAAAATGTTAATGTGTTTAGCCAGTCAACAACATATATGCTAGTACATACCTTGAGTTTGGATCCAAGTGTAACACCTTATACCCGACCCGATCGTCAAGTTTGAAATAAAGAATGTCACATTTGTTGTCGCTATGATCAATTCACATTTGAAATTATGCAATTTTAAAGATAAAATCAAATAATTTGCATTCAAGGTGTAATACAATCATTCTCGAGTTTTGCATGAACTTACTGAAGTTCTAAAGCTAAATTGAAATAAAAAAAGACTAAAATGAAAAGTTTCAAAATTTAGGGTCGGCGCCATGACATGAGGGAGTTACTTGTCATAATGTGCCTCACTGTTATGGACTTGTCGTGGTGACGGGTTACCTCATCGCGCCATGACCTAGAACTCAAGCTCGTCCCGACGACAAACACACTACGTCATGATGTGATATCCTAGTCCCAACGTCGTTCAAACGATGTCACTAACTATTTCTGCAATTTCACATTCTCAAAACCTACAATTCAAAGGCATAACAATGCAAACCTACTATAATTTCATTTTAGACCAAATGAACAGTAGCTAAACAATTTTAACATGACTAAAGCACATTCAAAATATGAAAAGTTTAAGTTGCATACTCATATTTATGTGCATCAAACATATGCCATTCACATAATATAATCACAAAACACCTAATTCCTTAAAGGCATAACATTAAGAACGTTTTCAATTCATGCTCAAGGTATATTCACAACAAAAACTAATTTACCATTCTATAAGTTGACATATCAAACTTACAAGCATATATACTTTTATACCTATGCATATCAAAAACAAATATATTGTACCAAAAATGAGCTTTACAAACCAACATCCATGTTTAACATCATTTACAAAAATAAAACACATATAAGACTTACTAGGTACATACCAAATTCAACTAGAAATAAAAGGCACAAACTTTATGGAGTTGGGAATCTTGACGAGATGCTGAAGCGGATGTTTGAAATGTAGCTATTAACCTATCCTGCACACAAGAAATAAATTGTATGATGAGTATATCACTCAGTAGTATTCCTATGAATCCGAAATAGTATAATGAGATAGTATAATTCACCACACATGGAGTTGTTATCTAAGAGTCTTGTTCTTTATAACTCAAGCATGAATTCATCATTCAATATACATTTTTAATATGTAAAATCTCAAACCGTGTAATCTTCTCGATGATATTTTGAGCTCATAAGTCATTTTCAACTCATTTCAATTTGTCATCTCGGATTGCCCGACAATGATAGTTTATCGATTCAATTCTATCATCCTGAGTTGCCCGAAAAATATGACATGCCATCCTGGATTGCTCGACAATGATGGTTTATCGATTCAATTCTATCATCCCGGGCTGCCCAGTAACGATGACCTGCCACCCCAGATTGCCCAGCAACAATGGCTTACCACCCTGGATTGCCCGACAATGATGGTTTATCGATTTAATTCTATCATGTTGGGTTTCCTAGCAATGATGAACCACCCCCAGGTTACCCCACAACGATGGCTTACCACCTCCGATTACCCGACAACAATGGTTTATCAATTCAATTTTTTCATTCTGGGTTGTTCAAAAACGATAGCTTACCACCCCGTATTTCTCGAAAATGATGGTTTATCGTTTCAAGCCCAATGGTTCGCCTATTGCTCCGTCACATGTCGTATGTTACAAATCATCCATCTACCATTTCGTTTTATAAAACCAATTTATATTTCCTAATTCAAAACTTATCAATTATCATAGTTTCAATATGCTTCAACTTAATTTTCATACTAATTAAATCTATAATTTCTAGTTTATTCATTTCAGTCCTTGTCTCAAATATTCAACCTCAAATACTCCAATTCAATCTAATTCATCCTTAATAGTTCATTATGATAGTATACAATGTAAAGTATCACAAAATATGAAATTTAAACAAGTGTTAAATCATAGAAATACTTACTCGTATTCGTCATGTATTTTATATTTTACAATTTAATCCCTCATATGCCAAAAATCAACAACCTTTTAGTTAATGTAAATTAATAACACTAAGTATAATTTTAAACATAAGTAGAATAACTTAGTAAGTTTCATATGAACTTACCTAGCAAAAACAATAACAAATGGTCCACGTTATATAAAGAAAGGTTGATCAGCTTGTAGCTGATAATTTCACCAGAAAAAGTCATGTATCAAGATTGGATCTCAAATGTCGTGATAGATTTTTTTAAAACATTAATCTCATTATAGGTTCTTATCATATATGTTCTTTTTGATACAATGTGTCGAACTACCCATAGCCCCTCCCCAACTCTTAAATAAGAGGATAATGTGCTTCAATGTACTCACACCCACGTTCTTTTGCACTGGCAACAATGCCGATGATAATCGAGCTAAAACTCAATTGGCCAAATGTCGTGATAGTTAAAAAGCAGGAACATTAAGGGTAGTTTCCTTTAAATAAATCCTAGAAAGGTTAGTCAATTTTAAATGAAGGTTAAGTAAATACTTTTTAAAAGATAAATGATTTATTTATCATATGTAAGAAGATTTGAATAGCTTTCTTTAAATAAAGAGACTACGACAAGTATGTTCCTTCCCATTCCATTTGGTGTTTTATTCGACAAATATTGAAATATATAAAAAGAAAATGCCTTTTTTTATAATTTACATTTATTTAAATAAATAAAATCTTAATCTAAATAAAAATACAACCTTTTTCGCCAAAATAAATAAAATCCCAACCTATACGGACCCACTATGTGTGATACTGTCTCAACGTATCTAAATGAAAATGACTTCACCCATAGGACCGATATTCATGTCTTTCTTAACAGAAAAACATAACATGACAATGAAACTTCATCAGGTACTGTTCATAGATCAACCACACCCTTTTAATTTATTACCCAACTACATAATTAGTTAATATTCAATGTGACATTGAGAATATTATAGTTCATTAAATATTTCACTTTTTTAATATTTAACATTTTAATTTCTTTTTCCCACACATGTTTCACCTTTGAATCTTGCTTGTAAAATCCTAAATAATTTTTGCAAATAGATATATTAAAACTCATAATTATATTAATCTTAAAATTTATTTCAAGTTAATAATCTTATATTAGTAATAGTGTTAAGATTTAATAAAACAGGTAAGTAATGCAAGATTTCTATGGTAATGTTGATTTGATGCCAATTTTAACCTTTCTATTTTTATAGTTTTGGTCCATTTTTTCCATCATTCATTTTCTATTTATCTATGACAATTTAACCATTGTTAAAGTAGATGATGTTGGAATGCCCGAATCCGCGCCTACTCGAGTCCTCAACAAAATTATATTAAAAAAAAAAACTGCAATTATACAAACGAACCAAGTTCTTTTTTCTTAATTTAATTTTAAATTTTTTCTTTTTTCTATAATGCTCCGGTTAACCAAAAATGAAATAAAATGATATAAAAAATAAATAAATAAATAAACCTGAACCAATGTTGCATGGGAGAAATTTAATTTGAGTCAATTCGACTATCAACGACGACTGGATATTTTCCTTTTAAAACAAAACCGAAGCCTGAACATCAAACTTCAAAATATATCATACAAATTCACAAGATGATCCCAACTAATTACAATAACAAATGTCATCTCTACGAATACTAACACTAATTTTTTGCTTCTAACGCCAACTAGTTTGTTTGATTATATAAAATTATCCCCCTCAGTTGCCTAGCCTTCTCGACTTGACTCGTTACCTCTCGTTTTCAACTTGACTTGCCTCAGGCAATTGCTCCTCACAACTGTGACACCACGACTGACTACCGGCAACTCGTGCTGACAACTCCAGGTACACTGATACACAAAGCACAAACTACCCTTCAATATGCAGTTATACTACTCGAAACGCTGATTAAACCGCCTAATTACAGTTCAAGCAATACAACTAAAGGCTAAAATACTAGGGAAAGAAGCCCCTGAACCATATCACATTCTTAAAATAACTTCCTAAACTTTGATTGTACAAAAAGAAACCTTATCCTCCAATTTTTATCCAGACAAGTGGTTAATTTGTTTCAAGGGTTTATTGCAGTATAAATTAAAAGTTAGGGACTTGTTCAAAGGCTTATTTGTGTGTAATAAAACCACAGGGGCTTCTCCGGATAATGTAGTTAAGTTTAGGGTCTTTTCTTTGTTATTTTAGCCTACTTTAAACATAATTACGTAGATATAAACCAAAAATGGTACAGAAAGCCAAAAAAGGAGAGGGAAGGGAAAAGCACCTTAAACATGATGCCGTTAGCTACCTCAGATAATCTTGTTTCGGATTTCTTCAAGTTTCTTCAATATCTCCCCTGGAGTCCGATCCAACTCGTCTGCAATTTTTCTCTGCAAATCCAAAGGTAGGGTAGGAAACTGCTCACACAAATCCCCATCAATAACGTCCTGCAAAATCATTTCAAACTTTGAAAACCAGAACTAATAAAATTAACTACATCTGAGAACATGATGATCTGAAAATAAACATTTCATTTGAGGTTCACCTTGACAGGGAAATATGCAGATCTATAAGCCATATGATCTCGTCCACACAAGGGCGGGTGCTCCTGTCTCATATGCATCTCTAGGTGAGAAAAGAAGTCAACATCATCACGGGAAGTGAATGGAAGCAATGCCCCCAAGCTCCCCATTACTGTACCATAAAGAACACACTCTCCACCACCTGGTATCAGAGATGCCTTCTGCAAGCAAGTTACCACATCTCCAATATGGAACTGAACAATCTCCTCTACCTTGTTAGGAGCTCCATTGAGCCTTCCCTGTTCCCATTTTATCTTTCCACCGGTTGGGTCTTCTTCTATCTCATCTGATACATCTTGTGGTAGGCGCACAAAATAGACATTCCCAAACTTGTCTGCACCAGCCATGGTGTCGAAATCTATATGGTATGATGCAGTAAGCCATCTTGGAACAACATCATCAGCAAAAGTATACAGTTGATTTTCATCCCTTCTGTACTTGCAAAAATGGAATGACTGCAATAAAGGATCATATTTGTTATTGATCTAGAATAACCGACAAAGAAAGCAAACAGAAGAACACATAATCGGAGTGGACTACAGTTTTGGAACAAAGGGAGCATTAAAACTCAACTTCATCAATTTTTCAAAACCCATTTATTAGACGAGACATGCATACAAGATGTAAAGTAATTTTTAAAAGAAACTGATAAAGAAGTAAGAATTCAGAAAAAATCAGAAATCATACCTCTTGGATGTCCCCAACATATATTCGATCACGGTAAGTGTGGATAGAGACAATAGTGTTAGGGAAAAGCTTATTTTCACACTTTCTAAGCAATCTCTTTTTCCCCAAGTCATACAATCGGAGCACAGATCCTATTCCAGCAAGTAACCTTCCCTGAAACTGGCATAAAGCAAGAGGAACACCTTCCACTTGTGTCTTGTGCAAAAGTTGAAGTGACCTGCCATCTTCAAGAAACCTATAAATATGAATAAATCCCGCAACTAAGCTGTTTTTGGGCCAAAACTGCAGGCCCTTGGCAGTTCCAACAGCCAAGAGAGCTCCATACTCTTTATCATGGAAATTCACGGTGCATACACTGAAAGCAGCTTCACTATCCTGAAGCTCCAGAAGGCAAGTTGTGGTAGCAGTCCTCGGATCAAGAATTCTAATGCAAGAAACCCACTTGTTCGACTCTGCCTTTGGATAACCATACTGCTCATCAGAGAGGGGATCCTCTTTGTCCTCGTCATCACCACCATTTTCCATTTCATTCACATTACCATTACCATTTTCACCCATTCCAGCAGCCTCAAAGCACTCCTTTCTCGCAGCTTCACGCTCTTCTGCAGTATATGATCCTTGGTCGCTCTCGATAATTACCAATAATTTCCTCTTTGGTTGCATGACAAACCTCCTAGGAGTATACCTCAAAGGAATAGCAGTCTCATTAAAGGTTTCTCCAAGACGCTCAATGGTGAAAACCCTCAATGCATCCCCAGCAACAGCAACAACACCTTCAGCACACTGATCAGATGAAAATGAGGCAGCAAATTCGAGTGTCTCATAAGAAAGCGGAGTTAGCAGAAAATGTCCTTGATGAATATAACCAAGCCATGGCCGACTGGACAAGCAAAGAATTGCAGGTCGGCCTCTCACTTTAACAGAGAACAACTTTGGGGCTCTCAGCCCTAAGAACCGTGAACGGGAGTCAGAGAGCTGCCCTGTAACCATATCTACTACCGTTCGGAACAACACTCCATTCTGCAAACCAGCATTAAGGAAAAGATTGGCAGGGTGATCAGCACCATCCTCCCCACCAACTGATGCCTTAACTTCAAGGAAAAGGAGAGACTCAGGAGGCGAGGACACACTCTGAACACTCAGAATCTGCATACAATCATCAGGATCCAAAGACAATATACGAATTGTATTATCATATGAACCCACTGCAAGAAAACGGGATCTCTGTCTTCCTTCAGGAACAGGGGCAATGTCAAGACAAGCCACATCTCCAGACATTTCATGCTTCTCCACTTCCATTAATTGCCCAGTCATATCCACCTCAAAGTATATAAGCTCCCCTCCACTCAATGCAATAACCACTTGAAGCCCATTTGAGCCAACCTTAACAATCGTCCTTTTCCCAGGAGTTCTCCACTCATTAATACGCCCATCTTCCCTTATATGCCTGATACCATTAGGGTGGACTTGCATTAGTGAATCATCACCAATCAAGGAAACAGCAAGAGAAGGAGTGGTATCAAGAAAACCACTATCACTAACTTCTTCAACTGTTTCACCAATGGAAAGAACAAGAGTAGCATTGGCAAATGACACTACAATGTACGCATCAAAGGCATCACTAACATTCTTTTTCACCGTCCACACAGCACTCGGGACACCAGGAAGCTGTGAGACAGCCATCTCACTGATGGCCAAACCGGGCCTTAATATCCTCAAAGAAGAACGAGGACCACGCCCACAGAGTGAAAATATCTGAGGTGTTTCTTCCTCAAAGAGATTAGCAATTTTCATATCCATTATTGGCATCAGGCTCTCAGCTTGGTCAATTCTAACTAGATTCTTAAGCCCTCTAGGCTGGAAAAACACTGGCTGGAAACCTTCTTCAGTTTCCATCAAAGTAGATGACGATGACTCAACATCAGGGTCATCTCCAATAGCCTGAAACTGATATAAAGCATGATTTCCAAACTCCGAAGCTGCAAATAGGAAACCAGTCTTCAACACACACATTGATGCTGTAACAGGAATTGTATCAAAATATTTAATCTTTAATTCTGTAACTCCTTCATTTCCATGTTCCAGTGTAACCTTAAAAATGTCCCCATATTCTGTCTGCAAAAGGAAGAAGAACATAGATTTCTGCTTATGAGTAGCAGCAGAAACAATCAAAACACCACGTTCTGCCGGCAAGTCAGCCCGTCTAGGAATGACGGCCCTAACATCCGGATGCCCCTGGTTCTTATAAATAACGAAGTTTTCTGCACAAACCAAAACCCCACTCGGCCCATCACCACCACCAGGTACCGTGACCAACATATTTGCCCCATTATCAACTTGTTCTGACCACTTCCTAGACACATGGTTAAGCCCTAAATCGAGTTCATAAAACGTCAAATGCTTCTGCGCCTCATTAGCAGCCTGTCCCGTGGAATCCTGATCAGCCTCCGAGTAATCCAATTCAATGGAAGCAAAAATAGGGTTATCGAAGCCACAATCAACACCACAAATTGAATAAACAATAGTATGTGACTTATGAGCTTCTAAAGGCGACGAAATGGTTAACCTAGCGGCAGTATCTCTATTTAAAACATAAACTAATTTCTGTTTCTCACAAGCACCAATCATTACAGCTCTTCCTTTGGGGTCAATAGCTAAGTACTGACCCGGGACAATCCGGCGACATCCAGATTTCCCAAAAGTTTCTTGGTGAACTTTATCAAAAACGTTCTTTTCTTTATTGTATTCAAGGATAACGATCCGACCAGAATCCGACCCTACTACAATATAGTCCTTTTGGGCGCCGGTTAGCCGGAATTGAGCTAAAGAACGTGTGCAGCCAAAGATTTCGACAGAGTGAAGTGTTTGGAGCTTACCGAGATCGTCGGGACGGAGAAGGGAAAGGATCTTGCCACGAGCGACGACGATTTCTTGGACTTTGCCGCCAGAGAAGTTTCCGTTTATGGCGGAGACGATGCCGGTGGCTTGTTGAAGAGTTAAGTTGTAGAGATACATTGCTGGTTAGGGTTTTTGGTACATCCAAAGCTTTGAGGAGAGTGAATTGAGAAATGAAACGAAGACACAGTGAGATGATTTTTCCCTCTCATTGGTTTTTTTGGGTAAACGACACATATAGGCACCAACTATAAAAAAACTTTCGATACCTAAAATAAAAAAAAATTGCAAAAATTGCAATTTAAACATCCACTTTACATGATCTCTTATTTTAGTCACTCCCATTGAAATCACAAAAGAGAAAATAAATTAAAAAAATCGATATAATAAAAAATAAACCTTCAATTTTTATATATCATATTAATTTATTTATAATTTTAAAAAATTAACTTCAAAATTTACGAATCATCTCAATTTAATCATTATTCTAAAAAATTAAAAGAAATATATAAAAATACATAAATATTTTTAAAAATATATAAAACTAAAAAGTAATCTTGGCAAGAAATAATAATATATAAAATATATAAAAATAAATATTTTCAAAAGAATATAATAAATAAATTTAAATTTTATATTAATATTTATATTAATATTAAATAAATATAATTATCTTAATATTAAATAAAATAAAATAAAAACCCCTCTCCCTCTCCCTCTCCCTCTCTCCCTTCCCCACCGGACCTCCCTCTCCTCTTCCCCCACAACTTTACACTTTTTGTTATCATCTTGAATGAGTTTGTCTCAATGGCTTCTTAGGAAAAATATAAGCGGAAGAGTTCATAGGCCTGAAACGAGAAAGCCAATAAGAAAACCCCATGGTGTTGTTGCAGATACTAGAGGTTCTCGGGAAATTAATGGCAACCATATCGAAACCTCAAAGCAAAGAGGAGGGGGAGGGACGGAAATGATGGTGGGGGAGGGAGAGAGGTACGAGGTGGGGTGGGGATTTTTATTTTATGTAATATTAATATAATTATATTTATTTAATATTAATATAAATTTTAAATTTATTATTATATTTTTTGAAAATATTTATGTGTTTTTATATATTTCTATATTTTTTTAAGATTTAGAATTAAATTGAAATTATTTGTAAATTTTGAAAGTTATTTTTTAAAAATTATGACTAAAAGTTGAAGATTAAATTTATTATTATACTGATCTTTTTAATTTCTATGTTAGTTTCTCGTTTGTAATATTAACAAGAGTGACCAAAATGACTAAATTAAATAACATGAGTGCTTAAATTACAAACTTTTTATTTTAGATGTCTAAAATAAAAATCTTTAATAATTGAGTGACTATCTATGCAGTTTACCCTTAATTTAATTAATAAATATTGTTGGGAGTAAATGCTAAAGTACCAAATATTTAAACCCTAAAATCCAAAATTTGAAGGGCCGAAAATGGATTAGGATTTAGAAAATGGCTTCTTCAAGGGTTTTTCGGCTCACTGTGAAGCCCACTATATATTGTAAACCATTAATATAACTATGAATAAAAGGGTAAATTATAATTTGATCATTGAACTACTCGAAAGTTTTCATTTAAACTATTGAACTATTCAAAAGTTTTTATTTAAGTTATTGGACTATTGAAATCGATGTTATATGACTTTTCCTATAACGAGTGACTAAGGCATTTAGCGTCAATGGTTCAGCTGTTGAGTGGGAAACAATGTTTGGGACCATGATATGGCACTTGTGGAAGAAGCAGAGTGATTGCCTTTGAAAGTGTCATACGGCCTGTTGTTCAAGTGGTTCGGAAATGCTGGGTAGAGGCAAGCAGGTATGAGGGGGCATTGGCGTAGTGTTGAAGCATGGAGGACGGTGGAGGATGTGTTGGGTGGCAAGTGTCATTACAGAATTGGATGGCTATTAACGTAGACATTATTGTTGATGTGGATTCTGGAGAGGCCGCTATAGGATGGGTAATACAAGATGCTCAAAGAGCGTCGATTTGTGTTTTTATGAGGAAGATTGGCGTGGCCCCCCTACTTTCTACCAAGTTGAGAGCAGCTTACAAGGATCTGAAGATTGCACAGGGTAAAGACTATCAATTGGTAATTCTAAAGAGTGACATGGCTGGTTGGTGACATGCTAGATGATGGACATGATTGCAATATTTGATCGATGTTATGGTGGAAATGGACTGTCAAGATGCAATATACTCTAAGGGAGAATAATAGAGTAGGGGCAAAACCAAAAAAGAATTTAAGAATGGTCAAAATTAAATTGTAATTTTTTCGATAGTAAAAATATAAAATTTAAAAGATTAAATTAAAATTTTATTATTTTTAGGGGGGCAATATGCAACTGCTAGCCCCCTTGATTCACCCTTGTAATAGAGTAGCATATTATATTGCCAAGTTATTTCATATGGAAGGCTTTGAACTCAAGATGTTAAAAGACCTTGTTCCAAGTTGTTAGGTAATCCTTACCCAAGATTCAACATACACGAGCATGTGATAATGTAAGATGCAATTGGATATGTATGTACTAGAGTTAATTAATAACTACTTCAAAATAAAAAATTAAACAATCAAATTATTTTTTTTAACTTCAATATGATTATCACTCCAAAAATATTTTTCGATGATCTTATTCATTACACATTTCAAAATTAATTATATTACACATTTCAAAATTAATTATATTGAAATAAAAAAGAGATAAATATAGAAAAATAAACATAAACTTTAGTTCAACGTGTAACGCCACGCATGAACTTTAATTTTGTATAATTTATAATATGAAATTTTATTTTGATGAAATTTTTACAAGCCAGTAATAATATCATTAAGACAGTACCATTATATTTATATACTTTTTATACTAACAATTATATTAATTCAATATAAAAATAAGTAAATTTATATATTTGTATAATTGAATGAAAAACTGATGTAAAGTTAATGTATACATTTTAACCATACACTTAAATTTATTAATTCAACAGCATGACAGTTACAAGAATTCCATCTCAAATTTGCTAAGTTATTATTAAAAATAAATAATTAAAAAGGGAAAAATATGTCAATCAAATTAATTTAAAATATATATAATTGTAAAAAAATTTAGTAAATTATATTTTTAAAAAATTTAAAAGTGAAAAAAAAAGTAATAAAAAGTTCAATTTAAAAAAAAAACTATTACCTTGTATATCTTTGAGTTTTATATCATTGTTATAATATTATAAACAATTTAAACTTTTTGGAATATTATATAATTTATGTTATGAATATCTTATTAAGTGGATGTCTATCATGATTAAGATAAAATTTTGATGTACTTTAAATTCTAATAGTTATTAGAATTAGATCTCTACTTCTTTTATACTTCTTATGCCTATAAATAGAGACTCTGACGAAGCATTGTAGTCACCCTTTTAGATCAATAAAGTATATTCTATATTGCTTTATATTCTCTTTGTTCTTTATTCTCCCCATCTATCTTTATTTTATAGCACGTTATCAACACGATCTTGCTTAAAGTGATAGTTTCTTTTATCGATGATCAAATTTATCCTCCATGATTTTCAATTTCTTTGACGGCAAGATGCAAAGTTTTTATAGATGGTAAAAGATTTGATATCGTTATCCATATGAAATCAAGAATATTTTGGAACTATCTCATACCTTCTAGAGATGACGATGATGTTAAAGATTTTCAAGTATATTTTACTATGTTTTATTTATTGCTTATTATAATTGGAGACTAATCATGACAACATGCGTAGATAGATTTTGATTTGAAATCTCACGCATGTTTGTTATGGTAATTATGAAATAAAAAATATATTGGGATGTTTATAAATCCGTTCTACTAGATTTGTTGCATTCTCCAAAGTAAATGTAAACATAAAGAAAATAAAAGATATACTCATAGACCACTAAAAGTGGGAACATAGTAATGAATAAGAGAACAATGAGAGTTCTCAAGATAACTTTTCAAAGGGTAAAGATAACTTATATTATCAATATGATATGAAAAATTATTGGCCATATATGTGGCATATGCCCAAATATTTTGTTTCTGTTAATATTATTTGAGGAATGATATGAAAACATAGTAATGAATTCTATCATTACAGATAGAAAATATTTATCTTATTTCGTACTGAAACAAACAAATATTATTTCAATATTTGATAATACAAAATTAGTTGAAAGCTCCAGAAGAGCTAATATATCACTATCTAAAATGCACAAAATTTGTGATGGTTAATGCATTACTTTTAAAAGTTATTTGTAATGGATCTCATATTGAGATTGTGAATGAGGAAAAGATTATATTTCATATGAATAAAAAAAAGGGGGGTTGAATTATTAATTTATAATATTTATGATATTCTTTTGTCATCATCCCTATTAAAGGGTTGAAAGCAAAATATTTGACTGTGAAAGATCTACTCATGAGCAATAGAATATGATAATTCTATATAAAGCTTATTATAGTAGGATGCATCTAAAGTTGCAAGTATCTTTTAAAAATTGTGAGTATAACTCTACGTATTCAGAATAAGTTCTCAATTAAAATTACGTGGTAAAATATTACTGATGAGAACTTACAAGAGAGAAAACTTATGTATGAAAAGTCATTGGTTATGTAGCTATTATACACATGGAAAATAAGACTCACTCTTAAAGTTTGCTATTAATAGATTTTTGGGCATTTGAAGATTTTGATATATTCCCTAAAGCGAATATTGCATACAATTATTTGGAAATTATATTTATTGACTTGGTGGCATTATAGATTTCACATTGATTTAGACATTTCCAGTAGTAAATGTCATAATAGTACTTATATGTGGATACAAATTAAAAGGAATGATAATAAAATTATCAATTTGTTACCATTTAGTACAATTGAAACACATGCTAGAAGTTTACTAATACAAATGTGTTTACTACTTGGCGTGACCAGTTAGAACATCCTGGATCGTATATGATGCGAAAATTAATTGAGAATTCATATGGATATTCAATTAAAGAACCAAAAGATTCTTTAATTTAAAGAATTCTCATTTGTTGTTTGTTCTCAATGAAAATTGATTATTAGAAACTCACTAGCTAAAGTTGAGATTTAATGTTTTCCATTTCTAAAATGAATATGGGTCCATTCATCCACCATGTGAATGGTTTTGATATTATATGATTTTGGTATATGCATCTACAAAATAATCACACGTGTTATCAACTCGCAACCTGTCATTTGCGAGATTACTTGTTTAAATGATTAATTCTAGATTATGCAATTAAAACAATTCATCTTGCTAATGTTGGTGAGTTTACATCCCAAGTTTTCAATGATTATTGCATGTCAATTAGGATAAAAGTTGAACATCCTGTAACTCATGTTCACACACAAAATGATTTAGCTAAATTGTTTATCAAATGCCTCCAACTTATAGCTAAACCATTACTTATGAAAACAAAACTTTCTATTTCAGCATGAGATTCATGCTTGTATTGGTTTACATGTTGTACCATTAAGCCAATAAATTATAAATACTCCCCATTACAATTGATTTTTGGTCAATAGCCAAATATTTCCCATTTAACAATTTTTGGATGTGAGGTATATATTCCAATTGCTCCACCACAACACACAGGTCATAATAAAATATTGGGAATGTATATTTATATGAGTCTCCTTTTAATATTCTTGAGCAATTAATTCAAGATTTAATTGTGACATGAGTTGTCAGTTTTCCCAACATTAGGGGAAGAGAAACAATAACTTGTAATGAGTTAGGGGGAGAGTAATTGAACCAGAAGTTCAATAAGGATAACTCATTACAAGTTAATTGTTAGATGTATTTACAATCTTAATGAGAATAACCAAGTGTTATATACCATCTAATATTTTAATTTGAATCAAAGTCCCAGTAGGACAATCAGTTAGAATAAATAATAGATTGATCGATTCCAAAGATAAAAATTATTCTAGATGGTCATATAGTGGAGGCGAGTGCTCCAGAAGAGACCCAAGACATAACTAATAAGTAAAACTTCAAAAGAGATTCAGGTACCTGAAATTGAATTTTAAAATAATGAAAATAAGAGATCTCGATAAGTTATGTCAATTTGAGAAAATGTGGAACCAAATAATAAAAGTGGTCGACAATGATTTTGCATGCTATATTATTATTGAAATAATGAAATAAAATGAGGATCTTGAATAAATCTATTGAGAAATATAGATATGGAATAAATTGATCAAAATAGAAAGACGCAATTCAAGTACAATTAAATTTGTGGAGTTTTTGGACCACTAGTCTAAATATCTAAAGGTATAAAGCCAATAAGGGTGCAAATGAAATAGTTTTGTAAAAGCGGAATAAAAATATAAAGTTTTTCGCTAAGTACTGGTATTGATTATGAAAGATATAACATTCTTTTGTGGTGGATCAATAACCTTTATATATATTATTAAATTGATAATTCATAAAAGATTTAACGTGCGTCTAATGGTTATTGTTACAACCTTTATAAATCACTATATAGTAAATTTATATTAAAATCTTTGAAGAATTTAGAATGCTAAAGCCATATTGAAATTCTCGAGAAATTATACATTTATATGAATTGAAATAATTTGAACATATGTGGCAAATTTAAATAGTTGAAGGAGGATTATAAAATGATCCAAAATACCTATTTGTGTTTTTATATAAGATTAAAGTTTGTTATGATTATTATTGAATCTCCTGAAGAGATCAAAATATATTTCCCCAAATTTCCTTTACTCATGACTTTTAAAAGAATGGTAATATAAATGCTTAGCAAATACATTCAAATAGTCATTTGAAAAACTAGTATTCAAGATTGAGTACGTAGAATATGATAAAATATGTGATGTTTTCATGAGGGGGAGTAAATACGCGTTGTACTCTTTTTCCCTTAACTGAGGTTTTGTCCCATTGGGTTTTCTTAGTAAAGTTTTTAATGAGGCAGCATATTATGCGTAGTATAGATTGTGTACTCTTTTTTCTTCTACTTCTTTTATACTTCTTATGCATATCAATAGAGACTCTGATGAAGCATTGTAATCACCATTTTTGATCAATAAAGTATATTCTATATTGCTTTCATATTTTCTTTGTTCTTTATTCTCTCCATCTCTCTTTATTTTATAACAATTTATACATTATTAAAAAAAACTAAATTCTTTTGAAAATTCAAAAATAATATCATTCTAGATTAGAACCTCTGTATAGATACAAAAAAATCAAATTTTTTTTTGAATTTTTAAAATTTTATATTATAGAAGTATTATGAAAATTCTCATAGAATTTTAAAATTAATATTTTCCTTGATATGTTCATTTCCATTCTATGGTCCGTGTTTAGAGTTCATGATTACTTCTCTACGAGTAAATCATAGATGATTAATTTATATATTTATTCTATCTTATATTAAAAATAGGTTAAAATTATATATGAACTTTGATTCGATCTTCAATGTTATATATAAATTTTGATTTTGTGCAATTTTATACACAATTTTAATTTGATTCAAATTTCACAAATCAGTAGTAACATTATCAAATTAGTACCATTTTACGTTGATATTTGCATTCACCAACAATTATATTTATCCAATATGAAAATAAATGTATGTATTTATTTCTTTAAATGTTGAAATTGAATCAAAATTAAAGTTTCATATATATATATATATATATATATATAAACCACAATTCTAGTTTCATTCATCTAATTACATTAAACTAACATTCATGTATCGAATGGCACATTAAACTTAAGTCTGTGTATAAATATGATATTTATCCCTTAAAAGTATAATTATATTGATATCACAAATTAATTGAACACTAACTCAATAAAAAAATAGCTAACAAAAATTTCTATTTATAAAGTAACAAATACAACTACAATAGTGTTATTATTTTCTTATATTATTATATAAAATATGTACATAATTATTTAAAAATTAAATAAAACTACACGATGAAGATTTCAAAGTAGATATTATGATTTTCAATTTTACTATTCCAATTCCAACTAAAACAATATGATATTTTATACCATACCCTAGAAATATTAAAAATGCGAAGACGAGAAATTTATTATACATCTTACATGCAATGTCGTAATAAAAATCCCAACATGAAAAAAGTATACATGGTACAAGCGACAACATAATAAACTTCAACAATTATACATAATTTTAATTTTGATATAATTTTATAACCCATTTATTAAAAATAAATAGTATTAATACTACTAAAATGTTTTTTTTTTATATATTAATACTTCTAAAAATGTTAACCAAATAAAAAAACCTACTTGAAAATCATTCTAATAAAAACAAATGAATCAAATTAGACGGTAAGATTTGAAAATAAATTAAGGGCACGTTTGGTTCGCTGTATTGGATTAGAGGCGTATTGGATTAGAGGTGTATTGGGATTAGAGGTGTATTGGATTAGAGGTGTAATAGCTAATCCACTGTTTGGTTGAATGTAATGGAATAGAGGCGTAATAGTAATCTTGTGTTTGGTTGAATGGAATAGAGGTGTAATAGCATAATGAAAAAAACTAAAATGACTAGAATACCCTTAGCATAAATTTGTTTTGGTAAATGATTATTGTTATTGTTATTTAAATTATAATAAGATTATTATTATCAATAATAAATAATTTAATCATATTTAAACATAATTATTATTAAATATATTTTAATTAAAATATATAATTTAATAAAATTCTTAATAATTAATATTCTTATATTAATTTACTCAAATCATAATATATGATACTTTAAAATATAAATTAACATAATTATTATTAAATATATTTTAATTAAAATATATAATTTAATAAAATTCTTAATAATTAATATTCTTATATTAATTGACTCAAATCATAATATATGAATTGGACCAAGCAAACATACATTGTATGGCTCAAAAGTAGAAGACAAGAATTTTATTTATTTATTTTTTAATTTGGAAAATAAATTTTTGTTTACTAATTTGACTGTTTTTTAAAAAAAGTAAAATTTATAAACCAAGAAATATATCATTTCTTAAAAATTTTGAAATTCATATCGTAATTTGTTATTATTGTAACTTTCAGAAATAATAAATTGGAAATCTGGTTGACATAACTTTGACTTCTTATAAAGCATTCAAGGATGACTTTTTTTGGGTTTGAGAGATCAAATTATTTGTTTGATTTAAAGAAATGCATTGCCTAAAACATTATATTCAGTGTTGGATTCAATTTTTATTTAATTAAAAAAAAACTTGGGAAATGAGTTTAGCTAGCTTAAGCTATTCCATGGCTGCTTATGAATCTTCTATATGCTAAAGCTTATAGATTTGTACGATGCCATAAACAGCTCATGGTTTTGCTCTTCAGAATTGGAGACAAATGTGTCCTTTTTAAACTTTAATTGATTTTTTAAGTTATACATTATAATAAATGGTAAGGCTTCTAGGATTGAATTTCTTTGACTGGACTACCACAAAGATATACATACATTACATGGTACTATTACAAACAGGGTGGGGAGAGAAAGAGGAACCATTACTCTCTTTTTCTTTTTTTTTTTGTAGAAATCATTGCCCCACACACCACTAGTAGACAATTCCCATTATCTGATCCCATAAATTGGGCATCAGAATGAACACCCAAACGATGAGGCTCAAAGGAACCAATACTAGAATATGAGTTATTCATTCTATGTTTAACATTCAAGAATTAAGTCAACCTGAATCGGAGCAAAAAGAATTACAGCTTCTCCACAGGAAAACCGGTAACAGGACTTATCTCCGATGCCAGTGACCGTAGCTCATCCACTTCTTCGTTGCTTAGTCTCCAGCCAAGGGCACCTACAAATTCCTTAGCTTGTGCAGCATTTTTGGCTCCTGGGATTGGCACAACATTCTCCTGTGCTATTAACCAGTTGAGCACCACCTGTAGTAAAAAAAGCTCATTTCATAAAAGATCTCAGCACATTTTAAAATACCCCATCGAGTAGTTGCAACTCGAGATGAAAAAGTATGAGAAGAAAACAGCCTGTTTCCACCTATTTGTGACAACTTCCAGATGTGTATCTAAAAGTTACAGGGGAGATGATACATAGATACCAAATTAGGATAATGCCATCAAAGAGGACTTAAAGCACTTGCGAAGCTTTGTGGTTTTTTCTCATCTCATTGTGATCTTAGTGCATGACTGCATATGTTGTTTGGTCGAGGAATGGGTCATGGAAATCAAATATACTTTAAAGAAGACAACTTCTGTACCAATTATTTCACCAACTTGAGCCAAGATTTTCCCAGCTGGTGTAGGCCATGATTATGAGGTTGTTGTAGACGGACTAGTGTCCATGGTTGTAATTAAGCTGAGTCACATATTGTGCAATGAAAAGAAAACGCCATCCAAGCCTAATGCCTAAAGATGTTGGGTGTCCAATGGGCAGCACATGAAATATCGAGTTTCTAATGCACTTGTCTTTTTGCTAAGTGCTATTAATATGACCATAATATTGAAGCAACAGATCTATCAACAGATTTAAGCATATATATATATATACAAGCAAAAGAACAAGAACAAACCTGTGTTGGAGTTTTCCCATAGTTCCCTCCTATTTCCTTAATTCTGATAAGGAGAGGTTGGAGCTGTATATTTAAAAAGACCTTAGCAATCAAGTCTGAAATTAAAATTGGGATACGAAATACTCAAGAGACATACCTTAGTTAAAAACTCCGGAGTGTAAATCCGGCCTCTAGGTCCAGATGGCGGATTTTCTGGTTTATATTTCCCGATAAGGGCACCTGAAACAAAGATATGGCACCCTACTTGTGTTAAAAAGAATATATATGCCAGACTCAGTTTATGCATTTGACATTAGTTCTTGTTTCCAAACTCTGATTATTTGACTTTGTGTACTACATTCCACCTTCGGTGAGATTTTAAAGTAACACCGTTGTCCTCAATGAAATTCAAGACACATACCTTC
This sequence comes from Gossypium hirsutum, assembly GCF_007990345.1. Lineage (NCBI taxonomy): Eukaryota > Viridiplantae > Streptophyta > Magnoliopsida > Malvales > Malvaceae > Gossypium > Gossypium hirsutum. Next base: position 97,506,866 of record NC_053428.1, on the reverse strand, counting down.
CCAGTAGAGTTTCAGAATTTTCAGCACCTAAGGCGAGCTGTGAAAAAGGAATCATCAATGATATTCTTCCATAAATAAAGTAAATAAATTGATTTATAGATGATCTCGTGTTTTACCGGAGAGCCATAAACTTCAGCTGTATCGAAAAACGTAATTCCGCAATCAAGACTTCCATTGAAAGCAGCCTTAGCAGCCTTCAATTTCTGATCTGCTTCCACAGCAAGTACAAATCAATCAGATATGCAGAAAGCATAAGCAACAAATGCAGACCAAGAGCTCCACATAGAACATTCTCAACACATCACTTTGTGGCAGTTGTACAAATCAAATCTAACACTAAACCTAGTAATTGGAAGAAAACAATAAATCAATAGTTCTAATCCAAGAACCTGCCAGTATACAAGGGATACAAATATATAAACTTAATTAGAGAGAAAAAAAAGAGTAAAATAATCCAAAATCTAGATATCAAACAACCTTTTAACTTTTGAACCATACAAACACGTTACACAAGCAAGAAAACGCTGAATTACATTAAAATATTGGGGGGAAGAGAAGAAGAAAAAACCCATTATTCTGTTATTTTCATTTTATGAAATTACTTACACAAAACACCATAAAAATAAGCAAAAAATCAAAGAAAAATGAGCTGAAAAATGTAAAAGTTTACCATCCCATTGAAAGTTGTTCCAGTAACTGGTGTCACCCCAAGACCATGCTCCGATTCCGAGCCTTGTCACTTTGAGCTCCGATCCTCCTAACTTCAATTTGTCTTCTGTATCTGTTTTGAGAGCAGCGGTAGTGGCAAAATCCTCGGAAGCAACCGCTCTTATTCGGTTGGGTTTCTTGCAACTCAAAACTGAGAAACAGGCACTGCTGACATTCATGGCCATTGATGATATTCCTTTGGAACTCAAGGGCAAATTCTGTACAAGCAATTCCTAACACAAATAAGATTTTATTTTACTTTTCAAAACAAAATATAATTATTTATTTTTGCTGAAGAATTTTTATATCCAGTGGAAAGTAAAGTATCCACAGAAAAATTTCAAGACACGTACGTAGTTTAGCAAGCATCCACAGGAATGTTAAATACAGATAGCCATTAAAACTCAGTACAGAGAGAAGAAGAGAGTTAGAACAATTACAAGATAATTGAGAGCAGAAGAGAGTTAGAAACCTTTACCTTTCAGTAGCAGTAACACCAATTGAGAGCAATGGAAGGAGTGACACAGAGAAAAAGAAAAGAAAAAGGTCGACTGGTTGGCAAATCGAAAGAGTGACTGGTTGTAAAGAAAAAGAAAAGAAAAGGTTGAGAGACAGAGGAAGAGGCGAAGGAATGGGGAAGCCAATCGGGAGGCGAAGGTAGAACGAAGGAAGAGGCGACGAAATGGGGAAGCCAATTGGGAGGGTAAAACATGGAGGGTAAACGATGCAGCACCTAATCTGAGCAGAAGGGCTGTATTACAAATCGGTGGTTTTCATCGATTAGATCTGTATTGTATTACACGCGTATTAGAAACACATTCAACCAAACGATAGAATAAAGATGTATTAGGTGGGACCCACCGATTAGGGGTGTATTGGCATAGCCAATACACCCAACCAAACATAGTGTTTAATTAAAAAAGATCAGCCTGGGAGCAACTCTTCTCCACTGAGACTGGTGTTGCTTTCAGAGGGTTGCAAACTGATAGGTGTGTCCAAATACACCACCTTTCCTTCTTTTTGTCGTGTAACTTTCGAACAAATATATATGTTGCTGCAGGCTAAAACCGAAAACTTTTAAAACTATGAATTGATGGGGCCCGTTCTCGAAAAACCGGCCCTCCAAAAATAGGCGTATGCCGCTTTTGGCGACGAGCACACGGTACTCTTTAGTAAAAGGCGAAATAATAGTTCGCTCTGTGCTCATCGCACGGCTCCGTGAGATGTCAAAGTACACTCGGGCTTTAATTTTTTTTTTTTGGTGAAAAAAAAAAAAAAAACATGACCTTCTGTAAAAACACCATTTAATGCTAATAGTACTGCTTTTGATTTATTAGATCACCCGTCTTTCTAATATTTTAAATCTATATTCTTTAATACTTAAATTTTTAAAAATAAAAAAATATATTATAAAACTTCAAAATTAATTTAAAAACAAAATTTTGTAAACCAAATTAATTATACTTTATTATTATCGTAACTGATTTAATAAAAACCACACCGAAACCTTTGGCAAGTTAAATCAAACCTTCTACTACTGATCTTGAACAAGGATCCGCATCAAACTTAAACAAGTTCAATTCAATAACCTAATGGACAAGTATGATGCCCAAAATGTTGCAGATTGTCATCTTTGGTTTTTTATATATATAATCAAAATTGCAGAACAAATATCATATATATTAAGCGAGAGAGAAATAAGCGATACCCAGTTTAAGAATCCAACATTTGCCATAGAAAGTTCATGCTAAAGAGTATTGAATTGAACAGTTTTGAGAAACGAAATGAAGTTGCAGGCACAAGGGAAATTACAGTGAATCTATTGAGGCTGGAATGGATAACTAAGATTTTAAGAAATTGATTCTAATACCACTGAATATACAATAACTGTCTACCGAAACAAATGATTATCAGTTACGATGGTGCTGTACAACCAGGTGAATTCCGACATGGTAGCTACCTGCAAACATCCAAAGACAAACAGTGAAACAAACTGATGATGTGAAAAACATGCAAGGCTAGATTTGTTAATGGCTGCATGCAATGCAAGTAATTTCCGCCTATTGTAACCTGATTGTATGATAACGAAGCTCAACTCTATAAAATTTTCCAGAAACCCAGGTTCTTGGCCACCCTACTTCAACATCAGTACAGTGAACAATCGACCTTCAAATACAAAAAAGTGTGCAAGTGTTTACCCAGCACTGGATTGAGCCAAAACAAGAAAATTATGGCAGCCAGAGGACACTGTAATGGGACATCCAGGGAAATTACATTTACTATGGTGTCACCAAGGTCCTGACTCTTACATGCACTAAGCTTCAGCATATATAGCGAGAAACTCCCAATTTGTCAAAATTACATCCTTTGCGCCCCTCCCTCCCCCGGTCTCTAAAGCATAGTTTCTTAGATAACACATGCCGACTGACATCTTGCTTGCATTCTCTTCATGCTCTATAACTGAAGTCTACTTAAAATGAACTAAAAACAACCAACAGGATCTGATCTTCACATGGACTTCCCTTGTAGCTGAATGACATCTGAAAGTAACAAGTAATATGGATAAAAACCTGCAGAGGACTATGCTGGCACAATCGAAAGTTGTGCATAGATCATATTCATGTTTTCATGTTAACAATGGAAGGGTCATGCAAGAATTTAGCCCTCAAATAAACGTCAAAAATGATTGCAAAGAAGCAAAAACAGAACAAGTTTTCCTGTTATTCTATCACTCAAATGATCAATTGTGGCCTACAAAGCCATAAGAAAAACAATGTTGTAGAATATCTGCAAACTTTTAAACCTAGTTGAAATATGATAGTCTTAAAATCCCTGCATGCAGCAGATGGCTGGAAGAGTGGTGCATAATTAAACCATATCAATCTGCAAAAAAGCTGCTATGCCAACTACAGCACCTAGCTATGTACTCAGACTCCGATGTATCGGGCACAGATATGTTGAAAGTTTTCCAAGATTTCCATGTCTTAAGAGTGTTTCTTTTGGAGACTCATGCATTGAACATGATTATGGGCACAAAAACTTTAAGGAAAATGAAGACCCGGAGCAACAGAGGTATCTTGCTGGAAATTTACATTACCAATAAGAAACAACAGGAAAAAAAAGGGGTTACCTACCTCATTGGTTTTGCCGTGGGAATTATGCCTGATGCCTGAAATTCCACAGCAAAAATAAGCCATTTGAAGAGACAAAAGATAATCTATGAACTATCGGCCTGCAGATATATCCTAGATTGCAGTAAAGCTACAATGTCCTCAGCAACATAAGAAATTCCATTGGTTCTTCATCTTCTTTGACAATCTGCAAATAGTAAATACCAAGGTACATATAGAAGGTTAAAAGGCAATATAACAGAACAAATCAAAATCAAACGAAATATGTTGCAAAACAGAGGTCATAGATGACTTTTAGAAATTTCTTTTATGGAGGTAAATAAGCTTTCCGCCTTGACAGATGCATACAGAGAAAGACAAGTGAACATCGAGGAATAAAAATCCAGACTGGTTGAGCGGGAAACCACCGGTGGCTACACGTCGAACCAGTCAAACACCGATAAAACCAGATTGGACAGGTAAAAAACTGGTTTTTTATAAATCCATTTTCCCTGAATATTTTATTTGTAATGAATGAGATTTACAACTTTAAAATATAATCTCTTAGTTTTATATTAAAGATATTAACATTAAGCTAAATGTATTTTTTGTTAATTCTTCATTATTTTTATAATTTATTTTACATCAAATAAAGGTTAAAAGCATGTAAACATTGAAAAATAAAGAAAACATCAAACCGCTTGGTTCAACCATGAACAAAAGGTCTGAAAGGTTCAACATCTTGTCCGGTTTTTTTAACAGTGGTGAAAATCTCAGAATAATTTACACTGGCATAAGCACAACTAGAACCTTAAATTGATATTCTGAATAGAATATCCATTCCCGTAAAAAAAATCTATGACATTGGTCCAATGGTTGATTAAAAATAATCAAGCAGGTAGCTTGACATATTTAGTTAAAGTCAACAAATCAAACATATATATAGTTTCTACTTTTAAATGACAAGAATTAAGGTATGATATTTCAGACACATCTTATGGTATGATATTTTTGAACATAGATATACAGTTGTTAGTGCTTCAATCTTATTAAAAATCTAAAATCAGAAGCAAACATATCATAATATATAACATAAATCTGTACATAAACATGGGAACAAGGCGCAAATAATATAATGTAGAAAACTTCAATATTCCGTACCTTAACAGGGGTATCATTCGGAAGACCCACTTTTGTGAGTACATCATAAGCAACTTGGTTCCAGTCAATATCTTCTCTATCCCCTACCACTCTGCTGCTATCTAGTTGAATTGATCTTTTTTTTTCAAGATGAAAGGATCTTCCTATCCAAAAATATAGAATCCTATCTTTGTTTTCGTCTACGGCTGCAGTCGGCAAAAAAATTGCAAAAGCAGACTTTGAATCTAGATCACTTCTAGTAAAATTTCTCATCTTCTCTATACTGGGCCAGCGGCATACTAAAGGCTGAACTACACCCGTGCAAGCTGGAATAATTTCCTCCATCCTGTTTGGAACAGCAGACAGGAGACCATCCTGAGGAGAATGGTTTCTTGGACTTTCACAACAACTATTAACAAAAGTAGATTCAGAATCACGTTGGCCAACATTAGCTAGTCTACCTGGGGATATCTTCAAACCAGAACCTTGAACCAAAATATCCCCACCATTTCTAACACCACGCTTGGAGTCAAAGACAATTTCAATATCTGATTCACATGATGAGCTAGTATCTATCCGAACCCCATCTTGCTTAACAAGAAAACAAGACCGATCATTTGTTTCTCTTATACTATCGCTCATCACTGGCAGCTTGAGAGACTTTGACAAACTACCTCGGCGTTCAGCAAGGGAAGGTGAAACCTTTTTTAGAGGTGAAAATGCGGATTTTGAACAAGGTTGAGAAGTGAGATTGACACTGGCAATTTCTGAGCTATTAGTTTTGGGGTGCGGAGAACTTCGGGATGAAATGAGAGACAAATTAGAATAGTTAGACAAAGTCGAGGAAACCGGAAGAGAATACGAAACAGCTGAAGGTGAATCCAGAGAGGATTCAGAAAAGTACTTTGAACAAGTACTGCAACCAGAAGAGATGGAATCTGGAGAGAGATAAGGAGGTGAGGAAGAAGAAGACGACGAGGATGATGCCGATGACGGTGATGATGCATGAACTACCATCATGGAATCTGAATAAACCCTGGAGAGTAATATCTTCGGTGCCGAGACAAAGTCCTTCATTATGCCAGAGGCAAACTTACGGCGAAGCATACTCCAACTGCTTTCTCTTGCAGGAAGGTGGGTTTCATGTTCATTCTCGGATGAAGCAAATGGAGGGACAAAGCCACCCCTTATAGCCTTCTGAAAAATCTCGAAATCAACATTATATGCATCCACTTTCCTCTGACCCAAGCAAATTTTAATTGCTGACTCCCCTAACTCAACTTTGTTCCCAGATTTATCCATCAGTGGTAGAAAGTTTGAAAATGCATTCCAAAAATAAGTTGGTTCTTCTCCTTCCTTAATCACTATTACCGGTCCCTGCACTCTCTCATACCGAACAATCTGACAAACAGCACCTCGCCCATCTCTTTCCATGATAGATTCACAGTTTTTACCAATCCAAATATATATTGCAGAAGGTATATGGACAATAAATGCACCTCGAGAGTCTAGACCCGAAGGAGATGGATCATTCAGCATTTTAGGGACTAGGTGCAAAGGATCATAAGGAGAATGAGGTGCAATTCTATACATCCTCAACAAGGAACTAGGGCTCAAAGGGAATGCATGGACCCTCTTTTGGCACTGTAACAACTGGCAAGCGAAACCCATATTTGGATCAGCAATTCCTCTTGCAGCCTTTACATACTGAAAGGCATCATCGAAACTCTGTCCCTCTCTCCACATAAGATATGCTATCACCAACGATGTGGACCTCGACACCCCCTGGCAGCAATGAACGAAAACCCTTCCACCCAGTTCCCGAACATCCTCAAAATAATCAAAAACATCATAAAGTATGCTAGTAATATCTTCCGATGGACTATCTTGCAACCACAAAGTTCTGTACACAAAATCAGCCTTGAAATACTCTGGACAAACAAACCCAACACAATTTAGAACATGAGTAATACCATTCTTTTTAAGTATTTCCCTGTCCTTTGCAACAGCATCTCCACCAAGATAAATATGTTCTGCCACTTTCGAGCATTCTTTATCAAAGAAAGCAATCTTATCCCTCTTTACAAGCCCGCCATTCTTATCATTATTCCGCTGAATTGATGATAAATCAAGCTTTAACCTCTCCCCACTCTTGTTCCCACTTGGGGTTGGCGGTTGTGGCCACTCACCAAGGTCATCAGAACCGGCTTTCGGCCACTCATCCAAACTCCTTCGTGCAATTGACAGTGGCTGCAAAGGTGGCAAACATGACCTGGCCTTACAATTTTGTTGAGAACGAGGAGTTAAAGGAGGAGGAGGAAACCGGCGAGTTTGCCCATTATTAATACCATCATTACCATTGGAACCTGCTCCTAGATCTTTGTCCTCAGTTAAGGGAATTTGACCACTCGTCCTGGAAGAGGACCACGAAGCTGAACGCCAAAACATTTTTCGCGAGCCTGAAAGCTGGCACGATGGAGCCCTAGGACTAGCAGGAGGATCCTCTTTGCCCACCATTTCCACTTTACAATATGACCCTTCAGTAATATTTCGAAAGAAACACAAAATTGCAACAAAGCCCTACTCCTTATTCACAATGCTGCCACCATTATAAATACCTCAATAAGCTCATCAAACATATATGACCCAAATCCTAAATCCTAATAAAACCCCTTAATTTACCCACTTTCACCATGACTACTTTCAATAATTCAATATAAATCTAAGGCAAAATATGGAACCCTATAGAAAAAATCCAACTTCGAATTTAAAAAAGAAAAAAAACACCCTTACTTGAAAGGACGAGTAGAGATAGTAGAAGTTGAACTAACCCCAATATGTGAAGAAATCAAAAACCCATATCAGATCAACCATGAAGAACAGGTCACTGCAAATGCAAAAAAATAAAAATAAAAAATAGAGTAAATCAAAATCCCATCTTAAAAAAATACAAATACAGAAAAAAAATAAAGAAGCAATATAAAGAAATTAATCAAAAAAGAAACAGAAAATGGAAACCCCAATCTGCAAATCTAGCTGGGTATGTTTAGAAACAAAAGATTAAAAATAATAAAATTAAAAGAAAGAAGTATGAAAGAAGGCCACAAGACTCACAGGGAAGTGAAAGGAAGATGAAGAAGAAGCCATGGAAAGAGAGGAGAGAGGGAAAAAATAATAAAAAGGAAAAAGAGGAAAAGGAAGAGTGATGAAGCGATGATAGCAGTCTTTTTCAATAATTTTCTTTTCTTTATTTATTTGACTCTCTGTGTGTTTGAGGGAGTGAGAACTTTTAATGGTGTTTATATATTATTTTCAGGGTTAAAGTATCACGTCACTCCTTTTATTTTGACAGAATTTAAGATTTAATTCCTTTATTTTAAAAAGTTTAAAATGTAATATTTTTACTTTTTAATGCAATTATTAAAATTATAAGTATTTTTTTATCAAAATTTAATTAATTTGGAATTTTGATTAAATTATTCAAATTTTTAACTTTTATATGAAGATTAAATTTCAAAAAATTATTTTTAGAGGAGTCCAATATTTGATTTTAAAAAAAAAATTAATTTATTAAATTTAATTTGGAAAGCGAATCAAATATTATGCATTGAATAAGAGGATTGATTGAATTGGGAATGGGTTTCAATTATTTCAACCTTAAAAAACACATCCTTTTTCTATGTTTTCTTATTACCTATATTTATGACGGAATTAAAACTTAATTAAACTTTAGCTGTCCCAAGCTTTTGGCTTGGCCCTTCTTCTATGCCTTCCTCTTTTCAACCATTCCTGCCAAAAACTATGCAACTCAAACTTGCTCATATTTTATTTATTTGTAGGTAAATTATTTAAAAAGTTGAATTTATTTTTCTCATGTTACATTTTAATTATTTATGTTTGAAATGTTACGTTTTCGTCACTTATGTTATCGTGTTGTAACATTTTAGTCACTAGAGTCGATAATTGTCATTAACAGTGTAACAAAAAGCTAACGTGGCATGTTAAATTATCATTTTAAAAGAAAATTTTAGATTAAATTATAAAATTAGTCCCTATATTTTTTTTGAGCAATTTTATTTTCTTCTTTTATGTTAACTTTTTTTCTTGATTTTTCATTCTCTTCTCCCTCTCCGTTTATTTTCCTCCCTTCTCTATTTCTTTTAACATAGCTTTTCTATATTTTCTATTTGTTAAAACTAGTACCTATACTTTTGCTTTTTTGAACAATTTAATTTTTTTCTTTTTATTTGTTTATTTTAATTTCTTTTCTTCCCTTTTATTTTTCTCCCTTTTCATATTTCACATAATCTCTATCCACTAAATAATCAATTCCTTATTTTTTTCATATTATTCCTAAATTGAATTTCACTCAAAATCGAATACCAATACTTTTTAATCAGATCTCGATTTGAATATAAATTTTTTTGGTTTTCAAATGTTTACAAATCGTATGAATTATTCATTTTCTTTCCTTTTATTTTTTGATGAATAAAATTAATCAAACGATAAATTTGATCTAAACCTTCTTGGATATTCCCGAACAAGCTTGATTGGAAGTCAAGCATGGATGAACTGAAGAGAGAAAGGGAGCATGGAAGCAAACTAGTTTAGGTAAAGTTGAGGGTAAGTTTGGTATGGTGGTCGTTTTAATTATTGAGAGTGTAGAACTCATTTGAAGAATTCATAAAACAACATAATCAAGAGGGCAAGAATGTTGTAGGTAAGATAAATAAGGTGGTTGTGGAGGTTAGTTAGGAGGTTGAGGGAATGGGTTCGAAAAACTTTGTTGAAGGTAGACTGCTATAAGTCACAACAAGCAGTGATGGATGACGAGAGTTTGTAATTGTGGGGTGAGAATATGCAAAATAAGTTTTATTTTAGTTTAAGCTTTTAACTTTTCTTTTTTCATAAACATAAATAAGTTTTAACAAATGGAAAACATAGAAAAATTATATTAAAAGAAATGGAGGAAGAAAAGGGAAAGTAAAAAGAATATAACAGAAAGAAAAAAATATGAGGACCAATTGTATAATCCGTTACACCGTTAACGATAATTAACAGCTCAGTGACTAAAATGTTATAACCTGATAACGTAAGTTACTAAATCGTAACATTTTAAACATAAGTGACTAAAATATAACCTGAGGTAAATAAAAGTGACTATTTTGATAATTTCCTATTTATTTATTCATCATGGTAATTGTATTTTATACCGTCTAGCAGGTTGTTTTTCGAAATCAAAATATTCACTATCAATAGTAAGCGCTGACCATGAAATATACTTAATTTCCATGAATAAAAATCAAAGCTCCAACCACATAATTTAAGAGCAAGTTCAGCAACCATAATGTCAGCTTTTATGAAATCACATTTCGTGCCATAATCGATCAACATGTTTAATTCCAAGTAAAACACACAACTACACCCGTAACTCTGATCAAAGTCCGAATAACATAGCTTACTGATGGCAAGTTGCAGAAAAGATTTTATCTATGAAGTTTATACCATGGAGATAAACTAGTCAAACACAAACAGGTACAAATTTAAATTAAGTGTGATAATCACAACATCAAACTAAAATATAGCACAAGATGAATGAACACCAATTGATTGTTCTAAAACACCGAAAATGTGGCGATTTAAGCTTTTGAATGTACTTTTGACGTATACATGAGCATATCGGATGAGATAAACACCAATGGACTGTCTGTAAACACAGAAAATGTGGAAATTTAAGGTTCCAGATGTACTTTCAACATATACAAGAGCAGATACAGGCAGGTCTGGAGCAATCCGACTAGTAATGAACTGAGGAACTATTGCTCGTAGCATGATCCGGCAACAAATGGAGGTTGTCGAGCGTATTTGTTTGTGACGGGAGCAGCTTGAACCCCGCGCCTATTCAATAGGCATCTGAAGTAATGAAGCCGGGGTAATATGGCTAAGGTAATGTTTCGTGCAGATACAGCCTCCCTTTTGCTCCATAATCGCTCTGTAGGAAGACAATTCGAAGCAAATGGCATCATTCAAAATAAGAACCAAGCAATGAAGAAGCAGAGTAAGTAAATGGATCGTGTCCATGTTAGTTTAACCATTGAGTCCGACATGATATGCAGAAATATGAAATTTAGTTGCTTGCCCTAAATGCTTAATTGCGTCTAAACCAATCTATGTTGAATGCAGCCAAATACGAGATGCTAAAAAGGGTGATTTAGTTATAGTTATCGAATATGCATATTTTGGAAGCCATTAATCATTACAAGGGATGAAAGAATGAGGTTAACAGGCAGAAATCCGAGCATTTGGTTTCACCTGTATGGCAGGAACATAAAAAAGAGAAGTGATACAGAATCGAAAGTCATAATTCGAAATGGTTAGGACACAAAAGAGAAAAATATTCTGCATTCCAAAACAGTTTAAATAAATTTCTTTTGGTCCAAACATTATAAATCACACATGTTTTACCTATGACATATCCTTTAACATGTATGTCGAAGAGTGAAATTGACAGCCTGGGTCAAAAAACTCCCAAATAAGTATCGCTAATTTTATTGTACCCTATGGATGGCACCTATTAAAACTATGCTTTTAAGATCTTTTACATCCTTTGCTTGATATTTACTTGTTCGTGTTTTGGGTCAAGATGGGGTACTATTGGTGGAGAAAAAGAAGAATTCATCACAGAAAAGAAAAAGCAAGACTCGAGCATTTATGTTTTAAGATGGTAATGACTTCAAATAAATACTCAGGTTTTAATAACTTTTTCTTGAAGCATATAACGTACCTGCTGCAGCAGCAGCTCGAGGCCATATTGTTTGCTGAACATCTGATGTATCAGCTGTCTCGCCCCACATGCAAACTTCACCTCCTAGAACAAGATTTTGCTCGGACACATTATTTATTCCTTCTAGTGGCTCTGCACTATAGACTTCATTCCAAGGAACATCCAGATGGTCAAGATACCAAGCACCTTGATTGCTGAAAATGCATCTGTATCCTTTCGCAACAGCCCTTGGACAAACCCCGGAACCCAACCTAGCATTTTATATCAAATCATTCGGGCGTGAAATTTAAAGTAACAACTCTTGGATGAGAACCTTTTCAGTCAAAATTAAAAGAAAAAAAAGGGTCTAAAACTCACCAGTTGTGCACAATAGTTCGTGGATTAAGCTTTGACGGAAAAGAATTGAAGGTTTCTTCCCTGCAAAGAAGAATTGTCAGATTCTTCAGATACAAGGAAAAGATGAGAAAAATAATCTTTTGATGGCTGAACTTTATATTTACTTAAGCAAGCTTATAGAAGCTTATAGAAATAACATCTTGGTTTCATCATAAGTTACTCGGACTTAGATGCGAGTGTTAGACATAAATGTGTATGTTCACATTTTTCTAAGTTATTTTTTCCATATATTTTTAGGATCTTATCCCTGTAAGCCATATCCATGTCCGGCAATGCATCAGGTACGGGTGCTAGACACAGGTACTTACAAAAAAGTGAAGAGTCAGAGCAGCATAGGTTTCATCTCATGCATGTTTTTAAGATTTTAGGTAATTTACTTTATATTTATTTTGCTATATCTGAAAACTTTTATGTTATCAGTATTGAGAACTTAGTGAGAAGAAGTGAGGCTAGACAGAATAGCTTTCCATGGACGAAAAACCCAAACCGGAAGTCATTCTTAGAACATTAAACAGCAATCATAGGGTACGGATACAGACATACCAGTTGACAGGCGTCCAGTTTTTTGAGATTGCGATTTCTTGAGCCTTGAGTACAAAATATTGATAAGCATCTTTAGCAGTCATGTTTTGGTCTTTGAGCCTGCAATTCATTTTCATTGGATTAATGGTTTATAAGACGGCACAGCTTGAAGCAAAAGGTTACAGTTAATCCCAGCATTACAACATTGAATGGCTAAAGTATCATCAAGTTCAATTTATGTAGAAGTTACTCCAAACATGAATCGGCATACAAGTACTGATCAACAAGAAGAGTTGGGCACGTACCACTGCTTTATGTGTGGAGTAGAGGTCCAGCAATCTGTCAAAATAATTATTATCAATATTAATAAACTTCATATAGGGAGAATAAAATTCATAACCGAGCATCGAAATAACAACAAACAGAGTAGAAAAAAGAAGTCCATTCATTTATATAAGCAAAACTGCATCAGAAAATCAAACTGTTCATTTCATGCTTTTAAACATAAAATTAAGTTGATGACAATGACCAGCCTTTACTCATAGACTTGCACTTGATAATCACTTAAATGCTTTGTCGCTATTGAGAAGATAAACATACAAGATTTAGGGTGAAACAGTGATGAATTATCAATCTAAAATTTTAAAGAAAATGATAAATTTGAATGATTTCAAAGACTTTACGAGCACACGTATAGTTTAAATTACATGGTTTGTATCATAGTATCATGGTCTAGCGTGCTATGTTGTTCCCACACTTTTTCTTAAATCATCCATGTTCAACACTCGTGGCCAATGGATATCTGAATATAGGAATAGAGATATGACTCCAAATACATGAAAAAACTTGGGAAAAATTAAAAATACCTGTGTCAGACATATATCCGACCTGACACTTACAATTGAGTCCAAGTAACTTTGCATGCACATATATAATGAATCTTAGCAGACAGCACTCAAAATCGAAAGAAGTTCAGAGAAAAAATTTGCTTTCAATTTAAAAAGTGGGAAGAACACAGTCGCATTATTAACAAAGAGAAAGCAGAAATGCCTGTTAACAAGAAGAAATCAAATCTACCAACCTGTATGAACCTCATCTCCACCCAAGTGGAAAAGCTCAAATGGGAAAATTTTTCTCATATCTGTAAAACAAAAACTTCAATCATAACTAGATAGCAAATGGGAAAGGTAACTGTTACTAATTAGAGCATCCGTGTGCGATATGTGTCTGTAACAAGTAGGGTAGTACCTACGTGATCAGCAAAACTGAAATATGTGCTTCTTTCAGTTTTCATCATATTCAAGGTTTACTTCTTTCATAATTTCTTTTTTTTTTTTTAAAGAAAGGTACTTAACCTGAATTAACGATGTAAATAGTTATATCAGGGATAAAATGTTTCAGATTACCAAGACACCAGCATGAAGTTATTCCAATACATAGGACGCATGACCTAAAACTGAAGCTTGACAAAATTTTATATTACCAAAATTCTTTTGAAGTCATTTTGCAGTAGAATAATTTGACTTGGTTAACTAGATGTGTTGACAGTTGACTGCAACTTTACTGAAAACTAGCCGTCTATGCCTATAGGTGAACCAACCAACTCAATGATAACTAATCTGCTTTGATAGGATTTACAGGATAACATAAAAAACAAAACTATTATTCTTATCAGTAGCATATCGGAAAGATTATTGTCGATCCACAAAACTAGCACAGATGCGGACTAGGACTTATACTACCAAGGGAAAGGCTTTTGCAGATCTTAACCTGATAGAATGCCAGAAATCAAATCAAAAGTAAAATTTTTTGAAACGTCAAGTGGTTCTCTGCAGGTAGAAGAAGGCCAAAGATCAGGGTACCCAGCTCCCCTACAGAAGACAAAGTAAGATTAAATCCGGGTTTAAGAAATAAGTGAACAAGAAATATAAAGCCAGCATGCAAATTAAGATAAAACTTTTCCATTTCTTTTATTGAAATGAAACTAAAGAGTAGAAATCGGGCATCTTTCATATTACTGGCCTTTCAAGATACATTACAGTTGGATAGGTTTAGCTGAGAAACTATGTCCTTCTTATTGCATGATTACGAGAAAAAAAAGAAAAGTGTCAAGAAGATTCAACTGCCTCATGATGAATTTCCTAGTGGGAATACTCAAAAGAGAAAAAAGTTTTATGTACTCAGAGTCCTATCGTATAAGGCCAAGATAATACTGGCATTACAAAGCAACTTACCATGACTCTGCATGCCCAGGAACATCTACTTCTGCCATTATATGGATGCCTGCCATACATCATAAGAAATAATAAGAAAACTTATCTTCAGAATAGACAGCATGAGACCGGCAGTCTTATTAATTGTTTTAACTAGTTGCACTATGCTTTTATTTCTAAATTGGGTTAAATAACAACAACTTTAATTAAAGGAAAACAGTAAGGGAAGAACTATGTTGCTCCAATTCTTCATTTTTCTTGTAACACCTGTGTCTAAAGTATATCAAGACATGGATATGGAGATATGGCTCCCCTAAGATCCTCCAAATACATGAAAGAACTTTTAAAAAATAGAAATACCTGTGCTAGACACATATTTGAATCTGACACTCTTGCTGTGAATTATAAGGGAAGAGAAATCTAGAGACCCCTAGAAAATGGTGAATATTTACTTAAATTGCCAACAAAAGTGAAAGATCAATCTTACCTCTCATTTTGGCAAAGCTTCACATTTGTGCATGAAAATATGTCCAAAAAAAAAAAAGCACATAATTAATGTATATTTGAGCAAGAAGCATGAAATACCAAAAGAAAGAAAATGGAGAAGCAGAGATATATATTCAGTCATAAATCTGGATAGCTAATAAATCTGAAAACTAAACTGAGAATCTTGGATAAAAGCAGTACAAAAGACGACAACTTTATCCATTGAAAGCCTTTAATTCAAAGGTTAACAACTTTAATCCGAGCTGACAACATATCACTTCTCTATATTTTTCAGACATAATTCCAAATTTTAGAGCATTTAGTTTAATCTGCTGAAAGTTCAGTTTTTACAATTCCAGTGGAGGGAGGGAACCAAATCCAGCTCTTTGAGCTAGGCTGCACAAGCATCTATCATTGTACCCAACATGCAGACGCAATAGTTTCTTGCTTTACAGATATAAGTAAGCATAAAAACCAAAGGAATGTTTAGAAGTTAGCAAGGAACATATTCCAGGACTTATATGTATCATACCTAACAATTTCACTCGCATCCTCAATTGTATAGCGTTCCCATTTTGTATAAGCACCATTCCACAATTTTGGATATGAAGGTACTTCTAGAGGAAATGACTCTTCATCTATGATGTGCCAATGAAGGACATTCTACTGAATGCAATCCGCAAAATCAGAATGACATGTAAAAAAGAGATGGAGCAATAATTTCGTGAGCGCTCAAATGAATTCTGACCATGAAAATATAGGATTGAACAAAAAATAACAGCTACTAGCATTTCTTACAAGTTTGGCATAAGACATAGATTCAATTATCTGCTTAATGACATCAATCGGTAAATAGTGCCTTGATGTATCTGTAACAGATAAGCATATACAACTGAATCAAGTACTATTGCAGAAATTGTTATTTAAAGGGAAAATAATGGAAGTGAGGCTTACCAAGCATAAGCCCACGAAACGCAAACCTTGGCTTATCTTTTATGTACCATGGTGCTTTGTATATTTGCACCGACTTAGTCTCGTAATCAAAAGCACACAATTGGCTGAATGTCTGCAACATTGTAAAAGAGAAGGATGCAAGAAGAAACATAAATAAAACTTCAATGTAATGTATCACAAGCATGTGCCTTAAGCAGCAAATAATTCCCAGAAATTTCTGAATACAAGGTAGTCATCATTATACTACATATGGTGGCGCAGAGGTGCATTAGGAAGGAGTATATTTCACCCATTTATTGGTATCCCTTTGATCGACATTTATAACCATCACTTAAAATTGGGAAACAAACACAAAAGATTATATGCACACGATAAACAGCATATAAGTAGCAGATTGATGGCATACCTCCAACCCTCTTAAGGCACCATAAACAGTATTTGCCTGCCAAAAATACAAAGAGAGACAAGAGGAGTGAATATCAGCTGTCATCACACATTTACTTCAAGATTTCAAGTTGACTCATCTTCAGAAATAGATTAGATCAATAGAAATGAATTTTAAACTTGAAAATTAGAAAATTCAAAACTAAGCATACATTATCCTTGCCTACTGAGGATGATTACCAGTAAGGAAGTGCATCTCCACAGTGTATTCACACCTAGGAATGCCATACACTTATTGCACTAAGAACACCATCGAAGACACTACTAAGAAAACAAGTTATTCCCGATTTAGTGGTGAGTGTCAACTGCGGGTATTTATCTGACACAATTGTACTCAATTTTTTCTAAGTTTTTCTCCTATATTTGGAGGATGTACTCTATACCCATGTCAGAACATGTGCCCATACTAAACACCGCCAAAGACAATTCTAAGCACCTATGTAATCAATTTTGGATGCGGGTATGTTTTCTACACGATTATATCAAAAGTTTTCTAAGTTTTTCTATATATTTGGAGAATCGTACTTCGTACCTATGTCCGAATATATATTGGAAACAAGTGTTGGACTTATTACATACACTAAACAACCACCAAAGACACTACTAGGCACCTATGTTATCAGGACTTGATGGTCAATGTTGTATGCAGATATTTTTCCGATACCCAAGTCTGAATATGCGTAGGACACTGATAGAAACCAATGATCAAAGCTAGAAACATCTGGAAACAAAACGGCAAACATATGACCATGATCATCAATATGATAAACCTTAAAAAGCTGTCTCAAACTTTACCTCAATTGTGGCTTCTCCAACAATAGATTTCCCATCTTTCTTTGCCACAAACAAAGTATAACTTTCATCCACACCCAATTGAAGCTGCCATAATCAAACCCAAAAATGTCACCAATATATATGTATATGTATATAATGTTCAAGTGAATTTTAAAGGGCAAAAAGCAAGTTTCCAACATACCTCTTCACTGTCGGAATTCACAATGACTCTCAATTCACTAATATCATAAACAGATCTTATCCCTCTCGATTTATCAAAAAGTGAAATCCCAGAAACATGTTTGAATATAATCTTCTTATATCTCTCAAATCCTTCAATCAAAATCTTGGAGTTCCCTCCTTTTCCTAAGGCAGAGAAAGATAAAGTTGGGTCCACGGTCAAGGTTTGATTGCCAGAAGTGAACTCAGATGGCAAAGGCCAAAGATAAGTCAACGAATCATCTAACTCAAACCCAGACTTTGAATCAACAAGGCGAGAAACCCATAATAATAATACCAAGAAACTCAGTTTATAGTGAGAATTTTGAGAAAATGGTAGCATTTTGATACTTTTTGGGAGAGAATGAAGTTGGAAGTCGTTGGTTTGGTAGACAAAGGGAGGGGATAATTTATTGTAAACTGCTGGAGTGAACTGTAAGCGGAGTTTTCTTTTTCTTTTTCTTTTTTTCCCTTCAGTTTCTCCATAGTCGATGCCTTCAGACATCAGTGATAATAATTTTATTTAGGGTAAACTATTAAAATAGTCACATTTATTTAACTCAGTTTACATGTTAGTCACTTCTGATTGAATTATTAAGTTTTAGTCACTTACATATCGCGTTGTAATCGTTAATTATCGTATTAACAGTGTAAAGTTAAGTTGACGTGGCATATTAAATCATTATTTCAAATAAAAATTTTAGGTTAATTTATACAATAGTCTCCTACATTTTATCGTTTTAAGCATTTTAGATTTTTTTATTTTATGTTCTTTTAATTTTCCTTTTTTTTTTCCTTCATTTTTCATTCTGTTATGCTTCTCATCCTGTTTTTCTCCCTTCTACCTGTTTTTAACTTAGTTTTTCTATTTTTTTCATTTGTTAAAACTAATCTCTATACTTTTATTTTTTTGAATAATTTAATTTTTTAAAGTTAGATAGGCTTGTGAACTAATTTTAACATATGAAAAACATAGAAAAAATATATTAAAAGAAATGAAAAAGGGAGAAAAACAAAGGGAAAAATAGGAGAGAATGAAAAAAAAAGAAAAAAAGTTAAAATAACATAAAAGAAAAAATTTAAATTACTCAAAATGGAAAAAATATAGGGACTAATTGTAAGATTTTACCTAAAATTTTAGTTTTAAATGATAATTTAATGTATCATGTTAGTTTAACATTACACCGTTAATAGTAATTAATGGCTCAGTAACTAAAATATTACAACACGATAACGTAAGTGACTAAACCGTAATATTTCAAATATAAATGAGTAAAATGTAACTTGAAACAAATAAAAGTGATTATTTTGATATTTATCCTTTTATGTATTTATTTTGGTTTCAATGCTTGCCACATGATCATTATTTAAACCAATTATATGTCGTCAAACTATAATTTGTGCCAGATTCTAAGTTACAACTCAAAAGTAAAATTTGTGCTTAAGCAAACTAACTCGATAAAATTGGTTAATATTATGTTTAATATTATATTTTTTATTATCTTTTACTTTAAATAAAGTGAAAAAAATTAGTTATAAAAATAAAGTAAGAATTAAGTTAATTCAACACTAATTTAAATAAAATAACTAAAAATCTATTCTTAAAAAAAGTATTGAGGGATTCAACCTAATATTCATAAGCATTATATTAAACTTATTTCTCTTTTATTTTAGTAGGATTTTAGTTTATTTTGTAGGAGCGTAGTAGTAGATTTTAATATTTTATTTTATTTATGTTTTTAATTAATTATATATACTTTAAATTAGATTTTTTTTTTATGTTTCTTACCTAACGTAGGTTCGACATAGTATGGAGGAAGGATAATTTGATATACGATGTTAAGGCAATTCTCTGCCTTAATGAATGCTAGAAGACAAAAGTGGAAAGTTTGTTAATTGGAAGGGATGTTAGTACTTGAACAATTTTCTAGATGGAATATAAAAGATAAAAAGAGACCTAGCATCAAGAATCAATGGATTTCATTGAGACGACCAAGTTTCTCCATCCATTTTTTTTTATGATTAGTTATCGTTTTTATTTCAAAATGTTTTTTAATTCTTCCATGAACTAAATTTTCTTTTCTTATATTTCAATGTACTCCATGTTTAGTTAATTGAATATTTTTTCCACCTCTCTTTATTTATAATAGTCTCACCAACTATTAATATGACAAACCTAACTAAATTGAAAAATGATTTTTCTTTTTAGGTCTTGAATGAATAATTCTTTATCTAAATTAGATAGGTTGATTCTTGATCTATAATTAGGATAAAAATATGCCTGATTACCTTGGTAGCAATAATTAGGGTTTGTTCTTAATTAATTTGGTCTAAATTATTGATGTAGAAATATTTCTCAATAATTAAGTTAAATTAGTTCTTTAATTGCTTGGAAAAGAATTAAGGGAATTTCAGTTTCTCAGATTAGTAATCAACTCTATTAGGATAAATTGGGTGGAAGTAGAACAATTAACTAATTCATTAGATGAAATTGTAATCCTAGATTTTTATTATTGATTGATTATTTTGTTTTAACTTGCTTGGCCTATTTTTGTTTATTCGATTAGTTGAAAAATCACATTATCAATTTATTTGGATAAGTATTAGAGTAAAATTTGAATATTCAACAATAACTAAGATGTGAAGATGTGGGCAATACTAGATGGACTGGTGCTAGTTTAGGATAAAGGGCTCCAAAAAGTTAGGGTGGACATGAATAATATGGTGATAGTCCAGATGTTATCTTGAAACGATATTGGATGTAACAATTTCAATATAATCAAAAGCATTGACGATCTTGGGAGATCGAACTTAGGCATATCTATTGGAAAGCAAATTGAGCAATTGACTTAATGGCCTTTATCTTAATCAGTGCACAAGGACTTTACATGTTCGACCAACCACCTTCAGAAATGCAATGTATACTTACAAGCGATGTTAGGGGAATTACATTTGAGAAAAATTGTGTAATGTAATTATGTCAGTATTATTGAGCCTGACTCTCTTCTTTTACAAAAGAAAATGTAAGTAAATGTAATGGAATCAACATATTAAAAGTCATACTATTATGATGCGTCATGAATACCATTAATCATGGTGCATATCTTGCATTCACATAATCATTCAGTGATGTATATCAACAATACATATTCAAATATTAATTTGATTAATTTTATGCTCAAATAAAAGAAGAGTTGAATTATTTAATTACTTTTTTAGAAAAGTAATAGTGATAACATCATTAAGATTATTAACATTATTGTTAGGATCGTTTCGAATAAGCAACGAACAAGTAAAAATAGTAGAAGAAATTGAGAAGATGAACACACAAATTTAACGTGGAAAAACCCCTCAAAAGAGGATAAAAAACCACGGGGAAAGATAATTTTACTATAATGGCAAAAGAATGAAGAGTACAAAAGATGGAGATAAAAACTAAACCCCGAAAACCCGAAAAACAAAGAACCCTCAAACGTAAACACAAAATTCTCTGAATGTGTTATGAGTTCTAATCTAATGGGTGTCTCATTTTCTAAGACTGTAAAGGAGCCTATTTATAGGCTAAATTAGTAAGTCAAATAAACTATACTAATAAATGCTAAATATATTATACTAATAAATACTAAATCTTCTAGAAAGAAAATATATTTTTGTTTAACTTGACTTGCAAGCAATCTCTTAGAATTTGGGTCACACAATTCTAACAATCTCCACCTTGACACAAATTCTTTCAATGCCATCTTTGCCAAAACCCGCCACGGGCCTATCTTGAACTATGCAGGGAATTAACTGAGTCGAATCTATGCTTAGAAGCTGGAAGACTTCTAGCCTTCGACTTGTGCACTGCCAAATCAAAACTAACCCGGGTCTGATTTTCACGAATACAGTGCCCTAACTTTTCAAAACCTGCATCCAAAAGAGAACCTCTCTTCAACGAAACGGTCATACCTTTTTCCCTCCTATGACCAAGTTGCCTCTGCTTCAAATGAGTTGACTTTGACTCCGTAACGGACGAGGGACGTCCGATTTCACCGGTCACTGTAGAACCTTCCAGAATATAAAGACTGCCGGTTCTTTTACCTTTTAACAAAACGAGAGCTCCACAAGATACTTTAATGTCGCTCGACTCGATGTTGATTCTGCATCCTTTCAAGTCTAAAATACTCAAGGAGATGAGATTCTTTCGTAAATCAGGTACATACCTGACATCTGAGAGTGTCCTAATCGTCCCATCGTGTATCCTAATTTTAACAGTACCAATACCGATTATTTTACTATATGAATCGTTTCCCATGTGCACAACTCCACCTTCAACTGAACTGTATGTGGAGAACCATTCTCTATTGGGACACATGTGGAAAGAACATCCTGAATCTAGGATCCACTCAGACGTAAGCTTGGAGTTATCGCTCGTTGACACTAACAAGAAATCATCACCGCCTTCATCGACCAAATTAGCACCAGCTACATCTTCCTCGTTACTCTCAGCAGCTCTTTTATTTCGCAGTTTATAACAATCTGCTTTGACGTGACCTAACTTTTTGCAATAGCGACACCTTTTGTCTCGTTTCTTTGATGCTACCAAAACGGAAGCTTGTCTATCTGCTTTGCTATTCAAATCAAACTCATTGTCGAGTTTGTCTCTACTCAACAAATGACCCTTCACATCTTCGAACGAGAGTTTGTCTCTGCCATAAATCAGGGTCTCCCTGAAAGACTTGTATGAAGAGGGTAAAGAGCACAATAATAGTATAGCTTGATCTTCATCGTCAATATGAACCTCAACGTTCTTTAAATCATTTAAAAGAGTAATGAATTGATTGATGTGATCTTTAAGAAGCTCACCTTCGTTCATACGAAACGTAAATAGACGTTGTTTCAACACTAAACGGTTAGCCAAAGACTTAGTCGCATAAAGAGTTTCTAACCTTTTCCACAAGGCGAATGAGGTCTTCTCCATCAATACCTCCTGCAATACTGTATTTGCGAGGCACAACTGGATTGCAGACAAGGCCTTTTCATCAAGCTCTTCCCATTGTGTTTGATTTAGATTCTCAGGCTTTTTCCCTGTAACAACCTTTTTCAAGCCATTTTGAACTAGAATTGCCATCATCCGAACTTGCCACAGATTGAAATTTGTCTCACCATCGAACTTCTCAATTTCAAACCTTGTTGCTGCCATCTCTGACCGGGCTGATCTATGAAAGTTAAACTAGCTCTGATACCACTTGTTAGGATCGTTCCGAATAAGCAACGAACAAGTAAAAATAGTAGAAGAAATTGAGAAGATGAACACACAAATTTAACGTGGAAAAACCCCTCAAAAGAGGATAAAAAACCACGGGCAAAGATAATTTTACTATAATGGCAAAAGAATGAAGAGTACAAAAGATGAAGATAAAAACTAAACCCCGAAAACCCGAAAAACAAAGAACCCTCAAACGTAAACACAAAATTCTCTGAATGTGTTATGAGTTCTAATCTAATGGGTGTCTCATTTTCTAAGATTGTAAAGGAGCCTATTTATAGGCTAAATTAGTAAGTCAAATAAACTATACTAATAAATGCTAAATATATTATACTAATAAATACTAAATCTTCTAGAAAGAAAATATATTTTTGTTTAACTTGACTTGCAAGCAATCTCTTAGAATTTGGGTCACACAATTCTAACAATTATAACCTTAATTCAAACTAAAACAAGAATTATTAATTAATTAGTTAATTATTAAAAATACGGACTTTCAACATGCGAAATGTTGTATGCGATGGATAGAAAAAAAGGCAACGATTACTTAATATTTAGTTATCTATTATGTATTTATATAGTTAGGTTAGATTTGACAATGCAAAAACCAAAATAAACGCATGTTTCATGTTGTTTGTTGTTTGTTTAAAACAATTATGTTATGCCCAAAACAAATGGTACGCATAAGTATCCAAACTTCATTATAAATTTGATTTGCAACTCTTTCTTTCCTTCATCTATTATTCTTCTAATTATTCCTTTACTTAACTCTTCTTAATTTACTATCCCTTCTAATTCTTTTATTTATTTATTTTCTTACATCAGCTACAACAATAATAACATCATTCAACATGGAAACTTTTCAATCTCTTTTTCTCGTAACTTTTGCTTTACTACTAGGTGCCTCCCATGTTGATCCAAACTTATTTCAAGATATATGTGTTGTCGATCTTTCTTCAGGTATTGTCGGCACTATACGCTAATATTCTATTGTATATATGTCATTTCTTTTTGCCATTTACCATAATAATTAATTTCTTATTTATTATTATTTATGTATACTCGAAAAAAAGTATAAACATTAGGCTTTTAGATACAACATTAGCTATATTTTTTTTTGTTAAATACTTGTATACATAATAGATATTATGTGTCAATGTAAACACGAGTGAAAGTGAATGGGTTCCCTTGCAAGAACCCTTCAACTATAAGAGTATGTAACGACTTGATTTATAGTTGGTATCGAAAATTGCAGTTTTAGAATCGAATTTTGTAAATTGAGTCAATGAAATTATGAATAGAAGAATTTATTTATTTAGTATTAAAATATATTAGTGGACGGTCAAGTTATTAAATCAAGAAAATTGTTAATTATAGTATAATGACTAAATTGTAAAAATGCAATCGCTATTGAATTTTTAATTTAGAAAATGCACGAAGGACTATGTAGCAATTATGCTAGGGGCCTAATGGTTATTTCTCCATTAGAAGATTAAGTTAGTGGCATTTGATGATTAAATCCATTATCATTACTAATATTGTTTATAATATATAAAGTAACCTTAATTTAGTTAGCTAAATTAAGATTAATTAAGTTTCAACCATACCTTTAATCTAAGTATAAAATAAAGTGAGTGGGAGAGAGAATGAATGGCCATTCTTCTCTTTGGTGTTGCCGTCCTTTGTTTAAGAAAAAGAAAGAAAATTTTGCTAGTTTCTCCAACATATTCAACCATTAAATTAGGTAAGGAAATTAAGCTTTTTCTTTGTGATTTTTACAAATAATTGATCATCTAAGCTTGATTTTACATACCCATACTTTATATTTCTAAGTTAATGAGTTTTATTCAAGTTGTCATTAAAGGGTTTAGTGAGCTTTAAGCTTGATTTTGGTGAGATTGTTGATTATAAGCTTAGATTATGTTAGGACTAAATAGAAAGTAGTAAAAGGAGTAGAATTTAATTGGAAATTCAATTAATCCCTATAGTAATTTTATGATATTAGGGACTAAATTGAATGAAGTGAAAGTTGTTAAGAAAAATAATTTTTTTTATAGATTGAAAGCTTGGGGTCACTAGTGAAAGAATATAAAATTGGATTTTGGTTCAATGCTAAATATCAGAAAATATGGGCATGTTGGATAGAGGGACTAAAATGAATAAAATAAAAATTATATTAAATTGTTGTGTTTTCATGTGTTTGTGTAAAAGCGATATTATTTCTATTATCGAATTTATCGCATGTAGCTAAAGACAATGTCGGGCCATCTCGAGAAAAAGGAAAGGCGAAGGCCGTAGATGAGTAGCTTATTTTGGTTTGTGCTTTCATGACTTTGAATTCAATAAGTATAGGGTTTGATAAGTATAGTTTAATTGAGGTAACACTGATACTTGTCTCATGGTTTGGTAAGTATTCATGTTATGATTAAATTGAAGATATGTGATATGTTAAGTAATTATATGCAAATGGTTTGATTGATATGAATTTGCCATGTGATGGTTGATAAAATGTGAAATATATATATGTTTGAGATATTGATTAACCTATTAATGGTCTTCGATAGAGTCAGATATAGTTAACATGTCATAGGATTAGTGTACGATATTTTACTTTGGTTTATACCGATAAGATGTGGAGTGCACATTATACTTTGGACGTATTGATGAGATACTAGGCACATTTACATATATTAATTCGATTTATATCGATGAGGCACAAAGCATAATATACTTCAGATGTTCTGATGCTGCACTAAGTGCAACTTATATTGGTGTGATGGTTGGTTGATCCATCTATCCGTCTTGAGTCCGTGTCCGGTTAATAGGGATTATTAGATATGCAAATTGATAAATGATAATGAATATTGAATGATGATGTTGAATTTTTATATCAACATTATAACATAGATAATAGCATGTGAAAGACCATGTGATACAGTTATTACAAGCCTCACGAGCCGATACGGTTATAATACGAATAAATGGATTTGAGTAGAAATGAAAAAGGTAAAATGGCTTATATGTTATATATAAATTTGTATGTAATTGAGATAGAATAATAGATGAATTCAAATGTTGATATATGACATGATAATAAGCATAAAACATGATATTAAATACATGATGTAAACATGATTTATATTATAGTTTAATTTCATATTAAATGTATTTGGTTATTTTGTTTTTAATTATTTTAAATCATGTTAGCACCACTGCACCCTATTGCTTAGCGTAAGGTTTTGTTTGTTCTATGTGTAGGTCTCGGTCAAGAGCTTAGTAGACTCGAGCTCAAGCATCTAATTGCTCCAAAATTAGTTCAAAAGACATCTCAATCTTTTTGTAAATGTTTCGAGTTTTGTGGCATGTAACTAGGTTGGGTAGTATGCTCTTCAGTTAATATTTGGTACTTTTTGTATTATGACTTATAAGGTTTTTAAGGATAAGTTTATCACTTAAATTGTGATTATCTATGCTTGTTTATGTAAGTTTGAATGTGTTAATTTGTATATTAAGTTTTAATGTTTTGGATACTATGATTTAATGACGTTTGATTGTGGTTACATGTGTTAATTTGGTGGTTTTGTATTGGTTTAGTATTTGGGTATGTTTTAGGTACAATTAGGTGAGGTTCGAATGTTTGAAATTGTGCATTTTTTTTGCCATTTGACCATTAAGACTCGAGATTGAAAGAACATGTCTTGAGACTGTTGAAACTTATTTCATTTAAATTTTGCATTCAATAACCTGAGGTCCTGAGACATATTTGTACAGTCTTGAAATAATTGATCTGTCTTGAGATAATCAAAAATTGAAGCAAAAATAAGAAAATAGGGGAGGTTAATCTCGAGACATAATGTGTAATGTCTCGAGACACACTAACTTCAAAGTTAAAAATCCCTAAATAATTTATTACCTGTCTTGAGACATGAATTTGAAATTTGACATTTAAGTTTGGATTTGAGTTCTAACTCTAACATTAAACTATATAACCTTGTAGATATTAAAATGAAGTCATTGAATTTATGAATATATGCTTATGAATTATTTTGATGAATAAATTGAATGTGTTTTGTGCTTTAGTAGTTTGAGTTGCTTCGACAATGAATATGACATTTCATTCTTGAATTTGGCGATCGGTCAAGTGTAGGGTGTTACAGAGCAAATGACTTTTCTTTGCTGGTTTGCCCAACCAGGCGTCCTAAACAACACCATAGACTTGCTTGTCACAGTGGCTAATGTGGAAAAAATCCTATGTCTTAACACCCTTTTCGTTACCATGTCTTACATTGACTATTCCCTAAGTGGGGTCAACCCTCTCCACACCCACCCGTGAGTAATGGAAATAGTGTTTGTTTTGGCAGGCGAGCTAGAGGTTAGCTTTTTAACTACATCTAACATGTTTATATCAAAGCTGATAAAAAAGGGTGAAATATTTTTGTTCCCTAAAGGATTGGTTCATTTCCATAAGAACATTGGAAGGATGCTTGCTGCTGTTATTACTACCTTTAATAGCAAAAATCTGGGAACACAATCTATTGTATCCACCTTATTTGTAGCCATGCCAACAATTCCTACTGATTTATTGAGCAAGGCATTCCAAATTGATACCAACGAAGTTGAGAAAATCAAGTTGAAATTGAAACCTAAAAATTAGACTAAATTAAGTTAATATTTGTTGTTTATATTAAGAATTAAAGGAGCACAAAGTTATAATTTGATCTAAAACTACAAGTTTTGTTTTCTTTATTAATAACCAGGAAAATGTTGTTATAAATGGATTTACTTGACTTGATTTGATTGCAAACAAACCATGTTGCACTAAATGTGACATTTTAGTTGGTATAATAGGAGTAGCATATACTATTATATGTTTTTGCTTATCTTAAGAATTAAACGATATGAAAAAAAATTGTGATTGTATATAAATTACATGATTTTTTTGATTTATTAAAAATATTTATCACGCTTCAATAACTAATTTCTCATGTGTTCCAACTGAATACTAAATACTAAATACTAATAGATTGAAATTTTAGTTTGGGGAATTTTCCATGTCGTTCCTGCAATAGTACTACAACGCCCAAAAATTTATATTTTTGATTCGTTAGATAGTGACATAAAACTGTATCTGCTTCATTGGTTAAATGTTTTGGGTGTGTGTGATAGGTCCCAAGTTCAAGCCTTGATCTTGGCAAATTTTGGTTTTTTTTTCTGAATAAAGCCTTATCTGGGTTCAATAGGCTTTTATTTAATTAGTGGTAAAATTATAGTAGAAGTGTAAGCAAAGGAATTATTTTTGCTGCGTGATTTGGTTAAGAGTTTGAGTTTTACTGAAAATCTGAGTAGTGGGGAGTTGGCAGAGAGAATTAAAGGTAAAGGATAGGGGTTATTAGATTTTGGCTGATATCTTTTCAGTTTTTTCCTTTCTTGCTCCTGTAGGATTTTACTTCTTCTCTCCCTGCCAAAAATTTCTCCATCTCCTTTCTTTTCAAATTTTGCTTCTATTTTTACTGCAATTGTATCTTCTCCTCTTCACCTGTGACGTTTCTTTGTGCAATATCGCGGTGAATTCTGAATAGAGGGACTCTTCTTTCATGGAGTCTCAGTCGAATCTTTCGAGGCATAGGGGGTTCTAGAGTGCTCGAGGATCGTTTAAGCATTGAATTGTAACAGGTGTGTACTCCGATTGCACAGAAAATGAGATTCAGAGAAAGCCGAAAAGCTCTCTATCGATACCACACGGGCGTGTGGTCGCCCGTGTGGTAGGCCGTGTGGTAGCACATGAACGTGTGATCGACAAACTAGGCAGTGCACATGCGACACAAGCGTGATCGACACAGCCGTGTAATGGCTGGTAGGCAGTGTGCGAAACACGGGTGAGATTCTGTTAATTATGGCTGATCAGGTAAATTTCAAGGCCAAAATTTTCTTTTAAGGTGGTAGAATTGTAACGCCCCAAAATTTATATTTCTGATTCTGTTAGATAGAAACGTAAAACTGTATCTGCTTCATTGGTTAAGTGTTCTGGGTGTGTGTGTGATGTCCCAAGTTCAAGCATTGGCCTTGGAAAATTTTGGTATTTTTTCTGAATAAAGCCTTATTTGGGTTCAATAGGCTTTTATTTAATAGTGGTAGAATCATAGCAGAATGGGCCTGTTGGCTTGGTAGTTAAGGTGTGTGTTGGAATGTGGGAGGTCTGGAGTTCAAATCACCGTGTAAGCAAAGGAATTATTTTTGCTGCGTGATTCAGCTAAGAGTTTGAGTTTCACTAAAAATTTAAGTAGTGAGGAGTTGGCAGAGAGAATTAAGAGGAAAGGATGGGGGTTATTAGATTTTGGCTGATATCTTTTCAATTTTTTCCTTCCTTGCTCCTGTCGGATTTTACTTTCTCTCTCCCTACCAAAAATTTCCCCATCTCATTTCTTTTCAGTTTTTGCTTCTATTTTTACTGCAATCGTATCTTCTCTCCCTCACTTGTGGCATTTCTTTGTGCGGTATCGTGACAAATTCTGAACATAGGGACTCATCTTTCGTGGAGTCTTAGTCGAAGAAAATAAAATTAAAAACTGTAAACTAAAAACCAAAAGTGTGTCTATAACAAAAAAACTTTTAAAATTACAAACACCCACTAAAACTAGATATACCAAAATGAAATTAAGCCCATGTGAGCAGTTTTCTCATAAAAAACCTCGGGTGGTAATCCTTTAGTAAGCGGATCCACAATTATGGAGTTTGTTGCAATATACTTTATGGACACCTGACCACTTTGAAGTCTTTCTTTAACAACTAGGATTTTAAAGTTTATGTGCTTTGACTTTGATGTTCTCTTGTTGTTATTAGAATAAAAGACTGCAATTTATTGTCATAACTTGCACATTAGTGACAAAATTTTACGTCTATATTCCATAAAATTAGAGTCTGTATACCTGACAATATCTAACTTATCAAACCTCCGGTATGTGAGCAAGTAATGTTTTGTTTTCTAAATATAATGTATGAATGGTTTGGTTTCTTTCCAATGATCCATACCTGAATTGCTCAAATGTTTTCACAATATCCTAACAATGTACTTAATATCCAAATGCGTACAAGCTTGAACATACATTTGATTTCCCGCTGTTGAAATTTATAGAATCTTATGAATTCCTATAATCTCAAAATCATTATTAGGGCATTGATCGAGACTATTCTTACTCTTATTGATATTGTGATATATATAATCATTAACTAAAAGTATCTCAAAATCGAAGAAGATAATCACCTAGTGAATGTTGTAATAACACTAACAAGAAGCCTAGAAAATAGATGTCAAGACAGCATTCTTGAACAACTATCTTAAAGAAAGCATCTATATGATACAACCCATCGGATATATAGCAAAGGAAATGAGCATAAAGTTTGCAAACTTCATAAATCCATATATAGACTTAAGCAAACATCTCGCTTATGGAATTAAAGATTTGATCAAGTGATCAAAACTTTCAAATTTGAGAAAAACATAAATGAACCTTATGTTTATAAACATATTAGGGATAGAAATGTGGTATTTATTGTTCTATATGTCGATGACATTCTATTCAGTGGAGATGAAGTAGGGACATTGTCATTGATTAAACTGTAGTTTACTCAACAATTTAGTATGAAGGACTTGAGAAAAGCTAATTTTGTTCTAGGTATTTGTATCCTAAGGGGTCGAAAGAACAAAGTGATAGCATTAACACAAGCTTCATACATTGACCAAATATTGGAATGTTATTCAATGACCGATTCTAATAAGGGAACTCAAACTTCTGTTTCTAGATTTTATCTTTCTTTGGAGGATTGTTCTAAGGCAACGAAAGAAATATAAAACATGAGAAAGATCTCTTGTTCTTTAGCAGTAGGAAGTCTCATGTATGCTATGTTATGCACACATCTAGATATTTGTTTTACAGTAGGGTTGGTGAGTCGATATTAGGTGAATCTCGGTCTAAGACATTAGAAAACAGTTAAGCATATACTCAAACATTTTCGAAGAACGAGAGATTATATACTTGTGTATTCTAGAGGAGATCTTACTGCTATCGGATATACCGATTCTAACTTCCAAACATGTCAGAATTTGAGGAAATCGTTACCAGGCTGTGTCTTTATCCTAGGCGACGAGTCTATAGTGTGGAGAAGTGTCAAGCAGACCTATATTGCTGAATCCACTATGGAAGCTAAATATGTGGTTGTTTTTTAAGCTACGAAAGAAGTAATATGACTTCAATAGTTCCTTAAGGATATTGAAGTTTTTGCTAGTATGGAAAAAGCTATCACCAAAGAAACCAGAAGCCAAAAGAGGACGAAACACATTAATAGAAAGTATCACATAATAAGAGAGGCAATAGCAAAAAAAAATCACAAATGTATTCAAAGCCACATTAGAGGAAAACCTTGCGAACCCATTTACCAAGACTCTACTAGCTAGGAGTTTGGAGAAAAACATGGAGAGCATGTGAATGTGAAATATGACTCATCTACTCAACTAGGGCAAGTGGGAGACTGTTGGATCTAGTGCCCTAAGTGTAGTATATTCGTTTATACACTTTTATTTTTTCGAAAAAATTGATTTTATAAAAATTATTCATGAATTATATTAATACCTGATCTGTCGTAATTTGGTGTAGCGAATTAAACTAGTTTTCACATTTAAGGAGCTTGAATACAAACATTTTCATTATGTTTTAATTCAGTTTCTTTAGTTTTGTTTACATTCAATTAAATGTGCACATTAAGTCTTTTATTAACCTTAAGGGACGAATGATGCCTAAGGGAGAGCTAACATACTTTGTGAGTGAAACACCCCTCCCCCCTATTCGTCGCTAGAATAAGGTTATGGAGCATTACTGTAAAAACATAACTTTAAAACATACATTTAAATTCTCAACATAAATATATCAATCACCATTCATGTATATGTATAACATCCCTTAATCGAGCTGTCGAGGCCTAAGAAACACTTTAAAAACAATTCGAGACTAAATAGAAAACATTTGGAACATTTAAGAGAAAATTAGAAAAATCGAACTACAGGGGTCACACGACCGTATGGCCAAGCCGTGTGACTGACACGGCTGAGACACATGCTGTAACACCCTTAACCCATATCCGACGTCGAAATAGGGTTTCGGGACATTACTAGAATTTGCAGATCACCTAAAAAAATTCAATTAAATACTTACCGATTCAATGTATCATATAAATAAATATATTACCATTCAATCAACTGCTTGGCACTTGTATAAGCATCAAACATCGATATTGTTAGTATACTAGTACATATTTTATATAAATTCAACATTGATATACTTATTTTTTCGACATGTCACACTTGAGTTTAATAATTGTCTTTACTTACATAATTTTCTTGTATCAACATATCAAAGATAATCATATATGTACATGTCATGAAACATATCATTATATTACCGTTTCTTCATAAGTATATATCATTCATTTCATTATATCAATATTTCATGCTCTATCATTTCCATATATTTTATGTATATTTATTCCGGTAATAGTTTATATCAAACTTAACATAAATTTTATTCCATGTACTTATACTTACTTCGTTTATCTATCTTCATAATTATTTCATAAAACTATTTTGTACATATATTTCCATATGACCAGTTCTTGTAAACATTTCACACAACCATTTTATATAACTATTCATCATCTGATACATATTACCTAAATTTCAATTGTTCAATAGATGTCATAGCGTCTCCTATCCACAGTCTTATTTATCTTTGACATGATGCCATAGTGTCTTTCAACTATGGTCTTACTCATTTTCTGTCATGTTGCCATGGTATCTTTCAACCATGGTCTTACACACAAGTTGCCATGGTATCTTTCAACCATGGTCTTACATATTTCATTTCGGAGAGCACACTCCCGTGAAGCTCATCCTTACAGCAAGATTACCAGTCCTGGCTAAATCCCCTGTAATATAAACTCATAGAGTATTGTCTGGATTATCAATTCAGGCTAAATCCCCTGCAACGACAATTACTCTAATGAGCTTAGATCTGAATTACCGGTCCAGGCTAAATTCAGACCCTAATTCGGATTACCCGTCCGGGCTAAATCCATTTTGCACATATTCTTCGGGAGGGCTATAACAGGATAGGATCACCCGTCCGGGCTAGATCCTTTGTTACCATCAATTCCTTTTCAGAGATCCATCGAATTTTCCTTTCATTCAACCGGGATTTCTTTCCCTTTTTATCTAATATATCAATGTTTCATCAATTTTCATACAATGAACATTCAAATCATATTCATATCAATAACATACATTTCAAGCATTTAATAATATAATTCAAGTTACACGAACTTACTTGGCGAAATTGCAGAAATATCAAGGTTTAGGGGTATTTTGGTAATTTATTATTTTCCCAATTTTCACCTGATCTTAAATTGATAATTTCATTCAATTTATTAATTTAAATAATAAAACAATTCATTCCCTTCAATTTGGTCATTTTTGACATTTTTACAAAATTTCCCCCTGAAATTTTTAATTTTATTCAATTTAGTCCTAAGCCTAAAACATGCAAATTAGCCATGCTAGCTGAATATTCATATATATTTTCCTTCTCCGACTCTCCATTCCACATCCTTAATGTATATAACACACTTGTAAGTAACATTATCTATAATTTTTATTTTTTTACTTTTATGAATATTCAAGCTGTTTATCTGTGTCATAGTCACAAAATTATTTATATCTGGAGATATAGAACTTAAAATTAAGATCTTATAATTTTACATAAAACTAGACTCATATATATTCTTACCATAAAATTTTTAGAATTTTTGGTTTATCCAATAAGTACAGTTTATTATTTAAAGTTACCCCTGTTTTGCTGTCTGATAGTTCTAACCCCTCTTCACTAAAAATTAATTATCTCCTCATACAGATTTATAATGATGTTACAGTTTATTTCTTTTGAAAATAGACTCATTCAAGATTATAAAAATATAAATTTAAGCCCCTAATTATTTTTCTCCAATTTTTTATGATTTTCCAAAGTCGAAACAGGGGAACCCAAAATCATTCTAACCTTATCTCACAAAATTTATTATATCTCATGATTTACAATTCCATTACTTACATAATTTATTCTATAAGAAACTAGACTCAATAATATTTAATTTAATATTTTATTAATCCTATAATTCAATTTCTACAATTTTTGGTGATTTTTTAAAGTTAGACTATTGCTGCTGTCCAAAACTGTTTTAGTGCAAAATATTAATTACCATGTTTATTACACCCTTATTTTCTTTTTCTACACTATTTCTCATCACTTTCTCTTATTTTCTCTTCACTAACATATCAAGAACATAGGACCATATGTAAGGAAACTCTATATTAACATTAATCCCATGCTTTTTTTCAATAATATCAAACTTAAAAATATATTGAAATCATGATGTTCTTATCTTGTTCTATTGATTTCAATCTTCATCTTGATTTTCTTTCTTCTTCAGCTTCTATTTCTTAAATCCAACTTGATATTCTAACTTAGTCTCCTTAACATTTTTCTCTCTTGGTAGCTATGGAAATTCTTTTGATTTTTGGGTGAAAATAGTAAATTTTTGGTAAAAGGACCAAATTGTAAAGAAATGAAAACTTCTTTTCTTCTTCTTCTTCTCACATTGGTTTTGCAGAGGAAAAATGGATGAGAATTCCTCATCTTTCTTTCTTTATATACTAATAAAATAATAATAAAATATCTTATTAAAAATATTAATAAAATAATATTTATCTAATTAAATAATTATAAAATATCAAAATATCTCTAGCATCATTATTACTTTCTAGATTTCTCTCTCTTCAAATTGACCATTTTGCCTTATTATCTTTTAAAATTTAATCCTTAAGTCATCATTTAATTTGGTAAAATTACAATATAGTCCCTCATAGTTCTTCACCTATTCAATTTGGTCCTAATTCATCCATTTTCTTTGGTTTCTAGATC
This sequence comes from Gossypium hirsutum, assembly GCF_007990345.1. Classification (NCBI taxonomy): domain Eukaryota; kingdom Viridiplantae; phylum Streptophyta; class Magnoliopsida; order Malvales; family Malvaceae; genus Gossypium; species Gossypium hirsutum. The sequence continues at coordinate 97,471,848 of NC_053428.1, read as the reverse complement.
ATTCCACCCTTAAAATATTTACACTATTGGTCTTTCAATTTTTTCATATTTACACTTTAACCGCTCAAATTTTGAGTATTTACTCTTGTGCAACAAAACTTTTCACTCTTTTACAATTTAGTTATTTCTTGAATTAATATATCATATATACTTACCAATATTGACATAACTCAAAATTTCCCTTTTTGTCACTTTATTTTCTTATTTTACTATATCAAGGATAATATCTTACTGTAAAAATTTTCGGGGTATTATACATGCCCGTGTCTCAGGTCGTGTAACAATCGAAATAGGGACACACAACCGTGTCCTAGCTCGTGTCCGTTCCCATGTAACTCTCTGAGTTGGGTCACACGGCCAAGCCACACGTCTGTGTGTCAGGCCGTGTACCACACATACTAAGATACACGTCCGTATCTCAGGCCATGTGGACATGAAATTGGCCAAATTCAAGCCATTTCCATCCCCAACCCAAACATGCACCTACAAGTATTTTGTTACCGCATTCAAGGCATCAAAACATACCAATACATGCATGAAACAATCAATTTAATAGACCATAAATTCATCCAACCAATATGTCAACAATGCACCTCAAATGCATTCAATCATATCTTATCGAAACATGTCAAAAACCTATCACAAATTAAGGATCACAACTCATTACTTACTAAGATACTATACACCACATAATTGAAGCATTCATGCACCAACAGTTTGCACCAAAAAGGTTTGAACATTACTACATATAAGTGTTCCAAAAAGGTTTACCTAGTTATGCAACCCAGTTCAAATACCATTCACTATCAACAAGCATAAACATATCAACTTTTAATATTTACATATTCACTAAAATATCATATTACTAAGGACCTTTCCTAATACATTCCACTTTAACCAACTAGAGCAAAAACCAAAATGACTACCAAGATAATGATGACAGTGTGTAAGCTTCCGAGCCGATCCAATCAAAGCAACTATTCCAAGAGTCCTACAAAATCAAATCAAACTAATAAGTATAAGAGAGCTTAGTAAGTTCGATAATAGACTCATTTGTTATCAACTACAAATTTCCAAATGGATATTAACTTTTAATACACTGGCACAAAGACTTAATAACACCGGCACAAAGCTTGCTAGGCATAAAGCCAGAATAACACTGGCACAAAACCTGTTAGGCACAAAGCCCGAATAACAGCGTCATAAAGTCTACTAGGCACAAAGCCTGAATAACAATAGACTTCTATATTTAAACATAGTTCTTAATGGAATTCAAAGATTAATCACTAACGAGGTATTCAATTCAACTAAAAATAAGCATATAACAAACTTACCGAACCATATTGTAGTAATTGTGAAACATAAGAACTACTCCGAAATCTTTTCTTTTTCGCGATCATCAACCCGTTCATGATCTAAAACAATAGTTTCATTCAATTGAGTACTTATATATATCAATTTAATCCATAATTCATTTTTATGCAAAATTACTATTTTGCCTCTAGCATTTTAACTTTTCACAATTTAGTCATTAAGCTCATAAATTGAAATCTAAACATTTAAATCCCCATTCAAGCTAACCAAGTTTATTAAGGACTTATATCAACCCAAATAAACCCTTATTTCATGAATTTAACATAAGTTTTACCATTTTTACAAATTAATCTGTAAGTGCAAATTTCATCAAAACTCACTTAACAAAACTTGTTTATTCAACAACAAAGATTCATAATCTAGAATTAAACACCAAACCCTAGGCTAACTAGTTTAAGCTAAAACGACTTCAAAAACATAAAAATCATTAAAAACGGGGCAAATTACATACCATGAACACAAGGATTGCTTGGCCGAATACCCCCTTTCTCCAATGGTGTTTTTAGGTTTTCTAATTAGCAAAAGATGAAGATGACAATGTTTTCTCGTATTTTTTTATTTAATTTTCTTTCTAATTACTAAATGACTAATTTAACATTTTAAAACCATAGAATTTCAATATAACAATGCCATGTATATCCACTTACTACTTAAATGGTCTAATTACCATTTGAGTCTTTTAATTTCAGGTTCTATAGCTATTTGACTCCTTTAGCTATTAGAACTCAACTTTTACACATTTTACGTTTAGTCTTTTTTACCTAATTAATCATGTAAACATTGAAATTTCTTACCGCAATTTTAATACTACCTTAATAACATCCTATAGACATTAAAAAAATAATTAAATACTAATTTACTCATCGAATTTGTGGTCTCAAAATCACTGTTTTGATTTTATTAAAAATAGGTTGTTACAGTGATTGTGCAAGAGACCATCGGAAGGCATTTCAGGTCAATATTAGACACCATGTTGCAACATGGGGGATCCGATGTTGCAATGTAGAGAGCAAAATAGAGAAAGTGAGAAACTACATTCAATGTCATGACACCCTCAGCTTGTGTCATGACATACCCCTGAAGATGGCTATAGAGGAACATGCTGGTTGCTATGTCACGACACAAGTCTTAATGTGTCGCGAAATCGACTCTGTGACGAGAATAAAACATGAAGCATGGGCATTTTGGTCTGAAAAACTGAACTTTAAGCTCAGGAACGTTAGCTACCCTAGGGTTAAGAACGATGACTACCTGAAGGCTATAAATAGACCTCTCTGGCACATGTTATAGGGGCATTCCATTGGCTTATATTTCCTCTTTAGGTTTAAGAATTGTTTTATTTTTTCTTAAGTTTTCATAGTTTTAGTTATTTGTTTTCTTTAAGAGATCTAATTGTAAAGGAGATCAACTTTTGTGGATTCACACTATTCATCAATATCAATAAGGTTTTCTTAAACTCTCTATTTCACTCCATTCCTTATGATTAATTCTTCCATTTATTCCATGTTGTTTATGAAAGCTATAAAGAACTAATCCTTCAATGGGGGATTAGCAAGTGGAGGTATAATCTCTTAACTGTTTTGCAGGGTTACTCAACAGATCAATTGTTCGAGAAAGGAAGACTGTGAAACAAACCCTAGGTCAGACAACCCTGAGAAGTTATCAAGGTGGAAATTAACCCAAAATTGGTATTGCCTATTTGTGAACTCCTTTACCCCAAGCCAGTTTGAATTGTGAGGTCGGAAGATAAGTAGTTCTTGTTGACTCATTATGTTAGTGGAAGATTAGAAGATCCTGCTAGGATAGCTACTAGTTGGTTGACGAGGAACTCGAGACAACAGTTAATTGGGATTGTCGAAGCGAGCTAATCACCCATATTCAGATTTGATTGACTTTATTTATCTCTAGATTTGATTCACTTTATTTATCTCTATCTTTTACAATTTTAATTCTTTTATGTGATTTTACTTTATTAGTTTACAAACCCTAAAAATACTTCTTATTTTACTCTCGTACTATAACTTATTAAAGAGTATTAATTAGATCTTTAGTTGTTTGAGTTAAAATTGATTTAGTACTCGCCTCCTTTGGGTATGATCCTCAGAGTACTCACCTATTTCGTTGTAAAATCTATATTAAAACTCGATCTGTATACTTGCGAATATCGCTTCGTAATTCTTTATTTTATTACAGTATTCACACTTTTGACGTTAGTGCGTATGAAGGCAGTCAATACCCTTCATATATCTTTCTCAATAGTTTTTGCACGAAAAGCAAAATGGAAGTAAATATTAGTTCATTGGTTATCTAATGTTTAACTAATAATAAGAGGTATTATGTGGTCAGATCGTAATACTAAATGAAAACTTATAGTACTAGATGAATCTAAAATGTCTTTAGTCTAATCAGAAATTAGCAAACTGATTGAAAGACTAATATGTCATCTATCAAGTCTAAATGGGGAGATACTTTATCTTAAGCATTGAAGAAGATGACTCCTAGAACATATAGACATAGATGTGACTAACTAGACTGACAGTACATCAGACAGGACCCAAGTAGAATAGATCCTGAATCCGTTTATGGATTTATTCATATATGACATTCATGGTGTGACATACCTCAATCCTAAGTGGATGATGGACTATATATGTGTGACTCGTATACTTTTATTTAAGTAAAAGCCTGAGTTCAAATGGATAAGGAATCGAAAGCTGCTGCATTGGGTATACGACTTCTATAGCATGTAGCGTCATTCACAATAGTTGAATTAATAGCCCAAGAAACAGGTAAATTATATCCTTTCATTGGCATTCCATGATAGATGAAAAGTAAACATGACTACAGGTCGTTTGTCTTTGTGATAAATGACTTAAATACTATTTGATTGTAATTGACTTTTCATAAAGGAAGATGTAATAATTATCATGAGATAAAATAGAATCATATTAGGAGAAAGGATTTATCCCAAATATATTAAGGATCTCCTATAACGGTAACAAACTTATGACAAGGGCATTGGATGAGCATTGATCGAGTAGCTTTCGTAATGGTATGTAATTGAGGAGAGCTCAGTGACGATACTATAGTGGAATGACTTTGTGACTAAATGAGTTTATAATTAATAGGTGAAAAGTTGGAATTTAATTATAAATCATTTGATCTCTAATCACATATATCCAATCGGTCCATCCACTAGCTCGTTGAAACCAAAAATGAATATTCAAAATCAAATGATCAATGGATAAAAATAATAAAGTTAGAAAAATGAGTTACATTCGGAAGTGAATGTGGTTTCTCACTAAATATGGAAATGAACTGAGAATTAATTTAAGTTTTTCAAATTATTATTAAGTAAGTAATTGAAGTTTGAAAATGAAATTAAATTAGTTGGTCATTGTGAATCCATTGAATGTAGAAATTAAATGTATTTTCTCATAGATTCTTTTACGATAAATTTGCCATGAGTTTAATAGAATTAGAATTGGTTTGAAAATTATTAGAAAATTAATTAATTAATTAAAATTAATTTAGTAATATTTATTTTTGAAAATATAAAAACATGTATTGAGTTGAATTAAATTATAAAGTGTTGGGTTAATATTTCAAGAAGCACATATAATTGGACCTGATACATGGGAGGCCCAAAACCCGTCATAATATGTACAACAAACCTAATGTATTTAATTAGGGTTAGCCGCCCCTCTCTCCTAATTCAACTAGGGGATTGATTTTTCTATTAAATAAGTATTATTTATATTCTAATAATTCAACTAAGGTTCCTCTATCTCACCCTATAAATAAATGGCATTGGTCGGGCTAAATATACACAACTTTGAGATATTGTTATTTTATCCGAAAATAGTGAGAATTTACTTTTAAGTATAAATTCTATTTTTCAGGGATAACAATGCCACTGGTTTCTATAAAAGAGTGAGATTTAGTTTCCTACAAAACGTAATAAAATTATTTTCTGTTCTGTGTTTGATTTGAAATTTTTTGAGCCTACACTCGAAGCGGTTCGTGGAACGAGAATAATAAAGAAGGTCGTTTGGTAGAAAGTCGGAAACGTCAATGATCTATTTTATACAAAGCACAGGTACTTTTCGAGAAAATTTTATTGCCATAAATATCACAAATCGGCTCGATTTTCAAAAAAAAATTCGTTACATCTTGGATTACTTAACAATATTAGTTCCCTCATAAGCATTGATGTTATCCTATAATCGATTGAACCTCGAAACACAACGACACTCGAACTCGAATTAAAGGAACACAATTAGTGGCCCAACCGACTAAAACAGGCTCAAAAACAAAGATAGATAGATAAAAATAAGACCACAACCCAATAACTATATCTAGAAAAGAATAATAGGTATAAGAGACCTCGACCCATTTTCTATAAGACAAGTTAGAGAATCAAAAGTATTGGGAAGAAAATCTCGACCTGTTATCTATATAGAGATAAGAACTGTAAGTATAAGTTGGACTGCCTCACTCCTGAAAGAAAAAAGGGGAGTGATAAGATCGGATCGGTGAACACCATAACATGAAAATATTGATAAGTTCAATAAATGTTTGTAAAGAACAAAGAGAAATAATTTCACAAATATATTGATCAAAAGTTTTTTAAGTTTACAAATGATAGCTTATTTATAGGAAAGCTAGGTAGATGAATTGCCACAATCGGCCATTAATGAGTACATGTATCATCATCCATGAACCTATGTGATGCATGTATTTCCATATTCAATGTATGATCGAATGGTCACATTCACCCTTTTCTAACCGTACATGAATCTTTGAGGTTCATCTTTTCCATCCATACATCTTCAAGGTTCAATGTTGCTTTATTAATAAAATACATCCTCTTAACCATGCATGCATATGGAGTGTTCAATGAAACTGAACGAATAGTCAAATTAACCTCCATAAAGGCACCGTCTATTCCTTACATGAATGTTCATGGAATCTGATCATTCATGAATGTTGAAGCACATTGTATTTTGAAGGGAATGCGAAAGGCCTTAGGTGCATGTATGTATGCATGAACCATTAGGAGAAAAGGATGTGTCCATCCATTATATTTGGGAAAGAAAGTGAAGATTCGCCGTGCATGGAGCAATTTGTGGTTAGCCAATGTACCTACAAAAAAGTATAAATAAGCATCATCCAAACAAAGTCACTAAAACTTAGAATCATGAAACCTTGACGCATGGAAAAAGAACAATTTAGAACATTATGTAAACTTGATACAACTAGACACAAACAAGGAATCCAACATGAAGACACAAACATATAACAATTTTGGACATAAACATTATAAAGAATGCACGGATGTTTGAACACATAAAATAGAAAACACACACTAAATTAATTTGTGACACATGACAAACTTAATAATATAAACATGATGTGAAAACATGAACACTTAGACATAAAAAAATAACATTATAATTATAAGACAGAAACACTTGGACTTAATGTTCATGCAAATATTAGCACAAACATAGAAATAATGACACATAAAATATAACTTAAAAACATTAAAACACATCAGATAAAATTTCGAAGTCTAAAAGTTAAATGTCCAAATAAAATGGCCTAGATAGCCATGTCTAAAGATGTTGAATTTCATCTTGCACTTGGGCTTCACACGTTGTTGGACCCAAACATCTTGAATAGGTTCATGATTGGCCTTCTTAGGTCCAACGCCTTTATTTCTCAAGAAATGCCTAATAAGCTCTATTGATGTAACAAAGCCCAATTTGGCCTACAGAATCTTGGCTCATTAGAAACATGTGATTGGATCTTAACCCAATCAGATGCCCACTTAGTTATATAATCATATGATGTGGCGAGCTCACATCAAACATTTTGAAGAATTTCTCAAGCTTCCTTTGCTATAGTACATTTGGAAATCCATTTGAACTCTTGCATATCAATACCATAGAATAAGGCATATAGAGCATTAGAGTTTGCATTGACAACTCTAAATTCTTCAGTAGTCCATTTAATCTCAGACTTAGGAACCTTTCCAACATTAAAACCAATAATCGGAGCTTGCCATCCAGTGAGAATAGATCGTCAGGCTTTCTCATCAACTGACTTAATATAGTCTTTCATTCTATCTTTCTAGTAAGGATAGTTTCCATTTTCAAGTATAAAGGGATGAGTAATCGAAGAACCTTCCATTGTTAGTAAAAAGAAACACCTGGGTTTACCACTAGATTTGTTAAGTGTATGTTCTGATACTAATTGTTACTACTTAAATTATTTGTTTGCTTAAAAAAACAAAAGCAATAGAAGCGTTAGACTACATTTACCATTACATCTTGGCACTATGAAAAACTCTACAAACAAAATAGAAATATCACCAAGATTTATTTATATAGTTCGGTTCCCTAGAGTTTTAATTTCAAATATGTTTGCTCATAGCTTTTTTATTACTTAATTTTCTCTTTAAAACATTGGAGCTACTGTAGTAATTATATACTAAACTGTATCTATTAGTGCGGGACATGGAAAAATGAGATTAAAATTTGATAAATGTGGAAATTTAATTAAATGATGGGATTAATCACTCGAATACATCTTGAAGAAGAGAAATTGTAATTGGGACCGACAAAGTTGGACCTGGGACAATGAGCTTTCAAAATAGTAAAGAAAAAACCCTAGGAACGACCTTACCCAGACATGGACAAATGTATCACGTCTTTTTTATATTTTATTATAGTTGTTTTAATGACCTGTCACTGGCTTCATTTCTTCCTCATAATCTACTGAAACCTGGCCCCCACGTCGCTATGGACTGAGCTCCACAAAACTCAATAACGCCTATGCCTCCCTCTCCCCTTCCGCTGCTTATCCCCCACATAACCTATTCATCTCCTTCATCTTCCACCATGCCTACCCGATCCGTTAAAATTCTCCAGCTCCAGCACCCGGACACGACGTCCTACGGGAGCTCCGGTGCTGGTTATTCCTCATCTTCGTTTTCCAGATTGCGGGAAAAGATCAAAGAGATGACCTTTTTTAATTGGGTCGAGATGTTTCTTCCTTGTTGCCGTTGGATTCGAACGTATAAATGGCGGGAGTATTTGCAGGTTGATCTCATGGCTGGTAGTACCGTCGGTATTATGCTCGTACCGCAGGTGATTCCTCTTCTTTCTGCGTTTCTTTGGTTGCAGTGCAAATGTCGATGCAAGAAAAAGAGAAGAAAAACGCAACTTGTCTGCGTCTGTTAAAATAAACCCTTATTTTTTCACCCTCAACTTAGCTTACTAACCAACTCCCTTTTGCAGTTAACCATCTTTTAAAAATCCTTTTTCTTTTTTTCTGGTTCAGTTTTATCAGTGAAATTGGCACCCATGCTTTTGACTTCAATGACATTTACTATTATTTACTCTTTATCCCAATTAATTAAATTTATAAAAGAACATTTAATTTGTTTTTTGAAAAGTTTTTGTAATTTTATCTATAATATAAATTTAATGCTACAAAAGAAGAATCTACTTTTTACTTTTCAAATTGAAACGGAAGTTTAGTGCCTTGTCGCTCGGAAGTATAAAAAATGAAGTAAAGAAAAAGAAGGGGAAAGATATTATCCGTTAATGAATTTCTTTTTATTTACTCATCGTTTTTTCTATAAGGGTTTTTAATGTAAATTTAGTATATTTTTATTGTTTTTTTTTTCGGTCATTTTTATTATCATTATTGGCGTGTAAGATAATAATATATATGATAAGTTTGGGCTTTATATTTTTTTGTCACTTTTATTTTTATTTTTATTTTTTTAACCAAATTTAGTTATGGAATTTTCAAATAATATTAAATTTTCTAAATAAATTAAAATATTAATTTTTAACGATGTTAACATAAAACTTGTGTGATTTTTTATCTTATATATTTCTTTAATAAATAATTTTAAAATTATAAATATATTTTAAAATTTTAAAATATAAAAAAAAACTAAATTTATGATAATGCCTATAATAAATAATATGTTATTACTGTTATTGAATTTATGTTGTTTTCTTGTGAAAAAAAAAGGTTGTGCGGCATATAACTTTAGCCCTCCTCCATTGCTTTTATTATCTAAAAGCATTTTCTGATATTTTGCAACTCAAACCAAGGCAAAATTATGAAAATTCCCTTATATAAGTATTTTTAATATATATATATTAGGTTTAATTGAATAAAAAGCCCTCAAACTATATTTTTTTAGTTATATATTTAAACTATAATTTTGTAATCATTATAGTCCACAATTGTTATCATCTGTTAAAAAATTTTAAAATTAAGTAAGAGTTAGCAAGTGACATTTTTAATTATATAAAAATTTTTAATTTAATATTAAAATAAATTAATGTTTAATGTTATATATTTCTTTCACTCTCTTCCTCCCCTCTTTTTCTATCATTTCCAATTCCTCCATTGCCTTTGCCTGCCTTACTTTCACTTATTGGGGATAGCGGGACTGGGCACCCTAAAATGGGATTGCCACATTTTTCCCAATGACATTCTTTTATGGTATTTATATATGCCAGCATTGTAGTGTACTTCCTTTAAATTTTATGGATATAGATGAAAGAGGAGAGAGGATGAAAATTGAAGAATTAGAAAGGGAGACAATGGAGATAAGGGAATAGAAAATTATAATATTAAATAATTATTTAATATTTAATTTTAAAATCTTTATATAATTAAAAATATCACATTTGATTAGCTGAAGGTTGTTTTAAATGGTGATAATGGCTGGAACTCGTAATGATTACAAAATTATAATTTAAGTCTCTGATTCAATTAAAAAAAGAGTTTAAGTACCTAATTCAAAAAAGGTATAATTTGAGAGCTTATTATTCAATTAACCTAATTTTTATAATATTTATATAATTATTTTTCTTTTTGAAATTTATTTCAAATATATAATTATTTACATGTAAACATTTTATTAAGTTGATATCACCATTAATTGGTAATTAACTTAATTATGAAATTATAAAAATATTTTTTAAAAAACTATAATTAATATTATTATGACATTTGTGTCTTTTTCATACTTTTATACATTTTTAAATAAAATAATTATAAATTATAAATCCAAGAATCGAACACACGTTAAATAGTAGTATTAAGATTCAGGTTTATTTTCACTCTATCTATATTTATTATTGAATATATTTTAAAAAAATTATTTTAACATAAAATATATTTTCATACAAAATTTAATTATAATAAATTTTTTTATTAATTTCTAAAAAAATTAATAGTCACTCCATAACCAAAATATAAAATAAATTATACTACAAGGTTTTAAATAACCAAGTGTGTTAATGTTACAATTATTTGACACGTGACTTTCTTCATTTTAAGCATTTATTTTTACTTTGGGTAAACTTTTACTCATTTCTTTTTTAAATTATATTAGAAAAACATAACTTAATTATTATACCTATAATATAATTTATAGGACTCTTTTTTAATTAATCTTATTGTTATTATTTTTTATAATAATTTATAATTGTTTTTCATAAATTAATTTTTTTAGTACAAAATTTTATATCTATTTACTATAATTTTTTAATATAATATTTCAAATCCAAATTTGTTCTATATATTTTAATAATTCGCATGTCTATTTATTATAATTATTTTAAGATAATATTTCCAAACTTCATAATAAAACATATATTTTGTATACTATTAATATATATTATTTTATGTTAAAGATTAAATTTACAATACTTTAAGTACTATTAGTTTGTTTGTGTATTTCACTGAGTATAAGAAAAAAAACTCTCTTATTAACTCATTCCTATTTTAACTCTTAAAAAAATAAAAATCATCTAGAAAATTATAAGTACAATTAATTTAATTTTTTTATGCTAATTATCTTTCTTTTCATAAATATAAAAATAAATTAATTATATACTCTTTCACCCAACTCAATTAAGAATATTAAAAAAAAATCAAAATTACTACAATAAAAAGGAGTATATATTTTAATGAACAACCATAATTTAAATTACTTTTGTATTTTTTAAGTTTCAATTTAATTTTATAATTATTCAACTTAAAATGCAAACATTAAATATATGTGATTTCCATAATATTTATATTCATATTGGATATATAATTATTTTCTCTTTAATTGAATTTTTCATTTAATTTATTAGGTTTAATCCAAAATTAGAATCTAAAATATACTATTTTTCTATCTTGGTATTTAAATATTTTTTTGGGTTACCAGTGGTACCTAAATTATTTTTTCCCTGAAGTTGATACTTTTATTAGTCTAACCGTTAAATCTATTTTAAAAATAACTTAACCCACCAATCAGTACCTAAATTATACCGTTAAATCGATTGGACCGAGAATCAACCGAGGTACTAGCTCGTGGATAGGGTTAAACTGATTAACTCGTGAACCAATACAGACTGATTGAACCAAACTAAAAAAACCAATTAAACTTATTTTCTCTAATTTTTAACTTTGATAAATTTTTAATAATTTATTTAATTGATTCAGGCGAATTGATTAAACTAAGAATCGGTGGCGTACCTAGTTTGATCATTGGTCTAATTCTAAAGAAAGAAAAAAAAAGGAAAAAAATCTATCTATAAGAGAAAAAATACTGTATTTTTTTTTGTCATATGACAATTTCTAATTGGTTCTATTTTTTTAAAGACTTAACAATTTAACCGATAATTGAACTAATAGTGGTACCAACTTGAGAAAAAAATAATTTATATACCAAAATGGGAAAAATACATAGCTTAAGTACCAATTTGTGGGTTAAGTTTTTTTCTTTTCCCTAAATAGACTTAACAATTTGACTAACGAATCTACCAACTTAAGGAAAAAAAAAGTAGTTTAGGAATCACTTGTGATAAAAAAAAGTTTAGGAACCAAGATAGAAAAAATAGTATAGTTTAGGTACCAATTTGTGAGTTAAGCCTATATATTAAATATAACCAAGTATACATTTTAAAAAGACATAATGACTTTTTTGCCTTCCAACTTTACAAAAAGGTCACTTTAGCCCTCTATTTCATTCTTTTTTTTAAACCTTTTTTAGCTTTTAAACTTGCGCTTTTTTGTCAAATCACCTCAAAATAGATGAAAAAATTAATATTTGTTAACTTTGCTGATGTGGCATACACGTAGATCGCCACTTGTATGCCATGTCAGAATTTTTTTTAATTTTAAAAATATTTTTATATTTTTATACTTTTTAAATAAATTTAATGATTTTTTATTTACAAATAATTTTTGAGTTTTTAAAATTTTAAAAAATTAATTAAATGCTGTCGGGTTATCCGCATGTATACCATATTAGTAAAATTAAAAAATATTAACTTTTCATTTATTTTGAGGTGATTTGATAAAAAAATATAAATTTAAAGGCTAAGAAAAATAAAATTAATTAAATGAAAGATTAAAATTACTTTTTTTATATTGAATCATCGAACAAATCATTATGCTTTAAAAGAACAACTTAATGTTTAATTATAATATTGTGACTTTAATCTATTAACATTTTTTATAAATTAAGTGGATAATATTTTTTTTAAAATAGTTATTTTTTAGTACACTTAAAACATAGTTAATTAGATAACTAAAATATTTAACTTAAATAAATTAGATTATATGGATGATATTTTGTGTAAAATAAATTAGATATATGGATGATATTCTGTTTAAAATAAATTAGATAAATATTTTTAGATAATTATAATTTTAAAAAATTGAATAGATATTTAATTAAATAAAAAAATAATTGGATAATTTATCCATTTGATTTATTTATTTATATATTATCTATATTATTATTTATTTTTAATTTTAATTTTAACTCAAATTTAAAAATAAAACTATCCGAGTCATCTATAAATTATTAAAAAAATTCCAAAATTTTAAAGGGTTTTACTTTACTTTACTTTTTTTTTTTTTTAAGATTTTTTCTACTAGTATGTTTAGCTCTGTTTGACCACCATCTCTCAACTAATATTTGTGACAGAACCATGAAGCTAAGCTTCATGTAGAGACCATCGTCTAATGCCTTCCCAAAGTCAATTGAACGCATCCATTAAAATGCTTAATGATAAATAAATAAGGCAGGCAGTCACAGAAATGGAGTGAGTTATTGTTTTTGAGATAAATTGAAGTGTTGATGTGAGATGGGGGGTTTTGAATGTTGATGTGAGCAGGCAATGTCATATGCAAAATTAGCTGGACTTCAACCAATCTATGGGCTCTGTAAGTTACCATCAATTCATATTCTTCAGGATTTCTTTTTATATATGCCATGCACCTTCACCAATCCTTTTTCATACAACTATTCTTTACGACAATCAAATCACTTTATATGGTTTATTTTTACAAAATTACTGAGTGTAGGACCTCTTCACAACTCCCATATGTAATATTCTCTATAAAAAACATACTTAAAAGACAAAGCTAAAACTATACATTAATGGAATTAATGGCATTATAATAACAACCACATTTAAAGAAAAAAAAAAACCTACACTTGAGTTTAAACGTTTGATTGTTGTCTTTTTAAACATTGCAACTTGGATTACAGTCCATTTAGTTTAAATCTTATTCACAAGATATGTATTGTGGTTTTGGGCATGCAGACTCTGGATTTGTGCCAATTTTTATCTATGCCATATTTGGGTCATCACGGCAGATTTCAATAGGTCCCGCTGCATTGACTTCCCTCCTCGTCTCCAACGTGTTAGGTAAAATTGTTGATTCATCAGATGCATTATATACAGAGCTCGCTATAGTGTTGACTTTGATGGTTGGGATCTTGGAATGCATAATGGGGCTATTGAGGTAGTACTCATTCCTTTTCTCATCTAAATTTTGCTTTTGCATATGCTGGTGATTAATAATTTAAGAATCATGCAAGTTAGTGTGTATCTGAGTTAATAAAATTCAGGTGTGGGTATCGGATATTGTGCACGAGCATGTTCACGTTTTCCCAAGATTTCTATGCATTTAGAGAGCCTTTGGGACTTAATATTCTGTACCTATGTTTGAATATGTGTTAGTCATAGATGTAGTTGGAGCAACATGAAAATTTGTCTCAGCTAGCTCAAATAGTTATCAACCAGTTGAATATTCCTACTGAAAGTTTGCTTTTCTTAGCAACAAAGTGCAACAAGTTAATCCTCCATGAACTCTCAAATACATGAAAAACATAAAAAGTTAAAACATACTAAGATTAGATACATGCTTGCATATGACACTCACATCATAGTCCGAATAACTTAGGATGAGTTTATGCTACTTCTATCACACAAAGAAAAGAACAAGTGTATCTAATGATCTAGAACTTTTTCTGCATTATCTTACAGTCAGATCTTCCATTCTTAGGAAAACTTTAATATACTTTTCCCACTTTGGTCAGGCTTGGATGGCTTATTCGTTTCATTAGTCATTCTGTGATTTCTGGGTTCACAACAGCTTCAGCCATTGTAATTGGTTTGTCTCAAGCAAAATACTTTCTGGGGTATGAAATTGATCGAAGCAGTGAGATTGTGCCAATAATCAAGAGCATAATATCTGGAGCTGATAAGGTATGTCTTTACATGCCTAAATGGTATTAAATTTACAGTTTTATATTTGTATGTTACTGATACGTTCGTTAAAGAAGGCATAATCCTTAGCACTAGAACTTAAAATCATCTACTTCTTAAATGTATAATTGACATATTCCTTTGCATTGTTTATTGTAATTGGAGGAAACTTCCATGTATTTTCTTTCAACTTTGCCAAGTGTTTTGCTCTGCTTTCATTTGTTTAACCACAACCGGTGTTCTCATTTTGTAGTTCTCATGGCCCCCTTTTGTAATGGGATCTATAATTCTGGCGATACTTCAGACCATGAAGCATTTGGTACCAACTCTTTGTCTCTCTCCCTCCTACACTCCCCCTAAATTGGTAATAAATTCTATGCTTCATGTGTAGGGAAAATCAAGGAAGCATTTGAAGTTCTTACGAGCTATGGGTCCCCTGACAGCGGTCATTCTTGGCACAAGTAGTGCCAAGATATATCATCCATCATCTATTACATTGGTGAGAATGATGTAAACTAAAATGCTGCTTATTGTTGGATGTTAAATCAAGCAACATAGTCACAACAACACTATATCTTAGTCAAATGATAAATAATGTTGTAATGTTGTTGATTTAGGTTGGAGACATACCTCAAGGCCTTCCCAGCTTTTCCATCCCTAAATGTTTTAAGCATGCAAAGTCCTTAATTCCAACTACACTTGTCATTACTGGTGTAGCCATCTTGGTAACAAATTACATGAATCATTCTCCTAATAGGAATAAATATATACATGCTTCCAATTCGAATTGTGACTACTAATGGTATGTTTTGAATCTCAGGAATCCGTTGGGATTGCCAAAGCATTGGCAGCAAAAAATGGGTACGAGCTGGATTCAAATCAAGAGGTATATACTGTAAAAATGTTGTACAACTCCCTCTATACTTGCTGTTATAATGATTAACTTTTTTTCTTCTCTATTTTCAATCATTCACATTCCTCTACACTATGTTTCTTTAAATCTTTATGTTGCTTGACCCATATATGGTTTAATCATGTGCTTAATTTTGTTTACATTTAGGGAAGGTAGTAATGAACTTTGATTCTTTGTCAACAGTTGTTTGGTCTTGGGGCTGCAAATGTGTTGGGGTCATTCTTTTCAGCATACCCCACAACAGGTGAGAGTTCTTCCCAATGTACTCAAAAGTTATCTCTTGATTCAGTGTTAGATTGTTAAACTCTATTCTTAAGAATGTTGTGTACCGGAACGTTGGAAACTCAAGTTAGTTGAACATTGTTGTGCATTTCATGCAGGTTCTTTCTCAAGATCAGCTGTGAATCATGAGAATGGAGCAAAAACCGGCTTAGCTGGAGTTATAACAGGAATCGTAATGTGTTGTGCACTTTTATTCTTGACTCCAGTATTTGAGTACATACCTCTGGTAAGTTCTTAAGTTAGCACGTTTGGTTTAACTATTCTTATCATTTCCATTTGCGTGCTTCTTACATTATTCCTTTTTTTTCTTTCTCACCACCTGAATTTGCTCATGTATTGTTGTTATGTTACTCGAACTTGGATGAGAGTCAGATAAGAGTATGTGTTTGAAATGGGTATACTCCATTTGTTTTGCCTTTTTCCAAGTATTTAGAGGGTCATATTTGCATACCCATGTTAGAAAATGTGTCCAAGACAGATACTTTGAGAAAAATTAAGAGTTGAAGCAACATAGGTTTTTTGAGGGATCCATGGACTCAAATGTTGGATTTGATTGTTTGTTGTGTATGGCTAGATTTCCTGTTAGCATCTAGAAGAGTTACTACTATGAATGCTAACTATGGGTCCTCTGCAGTGTGCTCTGTCTGCTATAGTAATCTCTGCAGTGATAAGCCTGGTAAGTAAGAGACAAGCCTGTGTTGGAACATTTTTCAAACCAGATTAGCAACATATGAAATCAACCAGAATTAAAAAGTAAACGACATGTTAAATCGGATATTTGGTTGAACATTTGTTTCTTTTTTGCATTTTAATGATTTTAGGTGGATTATGAAGAAGCAATTTTCTTATGGCCTGTAAGCAAGAAAGATTTTCTTCTTTGGACCATTACAGCTATTACAACATTGTTTTTCGGAATTGAGATTGGTGTCCTTATTGGGGTAACTACTTTAAAACATGTTGTTCCAACTTTTCCTTTTATGCAATATTCATATCTGACATATGTTCAAACATGATTATAAAGACATGATCCTTCAAGGATACTTTTAATTTCAGGTAGGTTTTTCACTTGCCTTTGTCATTCATGAATCAGCCAATCCTCATATCGGTAAGTGGATGTCACCTAATCCATACTAGTTTCCAAGATTCATATCCGAGCCCGAGTAACATGTATCATTTCTCCACTGGCACTGCAGCTGTGTTGGGGCGCCTTCCTGGCACCACAGTTTACAGGAACATTCAGCAGTATCCAGAAGCATATACTTACAACGGAATCGTAATTGTTCGTATTGATTCACCTATCTATTTTGCAAACACAAGTTACATCAAAGACAGGTGAAGGTTCAAGCTTTCTTCATTAAAATAAAACAGCCTTTGGTATCTTGCATCTGTAAATTTTCTGTTGCTCAATTCTAGAGTGTACGTTCGTGATTTCTCAATTTAAGAAAACGTTATTGTCTATCAGATTGCGAGAATATGAAATCGTGGTTGATAAATTGACGAGACGTGGACCACAAGTCGGAAGAATATATTTTGTGGTTTTGGAAATGTCACGTAAGTAAATTTCATTCCGACAACAATATTCATCACGTTCAAAGATTCATAACTGCATCAGCCAACTAAACTACTTTTGAAGTTGAGAGAGGGCAGTTTCTTATAAGAAAAATGTTGCCTTTGATTCCCCTGCAGCTGTTACATACATAGACACTAGTGCAGTCCAAGCTCTGAAAGAATTACACCATGAATATAAATCACGGCACATCCAGATAGCCATCTCGAATCCAAATAGGAATGTTCTGTTGATGTTATCGAAATCCGGTCTCGTAGAGTTGATAGGAAAGGAATGGTACTTTGTGAGAGTGCATGATGCAGTCCAAGTATGCCTCCAACATGTTGAGAGCATAAAAGAAGATCACATGGCATCTGGATCAGATTCATCACCTGAAGAAACAGAATCAAGTTTCTTCAAGTCATTACTGAAACAAAGAGGAGAGGATTCATCTGTTGCACAGCTTGAATCAGGTACTAATAACAAACCTTCCGATTTGAAACACAGTGACCCTTTATCGGAGCCATTATTGTTCCAAAAATCTTGAATTTGCCGAAGCAAAATACCATTTTTTATTTCTTACATTCCATTTCTGATTTAGACCTACTGTTCAATCGTTCTACTTGTAAAGGCCGATTGTTTATTTATAACTTGTTGGAAAGAAGTAAAAGAAAGGGTTGATTGATTGCGTTGGAAGCAAAAGTTTGCTTGTTGTAAAAGGTAATGCAATTAGGGCCAAGAACTAATGAGGCATCTCGATGGTTGTTTCAAAATATTGTAATTAAATTTGATAATTTGTATATTCATATAGTTTGGTATGTTAGAATTATATTTAAGATATTTTGTGTTTATAACAAATAAACTTTAATATTTATATTTATACTTGTTATAAAGTCCTTAATTGAGATGTGTTACATCTAGGTACCAACTTGATAAATGACCAAAATATCCTAATTTTACGAAGTAAATTATATTATTTTGAGGGTATTTTTATTATTTTATATATTTTATATAGAATAATTGAAAAATATACCCACATAATAGAATTTGAACCCATACTTCTTTAATTTTTCTAAAGCCTCATTTATTTAGGGTGGTAAATGAACAGAGCGTTCGATGAACAGTTCGATTTTTGTTCTTTTATGTTTGTCTATTAAGCTAAATAAACAAACATGAACAAGATTTTGAGGCTCGTTTATCAAACAAACCGAACACGAACAAAGCTTGTTTAGTTTATTTATGTTTAAGAACAAGCTCGCTGTAACACCCTATACTCGACCCAATCAGTTAACAACTACAATCTTTTAGTTAACAAACAAGCAATCATACATGTAATCCAATGTTAAGCGAACTTAAAATATAATAAAAAAAATAATTTTTGGGTCTTACATAAGTTAACGGAAGTTCAGTACTATTACGGGGTCGAGCTAGGACTAAATTGCAAAATTTTCAAATTATAACAATTGGTTATCATGATATCCTAGGCTGGGTATTGCAATACCAAAGACAATAGCCCAACTTCAAATTTCATTAGATGGGTATCGCGATTTTGAAGACAGTAGCCAGGTTTTCCAACCTGAGGAACAAACTGTAAGGTGTAAAAAAAAATAGATCAAGACTGATATCGCGATATCAAGGGTACAATATGGCGATACCAAAGACAAACTACTAGATCCTTGATCTTGGCAAAAATGTACACTTTCAAAACTTGCAAATTGTCAAAGTACAATCATATACACTCTCATGTATATATATATGTATATATATATTCAGCTATTACAAACAACAAATCAGCACCATGCCTCCAAAACTTAAAACACACTAGGTTAATGCCCTATTCTTTTCTAAACCAATAACCA
Organism: Gossypium hirsutum; assembly: GCF_007990345.1. Classification (NCBI taxonomy): domain Eukaryota; kingdom Viridiplantae; phylum Streptophyta; class Magnoliopsida; order Malvales; family Malvaceae; genus Gossypium; species Gossypium hirsutum. Next base: position 97,452,282 of record NC_053428.1, on the reverse strand, counting down.
AAGCAATTCATTCAAAACCTATACATCCATATCTATAAACAGCTAAAATCATCAAACTTTACCTAATGCATTTCATCTAACTCATTCCTACCATTACCTAGTTTACCAAATTTCATATATAATTGCATCATCCATACCATTTCAACCTACCATTAGTTCCACTGCAATATATACATATATATATGCATAAGCAAAATTGATACATTAACCATTAGACACCAAGTGTATTTACATAGGTTTTTATACTAGTTTGACTCCAATTAGGTACATGCCTTATAACTAACAAAAGAGATTTATACAAACTTTTTCGAGTTTAGGATCTTATCTGGATATTGAAGTTGATGCTTAGGGTTTCGCCTTATACCTAACCTACGCACGGACAAAACCGTACGTTGAGCAATAAACTTAGTGGTATTTTTATAATTCAAATAAAATAACACATGAAATAATCAATTGGATGCAATGTCTATATTAATACCATTAGTCAATACAGTGTATTATATAATTAGTTCATTCTATTCATCTTACATGTATATTCCATACTATTATTACAATGCTTAATGAATTTCATATAGATCTAACTTGTAACAAATAATTATGCAACCTTTCATTATCAAGTTAAATGATGTATTCCAAATCTTACCTAATTGGCTTCTTGACTCATTAACCATTTTGCCTAATCTATTGCATACCTCGATATTTAACATTGTATATAAATGTCTGCAATCTAACTTATTAGCATATAATCAATCCCAATCATCATTCAACCTATTTGTAACATATATGTGTATTTTTATTTCCCTGTTAACTTAATTTGGACTCAAATGTAACTTGATTTGGACTCAAATGGATACACAAATTCAACTAACATATCGATTTGACATCTAATGCCTCATTGAAATGTCCGAAATAAATAAATTGTGCCCATTACTCATCGATTTAACCGAAATAATAATTATGCCCAACACTTGCCGAAACATTGGAAAGAAAAATGCGTCTAACACTCATCAACATATAGTTGAAATAACCCATACTCAAACTATCCAATAACATGCCAACTATATTCGACTTTGCCTAAACAAATAATAGGGTAACTGATTATCCAATTCATAATATAGCTCAGTTTACATTTCATCATTCTTAATCTATCAACCAATTCACTAATTTATATATAACATAACATTATCTAACCCAATTTCAAGCCAATTTCACATTTTCATCAAGTTACAGTATTTTCAATTTTATTCAATTTAGTCCTTTATCTCGATAATCAATCAATATAGTATCAATTCAATTCAATTAACTATTTTCAACTCAACTCAGTATCATGACATGCAAAAATAGAATACATTTGCAACAATTAAGATGATTCGAATAATAGAAATACAAATTGAACACATGAGTTACTCGTCATCAGTTCTCGTCTTTCCTTTCTCTCTCAACGTTCCCACACTGTCTTTAGCTACGTATAATAATCCGACAATACATAATATTAAATTCCAACTCAAATCAATATCAATTATAAAGTCACACATATTTTACAATTTATTTAATTTAGTCCCTAAAACCAAGATTAACCTAACTTTCAATTTAAAGTTCCAAATTGAAATATGATTTCACTATTACCCATTAGTGACATTCTATTTCTTACTTCTACTATTAATATTACATTTCATTCGCTTTAGTCTCTAATTCGCAAAATTATCAATTTAACTTTACAATTTAGCCCTTTTTCACATCTAAGCTTAAAATCTATTAAATCAATAATGAAAACTTCCTGAAACTTTAACAGTTTCACAAATTGATATACGATCTAGCTAGATTAAGCTCCCATAATCTCAAAAATATAAAATTACAAGAAAAATAAATAAATTGAACTAACCAACTTGTCGTCAAAAGTTTGAAACCCTAGGCCGATTTCATGACTTATTCTTCTTGCAATCTCGAAGGAAGGATCAGGAAGACAATACTCTCTTTCCATCCACATTGTTTTGTTTTTGTTATAAACACATTTTATACTTTTTTTAATTTAATTAAAAATTTACCATTAATAATATTTAAAAACATGTTACCGTCCACCAACATAAGTTAAAATAGACATATATATTTTTTATTTTAATCCTTTATGTAACACCCCTAACCCGTATCTACTCCAGAACAGGGTTTCGGAGCATTACTACCATTTGCAGATCACTTAAAAAAATTAAAATACTTACCGATTCAATGCATCATATAAAATAAATATATTACCATTCAATCAACAGTTTGGCACTTGTATAAGCATCAAACAACAACATTGTTAGTATACTTGCACATATCTCATATAAATTCAACATTGATATATCTATTTTCTCGACATGTCGCACTTGAGTTTAATAATAGTCTCAATTACATAATTTCCTTGTATCAACATATCAAAGATAATCATATATGTACATGTCATGAAACATATCATGCTCTTACCGTTTCTTCACAAGCATATATCATTCATTTCATTATATCAATATTTTATGCTTCATCATTTCCATATATTTTATGTATATTTATTCTGGTAATAGCTTATATCAAACTTAACATAAATTATATTCCATGTACTTATACTTATTTCGTTTATCCATTTTCATAATTATTTCATACAACGCTTTTGTACATATATTTCCATATGAATAGTTCTTGTAAATATTTCACACAACCATTTCATATAACCATTCGTCATCTGATACATTTTACCTGAATATCAATTGTTCAACAGATGTTATAGCGTCTCCCATCCACGGTCTTATTTATCTTTGACGTGATGCCATAGTGTCTTTCAACTATGGTCTTACTCATTTTCTGTCATGTTGCCATGGTATCTTTCAACCATGGTCTTATTCTTTTCATGTCACGTTGCCATGGTATCTTTCAACCATGGTCTTACACATCTCATATCAGGTTGCCATGGTATCTTTCAACCATGGTCTTACACATCTCATATCAGGTTGCCATGGTATCTTTCAACCATGGTCTTACACACAGGTTGCCATGGTATCTTTCAACCATGATCTTATACATTTCATATCAGGTTGCCATGGTATCTTTCAACCATGGTCTTACACACAAGTTGCCATGGTATCTTTCAACCATGGTCTTACACATTTCATATCAGAGAGCACACTTCCGCGAACCTCATCCTTACAGTGGGATTACCAGTCCAGGCTAAATCCCCTGTAATATAAACTCATAGAGTATTGTCGGGATTACCAGTCCAGGCTAAATCCCCTGCAACGACAATTACTCTAATGAGCTTGGATCTGAATTACCAGTCCAGGCTAAATTCAGACCCTAATTCGGATTACCCGTCCAGGCTAAATCCGTTTTACACATATTCTTCGGGAGGGCTATATCAGGATAGGATCACCCGTCCGGGCTAGATCCTTTTTACCGTTAATTCCTTTTCAGAGATCCATCGAATTTTCCTTTCATTCAACCGGGATTTCTTCTCCTTTTATCAAATTTATCAATGTTTCATAAATTTTCATACAATGAACATTCAAATCATATTCACATAAATAACATACAATCTCAAGCACTTAAGAATATAATTCAAGTTACACGAACTTACCTCATTACTTGTTTGTGTTTATAATTTCATTAATCTGATATCTTTTCTTTTCCACGATCAAGTCTCATATTTGAGTCGTCCAGATCTTTATAAATAAATTTGATCATCATTTTCATTCATTTCATATTCTAATGCATTTAATTAATGCTCTAGGCAAAATTACCATTTTGCCCCTAAACTTTTAATTAATGATGATTTCATCCTTAGGGTCAGGAAAATAAAATTCTTGCAATTTAATCCTTATTTCCAGCTATTATTCTCATATATATTGATAACAATCCATGAATTCTATAAAATATCAGAATTTTTCATAATTTCAACACTTTTCAATTTAATCCCTAAAACATGTTTTCCCCCGATCTTGAACTAAATTAATAATTTCATTCAATTTTGTAATTTAAATAATAAAATAATCCATTTCATGCAATTTGGTCATTTCTGATATGTTTACAAAATTGCCCATAAAGTTTTACTTTTATTCAATTTAGTCCCTAAGCCTAAAATATGCAAATTAGCCATGCTAGATGAATATTCATACATGTTTTTCCTCCTCCTCCTCTCCATTCCACATCCTTAATGTAGATAACACACTTGTAAGTAACATTATCCATAATTTTTATTATTTACTTTTATGAATATTCAAGCTATCTATCTGCATCATAGTCACTAAATTATTTATATCTGGATCTATAGAACTCAAAATTAATATCCGATAATTTTTCCTGAATCTAGACTCATATATATTCTTACCATAAAAATTTCAGAATTTTTGGTTTAGCCAATAAGTACAGTTTATTCTTTAAAGTTACCCCTGTTCTGCTGTCTGACAGTTCTGACCCCTCTTCACCAAAAATTAATTATCTCCTCATACAGGATTCAAATGATGTTCTTGTTTGTTTCTATTAAAAATAGACTCATTCAGGATTTTATAAATGTAAATTTAAGCCCATAATTATTTTTATTCAATTTTTTATGATTTTTCAAAATCAGAACAGGGGAACCCGAATTCATTCTGACCTTGTCTCACAAAATTCATTATATCTCAAAATTTACAAATCCATTGCTTACAATATTTCTTCTATGAGAAACTATACTCAATAAGCTTTAATTCAATATTTTTTTAATCTTCTAATTCGATTTCTACAATTTATGGTGATTTTTCAAAGTTAGTCTACTGCTGCTGTCCAAACTGTTTTTGTGCAAGCTATTAATTACCATATTATAACACCCTTAGTTTCTTTTTCTACACCATTTCTCATCACTTTCTCTTATTTTCTCTTCACTAACATATCAAAAACATAGGACCTTATGTAAGAAAACTCTACTATAACATTATTTCCATGCTTTGTCAATAATAACAAACTTAAAAACATATTGAAATCTTGATATACTTACCTTGTTCTATTGATACTAATCTTTAACTTGATTTTCTCTCTCCCCCAGCTTCTATTTCTTGAATCCAACTTGATATTCTAACTCCCCATGCTTTCCTTAACATTTTTGTCTCTTGGTAGCTATAGAAATTCATTTGATTTTTGGGTGAAAATGGTGAATTTTTGGTAAAAGGACCAAATTGTAAAGAAAGCAAAACTTTCTTTCTTCCTCTCTTTCTCTCACGTTAGTGCATGGGAAAATATGGATGAGAATTTCTCATCTTTCTTTCTTTATATACTAATAAAATAATAATAAAATATCTTATTAAAGTATTAATAAAATAATATTTATCTAATTAAATAATTATAAAATATCAAAATATCTCTAGCATCATTATTACTTTCTAGATTTCTCTCTCTTCCAATTGACCATTTTTCCCTTCATTATCTTTTAAAATTCCATCCTTGAGTCATCATTTAATTTGGTAAAATTGTAATTTAGTCCCTCATAGTTCTTCATCTATTCAATTTGATCCTAATTCATCCATTTTCCTTAGTTTCTAGATCATTCCACTCTTAAAGTATTTACATTATTGGTCCTTCAACTTTTTCATATTTACATTTTAACCCCTCAAATTATGAATATTTACTCTTGTGCAACAAAACTTTTCTCACTTTTACAATTTAGTCCTTTCTTGAATTAATATATCGTAATATACTTCTCAATATTGACATAACTCAAAATTTCCCTTTTTGTCACTTTATTTCCTTATTTTACTATACCAAGGATAATATCTTACTGTAAAAAATTTCAGGGTATTACACTTTGGTTAATTGTAAATTTAAGTCCTTAATCCTTTTACTAATTAAAAATTTATACCAATTGGTTTTTACAATTTAGTCTTTAGTCCTTAATTAATCACAATGTCGGCTAAATTATTTATCCAAAATTCAATTCACCTGTATAATAACTCTGTAAATATTTTTATTAAATATTTATGAGTTCGGTTTACGAAAACAGGGTCTCAAAATCGCATTTTTTGACACCACTTAAAACCGGGTCATTACACTTTATATTTTTTTGGAACTCGTTTAATAAATTATTTAAAGCTCGTTTATTGTTCCATTAATATATATTAATAAAATTATTATAGTTTGTGTGCTTTTTTATTTATAATATAATTATTAATATTTATATTTGACTATTTTTATCTAAAAAATTATATATGTTTATTTATTATTTGTTTTTTTATTATTCATGAACATTGTTCATAAATAATTTCTTTTGGTGTTCATGAACACTTCATTTAATTTAAACAAATGAAAAAGAACACACATAATTTTAAATAAACGAATACAAACAAAGATTTTGAAATTCTTAACGAACACGGCAAGCTTAAAAACAAACAAACAAACATGAACATAAGTCTATTCTTTCAAGCTCGATTCATTTACAACCCTACATTTATTATTTTTATTAACTTTTTTACAAATATATTTGTTACATAGTTTTATTTTTCACCCACATCAAGTCATAATCTAATATTATAATATTATATATATTAAACATTTGACTATGTTTGTATCCGGTTGAATCATAACATCAACCCAATTAAGTAATGATGAAAATCTCCTTTCTTTATATAGTAAACATGTGTCATTTTATTGTTTTATATATTTTTATAAAAAATATATATACACAATAAGATTTGAACTCAAACCATTATGACTTCTAAAATTTATACTTTATCATTCAATAAAAACTCATTTATTATTTATATAAAAATTTCTTCCCTTCTTTTATTTTTTTATCACATAATTATGTTATGTATAATGTTGATGAGCAGAACTACTTTGTTGGTTCAGAACCAACCCAATTATTTTTTTATTTTTCTCTATTTTTTAAATTACATTTTAATTCATAATTCATGTCATATATAATATTAATGCATTTGTGCATTTGTGCATTCGTATCAAATTTCTATGGTTATTTCTTTTCATAATATGTCTTCTTTTAATTGTTTGTCCAAAATTACCAGACCTGTATAGATGGATCGTTAATGGCTCAAATTCTTGTATCAAGGCTTGGGGATGGATTGCTTGGTGCATGCTGTTAGAACAGGATTCAGATTTTGGACATTAAATACTTACCAACTTAGTAGCATTGACACTCATACATTCAAACATTTTATTACATCACCATCCCTCACATTTTATTACATAACTCATACGCTTCAAACACCTCATTGTTTCCAGTTTGTTCATGCATTCACCTTAGGTGCCCACCCGGCGATCACGTATTCCTTAGCAGCCCGCGTTTTCACGAACGATTCACGAGTGAATATCGACTTCAACGTATAAGATACAGTCATACAGAATTAGCTTCGACTTTCTTGTAATATACCCCAATAAAAGAAAGGAGAATAAATTGCCAAAAACGGTGATTATAGTAGTTGAATACCTTCATGTAATTGCGGACATTAGTCAAGCTTTCCGGAACAGTCCATTTCTTGAAATGGCCCAGAGCAACCTCAAGATGGTAAAGTTTGGGTCCCAAAGCTAAATCAACTGCACTTATCTTTTCCCCAGCAATGAATGGGCCCTGTTATATACCCCCAATAAATTAGGGTATGCTTGAAGCATTGTAAAAAAAACTATATTTTTTTTCACTCCGGTACTCATGTTTTGACAAGTATTTCAAAATGAGTATGGGAATATGATCTCCACATATATGAAAATTTTATCGTGTTCGACACATACTCAGCTCCGAGTCCAACTAACATACATAAAAGATAATCTTGCATGTTACTCCGGCTCTTCATTGTCAGACATGAGAAATGAGGTGTGATCCTCCAAATATATAAAAAAAAATTGAAAATATTCATATCAAACATATACCAAATTCCGAAGCCAAGTAAAACCCCAAATTTATAATCACTTACATGTGCCTTAAGATGTTCATCCAATGCCTTGAGTTCATTAAGCAAAGCCTGCTCAGATCCATCATTAGCATCTTTGCTCTTCAAAAATGTGACAAAAGTTCCAAATATGTTTGATCCACTGCAGTTTCAATTGAGAAGTTTATAAGGTTAAAAACCCAACCCATCAAACTTTAGGTTTCTTTGAACTGATTTGATCAAATTATCTAAAAGAAGTAATTTTAATATTAAGTCATACACATAACAAAATGTTTATTTGACTTGGTGGTAAAATCTTTTTTTAACCTAAAGCATTGTTTTGGTTTGCTATCCAACCTGAGTTCGAGATAACATATAACAATTGATTTGAGAGTAAAAAAGAGTTAAAAGAAGGCAAGCGAGAGCTTACACAGAGGCAAATTGAGGAGGGGTTTTGAGACAAGGCTGAGGGTATTTTTCTTCAAGGATTCCAACAATTACATCAGAATCAGCCACCCATTTGTCATCAAACTTCACCACTGGTACTTTCCCTTCTGGACTTATCTCCAAAAACCTAGCCAAAAACATTTCACACTTTTCAGAAACGTTTGCTTAAAAACTTCCAACTAACCCATTTGCTTAAACACTTGGAATAACCCATCATCACTAAAAGAAGTCAAATCTATAACACTTGTGCAATCAAAATCATAAATTTACACCAGCCCATTTGCTTAAACACTTGGAATAACCCATCAACACCAAAACAAGAGATCAACTTTCACATTTTAACATAAAAAAGTTTACAGCTTTTAGTATCTAACACAAAATACCATTGAGGTTTGTCACTGATATTGATAAGGTGCATTTTGTAGGAAATCTTCTTTTCCTCCAAAGTAAGAAGAGCTCTCTGGGAGAATGGACCTGGAACAAGAAACCATTAAGAAAATGCAAAAAGTAACTCCAACCCATAAATAGAATCACCCCAAGAATGATGTATTTGACAATGAAAAGGTGAAAAGAGAGAGAGAGTGAGCATACAGTCTCCAAGAACATTAGGGGCACCAACAGCAGCCTTGACACAGATCTCCAAAGCCATCTTTTTTTCCTTTGAGCTTTCTGGGTTTGAGAGTTGAGAGGAAGTAGGTAGCACTGGAATGAAAGGCCAGTTGAAGATGGCTAGTAACTGGCAAATTTAAAGTAGCAGTTGAGCTTTGTTAACACCACCAAATTTATGGCAGTGGGACCAAGATTTCATGTTTTTTCTTTATTTTTTTTAATATATTAAAATTCGTGGCTGTCATTTTAACCATGTTTTTTCTTCCTAAATACTCCTGAGAATATAATATGCATTTTTACTGTATTTAACATTTCTTTATAAGATATCATGTTTAGTACTTTAATGTCAGGTTTATTTAATTTGGGTTGGCATTTGGGACTAAAGTAACGATATATACTACCTTCTCTAAAAGCTTCTAAATCATAATGCCTCTAAAAAGTATCTTTATTCGATCCCTCTTTTTTTTTTTCAATTTTTTGGGGTCAAATATTTATTCCATCACTGAAAGAGAGAAAAGTATCTTCCATATAAGATATCATGTTTAGTACAATAATGAACATTGCCATGATCTTTCTTTAGCTCCGGGTCCACAATCCACAATCATATTTTCTTCTTTGTAAGAATTGGTATAAATAGTACCTTCTTTTGGACCATCTTGATCTTTTTAACTAGTGTGGACATGGGCATAGCAAATATTTATCAAACTTTTCTAAATATTTAAAACAAATTCAAAATGAAACTGCCAAAATAAAATTTTAGCATCATTGCATTTCTAGTCTATATTAGATACAAAACACACACTTTCTAATGACATGAGTGTTGAAATTAAGCATTACCGGAGATTTTTTCATTTCAATATTGTAAAAATAATTAAAACCCAAAATAAGTTTTTCTAAAGTTATTTCTCAGAATCTTTAGAGTTGATTTATACTCATGAATGTCGAATTCTGTAATTTGTAATGTGTTATCAAGTTTTTCGATCCTATTGAAATCAAGTCAATAATTATGGAATGATTAAAAGTATCTAATTTAATTTTGTAATTGGTATGGATAATATTTAAACAGAACTCAACATTCAAAGCGGTTGAGGTATCATAAATTTTTTAAATCGTAATTTGTATATATGATTATATAAAGAGAAAAACAAGAATTTAAATTGACATCACCATTCATAAGTGTCAAGATCCTTTTAAAACTCTTAATCGAACCCTAACACTAAAAACTATAAATAGCCTATCCAACTTGTTAGTTTTTCATAGAAAACCCAAAACATTTATCTTTTACATACATACATACATAAGATTTTCTAAATCGAAATTCCTAATCATACCATAATGGTTGCCCCCTTATTGAGATAGGAAGAAGGATATGCTGCTCAGAATGCATCAACAATGGAGGATTCTTTAGTTGTTCAATATCATAATAATATGGGAATAGATACATTTGGAAACAAAATCATTGGTCATTTAACTGACACCGATTTCGATCATGCTAGCTAAATTGAGAATGTTACTTTCGTTCTAACATTCATTTTCTCTCTGGTTGAGTGATGGAGACTCGAAACCCATATGTTTCATCTCCCATGTAATGAAACTACAATAACACTAAAAGATGTAGTGTTACTAATAGTCCTTCCAATGGATGGGAGCCCGATAATTGAAATTTCTAAGTACAATCTAAGGGAGTCTTTTTTCGAGCATTGAAAATAAGTGTCAACTTTAAGTCTGATTTCTCTAGCTTCGAATTAAGTCGATATGGTAGAAAAGTCAGTTTAAGCATCTCCTAACGAATCCAACACTTAAAGATATTGAACATCATGTTAGAGTTGACATTCTTCGATTGATCAGAGGTAAGCTAATGCCAAAAATTTTTAGCAATTTAGTTCATACAATGTATCTTCCATTGTTATATGATTTCAAAATGGTTGACACATACAATTAGGGGTTTGTCATTTTGGTATGCATATATAAGGTGTTTTGTGAGAGGTGTAGAGTATGGAACAAGAAATTAAATGGTTGATTTATGATTTTACAATCATAGAATGGTATCAACTTCCATCACCACCCCACACTAGAGTACTTCTTATTGGATTTGATGCCCTAATTTAAGTATATTTGTTTGTAAACTTGTATTTTTTAGACAGATTGGTTAGTAAAATAATTCATAGATTACATTAATGTACTTTTTTTTTATAATTTCCTAAAATGGTTTTTACATGCAAAGCAAAATAGAAGCAAATATTGGTTTACTAGTTCTCTAACATTTAAACTAATACTAAGCGGTATTATGTGGTTAAATCGTAATACGGAAAGACAAATTTTATGAGTAGACAAACCAAAACATGTCCTTAGTTTAACCAGAAATGATCAAATCAATCGAAAGACTAATATATCATCTATCAACTTCAAATTGGGGAGATGCATTGTCTTAGGCATCAGAGCGGACGACTCCCAAAAGATAAAGACATAGATGTGACTGACTGGACTGATAGTACATTGGACTGGACCTGAGAAGAATAAATCATAAATCCGCTTATGAATTTATTCACTTGTGACGTCCAAAGTGTGACATACATTAATCTTGAGTGAATGATGAACTATATATGTAACACCCTTTACTTGACCAGATCGATGGGTTTGGTTACAAGATGTCAAATCGTACTTACATGACTAACTTGAACAATTACAACTAAATTGTACGACTAACATGACTAAGGCAGCCAACTAAGTATTTTATAATCATACTTAACTTAATCCGAATATTATCAGCAACAACTATATCATATGTGACTAGCTAATTCGCCAAACTAAAACGCTATAGTTACAAATTCTTAGTTTAAGTTATTAACATACAAACTTATGAAAAGATTAACAATAATGGCTTTACTATATTTAAACAATTACACATCATAGAATGCAATATACTAGGTTTATACGTAGTTACAAAAATTCAGACCATGAGGTTCAGCCTTTAAGTCGTCCTATTATATGCATATTATAAATACGAACACAAGTTCGCCTAAGCTTGAACGAATTTTGGCTTGATCCCTCTTCAACTCCTTATATAAACCATCATACCTGGAAAACATAAACAAGACTAAGTAAGTTCAAATGAACTTAGTGAGTTACTAATATAACATACCATTTTTGAATTTACAAGTTAGAACTTCATGGGTCTAATCTTTTGTTTGACAACACTTGCACAAGTATAGATCGTACAACTTCTTGGCATATTCTTGTCCTCTCTTGTATTGGCTCAACTTGAAAATTTATACACTTTCTGCATTGCCTTAATCCTCCATTTCTATCACTCTTGTTATAGGCTACAATGTGGAATGATTTCGCTTATCCATTTTCACTTATTTCATATAAGATGGTTATTACCTTTTTTCCAACAGAACATATGTGAATTACCTTAGCAATCTTTATCATTTTGGACTAGTGAATGACAAATTAACTCCAGAAAACTCACGCATAGGTATTCACACTTGGAACATTTTTACAAGCAAATTTACACATAAGGTCTTATATACGCGAACTCGAGCTTGGCAAATACATACTCGCAGACCATACTTGCAAACCTTTACATGAAAAATTTGTAATCATAGATTCATATATATGCGGGTTCTTACTTGTGAATTCATTCTTAAATGATAGTCACTGCCAGACTCTTGTTTGGCGAGTAGTCATTACAGACTTTCGATTTAAAGATAGTGCTTGGTAGACTCTTACTTGGAAGAAGATCCCTGTGGCTTTGACTTGATATAATTAATTCATACAAACTCTCGTAGCTTGAACATATGAATAAGCCCATGCGATCTTTTGCTTAGATAATAGTCCATACTGACTCTTGTGAAAGATAATCTCTTTGATCTTTTAAACTTGAAACATGAATATAAGATCAACTGACTGCCATAGCGTGAACTATAAAGATAAATCTAGTACACTATCATACATACAGATTCATACAAAAATTTCATGGATGCAAACTCATACATACGGATCCATAGAAGAATATTTACATATAGATGCAGATTCATATATGTGAACTATTCAACAGAATTTCGCATAAAGTAATTCCACATATATCTTTGCCATGAAGCTTAGAGAACAAATCCAACAAACTATTGTAACAGCTTGGTTTCAATGGCATCGGAAACAGTGGTCAGGGACCACAACTTCCATTAGTATGTTATTTTATTTTTTAATTAGTATCTGTATAGTCGTGGTAATGTCATATAAAAATTTGGTACGTTAATTTTATCATTTGATCATTTTAATTAGGTAAAAATACTAAAACATAAAAGTTGCAAAAGTTTAATGTTACTAGTTAATTGTGTTAAATGACCATAAAATCCTAAACTGAGCGCCTTAAATGGCAATTTGACCCTAATTAGTAACAATGGACGGTTTAAGGTTATTTTTATTGAAATTTGAGTTATTTATTAAAAGGCAAAATGGTAATTAATGAATAAAACATAAAATTAAGTAAAAGAAAGTCATTATCTTCATCATTTTTGGCTTTAAGTGAACTGAAACCTCCATTAAAGAATAGGCAAGCATTAAATCGAGCTTAGTTTTATTGCATGTGAGTGTTTTTCAACCCGATTTTTCATATTTTTATGTTTTTAAGATTTTTATAGCTTAATTTAGTTAATCTAAGGACTAAATTGTGAAACTTTCCAATATTTAAAGGTTTGCCATTGTTGATATTGAATGTTTTTGATGTTAAGGAGTTTAGTATTAAGCTTGTTGTTGAGTTTGGATTAGTTTGAGATGTATTTTTTTGCTAGTTTTAAGTTTAAGGACTCATTTGTTAAAATAGGAAAGTTAGCATGAAATTCTTGGGAAAAATAAAATAAATATGGATTGTATAGGGACCCTAGAAAATTCGGTTAAGCCTGAAATTGGTTTAATAGTGATAAATTTAAAGTTTTGGTTATAAGGACTAAATAGTATAAAAGGTAAAAGTTTGGGGTAAATGTATAAATATTATTAAAGAGTTAATTACATGATTTAAAGTGTTTTAAGATGTTAAATTGGGTTAATTGAATTGAATTATTATATCTAGATCAAGAAACGAGTAGATCGGTCGATGATCGTGGGAAAGGAAAGGTTGTTGGATAGTTGTCGTCAAATACTGGTAGCCACTACATAGGTAAGTTTATATTATGTTATTTATGTTTACGATAAGTTTCTTATCGCCTATTTAATTGAGTGACAATAATTGTTATTGGTTTAGCTATTGAAGGTTAACCTGATGGAAAGTTACAATTGAAATTGTGATGTATTGTAAGTATAATAGACCCACGTGAACTTAGTAAATAGTCGAAATAGAAATGACATGTCATTAGGAAGAAGCAAGCATGAGGTCGGTGGTTTTATAGCAAGCTTTAATCCATTGTATATGTATCAGGCCTTGAGCCTAACAGGCTTTTAGCCGATGTACATTTATATCAGATACTATGTATTGGTGATGTGTGACGTACCAATGGCTTGAGATCCTGCATGTGTTGCGGACTCTCTGAAGCTTGTGTGAGCAGCATCGGGTATCAATTAATATCCTAATATGGACTCGAATGAGTATTTCTCTTTCATGTATCCAAAGTTGATTTATTGATATTCTCCAGGCTGAGAAATTGTTTATATATTAAATCATGATTTCATAACATGGCGAATTTGATGGTGTGAGTATTACAGGTTATGCTGTCTCGACTAATTGAAATAGGTAAATTTAATGTCGTAGGGTTTTGTCCACACTTGTATAGGAATGATTACAGATGTTACCAAGATCCAAAGCAAATACATGTGACACAGGTTTAGCTCGAACGAGTAACTTGATGCCGCTTTAAAGGTTTAGCTCAGATGAGTAACTTGACATGTATTTGTGAGTAAAGTTTTAGCTCAAACAGGTAACCTGATACTAATATATTTAGCTCAGACGAGTAACTAGTATGGTGTGTAGTTACCTATCTATCTGAGCCCATTTACTAGAGTTTATCGGGCTAAACGGTTAATGTGAAAATGAAAGATTGAAATGAAGTGATATGAGCTTGAAGTTCAAATGGATAAATGTTGAATTGAGCATGAGCATGATACTGAAATATTGACTTTGACATGAATTGGTTTATTATATAATTGAGATATTATGTGTTTTTTTATTATAAGTTAAAGCTCACCTTGTTGTTGTTTTGAATTGCCATGTCTAGCCAAACTATGCCAAGTTATGGTAGCTTATATTTAGATAAAAGATAAGGTAGGTTTTGCTTAGTTCCTATGAATTTACTTAGCATTCTATATTATTACCTAGTTATTTTTCTTTTTCCTTGTAGATTGTCACCTTGCATAACACATTAAGTCGGATAATTTCGAAGCTCGCACGATCCTATCATCGAATTGGTTGCATTTTGGTTATTTTGAATCTAGGATTGTGGCATGTATATAAGTGATTGGGTGTATCTTGGTTTGTGAATGTTTACAACTTGTGGCAAGTTTGTTTTTAACTATTATTTATCATGTTGAGTTGGTATTTTGGATTGCATATGGTATTGGATATATATATATATGAATGGCATATGGAATTGTATGAAATAAGGTAGAAATGGTAGCTTGTTTGATTGGTGAATGAAATAGAAATGTACTTGAACATTAGTAAGTTGAAGTATGCTTGTGAAATGTAGTTTAATTTTGATAGTCGATGGTTATGCTTAATGTTTATATGTCATATATATGTATATGTGTTCATAAGTGGTTAGAATGAAAGGAATGACATGTTCCAAGATGATTTGACATAAGTAAGATTGGTAATTGAATGATTTAGTAGGTATGTCATAATGATATTGAAATGCTTAAGATTTCTTGATGTTAAAGTAATGAATGCTTTGATGTAAAGTTGAATATGACTATTGAGCTTGTTTGGTATAATTTAGGCATGTTTTGATTAAAATAAGGTTAATGCTTTATGCATGTTTTTGATTGAGTGTTTGGAGCAATTGAAATAGGTACCAAAATGGTTCATTTTTACCAAAAATAGAGTTTACGTCCTGACAACAAATCTACCTCGTCGCAACGTTGGTCAACAGTGAGTCACATCACGATATCGAGTGGCCTTAGGTCACGACATGACATACTATTTTGGCGACGTCACGACGTAGAAGAGATGACATTACAATGTCGGTCTTGAACTTTTTAAACTTTGCAATTTGGTCCTATTTCATGCTCAAATTAACAAATGAGCTTTTGTAAGCTCGATTAAGACTCGAAATTAATTGTTTAACATGATCTGAACGTGTTTGGCACTTAATTGCATTTGTAAATGATTATTTACGATGTATTTGACTGTGTTTGCTTTGAAAACAAATGCAGCATTCTGTAACTCAGACCCGATGATTGGGTCAAGCGATAGGTGTTATAGGAGCCTCAGTTAATGAATGATTTTATTCAATAATCGTCCGGATAACCTATTAACTTAATCTTAATCTACCCTTACACAAAGAAGTAATTGTAACCCCAACACCGACCCTAATTGTTACAAATCACTCAGCCCAAAAATACTTCACAATACAATCAATAAAACTCTCCAAGAAAAACCTAAAAAGAGTGCCACGTGAAATAACAAAACAAAGCATAAGAAATTGATCAAAGACACTCCAAAAGCTCTACCCAAGTGATGCTACAAGCAGCCTATTTATAGGCTGATATAAGAGTCCATCCAGCAGAGTTTGACAAGCTTTAAACTCCAATTTAAGAGCTAAAATTATCTCATTAATTATCTTGAGTATTTATCACATAACAACCTTCATAAGCAAGTCTTCTAGTAGCTTTAAAACTCTCTCAAGAGATAAGATAAAGATAAGCATTTTCAACATTTTAAACTTCTCTCTTCTCATTCAAATTAGTCAAATGGACGAGAATAATTAATCTAGATTGTAGAACAAATTTACTTCCTCATTTGTTGTGTAACAAGATTAAAACACAACTCATGTAATTAAAATAAAGTCAAACATACTAACTTAAAATTTTCACTCCACCAAAATTGTCGTTCTATCTGTTGTTCGAACAAGAATTGAAATAAGAGAAGTAGATAAAGTTCCAACAAAACTGATAATAATCTGTCTAAACTTGTAATATGGATATGTCCAATCACACTATTATTGATGACTTAAAATTTGAATTAATAGCGCAATAATATAAAGAAAAAAAAAGTATAGTCATAACTTGTATAGAATTATAATTAAAACTTTTATCAAAAATCCATTTGATAGAGATTCGAACTGTATTATTCATCTTCACTCCTAATATTATATAAAAAATATAAAAAAAATTGATTTATTCAATTTGATTGTTGAAGTATAAAGTGTGAAACCATCACTTCATGTAGGGCATCCGATTCATTGAAATTTAAACATGAAAACACTTTTAAATTATATAATATTTTCCATACAATAGGTGTTCTCCACCTTCATCCCAACTTTAGAATGATTTAAATAAAAATATTCTAGGTATTGTTTGATTTAATTATAACACAATTTTTACTATTTCATAAATTACCCGACTCGTCTGAACCCAACAAAATCTCAAAATGTGAGACAACATTCATAAAAGGTACAATTCAATAATACAATATATTTGTCCATCACCCATTTTCTATTTGTCACCATCATTGGAGAATAAATTCTTTTATACACAGCACGACACCAAAATATTTAATATTTAATATATAATATATCATCAAAATAATACAATTATATAAACATATTATTAAAATGTCAAATTTTATAAAAATAAAATATTTAACATAATAAAACATTGGTTAAAATGTGCTTATAGTCCCTTTACCTTTCAAAAATTAAGAATTAGTCCTTGTACTTGTACTTGTACTTGTATTTTCAAGAATTTAGTTCTTTTAATTTTTAAATTTTAAAATTCAAGTCAAATTATTAACACTTGTTTTTTTTTTGCTAAATTTTTTATTGTAATATTTTGAAATAAAAAACTACTCACTCAGTAGTCATGTAATTAAAAAAAAGATGTTGTAATTAACAAGAATTAATTAACAAAAATATTAATAGCATTAACAATTAAACTTAAATTTTAAAATCTAAAAAATAAAGATATTAAATTCTTAAAAATACAACTATAGAGACTAAATTCTTAATTTTTAAAAAGTATAGGGAATATAGACATATTTTAACTTGAAATATATATTAACAAAACATAAATGTACAAAAGTCCCTAATGAAAAGAAAGACAATCATGAGACATCATTCACCTAATGTTCATTTTAAAGTCTAATTTTTAGACACCACATGTTTCACTTTTTCCCTAATGATAAGAAGACAATCATGAGACACCATTCATTTTTCATCACTTTTTCCAAAGTGGAAGAAAATCGAAGAGAATCTAATGCATTTCAAAACGTTTTTTTTTTTTAGATTTTATTCTTTATATATATATATATTAAAGGAAAGTGGTGAAAACTTATTTTGGTAGGAGTATACATCTTGAGATTAAAAAAAAAAAAGGGTTGTATGGACATTTACCATACCACTTAGCAAAATTGTTAAAAGCCCAAGATAGCCAATAAGTGGCACAACCCAAAACCTGAAGCGGACACAGTAGGCAACAAACAAATGAAGTTATGCACGACTCTAACAAACGACAGCCCACAACGCTAACAAAGATGTTTCAGTAAAGAACTAGGACCAATAATGAAATTATTTCTCGTTTTCTCTTCCCCAATTAATTGGTTTAGACCTCGCAAAAAAAAAACCTTCGGTACACAAAGCCTCAAGGCCTTCGCTCACTCATCACTAGTAGCTCATTAGCGAAGTTAAACGACCTACCTCAGTAAACTACCTTCAAATAATGCAACATTTTGTTAATTTGATCACAACAAGTAGAGGTGTCTATGGACTGAATCGGATTTGGTCAAAATTTTAAGCTTAGGCCTGGTCTGAAAAATGGGCTTAAAATTTTTTCAAAGCTCGACTTAGATAAAAATACTAAAACCCTGGCCCAATTCGGCCCGACCATATTACTTTTTTATATTACTATTTTTATATAATTTTTTTTTAAAATACAATATTTCAAAAATACTAAAAACATTAAAATAAATGTTTCCCAACAGATTAAAAATATTTTTTTTAAAAAATATGTATACTTGAATAACACTAAGATATGTGTAACTTAACAACCAAATGTCTCTAAAATAGTAACAAATTAACAATAAAGCAAGAGTTATATAATATCCAAACAATAACAACATGATAGTGAAATGGTAGCAAAATAATGAAAAAAACAACAAGAAAATAGAAAAAAAAGAAGAAAACAACAGATTTTTTTTTTTTGCATATCTAGGTCGGGCTCAGGTAAAAAAAGCCTTACCCGAAGCCCTACTGATTTTCTAAACGAGCCTTATTTTTTTTTACCCTAGCCCATTTTTCTAGCCTATATTTTTACCCAAACCCTCCCACTTTTCGAGTAGGTCAAGTGGCCCAGCCCATGAATAGGTCTAATCACAACACTACCATTGAAAAGATATCTTGTTTGAAAACAAAAAAGTTAATTCTTTATTCATGTTAGAGTCAGGGTTGTTTAGCAATGTTTGTTCAGTTACCTGATTAGTTAAAAAATTGGTCAGTTAAAACGCAAGACAGCTTGCACATATTTATATGTTAGTTTTTTTTACAAGGGTCTTAATTGATGTTGTTTTAATAAGCAAATGAGCTTTTTGGACATTCTCATTCCAGAATTCAAAACTGAAATTAAAGTAGTATTTATGAAGAGTTTGAGTATGTTAAAGAGATTGAGTTCAAGTTGGGTTTATGGTGAGAATCTTTCTCAATCTCAAAGACATGTTTTCTAGCTACTTTCAAGGAAGTTTCTTCTATTTAACTTGGGATTTCATTAATAATATTTTCCAGTATATGTGGCCAACAAGAAGTCAATTCAATCTCGATTTATTTGAGCTTATCTTTGTTGCCTGTGAAACCTATAAATAGGTTGTTATTCCGCAATTTGATGGAGCCTTTTGGAGTGCTTTTGGGTGTTTATTTGTTTATCTTTTACTTGGTATTTTTGCACTATTCTGTTAGACTTTTATTACGGAGTTTATGATGTAAGTAAGGTTTTGGGGGTGAGTAATTTGTAATAATTAGGGTCGATGTTGGGGCTGCAATTACTTCTTTGTATAAGGGTAGATTAGGCTAGAACTAATATGTGATCCAGAAGATTGTTGAATAAGAATCATTCACTAAGCGAAGCTCCGTAGAGTAGGAATGTTTCCAAACCACGTTAGCAAACAACTACGTGCAAAATCTCCATTTACTTTTTTGTTTTTCATCTCTCTTTCATTGGCTGATCAATACTGTGACTGAACACGACATTGAACAGACAGATTAAACTTGCAACAAACTGACGTGTGTGTTTTCAAGTGGTATCAAAGAAGATTTTAAGAGTTATTTGAAGGTGATCCTATGTTTAGTTTGTTATTGTGGAATCCATGAAGGAAGGTAGTTTGATTGCTTGACTCTTGTTGCTGCTTGGTTCAGAAAATTATGCATATTGGAAGGCTCGTATGAGGGCATTCATCATGTCTAGTAATGAAGTTGCTTGAGAAACTATTGAAGAAAGGTGGGTCCAACCTATTATGGCTATTGTTGATGGCATTAGACATCCCAAAGATAAAAACAAATACTTTGCTAAAGAAATTAAGCCTACTCATGGAAACTCACAAGCTTTAAATGTTATATTTAATAGAGTTAACAAGGTGCAATTTAAGATGATCTCCAATTATAAGTCATCAAAAGAAGCATGGATTATTTTGCAAAATCAACATGAAGGAAATATTGTTAGATCTAGTGCCCTAAGTGTAGTATATTCGTTTGTAAACTTGTAATTTTTTTAGTAGATTGGTTAATAAAATAATTTATGAATTACATTAATATACTTTGTATAATTGTCTTCATGTAGTTTTTGCATGTAAAGAAAAATAGAAGCAAATATTAACTCACTGACTACCTAATGTTTAAACAATACTAAGTGGTATTACGTGATCGGATCGTAATACGGAAAGACAGCTTATATTAATAGATGAACCTAAACATTTCCTTAGTCTAATTGAAAATAAGCAAACCAATTGAAAGATTAATATGTTGTTTATCAAGTCTAATTGGGGAGATATTTGGTCTTGGGCATCAAAGCAAATAACTAATAAAACATAGAGATATAAATGTAACTGACTAGACTGACAGTACATTGGATTGGACCCAAGAAGAATAGATCCCGAATCTATTTATGGATTTATTCATTTGTGACATTCAAAGTATGTCATACCTTAATCCTGATTGGATGACAGACTGTATATGTATAACTCGTATATTTGAATGTAAGTAAAAACCTGAGTTCAACTAGAAAAGGAACTGAAAGCTAGTGCGTCAGGTATACGACTTTTGCAGTATGTAGCGTCATTCACAACAGTGGAATTCATAGCTCAAGAATGGGTAAATGATATCTTCTCATTGGAATTACATAGTTGATGAAAAGTAAACATGGCAACGACTCGTTTGTTTCTGTAATTGTTTCTGTAATGAATGACTTGATTACTATTTGATAGTAATTGACTTTTCATGAAAGAAGATGTAATGGTTACCATGAGATAAAATAGGATCATATTAGGAGAATGGATTTATCTTAAAGGGATTAAGGATACCCTATGAGGGTAACATACTTATGATAAGGTCATTGGACGAACATTGATTAAGTTACTTTCGTAATGGTATGTCGTTGGGGAGACCTTAGTCATGATACTACGGTGGAATGAATTTGTGACTAAATGAGTTTACAATTAATAGGCGAAAAGCTAGAACTTAATAATAAATCATTTTATCCCTAATGATATATGTCTAATCGGTCCCTCCGCTAGCTCGTTAAAACCAGAAATGAATTGCATGTTAAACCAAATGAACAAAAATTGATAGAAATTGTGAAAAAGGAGAAATGGAAAACATTTAGAAATGAATGTGGTTTTTTTCAAAATGAAAATGAAAATGGAGAAATGGAAACATTTGGAAATTAATGTGGTTTTCTTCAAAATAAAAATGATCTGGAAATGAATTTATGGTTTTCGAATTAAATAAAATTCAAAAAATGGAAATAAATCATTTGGTCATAGTGAACCCGTGAATATAGAAATTGTAATGCCCCAAAATTTGATAATTTGAATGTTGGGTCTTGTTGTAATTATATTTCTGTATCTGTGATTATGTGCTCTACTTAAGTGAATGAGGTCAAGTGTACAAGTCGAATCCTTAGAATTTTTCTAATTCATTTTAAGCAACCTCAATCCTAGAATTGTATAATTAAGTTAATTTAGTGTAAACTTGCGTCATGAATGAGTCTTTTGGTTCAGTGGTAAGCATTTGTATCCTGTTTGGTCTTGTGTTCGAATTTCGGAGTATGCGATCAAGAACATTTTTGCTAAGTGTTAGAAATATGCTGGAAAGTTATGAGAATTTTTAAATTTATCATCTCATTCTTTTTTTTTCATTTTTCCTTTCTATCATTCTTTCATTCCCTTTCTTTTTCTTTTTCAATTCTTTTTATTTTTCTTCATTCTGGTTGTTTTCGTAAGTAAATACGTGACTAGTTGAGGTTATACACTGTAAATTGCATCGATCGAATGGCTACTAAGTAAGTTACTATCAATTCGCTCATTTTCACGGTTTTTCCTTTGTTCTTCTCAACTTGCTCTGAATTGGGCGATTGAGTGTGTTGTGAGGATCTTTGATAGACAATTGTTTGTTTTCCTATCATGTAAAAATTTTGAAAGTAGTGAACGGAAACACACCAATTCCAGCGATCGTCATTGAGTTCTCGGTAAGTATTGGTTCCATTGAAGGTTTTGTGTCGAAACTTTGGACATAAGTATTATGGTCGTAATGGGGAAATATTTTCAATTAACTAGCTTAATTGTGTAATTAGATAGTTGTGTTAGGCTTTGGAAGTCCCTTACGTTGATTTAGCATCAAAACTACTTCAGGTGCATACCAAAAACCCTTGTTTTTGCCAATTTTAAACGTTGAAAAATGTGGTTGCCGATGCCACACGGCCGTGTGGTTGGCTATGTAACTCACTGTTTATTGAATTCGAGCCACATGGGCAAGGGACATGAGTGTGTGTCCAAGCCGTGTGTAACCGTATTAATGCAGGGTTCACATGGGCAAAGGACACGAGCGTGCGCTCAGGTCATGTGAGCCATATAGGCAAGGAAACGGATGTGTGTCCAGGTCGAGTAACTCACTGTTCACGATTTAAAACCACATGAGTAGATGACATGGGTGTGTGTCAGGTTGTATAAGCCACATGGGCATGTGCCAGGTTGTGTGGCAATAAATAGGACCCGAATTTTGTTTCTGAAACCGTAAGTGTTTTCTAAGACAAGCATTGACCTCCACCATGTATTTATGATCTGAATTTGAATGTATGATGACTATTTGATGCTTTAGGACTGAGATATGAATTGTATAAATACATATATAATGTGATAACTGTTATGTTACCGATTTGTATTAACTATTTATCAATTAATTTGAATGTCTAAACACATATTGTTGATATCTATAATTTGCATTTGCATGGGTTTGGATATTTGTAAAGGAGGAAGTAATCTGCTCTGAATCAGTGGCTAAGTCATATTATGTGTGTGTGTATGTGTGTATGTGTGTGTGTGTGCGAATTTTGTGCTCTGTTGCAATTCGATCTAGCAGTTAGTTTGCATCTCAATAAACGTGTCAGACAGACACTTTATGGTGTGTAGGGATGGTTGGGCATTAAACACCCTTAACGGTGTGTTAGGATGGATAAAGATGGTGTGTAGCAGATGGGGGTAGGAATAACTGCATATGTATCTAATTTGTTCAGTATCTAAAACTAGAATTGCTTCTGTTATCTAACTGAATCTTGGGATTCGAGAATTATCTTATAAATGTGCTTTAATTGAATTGATGTCTTATATGTACTGAGTTCACCACTCATTTTGTTGTTGATTGGGTTTCAAGTGGCTCTCAGACTTGAACGGGTCAGCGTTGTGGGAGCTTAATCAATCTGTTTATCTTTCCTTCTAACTTTTCTATTAGTACCTTTAGCTTTCTACAATATTATGATGTTTGGGAAGATTAAACAAATCGCTACTTGATGTGATAATTATAATATGTTGAATGGTTTCATTTGACTGCGTTTATAAATGTGGGTTTCCTAATAACAACAATGTAACTCTCTGGACTTTGTCTGGATGTCTAGGCCAGGTTTAGGGTGTTGCAAAAATATTAAATATATTTTCTCATAGATTCTTTTACGATAAAGTCATAACGATTTTAACGAAATTAGAATTGGGTTTAGAAGATTATTTAATTAGAAAACTAATTGAGATGTTTATTTTAAGAAATAGAAAAAAATATAAGATTCGATCGAATTATAAAGTACTGTATTAAAAATCCAATAAGTACTTATAATTGGACCCAATATGAGAGAAGCCCAAAAGTCATTCATGTTAAATGGAGGGATAATAAACTCTAGTATTATTAATTAATGTTTTCGCCCCCTATACTTCTAGTCAGATTAGGAGTTCGTTTTTTTAGTTGAACTAAACCTCTACAATTCAATAAGGGTTTTACTTTTTCTCCCTATAAATCGATAGCACCAGTAGAGCTAAACATAAAACTTTAAGATATTGTTACTCTTCTTGAAAATAGTGAGAGCTTATTATCAAGTATTAAATCTATTTTTCAAAATAACTCATTTTCGCACTAAAAGTAGAGAAAACTATTTCTAGTTTTGTGTTTGATTCAAATAATGTTATTTACTTTTTTTTTATTTTTTATGGATTTATTTATTATAACTTTTTTTAAGGATTCTCATTATATGTTATGTACTATAAATGTATAAATGATTTTTTATTGAATTTTTTAATATGTATATAAATTTTATAAGTTTGTAATACATAACATATGTAGGGCCCAAATTTTGCCCAGCCCAAATACTACACAGGCCCAATCCCAAATACCAACCCTTAAACCCAATTCAATCAAGTCCAAATTAAAAAACACTACCCAAGCAGAAAACCTTAGTTCTAAATGCTTCAGCCACTGCAGCCAAGTCAGTTTCCAAGCGCCATACGTTGCCCCTCCGACTCGTGCGCTACTCTCTACATCGGCACGCCCACGACTACCCCACGTCGCCATACCTATGAGGAGATAGCAAAAACAGTAGAGAAGTTGGTTGTATTTTTAGCTATAAAGAGCCCGAATAATGATGGTGGGTGGGGTTTTTTTTTTCCTTTCTTTTTCCTTTTTCTCGAAGAGATAGAACACAAGTTGTATACAAAATACATTGAAAAAAAAATCAATAGAAAGCACACAAGAGAATACTGGAAAGGTGATTATTTCTTGTAATCTATTTTTGTCTTTATTTTTTTCATTTCTTTCTCCTCTTTTCATTCGGATTTAATACAAATACGAAGTATAAAAGAGGGAGGAGGGGTCTTACCGGAGTCGTGCCCGTGCCGTCGGTGACCATGGACCGTGGGATCTCTGATGGAGGTGGCGTCCGACGAAAATGGGAAGAGAAATGAGAGAGCCTTTGAAAGTTTATAGGTTTTTTTTTTTAAAAAGATGCAAAGGTGAAAATGATGTTTAAAACAAAAAAGTGATTTTAATAGCAAATTAAAATAGCACCATTTGGTGCTGGACCCATGCCTTTTGGCTCAAAATGGGGAATTGGCACAATCAGTCATTCTCCTTCGCGCTTGCATTCAATTTGATCTTTCCCTATGTTCTTTGTTTTTTTAAGTTTTTCCCCTGAAATTGGCGCATTTGTTCACTTTAGTCCGCATTGAAATGTTGCGTTTTGAAGCTGGGAATAATTTCGTTTTTGGTCCCTGCGCATTTGAGCGCATTGCGCTACGATCCTTATTTCATTTTCCATGATTTATTTTATTTATTAATTATCCTTTGATTTTAACTTTTTTTCAATTAAGTTTACTTTTTTTTTATTTTTTTATTTTACTATTCATCTTTTTCATATATTATTTTATTATGTACTGTTTTTAATTAATTATATTTAGGTAAGGTTTTTTTTTTACTTTGATTTATTATATGACTTTATTATTATTTTAGTTTTAGGATTCGAAATTCGAATTAGAAATTAGAGAATTCTATTTAATTCTATTTCTATTTAATTTCTATTAAATCCATTTATTTAATATTAATATTTAATTTAATTAAATAAATTACGGTACTATTTAAATTATTAAATTCGATTTTCTAGTCAATTTGGATTTAAAACTCTTTTATATAGTTTTATACCTTAGGGATTTATATGACATTTATTTTTCCACATTAATATACATATATATACGTTTACGCCAAACACTTTCATATATTTTTAGTGTTTATTATTTTATTTATATTAAGTTTTCTTTATTTCATATATTCCTATATTTAAAGATCTATAGATGTCCAATTCAATACCATTATACATGTATATACATAACTTATATTTTTTTTTACTCTAAGTATGCATTATTGATTTCCTATTATTTTACGTAAATATTTCCTTTAAATTTTTTTTATATTTTCTCTTTATATGCATATATATATTATTGATTTTATATTATTTTATGTATGTATATCTTCATCCAAGGATCCTATTTTAAATGGTATATTATATCGATTTTGAATATTTTCATATGCTAGTATCTTTGTTTTTATATATAAAATTTCCATTTTAATGTATATTATTTATTTAGATTGACAAATACTATGTTATATGTTATTCACTTTTCTTTATATATACATTATGTCTTTTGAAATTTCATTCAAATATTATTATTTCATATATGATTTTTATTTAATTATTTTTTATCTATTTCGAACTTTCATGTATGCTACTTTAAGATTTGTATATATGTTTGGTTGTTTACATATTGATAATTCCAAATTGCATTTCTTCTATGTCACTTATTTGTTTGTTAGTTTTAAAACTTGCCACATATTGTCTGTGTTAATTTGCTTGGAACTTCTTTAAATTTGCTTTTAATTCGTTAGCCTTCAAATGTGAATATTGGTTTTTTTTAATATATGGTATGTCGCTTTTACATGTATCCTAATCCTTTGTATTTTTCTCATTATCTATCCATGTCATATTACTGCTTTTTAACCTAAAGTAACCCAAGCGAATATATTTTGAGCTGATTTTATAATTGCTTATTTGGGAAACTTTTTCAAAACAAGGCAATGTTTCATGTTTGGGAAATTCGGGAAATCGTGCCCTAACGTGTTGGGTTTCGTTTTTTCCGTTTTGTCAAATAACGGAGTACCCTTTTAAGAGTTTGTTACGTGTTTTGGGAAATTTTGAGGCGATCTCAATTTTTGGAGGCTTAAAATATCATGTCCTAATGTGCTGGATGTGGTATTTTATTTCTTTGAAACGAGTGAATCTTGAAATCCAATTTCAGTTATCACACATTTTTAAAGGAATCGTATTTTGACATTTTTCCTTAAGTTTTCAACGATAGGACATTAAATAATCAATTGGTACCAATTTTGGGCGCTACGAGGGTGCTAACCTTTCCTTGTGCGTAATTGACTCCCGAACCCTTTTTCTCAACTTTTGTAGACTTAAAATTATTATTTTAATAAATCAAATGTTGTATTAAAATGATCAACCTCAAAGTGATCCGATCACACCTAAATCAAAAAAGATTGGTGGCGACTCCAAACTTTCGTTTTAAAAGTCGATTCCCGTTTTTTTCAAAACTCTTTAAAAATGGTTTCAACAGCTTGGCGACTCCGCTAGGGACTAATAAAAGAGTCAAGCCGTAAAATTGATTATTTTCTGTCTTTTTGTCGAAAATTTAAAATTTAGATTTTAACATACGATCCTTTTATTGCATTTCATGGGTTTTATGGTTTTTGGTCATTTTATTTGTGTTTTACATTTTGAGTTTTTTATATCCCTTCGCATCATCTTGCATGACCGTTATGGTCGCACCTTTTTAAGTGGGAGTGAGAAACTACGCCTTCGTGAGGTTTTCACCTCCGCATGGACTAGTGGATTGCTTCCGGGATACATCGTACCTATGTCTTCGTGAGGTTTTCACCTCTGCATAGCCGTAGGGAAATGTATTCCCCTGAACTGAACTCGATCTGCATGAGCCTATAATGGGTGAGGGTTGAGGAATCTGCTAGTTCAGGTACCATTTTCTTAGAATCGAGCCGCATATAGTGAACTCTAGGAGCCCGCCCTAAGTAGAGCTATGTTGAACTCTAGTGATTACCTAGTTAGGTGTTTAATTATTTTCTATTTGTTTAGATTTTATTTTTTGATACTAACTTACTGCGTTTTGTTGTGATTATGTTTTGCATGTCATTTCATATTAAAGAGGTGTCGATTCCTGTTCGGTTGCTAAATTAGAAAGCTTGTTATGGGGAGCAAATTCCTTGATAAAGTAGAGGATAATACGGCTGTTCGTATGTGGTCAGAGAAGATACAACTTGAGAAATGAGATAGCCTAGCTGAGGGGTATACATCGGGGTTGTCGGGCTTTACTCGCATCAACGTGACCCAAAATGAGTTCCAGGAATTGGGGGATATATGGGCTCGTTGGGATGATGAGACCAAACAGTTATTCTATCAAAGTTATGGTGACTTACCCTACCTGCTCGATATCAAGGTGGACAAGTACTTGTTTTGGGCTATGGCTCAGTTATTGATCCACTGTTTCTAGGACAGTTTGGCTGGGGCTGTGACTAAATGGTACAATCAATTAAGTCGTACCTAAGTCAAATCATGGAAAGACTTAGCGCAGGCCTTCATGAAACAATATGGCCATGTGACTGACATAGCGCCTGATAGGATAACATTACAAAACATGGAGAAGAAGTCGAATGAAATTTTCAAGCAATACGCTTAGAGATAGAGGTATATTGCTACACAAGTCCAACCCCCACTGTTGGAAAAGGAAACAACCATGTTTTTCATTAATACCTTGAAGGCACATTTTATTAATCACATGTTGGGAAGCGTAACTAAGAGTTTTGCGGATATAGTTATGTCTGGTGAAATGATTGAGAATGCAATAAGGTGCGACAAGAGAGAGGCAGGGGAAAGCACCAGGAGGTCAGCCCTAAAAAAGAAAGAAAATGAAGTCAGCAATGTGAATATGGGTTATGCGAAACCAATCATGGTAAATCAACTGAAAGTGGTAGCCACGGGCCAGCAAGCTTCGCCAAGACAGGAGCCCAATACAAAGCAAAACACGGAGAAGCCCCAGTTTACTCCCATTCCAGTAACGTGTCAGGAGCTGTACAAAAGTTTGTTTGATGCACACGTCGTATCTCCTTTTTATTTAAAACCACTACAACCCCCATACCCCAAGTGGTATGATGCAAGTGCTCAATGTGAATATCATGCTGGAATCGCGGGACACTCGATAGAGAATTGAACCTCTTTTAAAAGGGTAGTCGAAAGGCTCATCAATATGGGTATTGTGAAATTCGATGATACACCTGGTGTAGGAAATCCATTACCCAATCATACTGATAAGGGGGTAAACGCAATAGTCAATAATATGGGGAGGAGAATTAAGTTGGATGTGGCAGAAGTGAGAACCTCGATGAGGGAAGTTTTGAAGAAGATAGTGGAGAAAGGTCTAGTCATGCAAGACTTTGGGAGCAAATCCCGAGAAGCATGGAACTATTGTGAGTTCCATGGAGAGGGGGACCATGAGATAGAAGAATGTAATAAATTTAGGGCCTTGGTAGAGGCTTTAGTGGACAACAAAGAACTGGAGTTCTTTGAGTTTACTGAGAAAGAAGATGTATGTTCCTCGGAGGAGGGGTTGATAGAGAAGGTTACTGAGGTCAATCACCCAGTGGTGATCATTTCGCGACCGAAAATTAATGAAGTTGGAGCAAAAATTACACTGAGAGTTGTAATCCAGAGACCCGTGGCTTTTCTATATAAGGATAACAAAAGGGTGCCTTGGAATTACAACTGTAATGTGACATATCCAGGGGAGGAGAGTCTGGTCAGCATGCCAAGTACAAAGGTCGAGCTTGGAAAAGGGAAGTCCGTGATGATTGAACAAGGGAAAGAGAGGACAAAACCACTGGTTAATGAACCAGTAACTGAAGATGAAGCTAAAGAATTTTTGAAGTTCCTAAAACATAGTGAGTATAGTGTTGTGGAACAGTTGCACAAGCAGCCGGCACACACATCAGTACTAGCTCTGCTTCAAAACTCGGAAGTTCACCAAAATGCATTGATGAAGGTGTTGAACGAGATCTATGTCACTGAAGATATTTCAGTGAACAAGCTAGACTGCCTTATCAGTAACATAAGCGCCGATAACTTCATCTTCTTCAGTGACAATGAAATACCACCAGGGGGTATGGGATCCACCAAGGCTTTACACATCACCACTCGTTGCAAAGGGTATACACTACCGGGGGTATTAATTGATAATGGGTCAGCACTGAATGTTTTTCCCTTGTCCACATTAAATAGGTTACCAATTGACAGCTCTCATATGAAGACATGCCAGAACATAGTGAGGGCATTTGATGGCACTGAGAGGAAAGTGATGGGAAGGATTGAGGTACCTCTGCTAATCGGACCAAACACATATGAGGTAGATTTTCTTGTAATGGATATTACGCCTTCTTATAATTGCTTGTTGGAGAGGCCTTGGAGTCGCTCGGCAGGGGCAGTACCGTCATCGTTGCACCAAAAGTTAAAGCTGGTGAAGGAGGGCTATTTGATAACGATAAATGCTGAGGAGGACATTATTGCATCCGTTACTAATAGTGCACCGTATATAGAAAATGATGATGAAGAAATTGAGTGTTCCTTTCGGTCATTGGAGTTTGTAAATGCAACTTTCATTATTGAATGGGGCAGGGTCCCAATGCCAAGAATATTTAAGGCTACGAGGATAAGCTTGCAATTAACAGTGGGAAAGAGAGTATTGTCTGGAAGAGGACTTGGAAAGTATCTTCATGGATGAGTTGAGGTGCCAGTTTTGGCTGACAAACAAGATCGCTTTGGCTTAGGGTATAGGCCAGATGGAAAGTAGAAAAGAAAGGAGATGGAAAGGAAGCAGAAGAGACAAAGAGCACGACTGAATGGGGCAGAAGTCGAGTGGGAATCAATGACTTTTCCCCATATATCTTATACATTTGTGTAGGGTGGAGTTATTTATCCTGAATTAAAGATGACAAGAGAGGAAACTGTTGAAGACGCAATTGAAAATTTGAATATCAATGTCATATCTGAAGAGAAAGTGATAAAACATGACTTAGCAAGCATTCGCCCTTATGAGCCTGGAAGTATTCTGAACAACTGGACTGCGGAGGAAATTCCAGTAGTTTTTAGTGCTAATATAGAGTAATATTCAAAACACACTTGTTGTTTTAAAAGCTTAGAAGCAATAAAAATCTTTTGTGAAATAGGTTCATTTTCAAAACGTTTATTTTAATATAAATGCACTTTTATGTCTTATTCTGAGCAATTATTCTTTTATCTTAAATAAATTTTCTTTTCTTACATTTTGTTTATAATCATACCATACAAATAAAGCTATACTTAGGTTCATTTATTTGTTGGATATTCTTTCGTGCCTACAATAGGTCTCTAGATATCAATGGCATGAGTGACGCTGTTACAAACCCGGAGTTCCTTTTTGAGCGAGACGTGTGTCTGGAGGGATCTCAGGATTTTGAAGATGATGAAGACTGTAGCTTACCTTCAGATTTGTTAAGGATGGCAGAACAGGAAGAGAAACTGATTCTACCCTATAAAGAGACAATTGAGAGTGTGACCTTGGAAGAGAGGAAAGAGGTGAACATTAGAACTTGCATAACTGAGGAAACAAGACAGGACCTCATTGATTTACTGCAAGAGTTCAAGGATATCTTTGTGTGGTCAAATCAAGACATGCCTGGGCTAAGCGCTGATATTGCGGTGCATCGCGTCCCCATAAAAGAAGAGTGCAAGCCTGTTCAACAGAAGCTTCGAAGGATGAGACCCGATGTTGTAGTAAAAATAAGAGAAGAGGTCAGAAAGTAATTTGATGCCGGGTTCTTACAAGTTGTTAATTATTCAGAATGGGTAGCTAACGTCGTCCCTGTCCTTAAGAAAGATGGAAGGATGAGGATGTGTGTAGATTACAAGGACTTAAACAAGGCCAGCCCAAAGGACAACTTCCCCTTGCCTCACATCGACACTCTGGTGGACAACACGGTAGGTTACTCACTGTTCTCCTTCATGGATGGTTTCTCTAGGTACAATCAGATAAAGATGCATCCTGAAGACATAGAAAAGACCACATTCATAACCTTATGAGGGACTTTTTGCTATAGGGTGATGCCATTCGGGTTGAAGAATGCCAGAGCAACGTATTAAAGAGCCATGGTAACCTTGTTTCACGACATGATGTATAAGGAAATTGAGGTTTACGTCGATGACATGATCACAAAATCCCGAACAGAAAAGGAGTACATACAGGTTTTGAGGAAATTGTTCCTGAGATTGAGGAAGTTTCAGCTAAAGCTCAATCCAACAAAATGTACTTTTGGAGCTAGGTCAGGGAAGCTGATTGGTTTCATAATCAGCGAAAAGGGAATCGAGGTCGACCCCGACAAAGTCAAGGCTATACAAAAATTACCTCCGCCGCGCACTCAAAAGGAAGTTCGAGGTTTCTTGGGAAGACTAAATTATATCGCCCGGTTTATTTCACAGCTGACTGAGAAATGTGACCCTATATTTCGCCTTCTCAAGAAACACAACCCAGGTGAGTGGGATTATGAGTGCCAGAAAAGCTTTGACAATATTAAACAGTATTTGTCTAATTCCTCGGTGCTAATGCCACCTAGCCCTGGTAGGCCATTGATATTGTATTTGACAGTATTTGACAATTCAATGGGATGTGTGCTTGGTCAACCTGATAAGACAGGAAAGAAGGAAAATGTGATATATTACCTCAATAAAAAATTCACTGAGTGCGAAATGAGATACTCGCCAATTGAAAAACTATGTTGTGCTTTGGTTTGGACTACTCGAAGATTGAGGCAGTACCTGTTGTATCATACGACTTGGTTAATTTCAAAATTGGACCTTTTAAAGTACATGATGGAGTCAACTGCTTTGAGTGGAAGGATGGCCCGATGAAAATTCTGCTTTCCGAATTCGACATAGTTTATGTGAGTCAAAAGGCTGTGAAAGGGAGTACAATAGCAGATTTTCTAGCCAGCAGAGCTTTGGAAGATTATGAGCCTTTGAACTTTGATTTCCCAAATGAAGATCTAATGTATGTGGCAATTACCGAAGAGGACACCTCAGAAGATCATACGTTGAAATTGAATTTTGACGGAGCATCAAATGCCGTTGGTAATGGAATTGGGGTAGTCTTGATATCCCCAGCTGGAGATCATTATCCGTTCACTTGCAAATTGGATTTTGATTGCACAAATAATATGACAGAGTATGAAGCATGTATCATGGGAATCTGTACAGCCATCGAACGTAAAATTAGGGTGTTAGAGGTGTATGGGGATTCTGCACTGGTGATCTATCAACTCAAAGGTGAGTGGGAGACAAGAGACCCAAAGTTGATCAACTATCGAGAGCTAGTTCGGGATCTAATTAAGGTGTTTGATGATATCACTTTCTTTTATTTCCTGCGAGACGAAAATCAGATGGCAGATGCCTTGGCTACGTTAGCTTCTATGATCAGAGTAAATGGACGAGAGAATATGAAACCGATCCAGATGAGTATATATGAGGCTCCAGCTCATTGTTACAATATAGACGACGAAGAGGAAATAGATGATTATCCTTGGTATCATGATATTTTACGACATGTGAGGAATAGTAGATATCCTGCCCAGGCAACGAAAAATGATAAAAGAATATTGAGAAGGCTAGCCAGTGACTATGTCTTGGATGGAGAAATCCTGTATAAAAGAAGGAAAGATCAGGTACTGTTAAGATGTGTTGATGCTGTTGAAGCTAAGAAAATTCTGGAAGAGGTCCATGAGGGTGTCTGCGGGACGCATGCCAATAGGTTCACAATGGCCATGCAGATTATGAGATTCGGGTACTATTGGTCCACAATGGAAGGAGATTGCATCAGCTATGCCAAGAAATGTCATAAGTGCCAAATTTATGGTGACAAGATCCACGTGCCTCCTTCACCCCTTCATGTCATGATTTCTCCGTGGCCTTTTTCAATGTAGGGCATGGACGTTATAGGGCCGATTTCACCAAAGGCTTCTAATGGGTATCGATTCATCTTTGTGGTCATCGATTACTTCACCAAGTAGGTAGAGGCTGCTTCATATGCCAACGTCACAAAGTCGACATTCGGCAAGTTCTTGAAGAAGGAGATCATATGTCGATATGGCATGCCAGAAAGGATCATATCTGACAACACGTTGAATTTGAATAACAGTGTGATAGTAGAGGTCTGCAGGCAATTCAAGATTAAACACCACAACTCGTCACCTTATCGCCCAAAAATGAATGGTGCAATTGAGGCAGCTAATAAGAATATCAAAAAGACCGTGGGGAAAATGACTGAGACCTATAAGGATTGGCATGAAAAGTTACCATTTGCTCTTTATGCCTATCGAACATCTGTCAGAACTTCTACTAGGGCAACACCTTACTCATTGGTTTATGGGATGGAGGCAGTTTTGCCCATTGAAGTCAAAATTCCTTCTCTCCAGGTTTTATCAGAGTTGAAGCTGGACGAAGCAGAATGGATTCAGTCCCGATATGATCAGCTGAACTTGATTGAAGAAAAGAGACTTAAGGCTATTCGTCATGGTCAAATGTGCCAGAGGCGAATGATGCGAGCTTATAACAAACAGGAGGGGGACTTGGTATTGAAGCTAATTCTTCCTATGCAAAAAGATTTCAGAGGGAAATGGATGCTAAACTGGAAGGACTTTATGTGGTAAAGAAGCTTTTTCTGGAGGAGCATTGATATTAACTGAGCTGGATGGTAGGAGCCTGCCTAATCCAGTAAATTCAGATTCAGTCAAGAAGTACTTCGCTTAAGAGGTGAAAACTCGCAAAGGGCGCTTAAAAAAAAAGAAAAAAAAAAGGGAAAGGCCGAGGTGAAAACCCACAAAGGGTGCCTTGAGACCGAAGAGGTTTTGAATTGAAAACCCGAAAAGGGCAATTCAAATTTTGACCAAGGATGGGGCAGGAGGTAGTCTTGCTATGCTGGAATTAATGAAGAGGAAGTACGCATGTCTTGGGGCATCGACAGAATACGCTAGATCTCCTAGGCACATGATAGGCTCAAAATGGTTCTCGTGGAGTTCATATGGAGGAGCTTAGGCTGTGATATCTGAGGCGCTCATTTTTGTTCCTCTTTAACTATTTTTGTACTTTGGCAATATTTGCTTCCTGTAATTAATCTATTTGTCTTGAATCTTGTTCCTAATAAACTTCAATTTTGACCATCTTTATCTTTATGTTCACGTGCTTGTATTGAAATAATGATTAATGGACTAATAACACTTTTGCAAAAGAGGTTTTGCATATTACTCTAGAAGTTTCTAAATGGTATAAGAACCTGAAACAGGACTTTCGTTTAGAACTTACCCGGCTTAAGAGTGGAATATTTGTGTTCAAATTGGGATTATCTCTTTAGTCAAAGATATTGATTGAATAAGAAAACAGGATGTTGTGACAACCAAAGCATAAGAGGGGATCATAATGTTCTTCACTAATGAAATATCAGGCGTACATATCTGGTCATAGGGCCCGAGGAGTGGTGTAATAGACCGCATTGATGGAAGAGGGAGTTTTGAAGATGGTACAAATCTTAGGTTCTAGAAATACAGTGAAATAGACCTTGAAGTTGTAATGGGGCAAACCAGTTGAGCAAAATGGGTTGTTTCTATGGGTTTCGCTAGTCGAGCAGGAAGGCAGCATAATACGATGTGATAAAACTCTAATGAATAACGAGTGATGATACTTAAAACTTAAAAAAAAAGAAATCATTTTCATTTCTACATTCATATCATTCATAACACATTAGGTTAGGTGCATCTGATTCATTTCAGTCATAGCATTCTAATCATTTGGCATAAACATAGATATGAAATCGAGTCCGCAGGGCCCCAGAGGACAATGTAGCGACATCGGTGAAAGTTACAGATCTTATCTCCATGTATTGGCTATGGAGTGGATCGAAAATGTCAAGCCTTATCTCCATATATCGGCTATGGAGCAGATTTTAGCCACCAGCCTTATCTCTCTGAGATAGCAAGAGAGCAGGTTGAAGATACAGGTCTTATCTTCCTGAAGTTGCAGGAAGCAGACTAAAAATTACAGATCTTATCTCCATGCATCAGCTATGGAGCAAATAAAAAATGGCAAGTATTATCTCCATGTATCGGCTATGGAGTAGATTTTAGCCACAAGTCTTATCTTCTTGAAGTTGCAGGAAGCAGACTGTAAATTACAGATCTTATCTCCATGCATCGGCTATAGAGCAGATCAGAAATGGCGAGTCTTATCTCCATGTATCGGCTATGGAGCAGATTTTAGCCACAAGTATTATGTTCTTGAAGTTGCAGGAAGCAGACTGAAAATTACAGATCTTATCTCCATGTATCGGCTATGGAGCAGATCAGAAATTGCGAGTCTTATCTCCATGTATCGGCTATGGAACAGGTTTTAGCCACCGGCCTTATCTCTCTAAGATGGCAAGAGAGCAGGTTGAAGATACGAGCCTTAACCCCTTAAGCAGTAGGGTAACAGGCTAAAAATTACAGATCTTATCTCCATGTATCGGCTATGAAGCAGATCAAAAATGGCGAGTCCTATCTCTATGTATTGACTATGGAGCAGATTTTAGCCACCGGCTTTATCTTTCTGAGGTAGCAAGAGAGCAGGTTGAAGATACGAGCCTTAACCCCCTAAGCTGTAGGGTAACAGGCTAAAAATTGCAGATCTTATCTCCTAAGCAGTAGTGGAGCAGATGGAAACGAGTTCCTATACCCCTGAAGATGCAATGGGTTAAAGTGAGGTTACCTGAAGAAATGAAGCATCACGAAGTCAAACCTTGGCAAGACCGGACAAAATTGACCCATTTAAAATCTTTGCTCTATTCTCGTTACACGACAATGAGCAAAGAGGGGCAGCTGTAGGGCCCAAATTTTACCCAGCCCAAATACTACACAGGCCCAATCCCAAATACCAACCCTTAAACCCAATTCAATCAAGCCCAAATTAAAAAACACTACCCAAGCAGAAAACTTTAGTCCTAAATGCTTCAGCCACTGCAGCCAAGTCAGTTTCCAAGCGCCATACGTTGCCCCTCCGACTCGTGCGCTACTCTCTACATCGGCACGCCCACGACTACCCCACGTCGCCATACCTATGAGGAGATAGCAAAAACAGTAGAGAAGTTGGTTGTATTTAAAGAGCCCGAATAATGATGGTGGGTGGGGGTTTTTTTTTTCCTTTCTTTTTCCTTTTTCTCAAAGAGATAGAACACAAGTTGTATACAAAATACATTGAAAAAAAAATCAATAGAAAGCACTCAAGAGAATACTGGAAAGGTGATTATTTCTTGTAATCTATTTTTGTCTTTATTTTTTTCATTTCTTTCTCCTCTTTTCATTCGGATTTAATACAAATACGAAGTATAAGAGAGGGAGGAGGGGTCTTACCGGAGTCGTGCTCGTGCCGTCGGCGACCATGGCACGTGGGATCTTTGATGGAGGCGGCGTCCGACGAAAATGGTAAGAGAAATGAGAGAGCCTTTGAAAGTTTTTAGGTTTTTTTTTTAAAAGATGCAAAGGTGAAAATGATGTTTAAAACAAAAAAGTGATTTTAATAGCAAAATAAAACAACACCGTTTGGTGCTGGACACATGCCTTTTGGCTCAAAATGGGGAATTGGCGCAATCAGTCCCTCTCCTTCGCACTTGCATTCAATTTGATCTTTCCTTATGTTCTTTGTTTTTTTAATTTTTCCCCTGAAATTGGCGCATCTGTTCACTTTAGTCCGCGTTGAAATGTTGCGTTTTGAAGCTGGGAATAATTTTGTTTTTGGTCTCTGTGCATTTGAGCGCATTGCGCTACGATCCTTATTTCATTTTCCATGGTTTATTTTATTTATTAATTATCCTTTGATTTTAACTTTTTTTCAATTAAGTTTACTTTTTTTTATTTTTTTTATTTTACTATTCATCTTTTTCATATATTATTTTATTATGTACTGTTTTTAATTAATTATATTTAGGTAAGGTTTTTTTTACTTTGATTTATTATATGACTTATTGGATTTAAAATTCTTTTATATAGTTTTATACCTTAGGGATTTATATGATATTTATTTTTCTACCTTAATATACATATATATACGTTTATCCCAAACACTTTCATATAGTATTAGTGTTTATTATTTTATTTATATTAAGTTTTCTTTATTTCATATATTCCTATATTTAAAGATCTATAGATGTCCAATTCAATACCATTATACATGTATATACATAACTTATATTTTTTTTTACTCTAAGTATGCATTATTGATTTCCTATTATTTTATGTAAACATTTCCTTTAATTTTTTTTTATATTTTCTCTTTATATGCATATATATTATTGATTTTATATTATTTTATGTATGTATATCTTCTTCCAAGGATCCTATTTTAAATGGTATATTATATCTATTTTGAATATTTTCATATGCTAGTATCTTTGTTTTTATATATAAAATTTCCATTTTAATGTATATTATTTATTTAGATTGACAAATACTATGTTATATGTTATTCACTTTTCTTTATATATACATTATGTCTTTTGAAATTTCATTCAAATATTATTATTTCATATATGATTTTTATTTAATTATTTTTTATCTATTTCGAACTTTCATGTATGCTACTTTAAGATTTGTATATATATTTGGTTGTTTGCATATTGATAATTCCAAATTGCATTTCTTCTATGTCACTTATTTGTTTGTTAGTTTTAAAACTTGCCACATATTGTCTGTGTTAATTTGCTTGGAACTTCTTTAAATTTGCTTTTAATTCGTTAGCCTTCAAATGTGAATATTGGTTTTTTTTAATATATGGTATGTCGCTTTTACATGTATCCTAATCCTTTGTATTTTTCTCATTATCTATCCATGTCATATTACTACTTTTTAACCTAAAGTAACCCAAGCGAATATATTTTGAGCTGATTTCATAATTGCTTATTTGGGAAACTTTTTCAAAACAAGGCAATGTTTCGTGTTTGGAAAATTCGAGAAATCGTGCCCTAATGTGTTGGGTTTCGTTTTTTCCGTTTTGTCAAATAACGGAGTACCCTTTTAAGAGTTCGTTGCGTGTTTTGGGAAATTTTGAGGCGATCTCAATTTTTAGAGGCTTAAAATATCATGTCCTAACGTGCTGGATGTGGTATTTTATTGCTTTGAAACGAGTGAATCTTGAAATCCAATTTGAGTGATCACACATTTTCAAAGGAATCGTATTTTGACAATTTTTCCTTAAGTTTTCAACGATAGGACATTAAATAATCAATTGGTACCAATTTTGGGCGCTACGAGGGTTCTAACCCTTCCTTGTGCGTAACTGACTCCCGAACCCTTTTTCTCAACTTTTGTAGACTTAAAATTATTATTTTAATAAATCAAATGTTTTATTAAAATGATCAACCTCAAGGTGATCCGATCACACCTAAATCAAAAAAGATTGGTGGCGACTCCAAACTTTCGTTTTAAAAGTCGATTCCCGTTTTTTTAAAACTCTTTAAAAATGATTTCGACAACATATAAATAAAAAATTATCATATATTTAAAATTTATATTATTTAATAAATTTTAATTTTAAATAACTTGTTATTAATTAAAAATTATGAAAAAAAATTAGAAATTCAACAAAGAGGGTTTATTCTATGTAAAAGGAAGTCCAAAATACCTTCTTTACACATGGCACACACTCATGTTTTTTTACCATTTTATAAAAATGGTTAATTTTCAATTTTGGTATTTTTAATATGCTTAAAATTAAAATATAATCTTTATACTTTAATTTTTAACATAATTTGGTCTCTATATTTTCATGATGTTATTAATTAGTTCAAATAGTTATATAGTTAACTTTTCAATTCAAATATTATGTGGTTATATATAATTCAAAAGTAGATTGTTTTAAAATCCCAAAAGTAAGATTAAATTTTTGAAAATAAAAGGAGGATTAATATGTACATAATATAGAGATTTAGAGTTATGGTTATTTGAATCGGATTGGTTAGCCGAATCGAGAATCAATCAGGATATCAATCTGAAAATAGATATCAAACTAGTTGATCTGCGAATTGGTATGAATTGATTGAACTGGACTAAAAACCGATTGAACTGATTTTTTATTTTTTCAATTTTTTATTTTTATGATTTTTCTAATAGTTTATTTAATTCAATTGTACAAATTAATAACATGACCAATTTAACCATCATTCCTATTCTAAATTTTTTACTCTATAATTTAATATAAATAAATAATCACCCCAATTCAAAACATTATAAACCATATTTTTTTTTTAGCTATGATTCAAAGGCCGGTATTGACTTTGAAAATGATATTGA
Organism: Gossypium hirsutum; assembly: GCF_007990345.1. Taxonomy (NCBI): domain Eukaryota; kingdom Viridiplantae; phylum Streptophyta; class Magnoliopsida; order Malvales; family Malvaceae; genus Gossypium; species Gossypium hirsutum. The sequence goes on along the minus strand of NC_053428.1, from coordinate 97,411,667 downwards.
AAATCAGGCGAATTCCCTCAAAATCATGCTATTGACTAGCGTGATGAGCGGCGTGAATGAACAACTTACGTCATTGTGCGTATTGACTCCAAAATTGCTAATTTCTTGTCCTCCTAATTGATTTTTCTTTTGTGCTTCTTAAAATTATTATCTATCTATATTCCCTGATGCTGTTACTTGTCAATTCTTCTCTGCTCGCCATCTGTTTTGTTGGTTGGTTATATCTAGATTTGTTCATGGGTTGGACTATTCGATTCGGTCCAAAGATTCGTTAAAAAAGTGGGAGGGTCTAGATAAAAGTATAGGCACGAAAAATAAGTTTGGGCAAATAAGACTTGTTTAGAAAACAGGTCGGGCCTAGAGTAATTTTTTTTTACCCGAGCCTAGCCTGAATATGCAAAAAAAATTATTTTATTGTTATTATTTGAATATTGTATAACTCTTTTTTTATTGTTAATTTTGTTATTATTTTAGAGGTATTTATTTGTTAAGTTGCACCTATATTTCTTTTAATTTTTTTAATTTATTGGGAAACATTTATTTTAATGTCTTTAATATTTTTATGTATTATATATATTTTTAAAAATTATATAAAAATATAAAAAATTTAATACGGGTTGGTAAGGCTTGGATTTTAACATTTTTACCCTAGCCAGGCTCGGGCAAAATTTTAGGCCTATTTTTTGGGCCAAGCCTAGCAAACGAGTCAAAATTTTAATTGGGCCCGACTAAACCTAACCCGGCCCATAAACACCTCAAGATATATCTTACCAAGTCAACATGTCTCTCATTTTTAGATTTTTTTTTTTGAACTATGAGTATCCAAGTCGATAGTAATAATTAATCTCTTCGTTAGGAGTATTTCGAAAAAGGTAACCAGTTGACTAAAAAATATGCTCTATATATTTTCATAAGTGAGAATCAAATTCCAACCACATGATTAAAGAATGAGATAAATAATCACCACAAAATCGTGTTTCATATTTATTAATAAATTGCTTGTTATCACTGTAAAAAGTGAACAAAATGAAACAATAATTATTCATTGTTTTCTCTAAGCAAAAAATACACATATAAATGAAATTATGAAAAAAATAAAGAGAAAAGAAATTGAAAACTGGTTATGGTAGGCTATGCTCCTAACAGTATTTAGATAAATAGTTGAGTTTAATTGTTTAAAAGATGGATATAATATTAGATTTGTTTTCATTTATTTCGATCCATTTAACCTCATTGCGCCACTGGCTTTCAACTATTTTAAGGGATCCTTGATTTTGGCTTGGCATGAAATAGATAAACATCAAATTTTTAATCATGCAATTCCGAATTTTTCTACTTTTAATTTGTAGAATTTTGTGTTAATCCACGTAATTCAACAAGAACTTCTACTCACTCACTCCTATATTCTAATTAAGATCATTCTTCATCTAACAATTTCCTCTTAAAAGCTTAGATGTAAACTAAGTTACTTACTTCAATTTACTTATTTAAACAGTTCTTGTATGAACAAATAAAGTTTTTTTTCAATACTCGTGTCTAACCTAAATGTAATAGCTTGATTTTCAGTGGTATCGGAAAATACAGTTTTGGAACTCTAGTTCTGTAAAAGAATAATTACGGAGTTAGTATAAAAGAATATTAGAGTTTGGTCCTTCGATTTTGTTTTTTAATTGCTTAATTTAGATATAGGGACTAAATTGTAAAAGTCTTATTTCTACAAATTCTTAAATGGAAAAAGGTTCAAAATGGTAATTGAACTATTTTACTTCATCAAATAGTGGAGAAAGATGTTAATTTCCACTAACTTTGGTTAATTGTGATTAAAGTTTAATTAAGTTAGTTAGGTGATTAAAGAATAAATTAAGGTATAAAAGGCTTGTAAGTGGAAAATACTCATCTTTTTCTTTCTTCTTCCACCAAACTAACTTAAAGAAAACCTAAGGAAGCCATTTTTGAAGCTCCAACACTTTCTATCCTCAATTGTATGTTAATTTCAAGTCATTTTCTTGTATTTATTTTAAATGTTTTTGAGGTCATGAGAGCTTGATTTAGCTAGCCCATATACCAATTTGAAAAAAAATTAAGGTTTTTGAAAGTTTTCATTGATGATTTCTTGAAGAAATTAGTATTAAATTGATAGATTTTAAGCTTAATTCTGAAAAAGGACTAGATTGTAATGTTTAATTATAAGTTCTGCACAAAAGGACTAGAGTGAATAAAAGGTAAAATTCATGTGAAATTTTGGTAACAATAGATAGTAGAGGGTCCCTAAGGGAAATAATTGAAATCAGTTTTAGAACCGAAGATCAAAATGGAAAGTTATGACTATTTCGATTTTAGGGACTAAATTGAATAAAATGTAAAACTTTAGGGGTGCTAAAAAATAAAGGTTCATAGGTTCATTAATATCATGTTATAGTGTATAAATGTTTGATATTTATGGAATGAATGATATAATTGAGTAGATCAAGATTTGGATCAAACCAGAGATAATTGGGGAAAAGCTAAAATTATCGATTAGTCCCTAGAGGTTCAACTTGTGTGCTATTTTTTAACACTCTATACCAGACCCAATCACGGAGTTTGAGATATAGTGTACCACATTCGTTGCTAGAGCAACTAAGATCATATTTAATATAATTAAATACCATTAAGCATGCAATTGCGAACACTATAAGAATTTTAAGCAACAATACAATAAATAATCATTCTCGGGTCTTATACGAGCTTACGAAATAATTAAACTTAACTTGAGATTGAAGTAGGACTGAATTGTAAAAAATTCAAAATATAGAGTTGACGCCGTGACGTCGCCAAATAGTTTGTTAGGTCACTCAACGTCGCGACATCAGTTACTATTTTGGCCTCGTCGAGACGATGGAGTTCCTTATCTCATCGTGACATTATAAGTCATTTATCGTCGTGACATGATACGTTTAACATTGCAACGTCACATACTGTTTCCGCAAAATTTCCTTTGGTTAAAACGAACAAATTTTCAAATCAATTCTAAACATGCATATTATGCTCAACCAACACAATTGCCATTGCTAACATCAATTTAAAACACACCAAAACCTAAATCATCAATTCATCATACTTTATCAAATATAAACTAACTATCCAATAAGATTCAATCACCTCAAACATGCTTGAACCTATTATTTAAGATCATTAACATAAAACATGGCACATTATTACAACCAAATTTATAATTATCTATAAGTCACATTAAATTAGCTAAATACTTACATCAACTATTAAAACCACATAGTTAAGTATCAAAATTGACTCAACTTAGGTATGTACATGTCAAACTATTAACAAAACCAAAAAATGTGCAAACATTGTTGAGTTGAGTCCAATTTCTGAATGTTGAGACGACCTCCATTCGATCTACCAGGAATTTACTTACTTTTCCACATAGAAAACAAAATCGTATGCTGAGCAAATCACTTAATGGTAAATCTACGATTCAAGATACTTTGAACAAATATAAATCGATGCATACATCTAATTCAACTTAACCTACAATCATTCATACTTATCATTTTTTAATGCAATATAACATGTATATATTCATGATAGTAATCTAATTCAATGTACATATATAACATCTTACCATGTAATATACATTTCATAGGCAAATTAAATCATTTATATTATCACTTATAAATAATGATATTTATATTAGGAAATGTATATTGTAGTAAACATGTAACTGTTTTCTATGTATTTGAATGATTGAAAAATAAATAACGTTATTTTCACATTTTACTATTATATCTTTTTTGTTTCTATCTTTCATGTTTTGCATACATAGTGAAATTGTGACAAGCAAATATTGGCTCATTGATTGTCTAAGTTAAGTTCAACTAATGATAAGTGGAACTGTAAAAACATTTACATTGCGAGAAAGATGACTAGTCATGGCTATCAGAGCAATTGACTCCATGGGTGGAGACATAAATGTACTCATTGAAAGAATGATACATTGGACTGAACCCAAGTTTAATTAATTCTAAATTCGTCTGTGAATTAGTTCACTTGTGACGTTCATAGTGTGACTTACCTAAATTATGAGTTAGCCACTGACCATGTGTATATAACTCATGTGCTTTGATATAAGTGGAAGCTTATGCTCTAAAGATGATCATGTCGATAGTCGATATGTTGGGTACATGGCTTATGTATGACATGACTTTACTAGCAACAATGTAATTCATAGATTGATTAAAGAGTTAACGATATCTTCTCGTTGACATTATGTAATTCATTATGACACAAATCAAAATGAGTCATCTTTTAGGTTGAACCTTGATTTATTGGAGGAAACTAAATATCATCCGAAACTCGCCTTGCAACCAAGAACCAAAGAGTGATGAAGTATTATAATTCAAGGGTATAGGGCAAACAGTTTCAAGATGGAGATTTGGTAATGCATAACATAGAGAGGCGAGCGTACCTGGTGGGCAAAGAGGAAAGATGGTCCCTAATTGGAAGGGTCATATGAAGTCGTTAAGAAGTTAGGATTTGGGGCGTATCAACTGGCTCAATTAGATGGAAAGATCGTACCTCGAACATGAAAAACAAGGCACTTGAAAAGATTGTGCATGTAATATTTAATTGACTTGAATTTAAGCACATTCCTATCTAGATGGCTATATCTGTTTGTAACATAGTAAAATATGCGGCCAAGTGAAACTTGTAGCTAACTGAAGTCCAAGTTTCAAGGCAAACCTCACTCTACCTTCAAAGTCAGTGTGATTTATATTACAAGTTCTACTTTACTTCCAAGATAAGCCTCATATCAAGATTGATTTAAAAATTTTCAACTTTATTTTAAGTCGAACCATACTTTATTTCTCGAGGATAAAAAGTTAGAAATATAGCATGACAAAATATGCAATATAATAAGTAACATTATTTTTTCTTAAAATACCAGCTTCATTCCATAAAAATTAATTGTATTTTCAGAATAAGAAGCATTAAAGTGATGGCAGTATAAAAGTTAAAGAGGCGGTAGTGTTATCAGCTTCAGTTTCATCCCTTTTTATGTACATCAAGGAACATAACTCAAACAAAAGGTATAGCTTAAAGTTGTCTTTTGCAATTAGAATTATAAATAATTAATATTAAAAAATTTCGGCATCAAACAAACAAAAAAACTGGGTGTTAGGTCAGTCCCCACTTGGAGCAGTAAAGTCGTCTCCCTTGGGGGGTTGAAGTCAAGCATGCACAGAAAACTGGATAATCCACGGAATATATATATATAGTTATGCTTAGTGAGATAAAGCCAAGTATGAGTCCCAAGTTCATGAAGTTGATCCTACTGGCTATGATCCTTGCGTTACAATTCCACGAGTTGAAATGCTGTGTGGAAGAGGAGAGGGTAGGTCTGTTACAATTCAAGGAATTTATTGAATCGGAAGGCTATGATGCGGACCATCTCTTCCCTTCATGGAGCGGTGATCCACTAAGCGACTGCTGTAGTTGGGAGAGAGTCACCTGCAACTCTTCCACCGGTCGTGTCATCCAACTCTCCCTCAACAACACCAGGAAATATGCTATGGAACATATACGGTATAGTTACGACTCTAATTGGTATGTGAACCTCGCTTTGTTTCAGCCCTTTGTTCACCTCACAACTCTAGATTTATCCTTCAATGCCATTGGTGGATGGATAGAAAATCAGGGTACGTATCCAATATTAACTTAAACCAGATAACTAAATAGAAACAAAAATATAATTTATTTTGGTTTGGGCATCTTACATGACAGGAGGGTTTGGAAGCTATTTAAGACTTAAAAAGCTTGAGACGTTGGATCTTTCTCAGAACAAGTTAAATAAGAGTAGTTTAAAACAACTGAGTGCACTTACTTCCCTTAAGAGTCTTAATCTCAGTGGCAATAACATGGGAGGAGCATTATTTGATAACTGGGAAGGAAGATTCCAACGCCCACGAGAAACTATTCCTGTCCAAGGTATGTTTAATTACTTTCCAAGAAAAAGTCATTTATATTCCTTATAAATTGTTTTCCTTATTATTCTGTAGTTACTTTTTCTCACCCCTGCTCAACTCAAAAAACTCCACAATATTTGATGCTTGCATTATCGTGTAGAAGAGAGTTGAATTGAAATATGACATTCTCCATTTGGATGTAGAATTATCCGTTTTCGAAAGCTTGGAATATTTGGATTTAAGTTCAAACGCACTCCAAGGCAGCTCATTGACAGCACAAAGTAAGTAGTCACAACATTATTATTATTATTATTATTATTATTATTATTATTATTTGGGACACTGAAAATAAATTATAACTCTTTTTACATCTTAATATCATTTTTCAGTTTAGGCCTTGTGTGTTACTTAATTGAACTTTTAGTTGTAGCAATAAATCGAGACCACCAAAATGTTGGAAGAGTGGAATTGGTTTTTGACAAAGACTTTTAGCATACTATATCTAAGTTTATTTCGATTTCTTTAATAAAATATCTTGAAAATAGTGAATCGTGTTAATTATTTTAAGTATGATTTAAGTTCAAGTCGCGTTACTTTTAAAATTTTATCTTCTTTTTATAATTCACTAAATATATATATATCGGAAAAATTAATAACGTGGCCAATGTTAGGTTAACTTTGGCATAGAAGGTTAAATAATGTCGCAAGTCAAAAGGACTAGTCTATTTTCTTTACATCATTTGGTTTAGGTTGATGATTCCTAACAAAAATGGGATTTTATCATTTTATGTGTGAATAGATTCTAGAAATCTGTCTAAGCTTAAGGAGCTGAAGTACCTATATCTGAGCTGGAATGCCATGAATAAGGATAGTATGAAGTTCTTGGGCTCACTTCCGTCCCTTGTCTACCTCGACCTATCGCTCAACACCTTGGAAGGTCCTCTTTCTGGCGTAGGTAAGTATTTATGTATGTACACTTTAATTAGTAAAAGAAAATGCTTGATCGGCTTTATTCCTTTTATTGTTCCAATTTTCCTTGACAATGTCCTTCAGCGTGAGAACACCCATATGTCTCTCAGACTTTAGCTCAAGTAGTAGCATGTAGGTCATGGAGTCGAATTAGACCATAGTCGAGAAAAGAACTTTTAGAGAACAGTATCTGACATGCTGAGGGTTAGACCCTCAACACTACTACAAAGTACAAGTCAAAGAAGAATATTTTTGTTTTTCCGTTTCAGCTCTTTCATGCACATATATATATATGAATGTTTGTGTATCCTGGTGCAGAATTAGAGAATCTAAAAAACTTGAAGGTGCTTAATTTGTACTGGAATTACCTCAATGGAACTCTGCCAATCCAAGGTATTTCTTTGGTTTATTTTATTTGATGTTTTTGAAAGCCTAATGGAATGCATAAAGTTTTCCTAATACCTAATAAGAAGAAGACGATTTACACTGATTGGCAGAGTTGATGGGGTTTAGTAGTTTGGAGATATTAGATTTGAGCTACAACAACTTGGAAGGTTCCATCCCTCCAAATATAGGGAATCTATCCTCCCTTAAGGCATTTTCCGTTGCTCGGAATTCACTCGCTGCTTCTTTGCCCTCAGGTACCAGTTTATACGTTTCTACTTTTCTTGCTTTTTGGTTATTATAGAAAGATACATAAAAATGATGGAGGCTACCATTTTGTCAAATTAATGCGGTAATTTGAAGTTTTATATAATTAGATTATTATGAATATTTTAAAAATAAAAAATTTCAAAATATTAAAATTTATATAAACTTATAAAACATTATAAATATTATAAAAATATAAAAATCTAATAAACTATAAAAAATTATAAAATTAATATTGACATATTTAAAATATTTAAATTTTATAAAAACTTAGAAAATTCTTAGAATAAATAAAAATCATATAAATATAAAAAATTATTAAAAATCATTAAATTATTAAATTATTAGATATTAAAATTGATATAAACTTATAAAATTTATACAAGAAATTAAAAAATCATTAAAACTTATAAATATTTTAAAAAATATTAAAAATCTAATAAACTATCAAAAATTATCAAAAGAAACATATATGAAATTAATAAAATATATTTAAAATTTTATAAAAATTCATAAAAATTATAAATAATGTAAAAATTATAATAAATTTTAAAAATAAAAACATATTAAAAATTTTAAAAATTAAAAATGATATAAAAGAATCATTTAAACCCTTAAAATCATAATGAATACATGACATTCCACCAACCCTTGGATAATGGGAATAGTTATCATATTATTAGGGTCATTTTGATGTTGAACAAAATGCTTTAAATAATTTTGGACTCTCTCCTTTTTATTGATAAATTATTTTTTTTTATTTTTAAAATTTTTATGTCCAATTTTTTAAGTACAATACAATAGTTTGAACCTTAAAAAGTTGAAAATTATTTGCTAAGTATTGTATAATATAAAATATTTTTGATACAATTAGATATTATCAAACCAAAATTTCTTTATCTAACTAACCATATCTTAGAATGAAATATTATGACCAAGGTTTTTAGAATCGGATAAGTAGTCAAATCAATCAGAAAATATTAAATAATCAGTTCAACTGTTCGATTCTCAGATCAATCGGTCTAATTACTTTCTCCAAACCAATACCATTATCGATTTTAGTCTAGCCGGTTAGACAGATTGATCTAGTCCAGTTCAATTTTTATGATTTTTTTATAATTCTATGCGTTTATATCAATTTTAATAAATTTTATGATTTTTTTATAAGTTTTTAAGAATTTTAATTTTTTATAAAATTTTAAATATGTTTTTTAATTTTATAAAAATATATATTTTTATAATATTTATAAGTTTTTATTATTTTTTATGTATTTTATAAGTTTTTATATGTTTATACTAATTTTAATATATTTATAATTTTCCTGATTTTTATTTTATTCTTTTGATCATTTTTATAGAAAATTGTTAGATTAAATCGGAAGCTATCACGTGTCACCATTTTATTAGTTTGTCAATTTATTTTAATATCAACATGATAAATTAATGGTGAAATTATTAATGGAGAGAATTAATTGATTTTAATAAAAATAAATGATAATAATTTGTAAGGAAAAATAATTATTTTATTTCAAATTTACGTAATAAATAAATGTTGTCAAACCTTAAGATAGGTGGGTAATTTTTTTTTTGAATAATAATAACGGAATGAATTTATTGAAGATGAGAGAGGGAAAAGGGATACAAAATAAATTTAAGATGTGTAAAAATAGAAACTTAAAAATCCGAAAAAGTAAAATAATATTGAAAAACAAAAGAAAAAAGAGAAATAAAACAACCTTTTAAGTGTGTAATTATTAAACCCATAAGAGTGAATATGTTTTTATATAAAAGCTTACTAACATCACAATAAAATGGATAAATTTCAAATGGTTATTTATAATTTACTTTCTATATTTTTAGAAGGAATTTATTTATACTGATATCAAATTGAAATAATTTTATACTCTTTTATATCTCTTTGTATAATTAATTCAACTGTTAAATTTATTGATATAATTATATTTAGTAATTCATGTAAAATTTTAAACGCATTTGATATTTCCATCCTATAGATCTAAAAAACTATATATAGTTGAAAGTTTTTTACTTAAAAAAAAAATAGTTATAAAATTTTAATTTGCATCAAATTTAATGCTCATGATTTATATAAATGAAATAATAAATTCAACGATTAGTTTGTTAAATATTAATCATACAGAAGTACAAAAATATATTAAACTACTTTAATTTTACATTTATATCGGTGTAAGTGGATTTCTCCCTATATATAGATGTACACACGAATATGAAAAAACTTTTGAACTAATTAATATAGCTTTTGTTGTTTATTATGTTGCTGAATTTATTATTTTAAAGTTTTATAACATTTATAAATAAAAATTTTAATTTTACTAATGTAAATTGTTTCAAAAATTTCACTTGATTAGAAAATTTCACTAATAAATGATTTTATATAATAATAAAAATAGTGAAACCATTAACCCAAAAAGTAAAAAAAAATATTATTTTTATTTTAAATAGTAAATTTTAATTATTTATATAATAAGTACCTTTATCTCATATGTATAATTTTATAAATAATAAATTTTATAATATAATATATTAATTATATATTATCTAAAAAATTTCACTGTCAATTTATTGACTATTAAGTAAAAATAAAAATTGAATATTGAAGAGTTTTATTTATAATATAGTTTTTACAAATGGTTTAATAAATATTAGAATTTTTTTTATTGGTATTATATTTTGAATAATGTTGCGTTGCATTAATTACATGAAGTAAAATTATATTGTATATTGAATATGTTGAAATACTTTAATTACTATTTAAAATTATTATTATTATTTATAATATTTGAATTGTTGAATAAGTTGATATATTTGAATTATATTAAATTTTAGACTATCTAGAAAACTAATTAAAAAAATTAAATAGATGAAATCATAAACTAGTAATTTATAAATGAGAATGTAAGAGCATGCATTTGTTTATTGTTTTCACAGATTTGTGCCAACTGAAGAGACTACAAGAGTTGGATCTTAGCCAAAACTACTTTGAAGGAATCCTTCCCCCTTGTCTATCCAATTTAACGTTTATTGAGTTGTTGGATGTCTCACATAACAATTTTAGTGGAACCCTTTCAGCGTCTTTGATACACAGCCTAACATCTTCTTGGTATCTTGATTTTAGTTACAACCATTTTGAGGGTTCATTCTCACTAAGCTCCTTCAAATCTCACTCCAAGCTTGAGGTACTCCAATTCGCAAGCAACAATGGTAAATTGCAGATTGATACTGAGAATCCTCCAGGGTGGTTTCCCTCGTTCCAATTGAAGGTTTTGGCACTGTCCAACTGTAGTCTCAACAATCATACCTACAGCATTCCTAATTTTCTTCGCCACCAGTTCCACCTGCAGATAGTTGATCTTTCTTACAACAAGTTGCGTGCAAGTTTTCCTGGTTGGTTGCTTGTAAACAATGCCGACCTTGAAATTCTAAAACTAAGGAACAACTTTTTGTTCGGGGAGTTTCAGTTACCGCCATTCGCTATGACCAACGCAGTTATGGTGGATGTATCAGGCAATCAAATTCACGGTCTTCCGGAGAATATCGGGAAAATCCTTCCACACATGGAGTATCTAGATTTATCAAGTAACGCTTTTGAGCAAGATCTGCTACCCTCCATTGGTGACATGAAAAATTTGCAAGTACTGGATTTATCTTACAATAATTTCTCTGGAGAAATCCCCAAAGAACTGATTGTCGGCTGCAATGATTTGCGCGTTCTAATGTTATCCGGTAACAAACTTCATGGACAGATTTTTCCGATGCTCTACAACTTGACTCAGTTACGTGTGTTGCAATTAAGGAACAATTACTTCAGTGGGAATCTGTCAAATGTGAAAGCAAAAGGAAGGGTACTTGGCAACCTGGCGCTATTGGACATTGGTTACAACTTTATGACAGGGAATATTGGTAGCTGGATAGGTAATGTGACGTATCTGGATATACTTGTGATGCGGAGCAATTATTTGGAGGGTCAGTTCCAATGTGAAGGCATTTCGCGTTCTGTGTATTATTTAGACCTTTCTCATAATCTCCTTTCTGCTCCACTCCCCTCATGCCCTCGTTTACAGCACTTACACTTACAGGGGAACAGATATAGTGGATCAATATCAGAAGCTTTTCTCAACACTTCACAGCTTTTGGTATTAAACCTCCGGGATAACAATCTTTCAGGGAGCATCCCTGGTATTATTGGCTTGTTGACTAGCTTGAAAGTTCTTTTATTGAGTCAAAATCTTCTAAGTGGTTTGATTCCAGAAGAACTATGTGAATTGAAACAAATAAGCATGATGGATCTCTCCCTCAACTCCTTCTCTGGGTCAATTCCCCGCTGTTTCCAGGGTATCAGGTTCGGAAAGATTGAGCCTCGCTATTTGGATTTGGACATTTCACATGAAAAGGTTTCTAGTGAATGGGATTACACTACATATTTTAGATATGGAACTTTGAAGAAGGATTATGTGCTTCACAGCACTACCGAACAATCTGTCACAAATGTGGAAGTTGACTTCTTGACAAAACATAGATCCAACACCTATAAAGGTGGCATTCTTAATTTCATGTCGGGATTAGATTTGTCATGTAACAAACTATCCGGTAGGATCCCGTACGAGCTTGGAAATCTAGCCTGGATTCACGCACTAAACTTATCCTACAATCACTTGACGGGGCCAATCCCGGAATCTTTCTCAAATCTCACCCAAATTGAAAGCTTAGACCTTTCACACAATATGTTGAGTGGAGAACTCCCTTCATTACTGATCAATCTCTATTTCCTCGAAGTGTTCAGTGTGGCATACAACAACTTATCAGGTAGAATTCCAGATATGAAAGCTCAGTTTGGGACATTTGATAGAAGCAGTTACGAAGGAAATCAATATCTTTGTGGACAGCCCTTGAACGAGAACTGTAGCATCGTGTCACCGCATCCCCTGATAAAATTCGTAGATCAAAGTAAGGAGAAATGGTATAGTATTGATCCTGTGTTCTTCTCCGTAACATTTAGCACCACATACATCATTTTCTTTCTTACTTCCATAATTATTCTCTATCTGAATCCTTACTGGCGAAGAAGATGGTTTAATTTCTTTGAAAATCGTATATATTATCCGGCTTATGATTTCATTTCCAGTATTGTACACAAGGCTTGTGCTAAACTGTATTGGTAGGCCATGTAACAGTTAAGCCTAAGTTAAAGCTTACCATGTATATTTTACTATTAGTATAAATAATGAGTTCCATAATACTCTGGTTTAGTTCAGAAAAATTAACCAATCCAAGTTGATAACTGAATTATAGAAATTTATCTCTGCAAATTGATTATGTAAACATGATACATAATGAATCTTATTAGGCTTCGTCCTGTTTGAAACACATCCTTGGTCATTGCAATAGTTGGAATATAATCACAAAGTTTGTACTTACAGATTCCTTCATTTGTTTTGTGGAATGTGGGGGTTTACAGAAGTGTCAGTACATAGTGAAATGAATTTTGTTTTCCCTGGACAAGGACACTGCAGGACACTATCAGCCCGCTTGAGATTTTTCTATATTTTCAAGTTTAATTCATCAGTTTCCTCATTTTGATCGATCTGCATAAATAAGGTCTTCTAACAATTTGTTTCTTCAACAAGATAATAAACTAATCATTTTGGATTCCCTTATTACCATTTTACTTTTTAGGGTTTTGATAAGAAAAAAAACAGTCTATTAATATCCACAGAATTAAAAATTTAACTAAGTTAGATGCACTTATTAATTAATAGTGAGTACAAAGATCGTTTCCATAAATACTAAAAGTACTAGTAATTACTAAATTAATTACTAATTAACATGACAAAGAATAAAATAGAAAAATAACCGATTAATAACCAAGAAGCAAAACAATACCCAGAAAAAATTCACCTAGATTTTATTTGTCATTATCAATTTAAATTACGCAATTTCTTAACTTAATATCTTGATTAGTGGAAATCCTAAATTATGCAATATTGATCCATAGAAATACCTGAGCAACTGACTCTAGGTTGATTAATTGAATTTTTTTTCTAATTAAAACATTTATTATCGCATTAACTCGTACTATAAATTCTCCTATTAGATTTAACTCTAATCCGATAGATTTATATTATCCTATTTTTAGGATTGTATGCAATTCCACTAAATTACTAAGATCTACTCTTAACAAAGTTTACTCAACCTCTGAATTAAGCACATTAAACATGGATCAATAATTTAGAAATATTAAACTAAGAATTAAGCATTCATAATTGAGAAAAAAAGAACTAAGAATTTATTACGTAAAATAAAAAACAAACGACAGAATCCCTCATAGGGTTCATCCCCCTCGATATTTAGAAAATTAGTCCATACTTAAAAATAAAAAAAAATCCAATATACAATATAACTGAAAAAAACAAAGAAGCTCACGATAATCTCCAAAGAAATCAACTAGGAATCTTTAATATTGACGGAAATTTGCTTTAGAATAGACTTTAATAGTGTTTTTTGAGTTATTTTCTTGAATATTCCATGAGGACTCACTCCTACCTCCTATTTTTGTCATATATACATCTTAGAATGCTTAAAAAAACTTAAAAATCATGTTTTTCCACTGTTTAGTGTATAATCCGGTGAAATCGACACGGCGTGTGGAATGGGTCAGGCCGTGTAGCTCTTGTAACTTGCTCTGATTTTTCGATTTTCGCTCATTTTTCTCTAATTTTGATCCCCTACATATATCATACATATATCACAATATATCACACTATATCACAAGACTTGTGATAAGAGAACAAAATTATGCTATGATAGGATACGCTTGTAAAATGGCAAAGAATAGGATGAATGAGAAACATAAGGAACTTTGAACCACTAACAAAAAGGTAAGATAAAATAAATAGACAGAAACGGGCTTTTTCGAGTTGGGGATAGAGGGACTTGAACCTTCACGATTTTTAAAGTCAACAGATTTTCCTCTTACTATAAATTTTATTGTTGTCAGTATTGATATTGACATGTAAAACGGGATTTTATCTTTATTCTCATCCGGTTAATCAGTTTTTCAAAAGATTTATTAGACTATGGAGTGAATGATTTGATTAATGACTATTCTATTCGATTCTTTCTTCAATTTGGAATCGATTCACAACAATTCTTTTTATTTTTCTTATTTTCATATAAATATAAATTGATTTTGCATATAATATAATAGAAATAAAAAAAATACGGGTTCGGTTCATCTTTTTTGAGATAGTTTTTCATTAGTATACCTATAAAAAAAATAGGTATATCTTGCATCTTTTCTAGAGTTTCGATATAAAAATTCATTTACCAACAGCAACCCCATTTGTTAGAATAGCTTCCATTGAGTCTCTACACTTACCGTTTCCTTTTTTTATTATTCTCGATTGCTGAACCTTTGTTAATGTTTATTTTTATAAAATAATTAAATAATAGGATTTGGCTCAGGATTGCTCATTTTTCCTTTCAGGGTTTTTCAGAATTTGAAAGTTATCACTTAGTAGGTTTCCATACCAAGGCTCAATCCAATTAAGTCCGTAGCGTCTACCAATTTTTCCATATTCCCTTTCGTGTCTTGAGATTAGGATCTCATTAGGATGCCTCTCATTCCCCCTTTCTCCCTCCTTCCCTCTTTCCCCCCTATCCCACTTCTTTCAATTGTTTATTCTCTTTCATTTATTTATTTGCTTTCTTTTTATGCGAAACAGTTGAATTTAGTAGATATAGATATAGATTCTTATATCGAAGGGTCTTTGCTTATTTTCTTGTTTTTTTATCGTCTTTCGTCTCTATCGGAAACCCATATTAATTTTTATTTGGTTCAATCAGAAAATATTTTATCATTTATGTATTCGCAATTCAATATAAATGGGCATTCCATAACATATATATGCCCCTCTTACTCTCAGTTTTCTCAGGCAATTTGGTGGAATACTCAAACGGTCAATTCTTTTTTTTGTCTTAACTTTTGTCTTTATGGATGAAAACAAAAGAAAGGAGTCTCTCATTATGATTTGGATTTCATTTCTATGGGTTGCATCTTTTTTTCTTTAATTTCATTTTGATTCCTATCCTTTTATTAGACTATCCTATATAACCATAATAAGAAAAAGATAATTAAAAAAATGAAAATGAAAATTGAATTTATTCATTATTAAAAATGAAAATGAAATTAATTATTTTTTTATAGTATAATAGCTAGAACTAATTATTTATATTTAATAACTAGATCTAATTATTCCATTCATTTCTATTTTCAAATTTGAATTATTCGAAGAAAATTCAAATTTTTTAGTCTAAAAAGAGTTTCATTCTAATTATCTAGACTTATAACGTATCATTTCACAATTAATATCAAATAATCACCCTAAAACACATTAAGAATGAGATTAAAACATGCTACTTTTAGCACAATCAAGCAGATAATCATGCATTGAAAATTCAAACTAAAATGACACTAAAAAATACAAGCAATTCAAGCAGAGATTGTTAAGGCTTAAAAATATTAGACATTTTCCTTATCTCAATAATTACCTGAAATTCAAACTCAATAAGAAATAACATCCTCACTAAAGATTCACTCAAAGCACTCGAAGTGTTTAAGTTTCAAGTAATATGCACTCAACAGTCGAACAAGAAATGTTATTACCATAAACTTACTTGAAAATCAAATCTCCACCATTATAGACCGAGATAACACACCCATAAGAGGTCTTTACAAGGTTGTAACGGGGCTTAAGTTAAGGGTACGAAAAATGTTAGAAGAGTTTATTACAATCGAGAATCAAGTTAATAAGTTACCAAACTAAAAAAAAACAATTGTTGAATTAAAAGAATTTACATCAATAAAAAATAAAGGACGAATGTAAGCTTTTATACAAAAGATGAAACTCATGATTCAAGCTCAACCAAATTTTTTTCTTGGTTTTTTTCTCTTTTTTTTTAGAACAAAGAGAAAATTCAGCAATGCAAATGATGAAACATAGTCGGACACTTGCCAAATCGAATTTCAAGAAAAAGGGAGCCAATAAAAAATATGTTATAACATTAAAGTAGTTTATGGGTTAACATGAACAGTTGTTAAGAAAAAAATGTGTTAGGATCAACGAAGTATACTAAGGGATAATACAACAAATAATTTGTGTCAAAGGTTAAGCAAATTAAATTCTAAGTGTCTTTATCATCTTAGTATGTCAAATTAATAATGTTATATTGACATGTATCACTGAAGTAAGTTCTAGAATAATAAATCAAGTTGACATACTCACAATCAAAAATAAAATGAGCACGAAATAAAATGTATGTTCTATAGCTCAAAAGCTCAAAAAAAATTATGGTTTTGATGTTAAACTTGTAAATTTAAAGTTTCAAGATAATGCTTTAATTCAAGGAGATAACCTAAAATAATAATTTATAAAAAAATATCTTATCATGCTTGACTTTCCCGTATCTTAAAATATAAATCAAACAATGCACAAAAATCCACAAATTATACCAAAACAAAATCACTAAAAACTCCAGATTAAAGAAAATTAACTTTAATGATAGGTTTGAGAAAATTACTTAAACACAAACAACAATTCTAGGACTATATCACATAAGAATATAACATCCTCCCCGCACTTAAGATGTACATTATCCTCAATATACAAACTATTCTAAACTAATAAGTAAAATATCATAAGGAGGGAGAGAACTGAAATTGTCCTGAATTTGGATGATTTCGTCGGAATAGTAAAATTTGGAATCTTAGGAGATTTTAAATGAAGTACATGTTTCGAGCACACTAATAAGAAGATAGAGAAAAATAAAATAAAACAAAATAAAGAGATAAAAATAGAAAAATAACTGATGAAACAAATATAGTAAAGTGCATAATAAAATAAAACATATAAGTCTCAAAAATAAAATAAAAACAATCAACAATAAAAATAAAAGTACAACTTAAAATAAAAATAAAAATAAATAAAACAGAAAACTAAGTAAAGTCAGTGATCAGCATCGTGTGGGATGTCAGGATTAGAAGGCGCAGCAAAGGGATCGGGTGAAGAAATATGGAAATGTTGGCACATCCGTTGTAAATATGCCTCAATACAATTGATCCCCCATAACTACTACTACTGAAGACGAGAGATATCCTCAGTGTAACCATATGCGCAAGTGCATCAATAGAGTGACTCAAAGAAGGACTAGGAATGGGTTGCGGTGGTGGTGGGAGGTCATTGTCTGGATGCTCATCATCCTCATTCTGCTAAGTCGGATGTAGCAACACATACTGATCATCGAAGGCCCCGGGCTAACAAGCGACCATCCTCATATGTTTTATTATACTTAAACTCTGTGGTGCCATGTCCCCAACCAAACTAAGAGAACTAATCTACTCAGGGGTCTCGAGGAGGCCAAAGTAATGGGCCATTCGTGTCACATATGGACCCATACCGATAGGTCCTTTCCATAGATACTCATCCTAATGCCAGCAGCACTGGGCCACAAAATAGGCTAAGATCAATTGAGTATTACTCATGCATGCTCCATAAGAATTATGCGTCTAAAGTACCCACGACACTCGTGCTCTCCTTCTGACCAGTCAAAGTATGGGCTAAAATGGTGTGACTATAGCATAGGGCCGAAAGTAGTCACCGAGCCTTGGATTGGCTCGGGTTGTACGAAGTGGCAACCTAAAAAATGTCAGACCAGCAAAGAAGAGTCGGTCGATAGATGTGTCGTAGGAAGGTAGAGAACTCGAGCGTTTCCAAAAAGTCATCAGAATATATATCGAGAGCGAATCCAAATCCCACAATACTCAAATATCGAGTGATGCCCCCAAGACAGAATGAGATTGCTAGAACGATGGAAATGTGAAAGTGTACACAATCACAACAAGTAATAAAGTGACAAGTAAATGTCGAGTTATCGTACCTATAGGGACTGTGTAAGAAAATATTTATGAAATGCAATTAAAAACACTTTGGTGAAGGACAATCGTTTGTTTTGAAAAATGGTTTAATAAAACTAGATTTTAACTAAGAAAATTAAAAGGTAAAAATTCCAACGCACAATTTTTGAAAAACAAGTTTAATCAATATGGCATAATTGTGTTAGATCAATTACATTTCCTAACTTAATATTACTAAAATAATGTTCATGTTGTTATGAATAAATTCACAATAACTTGGTAATTTGTTAACTATAGCACATACAGACTTACAAAATTAGCTAACCTCTTGAACGTATTACTATGTCAATTCAAATAATTAATCAATTTTAGTAAGCAAGTAAAAGATTAAGTAAAGTAACAATATATTCCTACATTGAAATAGTTTAATCACAATAATCTTACAAGTTATGCAAGGCTAAAGTATCATGTAAAACCATCACTAATTTAACCCTCGGCTGCCTTTGAAAATTAAACATGTATTGCTTAAGTATTGTGTCAATTAATTACAATTATAATGCAAGTATAACATAATCATAGTTTCACTTAATCAAAAGACCTATAACAACACAAACATGATTTTAATAACTTAAGTAGATAAAATGCAATCAACCTAACACGAATTAAATTTAAATCATGTTAATTAAATTTAGAATAACAACATAACAAATATTCATAGACATGTTCATAACAAAAACAAGGAAAATTAAAGGATAGGAAACTAGAATCAAATCTAGTGTTTCTCCGAAGCCAGAGTAGTTTGCTCATCTTCTTCTCCCTCGTTCTATTGTTTCACGACTTCTATAACCACTTGAATGCTACTACCTAAGGTGGTTGAAGGCTCTTTTCCAAGAGGGAAATCGACAATGGAAAGTAGAAGGGAAAAATGAGAAACAAAGAGAGATTTTGAAAGGGAGAAAGTGACTACAAGAAAGAGAGAAGTGTGGAATGAGAGATGTGTTGAATGAATAGGTGAAAAGGGTATTTATAGGTGAGAGTGGCTGCTAAAAATAGCAAATAATTAGCAGCCACACACTCCTCTTGGCTGACCACATATTTAGCAAAGTTTTAATGTTTCAAACTTTTCTAAATTTAGCTTGGGACAAATCTTCAAAAGCATAATAAGTGAAGGGGTTTGAATGCGATTTCAAGGAAACTTTGAGGGCTGTTTTGCAAGCATAAAAATCACCAAAATTCAGTTGATTGGGTCAGCTTGTTAGACGGTTTCAGGCTGCCATTTCTCTTGTTGGATCAGTATTCTTTATTAGCACAATTGGGCCACTTCCTCCTTCAGGCTTTATATTAATTTTTGACCCAATTAACTTTGGATAAAAATTAAATATAAAGTGCATAAAATAATAATTATTTGGATCATCCTTGGCTGGAAAAATATTTAATCTTTCCCTTGGTTCACTCGATGCAAAAATTTCCCAACGGTTCAAGCCTTTCGAGGTGTTTGCCGAGCCAATTTTCACCTTTTGTGCGAAACTGTCGAAAATAAACCAAATTTATGAAATTTATTATAAAAATAATTAAAATTCAATATGTTAATAACTTAAGTGCAAATTAATTATTTTAATAACTTAAGTGCAAATTAATTATTTTATAATTAAATTATGAATTTCGACAAAATTTTCTACGAAACTACATGAATTTAGGCTCAAAAGGTGCTAAAAAAGTCTATATTTTGTGTTTCCAATAGCTCGTGGTTCATACCCCGTCGTTAGCATGGTCTGTAGGGAAAATGTGGATAAAAACTCTAGAGTAAGCTCAGTATACGTCGACTCCACGATCATGAAGAACCATTCCTATAGAGTCGCGTCCAATAGAGTATGAACCCTATGTAGATTAACCCGCAGTTTGAAGGGCTTCCCAATCGATACATCGACCCAAACCCTAATGATCTGTCCTACAGGTGTTGGTACCTCTCTTTTTGGGGTGAATGGTCGAATGTGAGGTATTGGTGGTGAGTGATTGCGATCTGTGAGGAAGAAGATAAGGTCCCAATAACCTTTCATTTCTTGGATTGAGTAGGTACTTTTCTCTTGCCTCGTGTATTCAGCATTATGTACCTGGAAAACAAAATACATCAGTAAAAATGAGTAAAAAAAATTCTAGATAAATTGTGCCGAAATAATTTAACTCAACATATATCAAATTTGACACGTAGAGATTTAGCATAAACAAAAATAGAATTATCACCGCCAATCACTACATATGTGAGTCACCTAAGATCAGCACCAAGACAAAGCAATATCGCAGATAAGCACTTCAATACATGAAACGCACGGCCTAAGTTCAATCTATCTCCCAATGAGAATCAACTCACTAAATAAGCCAAAACTAGCAGAACTAACATTTAATCCTAATACTTGAGTAATAATAATAGTAAAGGAAATATAAAAATAATAAATAAAATAAACAACAAGAAAAATGTTGATAACAAACGGTGGTAGAGGATGGACAGATGGTAATGAAAGAGAAACAATTGGCGATGGTACTAGAAAAAAATAAAGGGACGTCCGGTGAGAAACGATGGGACTCCGATAAGGACGATAGTGAGGAAAATAGGAGAGAAAGGGTTGATTGTGAGTGGGAAAGGGCGAAGGGGGTGTTTGGGAGTGGCAGAAGGAAAAAGAGGGAACAATTAAGGGATTTGGTGGCTAGAAACAGCGGGGTAAGAATGATCGACGATAGGCTAGGATGACGCTAGCAAGTATGGGGTCTTAAAGGGAAAAAAAACAATGGTCGGTGATTTGTGAGGGGGTTGACGATGAGAGGGACGGACGATGGGTTAGAGGATGTTGAGGAAAGGATGACAAGAATGATCAATTGACAGGGAATAAAGGAAATGAGACAATAGTAGAACGACGATGTGAGTGAAAATGAAGGGATGGGAAGTGAAAATAAAAAAGTTCAAGTTAAAAAGAAGGGTACGGGCGTGTATGAGGACCATGTTGGGCCACATGGCTGTGTGGGTCACCCATGTAACTCAATGTACTCGTGTAGCCTATTAGAAAATTTTAAAACCTTTCTCCAGTGTTCACAAGGCTAGGAACATGCCCGTATGTCCAGGCAGTGTGTCATCACTTAAATTGTGTGCTATTCTCATTCACTTCTCCCACGGTTGTGTCGCTAAGCCATGTGAATCCACTCAGACTGTGTGTCATAAAAAATTGAAAAATTACCTTTAGTATTCACACTGGCCTTAACACGCCCGTGTGTCTAGGTCGTTTGTACCATTACTAATTTAATTTTTTATCATTTTTGGGAGGCGTAAAGTGCAATTTTATCATTATTAATTTAATTTTTTATAAATTATAAAGGGACTTAAATTAATAAATTTCCATTTTATGGGGGCAGGGCCCTTGCCAGCCCCTGGCTCCGCCCCTACTTACTTGGATATGATGATCTTGGAATGAGGAACTTATCTAGTTCTTGGTGGATGAACAAGGCCGGCATTTGGTTGATATGGTTTCGACTGCATTGTTAGTTTAAATCAGATATTTGTTTTTGGATTCGTGAACCAAATTAAATATTTTCAATAAAATTTGCTTATCAAGTTGAACTTGCTAGGAAGTTCAAAAGTAAGATCAAGAATTTTCAGTTGTCTTATGATTTGGATGCAAAAATGTTTAGATTATTGTGGCGATTTCGGTTACCAAGTAAAATCCTTATATTTGATCAGAAATTATTTAATAATTTGTTGCCTACTTGCTATAATATTTTTAGTCATGGTATTCAACTTCACAAGTTATTGTTTATACCCTTAGGATGCAATCTGCATCATGTTGAGTCATAATCTATAATATCGGGTTGACGAATATGGTACATTCGCAATCAATATTATCATGCTAAAGTAGTCCCAAATTTTAGCTTTGTTAGGGATTTTTGTAGGATTTTCCTTGCTAATTCGACAGTTGCTACTAAGCTACCATTGATAAATTTTAATTCTGATATAATGGCTCCTAGATGGATTGAACCACCGGATGGGTGGTGCAAATTGGCGAATGGGTATTGATATAGTGCTTAAAGGTAATTTTTGGCAACCATATAGTTGTGTATTGCTTGTAATATCCTCAAGGTACAGTAGGTGGTACAATAGCATGTTAGGTCGACAATATTAGAGAAATTTTTTTAGAAATAAATTTATTAGGAATATCTATGTGATAGTGTGGAATCTAGTTGGAACCGGAAGAGGGTTTAGAGTGTTTTAAATCGAGAAAAGTTAATTCGAAATATTGACTAATTTGTAGGAAAATGAAATGTAGTAAGGCAAAAGTGCGAAATTAAAAGTTTAAATATAGTGGCATGGAATTGGTGAATAAAGAAGAAGGTTTAAAGGTGCAGTTTATACTAAACAGGTCATGATTCATATAAGGTATTACTAGGAAAGTGTAGGGATAAAATGGTAAAAGAATGAATTAGATATTTTGTAGATGTCATGATTAAGGGTCAAAGTGTAAAGATGTAAAGATAAAGGGTTAACTAGCAATTTGACCAATTTGCTTAAAAATCATGAGATTTTTCTTAAGAAGAGTGTAGAAAAGTTGAGAAAAGATGAAAAGCATTCATCTTTTCTTGGAAGTTCAACCGTCACCCTCATCCATCCTCCCATCCAGCCTTTTTTTTTTCATCTAAGTCCTTTCCTCCATTTTTGAACCTTCCAAGTTCATTTCACTAAGTTTCTTTCATGTTTTCCTACCTAAATTAATAGAAAAGTGTAGTGATTACCTTAATTTCATGAAAAAAGGATCAATAGATATATAAGATGGAAGAAAAAAGTCAGGGTTAGTATGTGATATTAAGGATTAAATATTTAAATCTTAGATTTATATGAAATAGTAATATAAAGGATTAAATTATAAAGATAGTAAACTATGGTACAAGAATGTGAATGAGAATAAGGTGATAAAGTGAGTTATATGTATTAAGATTATTATATGTGTGTGGTAAACATGTGAAATTAAATGGAAGTTATATGTGAAATTATAAGATCAAAGGCTAAATTATAAAAATTAAAAGTTGGTATAATCGATGTTGAGTCCAAGTAGACAAATATGAATCATTAGGATATTAATGGCATGCCATTAAAGAATATATTACGCGCTTACTGTTTATCCGCTTCGGCGATGTTCAATTCTGTTTCACATGCCCTAATTGTTTTAATCAGTCAACTTTGGGCCTTGTGGACAAAATGTGAACTGATAAGTGTAATTTGATCAAGTATAACCAATATTACGAGTATATATATTAAATTGCAATATGAAATGTAATACCCCTAACCCGTATCCATCGCCAGAACAGGGTTACAAAGCATTACCGAAGTTTACAGATCAAATAAAAAAAATATTTCATATCATATACATTCATGGCAGAAACCAATTGAAATTAAACAATATTATCCCTTATACGAGCCCTCGAAGCCCAAAATACGTGTTAGAAATAAGTTGCGACTAGATCGAGTACTTAAAGAATTTTTTAGAAAACATTGAAATTTTTCAAAGCTGCAGGGGTCACACAGCCGTGTGGCCAAACCGTGTGATTCACACGGTCAAGAGACACACTCATGTCTCAGGCCATGTGGGCACTCAAAATAGGGACATACTGTAATGCCCTAAATTTTGGGCCTAGAATTTCTGGGTTTTGAGTGTGGGGATAGTGGGAAGGTTGCACATATAAGTTAAGTTGTGCAGTTTAGTGGCAGAATGGGCCTGCTGGTCTAGTGGTTGTGAGTGTGTTGGTTTGTCTCAGGGTTCTGAGTTTGAGTCCCTGTGTGGGCGTTTTAGAAAACATTTTAGTTATTTCTGATTTCAGTTAAAATAATTATTTTATTTATTTGTCTTTAGTGTTATTATTAATTATTAATTATTTTTATTTTTATTTGATTTTACTTGGCACGTTATTTTTGTTCTGTTTCTTCTTGGTTTTTTTTCTTGTGTTCTTCTTTTTGCTTTTTAGAATCGGTGGTGTTGTGGGGTCGAAGGACCTTGATTTTCTACTCCTCTGTCGTCTTCTTCGTCATCGAAACAGGTGTAGGACTCAACTCTGACTAATCTACTTATCTTTTGTTTTTTACAAGTGATGTTTAGGCTTTTTGTGAGAATGCTTTGATTCTCTAGTTTCAGAGCTTTGAAGGCTGAAAGGGAGTGCGATACTCCATTTTCTGATGTGGTTTCAATAGTACCAAAGTTGGGGGCGGTTTGGTGGCCAAAGTGGTGTTTTGGGGGCTGTTCTGGGGTGGTTTCATGGCTTCCATGACGGCCACACGGGCATGTGCCGTGGCACACAGCCGTATGGATTTGGGAAATTAGAGTTTCAGCCAATTTTGGTGCCACACGGTCGTGTGGCTGTTTTGGAGATTTTTTTCAGAAATTACAAGGCCGTGTCCCTTAGTCCACACGGGCATGTGAGTTTGGGAATTAGGGATTGAGATTTGGGGTCACATGGCTGTGTGACTGATTTATGAATTAGGGATTCCATACGGGCGTGTGTTTTGGAACACACGGCCGTGTTTGGTGGCCACGCGGGCTTGTGAGAGCCTCACACGGCCGTGTCTACTCTGCACTTGAGCTTAGTGAAATAGGACAGTGTCTTACACGGCCTGATCACACGGCTGTGTCTCTACACTACACGGGCATGTGCCTCTGTCACCTGGCCGTGTGCTACCCTTCACACGGGCGATTGGACCCCCACATGACTTGGAATGCTCCACACAGCCAAAGCACACGGGCGTATGGCCCTATATCGCCAAACTTTGGGTTTTAGGTCAAATGCAAGTGCAAATGCGACTCTGTGTGTTCCAACCCCCAACTAAGCCTTACTAGGGGTAATTATGACTTTGATTTGGGCTTGACATGTGCGCATTTGTGATTGTTTGTTAGATAAGTTGATACTGGATTCGAGATACGAAGGTACACATGTTTGATTCTGCAATTGATTGACCGGATGTGTGTGTCTCCTTTTGATTGACTGTCTGAATTTTTATTCTGAATTGTGTACAAATGACTGCATACATACATACATATGCATAAATCTTTTTGGGTGGGATGTTGAAGAGAAGGGAGATTTACGATTTGGCAGTTTGTTTGCATTCTGAAAGCCCTTAATAATACCCAGAGGGTTATGGGCGGTCCCAATACCCTGAGGGTCGTAGACATTACTGATAACGGTATAGCGGTTTGCCGCCTTGCACTGTACCACATGTACGTTAGCTATGCTACATACCATTATCTGATCTAGCAGTTATACTGCACGTCTGTACCACGGTTCACTGCATTGCACAGTACAACTTATACGCTAGCCTTGCTGTGTAGCACATCTGATCTGGCAATTATACTGCATGTTTGTATCGCGGTCTTTCGCATGGCACCGTACAGCTTACTGATAGCCCTAATACCAGAGGGTCGTGGGCGGTCCCAATTCTCTGAAGGTCGAGGACAATATTGATGATCATCATTGTCGGGTAACCCGGGATGACGTTCTGTGGAGTATAAGGTTGAATGGGCTTTTCGAGGTCCTACTCGAAGTGCAGGGATGGGTGGGTTGATTAAATCCCCACAGGATGTGTCAGGTTGGACGGAGATGGTGTGTTGGTTGGATGGGTGGATGGGTTATTTTATAATTCATTTGCACCCATATGCGTCTATGTGATTCTGTGACTGCAACATCTATTTGACTGTCTGACTGAATTATTTGACTGTCTGATTGACTGAGGAGTTGGATTGTACTATTTGACTGAAAGGCACTCGTGTCTAAAGAAACCTTGTGTGATAGGCTAAGGCCCAACCGATTCTAATTCTGGAAAAAAAGGCTTAGGCCAGTTTGTGACTTCTGAGAATTTCTAATATTGTGTCTAACAGAGCCATATGACTATAAAGTCACATATGGTCTGTTTTGTTATAGTCGCTCTGTAAGTGTGTTCTGTTGCTAAACTATTTTCAGGTTTACTGTATCTATTTCTGTTCCGGTAGCTAGTTAGTTTGATCTCACACTAAGCTCGTATAGCTTACCCCCTATTTTGTTTCCCTTTTCAGGTACATTTTGGGATTTTGGATGCTGGACTCGGTGTGCGGAGGACTCAGACAGTTTTGAGGCTAATAAGTTATTAGTTTGTGGTTTCAAACTTTTATTGGTTATTCAATTTTGAATATAAGGTTTTTAACACTGTGGTATAATTCTGTTTTACGGTTTAATCATTTTATTATTCTGGTTTTTTTTTAATACTCGATATTAAATTATTTCAGGAATTGAATTAAGAATAACTAGTTTTGTAAGATTTTCTCACAATCACTTCGGTGGTCAATGTAGCATTCTGAATTCGGTCTAGACTTCTAGGCCGGGTTTGGGGTGTTACATATACGGGAGTGTCCCTACCATGTCTGTGCTCGTGTAACTCTTTGACTTGGGTCACACGGCTAAGCCACACACCCTTGTGCTAGACCGTGTGAGCAAACTGACTTGCATTCTTAAGAAGATACAAAGGACACACGGCCGTGTCACCTTGCCGTGTGTCACACATGGATGAGACACACGCCCGTGTCACTGCCCGTGTCACCGAAAATAGGCCAATTTCCAAGCCACATTTCTCACCCAATTTGACACCAACCTAACTCAACATTTTTTGCACATCAACAAGCCATAATTCAATACAAACCAAAAATGAGTCTTAAACATTAAATATCACCACAAACAACCAATATACCCTTATACACCTCAAATGACAATTTAAAAACATATCAATCAATTATCTCAACTTACCTAAATGACCAAATACATATATGCATATTCAAACCTCATTTTTATTTTCTTTCATTCTACCATATCAATCACACATCAAACATGATAAGACTACATATATACACATCAAAATATACCAAACACAAGCCATATAAATGGTTAATCTCAACAAAACACTTATATGCCAACATTGGCCAAATTAACCTATACATGCCATTATAACTGAATTTAAATATCCAAAAGTACTAAAAGAATCGATGGATAGTGTGATATAGCTCCAACAAGCTTCCGAATAACTATAAAACATAGAAAAATAACACAGAGTAAGCATTTAAGCTTAGTAAGTTTGTATAACAAAGAAATTAACTTACCATTTAATCACATTTAAGGTAAGCATGCAACACATATCCAAACCAATTTGGCCAAAAGCCTAAACACATATCCTCAACATGTTAGCCATGTAAAACACATATAATAGCTGATAAACATGGATGAACATAATCACTAAGCAAGTTTCATATACATGTATCATCTATTTCATGTTTTAATATATCATGTAATAACATTTCCGTGTATTTCATGTATATACCTGTAATAGTTCGTATCGAACTCATATAGTCTCATAACAGAACATTGCCCGTTGAACCATTTAAAATATCGTTGGATACACGGGTAGTACACATGTGGTGTACTGAACTGTAATCCGTCAATTCATATACATATATGTTCATACAAGCTATGAATCGGTATGCTCTCACAAGCTATGAATCAGTAAGCTCATACGAGTTTAGAATCAATAATCTCTCACAAGCTATATATCGGGAAGCTCATACGAGCTGTGGTCTGTCTGCAACACATGCAGGTCCCCAACCAAATCGATAACCCTAATGACATGTCATTTGTATCCTACGAATTCTTAAGGTTCAAATGGGACTCAGTAATTGTCAGCTATGCGATCGGTATTTATACATGGCAATTATACAAATCACATGCATATAATTCAATTTAAAACATATAAATTTACAATTTAATTACACGAACTTACCTCGACAAGGGTACGTAAATATAGAGACAACTAATCTGATATTTTCTCTTTGCCTCAATCTAACTCTATACGAGGTCTGGCAGGATCTATACGAATGAATTTAACTCATTTCAATATAATTCTCATTCAATTTAATCCAACATGAAAATTTTGGCAAAATTACCATTTTGTCCTATACTTTTAATTCCTTTGTAATTTAGTCCCTAGACTCGAAAATGAATTTCATCCAATTTAATCCTTACTCAAGCCTAGCCAATTTTTATACATCTTAATAGCAGCCCATATAATTCACAAAATTCACAAATTTTAGCATAAATTTATCACCTTTTTCAATTTAGCCACTAATTTATGATTTCATCAAAATTCTCTTTTAGAAGTTGTTTATCTAACAACAACCATTCATTTTCTATCATCAAACTTCAAAACTCAAGTATGTTCATCAATATAAAAACCCTAATACTTTAATATTTTTGCAAATTAATTCCCGGACTAGTTAGATTAAGCTACAACGATCCCGGAAATATAGAAATCATCAAAAAATGAACAAAATACGTACCTTACTGAGCAAAAAGAAGCTTGCCTATTTTTCAAGCTTCCATGGCTAGGTTTTCTTTTCTTTTCTTTTTTTAA
Organism: Gossypium hirsutum; assembly: GCF_007990345.1. Taxonomy (NCBI): domain Eukaryota; kingdom Viridiplantae; phylum Streptophyta; class Magnoliopsida; order Malvales; family Malvaceae; genus Gossypium; species Gossypium hirsutum. Next base: position 97,382,683 of record NC_053428.1, on the reverse strand, counting down.
TTTTGGTGGAAGATGATGATAATAGTTTATTTTATTTTATTTCTTATAACTTTAATTACTAATTTCCAAAATTAACCTTAATAATTTATTCAATTTCCAACAATGACTAATCATGCTTATCCGTTAACAACTTTAATAGCTAATTACTATATAAGGACCTCCAATTTAAAATTCTACAGTTATTTAATACCTTTAGTTTTTAGAACTTAACTTTTGCACATTACGCAATTTAGTCCCTTTTATCAAATTAAGTATGTAAATGGTAACATTTCTCAACGAAATTTTTATACGGCATTTCTATCATACTGTAGACCATAAAATAATAATAAAATAATTTTTTTCCGACTTCAAATTTTTGGTTCCAAAACCACTGTTTTGATTTCATTGAAAACGGGCTATTACATGAAATTTAGTTTACAATTAAATTATTACAATACTTACTAAGTTATTCTAGCTCAATGCATAGGTTGAAGTCGAAAGAGAAGCTGGAAGTGGTCCGAGACCTGCTCGTCCTATCAGATCTCCAAGCTTGATTAAGAGTGCAATTTTATATTTTGTCGATAGTATGGCATGTACATAGGCTCAACAAGTAGATCTTAGTAAAATGGACTAAATCGTTATTTGTGTGAACTTTGCTTAAGTTGAATTTATATAAAATTATAGTATGTTCAAAGTCTAATTCCACCAGTTTGAAGCTTATGAAAATGAATATGTTATGAATTATGGATAAATTGGATCATGTTGGAATGTTTTGGATTGTTTTAAAATGATTTTAAGTTATTGTATTGATTTGATAACTTTGCAGGGGGTTTTAACAAATTTCCAAGGTATTTTTTACTGAATTAACTCAAGGTATTGATACCCTGGGGTTAGGTATCGATACTTGAAGGTTGGTTTCAAGATTTTTGAAAATAGAATGTCAATTTGGTACCGGTGCTACATCTTGGTATCGGTTAGTATCGGTACCTAAGGCCCAGTATCAATACTTGAGGTAAAGGTATCGATACTTGTACATTGATTTCAAAAAATTTGAATTTTAGAGGCCGATTTTGGTATCGATACTTGTCAAGGGTATAAATACCTTGTTTTAGGTATCGATACCTTATGATTTAGTACTGATACTTGCCCCATGTTTTAAGTGAAATCATATTTATTACATTTTCAAACGTAATCGGTTAATTGGTAATGTACCCGAACATCCATAATGATAATATCAAGTTGTATAAGTTAAAATTTTACAGTTAATTGTTCAAGTGATTTAGTGTTTAGTCAAGATCACTTTGACACCAAATGTAATATTTTTATATCGAGTTTAGAGGATTGAATCGGGTATAAAGATGTTGCATTGTATTGAGTTCAGAGGATCGAATCAGATATAAAGATATTACATTGCTGGGAGATAATTTGTTTTTGGAGTACTTGGCTTACAATGGTTATGATATCAAAAGTATTCATTTAATCAAGGTGGAAAGCATTGTTTAATTTTTTGTCAAGTTCTTTATAGGAAGTCGTAGTATAATGTTAAGTTTGGGGTATTTGATTTCTGAAATTAAGCTTATTTCTTTTAATTTTGGTTCTATGCATTGAAAAGGGGTAATTTACTACCTCATTATGTAGCTTTTTTAAGCGATGAGAATGTAATGACATGGTGACACAACTTGTATAAATCTTTGATTTGTAACGGTAATTAAAGTTAAAAAAGGGTAACACATATATTTTAGGATCTTAATATATATATATATTCTTAAGTAATTGAATTTGAATTAAAAATTAAAAATGTGCCACTATGCATTAGAAAATGATTCAATAAAAATATACCCTATATATTACTATTCAAATTTAAGTTCAATTATTTCTTTTAACTTAATAATAAACAAATCCAAGTAAAATTCACTCATAACCTCTCTCATTACATTAGAATTTCATTATCGCTAGGATTCATTATTTTTTAAAACATTTAACTGTTCCAAAGTTTGTGAAGTGTGATGTGATGGTTGCTTATTTTATCTTTTAATTATACGGTAAGGATTTGATTCATGCCTCTAGGAATGAAGCACATTTTATGGTCAGTCATTTACCTCTTTAAAGAGCACTCACGGTGAAAAGAATGCATAATAACTTTTTTTTTACTTTGAACTTCCATTATTTGTCAAATCATCCCAAAATGAATATAAATGTTAACTTTGTTGATGTGTCATACACATAATTACCACGAGTATACCACGTTAGCAATTAATTAATTTTTTTAAATTAAAAATATTAAAAATATTTTTTTATATTTTTAATAAATTATAATTATTAAAATAGTTTTTATATTTTTTTGATATTTTAAAATTTAAAAATTAATTAATTGCTAACATGGCATACACGTGGATTGTCACGTATTTCAGCAAAGTTAGGGTTTTTACTATAATAATATGAAAAAAAAACCAAAATGGGATATCCTTAAGATTATATACGAAAATGAGTTATTAGAAGTGATGGAGGGTGGTGCATAGGCGGCACCACCCTCAAATTTGACACAATTTCAGTTAAAAAAACATTTTCAGTTAAAAAAAAAAGAGTAGGACGAAAAAAAATAATAAAATATGGGTGGAGGGTACCCCACAGGCGGCACCAGTGGAGGGTACCCCACAGGCGGCACCGCTGACTCCTCTGTACCGACGGGACTCGTCACTGCCACCGACGGGACTGGTCTCAGACATTTTTTTATTGTATTTGGGGGCCTTAAAATGGTCCCCAATTTCTTTGTGTGCGTGAGTGAAGAAAAAGAAAGGGGGAAGGAAAAGAGAAAGAGAAGAGAAGAAGAAGAAGAAGGAGTAGGCGGCATTGGTGAGGGAAGAAAAAAGAAAAAGAAAAAGAGAAAGAAAAAGAGAAGGAGAAGAAGAAGAAGAGGGAGGGAAGGACAAAAAGGTAATATTTTTTTAAGGAAATAATTTTTAATTGATAATTTAAGGAAATAAATGATTTATATTAATTGTTAATGTTATTATTGTTGATTTATTTTGATTTAATTTTTAAATTTAATTTTTTGCAAGGTATATTTTGGATAAAAAGAGATATTAAGGTATGTTTGTATTTATTTTAATTTTTATATATATTCATAATTTATTTTTAATTTTTATTGAAGTAAAAAAATCCTATCTATGTTATGTAGAAAAAATATTTTATTATTATTTTATTTAATTTATTTGGTAAGTGTGTTTTAGGTTAATTAGATATATTTTTTATTAATTTTATTTGGCATGTTATATTTTGATTTTTTTTATTTTTTATGTGATGAGTTTTTTTACAAAAATAGTATAAAAAATATTAAAAGAATAGCTTAATAGTATATTTAAAAATATATATTTTAAGAAATTCGAAAATAAAAAAAAGGTCAAAATCAGAGTTTTTTTACTAAATTAATATAAATATACTAAAATAATACATATGAAACATTATGTACTAAAATAATAAAAAAATAAAATACGAAAATAGTATATTTTGAAAAATAAAATCCGAAAATAAAATAAAAAATAAACGGCCAAAATCAGAATTTTTTACTAAATTAATATAAAAAACTAAAATAATACATTTGAAACATTATGTACTAAAATAATATAAAAAAATAAAATACAAAAATAGTATATTTTAAAATAAAAAATCCGAAAACAAAATAAAAAAAAGGCCAAAACCATAGATTTTTACTAAATTAATATAAAAAAACTAAAATAATACATGAAACATTATGTACTAAAATAATATAAAAAAATAAAATACAAAAATAATATATCTTAAAAAATAAAACCTGAAAAAAAAAATAAAAAAGGCCAAAATCAGAGTTTTTTCTAAATAAATATAAAAAAATTAAAATAATACATTTGAAACATTATATACTAAAATAATATAAAAAATAAAATACGAAAATAGTATATTTTAAAAAATAAAATCCGAAAACAAAATAAATAAAACGGCCAAAATCACAGATTTTTACTAAATTAATATAAAAAAAACTAAAACAATAAATGAAACATTATGTACTATAATAATATAAAAAATAAAATACGAAAATAGTATATTTTAAAAAATAAAATTCGAAAATAAAAAATAAGAAGGGCCAAAATCAGAGTCTTTTTTCTATATTCATATAAAAAAACTAAAATAATACATTTTAAATATTATGTACTAAAATAATATAAAAAACATAAAATAAGAAAATAGTATATTTTAAAAAAATAAAATCCAAAAATAAAATAAAAAATAAACGGCAAAAATCAGAGTTTTTATTAAATTAATATAAAAAACTAAAATAATACATTTGGAACATTATGTACTAAAATAATATAAAAAATAAAATATGAAAATAGTTTATTTTAAAAAGTAAAATCCGAGAATAAAATAAAAAAATAAACGGTCAAAATCAAATTTTTATTAAATTAATATAAAAAATACAAAAATAATACATTTGAAACATTATGTACTAAAATAATATAAAAATAAAATACGAAAATAATATATTTTAAAAAATAAAATCCGAAAATAAAATAAATACCAAAATATATTGAACTACATGCTGGGTATATTATATATATTATAATTTAAACCAAAATATTTTACTTGTTATCATTTTAAAATAATAATAATAATATTTGTATTTGAATTGGGTATATTTATTTTTTTTAATGTAGTATGACAAAAAATATGCTGTCGGAAAAACGGTTTGGTATTTTTTTTGTAATTAAAAGCAATATATATAAAATTTAGTTATTTTGACAAATATTTAAAATCCATCAAACATTGAAATTAATAACCGAAATTTATTTGAAATTGCAGGTATGGCAACGACTTCATTGATTAAGGAAGATCCTCACATAGCTGACACAGTTAATAAAATGGTAATATATTGTTATTTGTTACTCACATGTTCCATTTAAAAAGATTTATGTAATTTACGCAAATAAATTATGTTATTATAACTTATTTCTGCAATTTAACATTGTCAGGAATCGTACCGCGTATTAAGGGACCGGGTGAATGGTTTAGGATATTTCCCGGATGCACGACTGATGTCGTACTTGGAGCTAGCTGGATTCGGGTCAGCAGCATTGATCCGAACGTTTGATTTGCGATATGATTTAATATCCGCATTGGTTGAGCGTTGGCGCCTGGAGACCCACACTTTTCATTTGCCGTGTGGGGAGTGCACTGTCACCCTGGAGGATGTTGCACTGCAACTTGGGCTCCCAATCGACTGGAGTCCGGTAACGGGCGTAAGTGCGTTAGCTGAGCCGGCTGCACTTTGTTATAGCCTCCTAGGAGCCTCGCCCGGCGATGATGAGTCTACTTTATCGGGTTTGAAATTTACATAGTTGAAATTAAATTTTCAGCATTTACCAGATAATGCCACTGAAGAAGAGTTGATATGCGCAGCTTGAGCGTACATTATGCATATTATAAGGGGTGTATTGATGCCTGATACGAACAACAACAGTGTTCATATCATGTATTTACCTCTATTAACTGATTTGCATAATGTTCGCCCGTATAGTTAGGGCTCCGCAGTTCTGGCTATGTTGTATCGTGAGCTTTGTCGGACGACAAAGCCTCATGCTACAGACATAGGCGGATGCCTTATTTGTTGCAGTCATGGGCTCTTTATCGAATGCCATTCTTGGCATCAGTTAGTCACCAGCCATATGTATATCCACTAGTTAACAGGTGATAAAATTTAACTTGTTATTAATTGATAGTTTCTTTATAATGATACTATTCTAACGATACTATATTTATTTGAAATTTGTTTTCGTAGATGGAGTATTTATTCGGGTATCGGGAGGTCGTACACTGTCCCGATATATCGTTTGTTGATTGAGCAACATGCCGGAGAAGGGGTAAGCTATTCCAATATTCGCGACATGTAATTACTTTATATATATTACTCAAACGGTGTGAAATTTTAACCATGGTATTAATCGTGTAGTTTATTTGGATGCCATATCGTAGACCATAAATTGTGGCCGTTATACCATCTTCTGCCTATATTCATTCTCAATTGTGGTGCACTAACGCACCAATTATCAGTTTCAATGTAGTCGAGTAGTACCATGGGGATCGAGTATTACGACAGTTTGGTTGCATCCAGTATATCCCGGATCCACCAAAGGAGGTGGGGAAGGTTCACGGCATCAACAAGAGAAGGAAACATGGAATGCATTGGAGGGTTGTGTACCGGAGGTATATTGCGGTGTGGGATAATCGAATGGGTCGAAGACCTCGGATGGATATGTCTTCCGATTTGCAACCATCGCCAGAGTACATGCAATGGTACTTTAGTATGAGAAAGCCATATTTACTTGGTGCCCAGTCGACTGTAGTCCCCCCACACGTGCAGCGACCTGGGGCATACAAGCCAGTGGCCGATATAGAGCCCGATCCACAGCCAGATCTCGAGCCCGAGTGAGAGGTGGAACCTGAGGCATAGTCTGAGGCCGAGTCTGAGCAATCGCATTCACATTCGGCTGATACTTCTTATCATCCGGATTTCCCAGACAACAACTATTTCCCGGGCTCGTCAGGGGGCGGATACCATTACGGGTTTGATATCTTTGGGTCGTCTCTATTGTAGCACAGCACTTCTCTCTGCCTGTATCCCCCTCAGTACAGCACTAGCCTCGGCCCATATCCACCGCAGTACTCCACTCCTCCTGGGATGTATCCGCTGCAGCATGGCACTCCTCCTGGCTCAAGTTCATCGATGCCATTTGAGCTATATGATTTTTCTTCCATGTATCAGACACCCTCACCTGCGACTGAAGAGGATGTTGGTTGTCGTGATCACCCACAACGTGAACGTCGACCTCCGAATAGGTATACCCCTAGGACCACACCATCTAACCATCAACTTTAGGGATTTCTTGGGTTTTGATATTAAAAAAGTTTGCATTTCTTTCTATATATTTAATTAGATTAATTGGAACTTTGAAAATTGTAACAAAATTTGACCATAACGTAAATAAGATTAATTTGGACATTTTGAACATTAAAACAGTAAAACTTAACAAACTTAGTATTGTAATATAAATTAAATACATTACAACAGTAATCTAATTGGAACAAATTTTGCAATATAATTTTTTATATAAATTAAATACATTACAACATAGGCTCAATTCCTACCCGATCGTGACGATTATCCAATATGATAGTTTCGCTGCGGGCATTTACTCTTATTATGACCAGTTAACCTGCATAATCCACAACGCTTACCATCGGATTTCTCCCTAATGTCCATTCATTACGAATTCTGGATGATTGCGGACGACCTCTCGGATTCCTGCGTAACCCTCTGTCTGGGACAAGTTCGAAAGTCGTCGGAGGCACCTCCCACGTAGACAAGTCAGGCAGGACGGGGAACTCATTTTTCCAGACACGTAACGTGCGCTCGAGTGTGTACACATCATCAACAAATTGTTCAACATTAAGGTTTACCTTAGCACACGCTGCCACGACATGCGCACATGGATAATGAAGTGTTTGGAACCTCCTGCAATCACACCGTTTGTTACAAAAATCAACTTCATATGACCTAGGTGGTATACCGGGTCAACGATCGTGGTCTCTGTAACACGAAATGTTTCATGGCGTCGTGAATATATTTCTACATTCATCGACCTCGCCATCCGACGGTTTGCAACCATTGCATCCCTGACATCTTCAACAAACACGTATCCTGCCTCTATCTAGTTGACTTGTTGCTGACCCATTCTTGGCATCAAGGTTACCAACCTGTAAAATGTAGCCTAAAAGACAGATGAAATCGGAAGATGTCGTGTTTTCAACAACACAGTGTTGACCCCCTCCACTAAGTTTGTGGTCATTTGACCATAACGAAAGTCCTCATCAAAACTTTGAGCCCATTGCCATGACTCTATAGTACCCAACCACTCTTGGAAAAATGTGTTCGTTTAACCCTCCATGTCACTCTCAAGTCGAGCCATTCTTTGGCGAAAAATATGTGGCTCCAGCTCGTGCGGTGTATATGTATTAAAGAAAGATAAGTTACAGTATTGGCCTAAAGCATTAAAACATATGTTGAAAAGATAAGGTAATCATTTACCCATTTTCACAACTTGTCTCTTCCAGTCTGTATTCTTATAATCTCGATGAAAGTTAGCTGCGATATGTCGGATACAGTAAACAGATTTCCATGGTACACTGGAACTCCTAATGGCGGCAATTAATCCTTTCCCTCTATCGGAGATGATACAAATATTATCGTTGCTAATAACATACCTCCGCAAGTTGGTAAGAAAGAATTCACACGATTCCATGTTCTCTTTATCTACAATGGCAAATGCTATCGGGAGCACATTCCTGTTGCCGTCTTGAGCAACCGCAAGAAGTAAGATCTGTGCATATTTTCCATATAGCCATGTCCCATCCATTTGCACAAACGGTTTGCAGTGGGGAAATGCGCGCACACATGGATCAAACGTCCAGAACATCCGATGAAAAATTCTTTTTTCTAGCTGTAATTGGTCATTCGGCCCGTAATAAGGTCGTGTCTGTAACTCAATGATAGTCCCAGGTACGTACTCCCGTATAGCGGCTATCCATCCCTGTAACTCGTTATACGATGCATCGAAATCCCCATACAATTACTCCATTGCCAATTGTTTAGCTATCCACGCCTTTCGATATGATACTCAATACTGAAACCGTGCCTGCATTTCGACAATCAGTACTGAAACTTTAATAGTCGGCATGTCCTTCACCATTGGCATGATAAACATACAGATAGTTTTAGAATCAAGGTTTTCATGGTCTTCAGTCAAGTTTTAGAATCAAGGTTTCCATGGTCTTCAGTCATACGTATTGATGTGCACGTTTGAGGCCCAACAAATTTACGTATCTCCCACATCTGCGATTTTTGAATAAATGCAGCTCGTACACGCCAATTACAGCCTTCCGCCAACTTCCAACACTCTCCAATATATAATGTCAGTTTAGACACTGCAACTTTGTAATCCACTGATATATTCATGCTATACCGCTTAATAGCAAATACATTCATGCTATACCGCTTAATAGCAAATACACACTATTCTTTGCTTTCGAATCTCTGGCCTACCAATAACTCCTCATGATCAGAATTTACCGCCAGCTGGTGAGCAGGAAAGATTTCAGGGTACTCCGGGAACTCAGCTTCATGCGCCGCGTCGGGGTCTATGAGCGACATGTGTGGCCCATGGTTATTGTGTATCATAATACGTCGCATCTGGTTTCCCACTAAAGACGCGTTAATGTTTTCATCGTCATTCACATATTC